>NC_141696.1:535582036-536782036 GCF_964263255.1 Lissotriton vulgaris
ACTCCAACTCCATGCTCCAACCCCATCCTCCAACTCCACCATCCAACTCCACCCTCCAACTCCACCCTCCAACTCCAACTCCACCCTCCAACCCCACCCTCTAACTCCAACTCCAACTCCACCCTCCAACTCCACCCTCCAACATCAACTCCACCCTCCAACTCCAACTCCACCCTCCAACTCCAACTACAACTCCACCTTCCAACTTCAACTCCAACTCCAACCTCCAACTGCAACTCCACCCTCCAACTCCAACCTCCAACTCCAACTCCAACCTCCAACTCCAACTCCACCCTCCAGCTCCACCCTCCAACTCCAACTCCAGCTCTACCCTCCAACTCCAACTCCACCCTCTAACTCCAACTCCACCCTCCAACTCCACCCTCCAATTTCACCCTCCAACTCCACCCTCTAACTCCAACTCCACCCTCCAACTCCAACTCCACCCTCCAACTCCAACTCCACCCTCCAACTTCAACTCCGCCCTCCAACTCAACCCTCTAAGTCCAACTCCAACTCTACCCTCCAACTCCACCCTCCCACTCCAACTCCACCCTCCAACTCTACCCTCCAAACCAACTCCACCCTCCTAATCAAACTCCACCCTCCAACTCCACCTCCACCCTCCAACTCCAACTACACCTCCAGCTTCCAACTCCACCCTTCAACTCCAACTCCACCCGCCAACTCCACCCTCCAACTCCAACTCCACCCTCCAACTTCACCCTCCAACTCTACCCTCCAACTACAACTCCACCCTCCAACTCCAACTCCAATTCTACCCTCCAACTCTACCCTCCAACTCCAACTCCACCCTCCAACTCCACCCTCAAACACCAACTCCACCCTCCAAATCCAACTCTACCCTCCAACTCCAACTCCACCCTCCAACTCCAACTCCACCCTCCAACTCCAGCTCCAAACTCCAACTCCACCCTTCAACTCCAACTCCACCCTCCAACTCCAACTCCAGACTCCAACTCCAACTCCACCTCCATCCTCCAACTCCACCTCCAGCTTCCAACTCCACCCTCCAACTCCAACTCCAAGTGACAACTCCACCCTCCAACTCCAACTCCACCCTCCAACTTCATCCTCCACCCTCCAACTCCACCCTCCAACTCCAACCCCACCCTCCACCTCCACCCTCCACCCTCCAACTCCACCCTCCAACTCAAACTCCAGTCTCCAACTCCAACTCCAACTCCACCCTCCAACTCCAACTCCAATTCTACCCTCCATCTCCACCCTCCCACTCCACCCTCCAACTCCAACTCCACTCTCTAACTCCTACCATCCAACTCCAACTCCAACTCCAACTCCACCTTCCAACTTCAACTCCAACTCCAACCTCCAACTGCAACTCCACCCTCCAACTCCAACCTCCAACTCCAACTCCAACCTCCAACTCCAACTCCACCCTCCAACTCCACCCTTCAACTCCAACTCCAGCTCTACCCTCCAACTCCAACTCCACCCTCTAACTCCAACTCCACCCTCCAACTCCACCCTTCAACTCCAACTCCACCCTCCAACTCCACCCTCCAATTTCACCCTCCAACTCCACCCTCTAACTCCAACTCCACCCTCCAACTCCAACTCCACCCTCCAACTCCAACTCCACCCTCCAACTTCAACTCCGCCCTCCAACTCAACCCTCTAAGTCCAACTCCAACTCTACCCTCCAACTCCACCCTCCCAATCCAACTCCACCCTCCAACTCTACCCTCCAAACCAACTCCACCCTCCTAATCAAAGTCCACCCTCCAACTCCACCTCCACCCTCCAACTCCAACTACACCTCCAGCTTCCAACTCCACCCTTCAACTCCAACTCCACCCACCAACTCCACCCTCCAACTCCAACTCCACCCTCCAACTTCACCCTCCACCCTCCAACTCTACCCTCCAACTACAACTCCACCCTCCAACTCCAACTCCAATTCTACCCTCCAACTCTACCCTCCAACTCCAACTCCACCCTCCAACTCCGCCCTCAAACACCAACTCCACCCTCCAAATCCAACTCTACCCTCCAACTCCAACTCCACCCTCCAACTCCAACTCCACCCTCCAACTCCAGCTCCAAACTCCAACTCCACCCTTCAACTCCAACTCCACCCTACAACTCCAACTCCAGACTCCAACTCCAACTCCACCTCCATCCTCCAACTCCACCTCCAGCTTCCAACTCCACCCTCCAACTCCAACTCCAAGCGACAACTCCACCCTCCAACTCCAACTCCACCCTCCAACTTCATCCTCCACCCTCCAACTCCACCCTCCAACTCCAACCCCACCCTCCACCTCCACCCTCCCCCCTCCAACTCCACCCTCCAACTCAAACTCCAGTCTCCAACTCCAACTCCAACTCCACCCTCCAACTCCAACTCCAATTCTACCCTCCATCTCCACCCTCCCACTCCACCCTCCAACTCCAACTCCACTCTCTAACTCCTACCATCCAACTCCACCCTCCAACTCCACCCTCCACCCTACAACTCCCCCATCCAACTCCACCCTCCAACTCCAACTCCACCCTCCAACTCCACCCTCCAACTCTACCCTCCAACTCCAACTCCACCCTCCAACTCCAACTCCACCCTCCAACTCCACCCTCCAACTCTTCGCTCCAACTCCAGCTCCTCCCTCCAACTCCACCCTCCAACTCCAACTACACCCTCTAACTCCACCGTCCAACTCCACCATCCAACTCCAACTCCACCCTCCAACTCCAACTCTACCCCCAACTCCAACTCCACCCTCCAACTCCAACTCCAACCTTTACTCCAACCTCCAAATCCAACTCCACCCTCCAACCCCAACTCCATCCTCCAACTACAACTCCACCCTCCAACTCCACACTCCAACTCCATCCTCAAACTCCAACTCCACCATCCAACTCAACCCTCCAACTCAAACTCCACCCTCCAAGTCCAACTCCAACTCTACCCTCCAACTCCAACTACACCCTCAAACTCCAACTACACCCTCCAACTCCAACTCCACCCTCCAACTCCACCGTCCCACTCCACTCTCCAACTCCAACTCTACCCTCCAACTCCAACTCCACCCTCCAACTCCAACTCCAACTTCAACTCCACCCTCCAACTCCAACTCCACCCTCCAACTACAACTCCACCCTCCAACTACAACTCCACCCTCCAACTCCACCCTCCAACTCCACCCTCCAACTCCACCCTGCAATTCCACCCTGCAACTCCACCCTGCAACTCCACCCTCCAACCCCACCCTCCAACTCCAACCCTACCCTCCAACTCCACCCCCCAACCTTTAACTCTACCCTCCAACTCTACCCTCCAACTCCACCCTCCAAACTCGCCCCTCCGACTCAACCCTCCAACTCCACCCTCCACCTCCATCCTCCAACTCCAACCTCTAACTCCAACTCTACCCTCCAACACCAACTTCCAACTCCAACCTCCAACACCAACTCCACCCTCCAACTCCACCCTCCAACTCCAACTCCAGCTCTACCCTCCAACTCCAACTCCAGCCTCCAACTCCAACTCCACCCTCCAACTCTACCCTCTAACTCCAACTCCACCCTCCAACTCCACCCTCCTATTTCACCCTCCAACTCCACCCTCTGACTCCAACTCCACCCTTCAACTCCAACTCTACCCTCCAACTTCAACTCCACCCTCCTTCTCCAACTCCACCCTCCAACTTCAACTCCTCCCTCCAACTTAACCCTCTAACTCCAACTCCAACTCCACCCTCCAACTCCACCCTCCCACTCCAACTCCACCCTCCAACTCCACCCTCCAACACCAACTCCACCCTCCAAATCCAACTCCACCCTCCAACTCCACCCTCCAACTCCAACTCCACACTCCAACTCCACACTCCAACTCCAGCTCCAAACTCCAACTCCACCCTTCAACTCCAACTCCGACCTCCAACTCCACCTCCACCCTCTAACTCCAACTACACCTCCAGCTTCCAACTCCACCCTTCAACTCCAACTCCACCCGCCAACTCCACCCTCCAACTCCAACTCCACCCTCCAACTTCACCCTCCACCCTCCAACTCCACCCTCAAACTCGATCTCCACCCTCCAACTCCAACTCCAATTCTACCTACAACTCCAACCCCACCCTCCAACTCCAACTCCATCCTCCAACTCTACCCTCAAACTCCACCCTCCAACTCTAACTCCATGCTCTAACCCCACCCTCCAACTCCACCCTCCAACTCCACCATCCAAGTCCACCTTCCAACTCCACCCTCCAACTCTACCCTACAAATCCAAATCCACCCTCCAACTCCAACTCCACCCTCCAACTCCACCCTTCACCCTCCAACTCCACCATCCAACTCCAACTCCACCCTCCAACTCTTAATCCACCCTCGAACTCCAACTACAACTCTACCCTCCAACTCCACCCTCCACCTTCCACCCTCCAACTCCACCCTCCAACTTCACCGTCCCACTCCACCCTCCAACTCCAACTCCACCCTCCAACTCCAACTCCACCCTTCAACTCCACACTCCAACTCCAACTCCTCCCTCCAATGCCACCCTCCAACTCCAACTCCACCCTCCAACTCCACCATCCAACTCCAACTCCACCCTCCAACTCCAACACCAACTTCCAACTCCAACCTCCAACTCCAACTCCACCCTCCAACTCAACCCTCTAACTCCAACTCCAACTCCACACTCCAACTCCACCCTCCCACTCCAACTCCACCCTCCAACTCCACCCTCCAACACCAACTCCACCCTCCAAATCCAACTCCACCCTCCAACTCCTCCCTCCAACTCCACACTCCAACTCCAGCTCCAAACTCCAACTCCACCCTTCAACTCCAACTCAGACCTCCAACTCCACCTCCACGCTCCAACTCCAACTACACCTCCAGCTTCCAACTCCACCCTTCAACTCCAACTCCACCTGCCAACTCCACCCTCCAACTCCAACTCCACCCTCCAACTTCACCCTCCACCCTCCAACTCCACCCTCAAACTCGATCTCCACCCTCCAACTCCAACTCCAATTCTACCCTACAACTCCAACTCTACCCTCCAACTCCAACTCCATCCTCCAACTCTACCTGCAACTCCACCCTCCAACTCTAACTCCATGCTCTAACCCCACCCTCCAACTCCACCCTCCAACTCTACCATCCAAGTCCAGCTTCCAACTCCACCCTCCAACTCTACCCTACAAATCCAAATCCACCCTCCAACTCAACTCCACCCTCCAACTCCACCCTTCGCCCTCCAACTCCACCCTCCAACTCCAACTACACACTCCAACTCTACCCTCCAACTCTACCCTCCAACTCCAACTCCACCATCCAACTCCAACTCCACCCTCCAACTCCAAATCCACCCTTGAACTCCAACTACAACTCTACTCTCCAACTCCACCCTCCACCTTCCACCCTCCAACTCCACCCTCCAACTCCACCGTCCCACTCCACCCTCCAACTCCAACTCCACCCTCCAACTCCAACTCCACCCTCCAACTCCACCCTCCAACTCCAACTCCTCCCTCCAATGCCACCCTCCAACTCCAACTCCACCCTCCAACTCCACCATCCAACTCCAACTCCACCCTCCAACACCAACTCCACCTTCCAACTCCACCCTCCAACTCTACCCTCCAACTCCAACTCCACCCTCCAACTCCAACTCCACCCTCCAACCCCAACTCCACCCTCCAACCCCAACTCCACCCTCCAACTCCACCATCCAACTCCACCCTCCAACTCCACCCTCCAACTCCAACTTCACCCTCCAACTCCACCCTCCAACTCCACCCTCCAACTCCACCCTCCAACTCAAACTCCATCCTCCAACTCGACCCTCCAACTCCAACTCCACCGTCCAACTCCAACTCCACCCTCCAACTCCAACTCCAACTCCAACTCCACCCTCCAACTCCAACCTCCAACTCCATCTCCAACCTCCAACTCCAACTCCATCCTCCAACTCCACCCACCAACTCCAACTCCAGCTCCACTCTCTAACTCCAACTCCACCCTCTAACTCCAACTCCACCCTCCAACTCCACCCTCCAACTCCACCCTCCAACTCCACCCTCCAATTTCACCCTCCAACTCCACCCTCTAACTCCAACTCCACCCTCTAACTTCAACTCCACCTCCAACTCCAACTCCACCCTCCAACTCCAACTCCACCCTCCAACTCTAAGTCCACCCTCCAACTTCAACTCCGCCCTCCAACTCAACCCTCTAACTCCAACTCCAACTCCACCCTCGAACTCCACCCTCCCACTCCAACTCCACCCTCCAACTCCACCCTCCAAAACCAACTCCACCCTCCTAATCAAACTCCACCCTCCAACTCCACCCTCCAACTCCAACTCCACACTTCAACTCCAGCTCCAAACTCCACCTCCACCCTCCAACTCCAACTACACCTCCAGCTTCCAACTCCACCCTTCAACTCCAACTCCACCCGCCAACTCCACCCTCCAACTCCAACTCCACCCTCCAACTTCACCCTCCACCCTCCAACTCCACCCTCCAACTCCAACTCCACCATCCAACTCCAACTCCAATTCTACCCTCCAACTCCACCCTCCAACTTCAACTCCACCCTCCAACTCCAACTCCACCCTCCAACTCCATCCCCAACTCTACCCTCCAACTCCACCCTCCAGCTCCAACTCCATGCTCCAACTCCACCCTCCAACTCCACCCTCCAACTCCACCATCCAACTCCAACTCCACCCTCCAACTCTACCCTCCAACTCCACCCTCCAACTCCACCCTCCAACACCAACTCCACCCTCCAAATCCAACTCCACCCTCCAACTCCACCCTCCAACTCCAACTCCACACTCCAACTCCAGCTCCAAACTCCAACTCCACCCTTCAACTCCAACTCAGACCTCCAACTCCACCTCCACGCTCCAACTCCAACTACACCTCCAGCTTCCAACTCCACCCTTCAACTCCAACTCCACCGCCAACTCCACCCTCCAACTCCAACTCCACCCTCCAACTTCACCCTCCACCCTCCAACTCCACCCTCAAACTCGATCTCCACCCTCCAACTCCAACTCCAATTCTACCCTACAACTCCAACTCTACCCTCCAACTCCAACTCCATCCTCCAACTCTACCTGCAACTCCACCCTCCAACTCTAACTCCATGCTCTAACCCCACCCTCCAACTCCACCCTCCAACTCTACCATCCAAGTCCACCTTCCAACTCTACCCTCCAACTCTACCCTACAAATCCAAATCCACCCTCCAACTCCAACTCCACCCTCCAACTCCACCCTTCACCCTCCAACTCCACCCTCCAACTCCAACTACACGCTCCAACTCTACCCTCCAACTCTACCCTCCAACTCCAACTCCACCATCCAACTCCAACTCCACCCTCCAACTCCAAATCCACCCTCGAACTCCAACTACAACTCTACTCTCCAACTCCACCCTCCACCTTCCACCCTCCAACTCCACCCTCCAACTCCAACGTCCCACTCCACCCTCCAACTCCAACTCCACCCTCCAACTCCAACTCCACCCTCCAACTCCACCCTCCAACTCCAACTCCTCCCTCCAATGCCACCCTCCAACTCCAACTCCACCCTCCAACTCCACCATCCAACTCCAACTCCACCCTCCAACACCAACTCCACCTTCCAACTCCACCCTCCAACTCTACCCTCCAACTCCAACTCCACCCTCCAACTCCAACTCCACCCTCCAACCCCAACTCCACCCTCCAACCCCAACTCCACCCTCCAACTCCACCATCCAACTCCACCCTCCAACTCCACCCTCCAACTCCAACTTCACCCTCCAACTCCACCCTCCAACTCCACCCTCCAACTCCACCCTCCAACTCAAACTCCATCCTCCAACTCGACCCTCCAACTCCACCATCCAACTCCAACTCCACCCTCCAACTCCAACTCCAACTCCAACTCCACCCTCCAACTCCAACTCCAACTCCAACCTCCAACTCCAACTCCACCCTCCAACTCCAACTCCAACCTCCAACTCCAACTCCATCCTCCAACTCCACCCTCCAACTCCAACTCCAGCTCCACTCTCTAACTCCAACTCCACCCTCTAACTCCACCTCCACCCTCCAACTCCACCCTCCAACTCCACCCTCCAACTCCACCCTCCAATTTCACCCTCCAACTCCACCCTCTAACTCCAACTCCACCCTCTAACTTCAACTCCACCCTCCAACTCCAACTCCACCCTCCAACTACAACTCCACCCTCCAACTCTAAGTCCACCCTCCAACTTCAACTCCGCCCTCCAACTCAACCCTCTAACTCCAACTCCAACTCCACCCTCCAACTCCACCCTCCCACTCCAACTCCACCCTCCAACTCCACCCTCCAAAACCAACTCCACCCTCCTAATCAAACTCCACCCTCCAACTCCACCCTCCAAATCCAACTCCACACTTCAACTCCAGCTCCAAACTCCACCTCCACCCTCCAACTCCAACTACACCTCCAGCTTCCAACTCCACCCTTCAACTCCAACTCCACCCGCCAACTCCACCCTCCAACTCCAACTCCACCCTCCAACTTCACCCTCCACCCTCCAACTCCACCCTCCAACTCGAACTCCACCATCCAACTCCAACTCCAATTCTACCCTCCATCTCCACCCTCCAACTTCAACTCCACCCTCCAACTCCAACTCAACCCTCCAACTCCATCCCCCAACTCTACCCTCCAACTCCACCCTCCAGCTCCAACTCCATGCTCCAACTCCACCCTCCAACTCCACCCTCCAACTCCACCATCCAACTCCAACTCCACCCTCCAACTCCACCCTCCAAATCCAAATCCACCCTCCAACTCCAACTCCAACTCCACCCTCCAACTCTACCCTCCACCCTCCAACTCCACCCTCCAACTCCACCCTCCAACTCTACCCTCCAACTCCACCCTCCAACTCCACCCTCCAACTCTACCCTCCAACTCCAATTCCACCCTCCAACTCCAACTCCACCTCCAACTTCAACTCCACCCTCCAACTCCAACTACAACTCTACCCTCCAACTCCACCCTCCACCCTCCACCTTCCACCCTCCAACTCCACCCTCTAACTCCACCCTCCCACTCCACCTCCAACTCCAACTCCAACTCCACCTCCTCCACCGCACAATCCAACTCCAACTCCACATCCAACTCCACCATCCAACTCCAACTCCACCCTCCAACTCCAACTCCACCCTCCAACTCCACACTCCACCCTCCAACTCCACCCTCCAACTCCACCCTCAACTCAACTCCACCTATAATTCCACCCTCTAACTCAACTCACCTCCAACCCATGAAAAAAAGAAAATGCAAAAGAAGTTTAATGTCTGCTTTGTCCTGTATTCGAATAGGAAAGTCACCAGTTAGAAGAAAGGCATAAATAAAGCTTTACTTAACTGACACTGGTCTCTTCTTTCTTCAGTATCTGATGTGCAGGAAAATCGCCTTGTTCCAGTCTGTATTAAGCGTGTAGGGTATCCACAAACATCCAAATATCCATGCGATAAAGATACCCAAAAGTATTTAGGGAATTCAATAAATAACTCTCCAATACGGAGTTGCTAGTTCGTTCGCTAACAAGACTAAGAGATTATTGTTGGGGTCAAAAAAGAATGAGAACCGACGTCCTCAAGGTACCAGGCAGAAGCTCTCACCATTCTGCTAGCGAAGAGAGACAGGTCCTCGCAGCAAGGCTCACAGACGCTGCAAAAGGTCAAAGTTCGTGTATGCGCTCAGCGCGATCGGGACTTGCAAGCGTACGATCAAGACAGTCTCACTGATGTTTAAGCATTACTCGCGGCTCCATGGAAAATGCTGTGTATTGCTCAAAGGATTGCCTACAAGAGATTTCCAGGTGGGTAGAGAGTTCAGGCTCTGATGGCTCTTCCGGGATGGACTTCACCTCTAGGAATAGGTGATAAGCCCCGAGCAACCTGAGGGAGGAGCCTAAATAGGAAGTAGAGTGCGATGGACAGAGAAAGAAGACAGAAACAGATGCAGGCATGCTGGGAGATGTAGTCCCAGTGTTCTACTGTTACTCGTGCCATTCAGACCTCCTATCTTGCTACAATCGTGACATTCCAACTCCACCTCAACTCCAACTCCAACTCCAACTCCAACTCCACACTCCAACTCCAACTCTACCCTCAACTCCAACTCCACCCTCCAACTCTACCCTCCAACTCCACCCTCCAACTCCAACTCACCCTCCAACTCCACCCTCCAATTCCACCCTCCAACTCCAACTCCAACTCCACCTCCAACTCCCAACTCCACCTCCAACTCCAACTCCAACCTCCAACTCCAACTCCATACTCCAACTCCACCCTCCAACTCCAACTCCAGCTCCACTCTCTAACTCCAACTCCACCCTCTAACTCCAACTCCACCCTCCAACTCCACCCTCCAACTCTACCCTCCAACTCCACCCTCCAACTCCACCCTCCAATTTCACCCTCCAACTCCACCCTCTAACTCCAACACCACCCTCTAACTCCAACTCCACCCTCCAACTCCAACTCCACCCTCCAACTCCAACTCCACCCTCCAACTCTAAGTCCACCCTCCAACTTCAACTCCGCCCTCCAACTCAACCCTCTAACTCCAACTCCAACTCCACCCTCCAACTCCACCCTCCCACTCCAACTCCACCCTCCAACTCCACCCTCCAAAACCAACTCCACCCTCCTAATCAAACTCCACCCTCCAACTCCACCCTCCAACTCCAACTCCACACTTCAACTCCAGCTCCAAACTCCACCTCCACCCTCCAACTCCAACTACACCTCCAGCTTCCAACTCCACCCTTCAACTCTAACTCCACCCGCCAACTCCACCCTCCAACTCCAACTCCACCCTCCAACTTCACCCTCCAACTCCACCCTCCAACTCGAACTCCACCATCCAACTCCAACTCCAATTCTACCCTCCAACTCCACCCTCCAACTTCAACTCCACCCTCCAACTCCAACTCCACCCTCCAACTCCATCCCCCAACTCTACCCTCCAACTCCACCCTCCAGCTCCAACTCCATGCTCCAACTCCACCCTCCAACTCCACCCTCCAACTCCACCATCCAACTCCAACTCCACCCTCCAACTCCACCCTCCAAATCCAAATCCACCCTCCAACTCCAACTCCACCCTCCAACTCTACCCTCCACCCTCCAACTCCACCCTCCAACCCCACCCTCCAACTCTACCCTCCAACTCCAACTCCACCCTCCAACTCCACCCTCCAACTCTACCCTCCAACTCCAATTCCACCCTCCAACTCCAACTCCACCCTCCAACTTCAACTCCACCCTCTAACTCCAACTACAACTCTACCCTCCAACTCCACCCTCCACCCTCCACCTTCCACCCTCCAACTCCACCCTCTAACTCCACCCTCCCACTCCACCATCCAACTCCAACTCCACCCTTTAACTCCAACTCCTCCCTCCACCGCCACCCTCCAACTCCAACTCCACCCTCCAACTCCACCATCCAACTCCAACTCCACCCTCCAACTCCAACTCCACCCTCCAACTCCACACTCCACCCTCCAACTCCACCCTCCAACTCCACCCTCCAACTCCACCCTCCAACTCCAACTCCACCCTATAATTCCACCCTCTAACTCCAACTCCACCCTCCAACCCCATGAAAAAAAAGAAAATGCAAAAGAAAGTTTAATGTCTGCTTTGTCCTGTATTCGAATAGGAAAGTCACCAGTTAGAAGAAAGGCATAAATAAAGCTTTACTTAACTGACACTGGTCTCTTCTTTCTTCAGTATCTGATGTGCAGGAAAATCGCCATGTTCCAGTCTGTATTAAGCGTGTAGGGTATCCACAAACATCCAAATATCCATGCGATAAAGATACCCAAAAGTATTTAGGGAATTCAATAAATAACTCTCCAATACGGAGTTGCTAGTTCGTTCGCTAACAAGACTAAGAGATTATTGTTGGGGTCAAAAAAGAATGAGAACCGACGTCCTCAAGGTACCAGGCAGAAGCTCTCACCGTTCTGCTAGCGAAAAGAGACAGGTCCTCGCAGCAAGGCTCACAGACGCTGCAAAAGGTCAACGTTCGTGTATGCGCTCCAGCGCGATCGCGGACTTGCAAGCGTACGATCAAGACAGTCTCACTGATGTTTAAGCATTACTCGCGGCTCCATGGAAAATGCTGTGTATTGCTCAAAGGATTGCCTACGAGAGATTTCCAGGTGGGTAGAGAGTTCAACTCTGATGGCTCTTCCGGGATGGACTTCACCTCTAGGAATAGGTGATAAGCCCCGAGCAACCTGAGGGGAGGAGCCTAAATAGGAAGTAGAGTGCGATGGACAGAGAAAGAAGACAGAAACAGATGCAGGCATGCTGGGAGATGTAGTCCCAGTGTTCTACTGTTATACTCGTGCCATTCAGACCTCCTATCTTGCTACAATCGTGACATTCCAACTCCACCCTCCAACTCCAATTCCAACTCCAACTCCACACTCCAACTCCAACTCTACCCTCAAACTCCAACTCCACCCTCCAACTCTACCCTCCAACTCCACCCTCCAACTCCAACTCCACCCTCCAACTCCACACTCCAACTCCAACTCCACCCTCCAACTCCACCCTCCAACTCAACCTTCCAACTCTACCCTCCAACTCCAACTCCACCCTCCAACTCCATCTCCACCCTCCAACTCCACCCTCCAACTCCACCCTCCAACTCCACCCTCCAACTCAACCTTCCAACTCCACCCTCCAACTCCAACTCCACCCTCCAACTCCATCTCCACCCTCCCACTCCACCCTCCAATTCCACCCTCCACCTCCCAACTCACCTTCCAACTCCACCCTCCAACTCAAACTCCACCCTCCAACTCCACCCTCCAACTCAAATTCCACCCACCAACTTCAATTCCACCCTCCAACTCCACCCTCCATTGCCACACTCCAACTCCACCCTCCAACTCCACCCTCCAACTCCACCCTCCAACTATACCCTTCAACTTCAACTCCACCCTCCACCCTCCAACTCCAACTTTACCCTCCAACTCCACCCTCCAACTCCAACTCCACCCTCCAACTCCACCCTCCAACTCCAACTTCACCCACCAACTCCACCCTCCAACTCCACCCTCCAACTCCACCCTCCAACTTCACCCTCCAACTCCAACTCCACCCTCCAACTTCACCCTCCAACTCCAACTCCACCCTCCAACTTCACCCTTCAACTCCAACTCCACCATCCAACTCCACCCTCCAACTCCACCCTCAAACTCCACCCTCAAACCCCACCCTCCAACTCCACCCTCCAACTCCACCCTCCAACTCCAACTCCAACCTCCACCCTTCAACTCCACCCTCCAACTCCACCCTCCAACTCCACCCTCCAACTCCACCCTCCAACTCCAACTCCACCCTCCAACTCCACCCTCCAATCCCAACTCCACCCTCCAACTTCACCCTCCAACTCCACCCTCCAACTCCAGCTCCACCATCCAACTCCACCCTCCAACTCCAAATCCACCCTCGAACTCCAACTACAACTCTACCCTCCAACTCCACCCTCCACCTTCCACCCTCTAACTCCACCCTCCAACTCCACCGTCCCATTCCACTCTCCAACTCCAACTTCACCCTCCAACTCCAACTCCACCTTCCAACTCCACCCTCCAACTCCAACTCCTCCCTCCAATGCCACCCTCCAACTCCAACTCCACCCTCCAACTCCACCATCCAACTCCAACTCCACCCTCCAACACCAACTCCACATTCCAACTCCACCCTCCAACTCCAACTCCACCCTCCAACTTTACCCTCCAACTCCACCCTCCAACTCCAACTCCACCCTCCAACCCCAACTCCACCCTCCAACTCCACCATCCAACTCCACCATCCAACTCCACCATCCAACTCCACCCTCCAGCTCCACCCTCCAACTCCACCCTCCAACTCCACCTTCCAACTCAAACTCCACCCTCCAACTCCACCCTCCAACTCCAACTCCACCCTCCAACTCCACCCTCCAACTCCAACTACAACTCCACCCTCCAACTCCAACTCCAACCTCCAACTCCAACTCCACCCTCCAACTCCAACCTCCAACTCCAACTCCAACCTCCACCTCCAACTCCACCCTCCACCTCCACCCTCCAACTCCAGCTCCACCCTCTAACTCCAACTCCACCCTCTAACTCCAACTCCACCCTCCAACTCCACCCTCCAACTCCACCCTCAAACTCCAACTCCACCCTCCACCCTTCAACTCCACCCTCCAACTCCACCCTCCAACTCCACCCTCCAACTCCACCCTCCAACTCCAACTCCACCCTCCAACTCCACCCTCCAATCCCAACTCCACCCTCCAACTTCACCCTCCAACTCCACCCTCCAACTCCAACTCCACCATCCAACTCCACCCTCCAACTCCAAATCCACCCTCGAACTCCAACTACAACTCTACCCTCCAACTCCACCCTCCACCTTCCACCCTCCAACTCCACCCTCCAACTCCACCGTCCCATTCCACCCTCCAACTCCAACTTCACCCTCCAACTCCAACTCCACCTTCCAGCTCCACCCTCCAACTCCAACTCCTCCCTCCAATGCCACCCTCCAACTCCAACTCCACCCTCCAACTCCACCATCCAACTCCAACTCCACCCTCCAACACCAACTCCACATTCCAACTCCACCCTCCAACTCCAACTCCACCCTCCAACTCTACCCTCCAACTCCAACTCCACCCTCCAACTCCACCCTCCAACCCCAACTCCACCCTCCAACTCCACCATCCAACTCCACCATCCAACTCCACCATCCAACTCCACCCTCCAGCTCCACCCTCCAACTCCACCCTCCAACTCCACCTTCCAACTCAAACTCCACCCTCCAACTCCAACTCCACCCTCCAACTCCACCCTCCAACTCCAACTACAACTCCACCCTCCAACTCCAACTCCAACCTCCAACTCCAACTCCACCCTCCAACTCCAACCTCCAACTCCAACTCCAACCTCCACCTCCAACTCCACCCTCCAACTCCACCCTCCAACTCCAGCTCCACCCTCTAACTCCAACTCCACCCTCTAACTCCAACTCCACCCTCCAACTCCACCCTCCAACTCCACCCTCCAACTCCAACTCCACCCTCCAACTCCACCCTCCAATTTCACCCTCCAACTCCACTCTCTAACTCCAACTCCACCCTCCAACTCCAACTCCACCCTCCAACTCCAACTCCACCCTCCAACTCTAACTCCACCCTCCAACTTCAACTCCGCCCTCCAACTCAACCCTCTAACTCCAACTCCAACTCCACCCTCCAACTCCACCCTCCCACTCCAACTCCACCCTCCAACTCCACCCTCCAAAACCAACTCCGCCCTCCTAATCAAACTCCACGCTCCAACTCCACCCTCCAACTCCAACTCCACACTTCAACTCCAGCTCCAAACTCCAACTCCACCCTTCAACTCCAACTCCGCACTCCAACTCCAACTCCAGACTCCAACTCCAACTCCACCCTCCAACTCCAACTACACCTCCAGCTTCCAACTCCACCCTTCAACTCCAACTCCACCCGCCAACTCCACCCTCCAACTCCAACTCCACCCTCCAACTTCACCCTCCACCCTCCATCTCCACCCTCCAACTCGAACTCCACCATCCAACTCCAACTCCAATTCTACCCTCCAACTCCACCCTCCAACTCCAACTCCACCCTCCAACTCCAACTTCACCCTCCAACTCCATCCCCCAACTCTACCCTCCAACTCCACCCTCCAACTCCAACTCCATGCTCCAACTCCACCCTCCAACTCCACCATCCAACTCCAACTCCACCCTCCAACTCCACCCTCCAAATCCAAATCCACCCTCCAACTCCAACTCCACCCTCCAACTCCACCCTCCACCCTCCAACTCCACCCTCCAACTCTACCCTCCAACTCCATCTCCACCCTCCAACTCCACCCTCCAACTCTACCCTCCCACTCCAACTCCACCCTCCAACTCCAACTCCACCCTCCAGCTTCAACTCCACCCTCCAACTCCAACTACAAATCTACCCTCCAACTCCACCCCACACCCTCCACCTTCCACCCTCCAACTCCACCCTCCAACTCCACCCTCCCACTCCACCCTCCAACTCCAACTCCACCCTCCAACTCCACTCTTTAACTCCAACTCCTCCCTCCAACGCTCCAACGCCACCCTCCAACTCCAACTCCACCCTCCAACTCCACCATCCAACTCCAACTCCAACTCCAACTCCACCCTCCAACTCCAACTCCACCCTCCAACTCCACACTCCACCCTCCAACTCCACCCTCCAACTCCAACTCCACCCTCCAACTCCAACTCCACCCTATAATTCCACCCTCTAACTCCAACTCCACCCTCCAACCCCAGGAAAAAAAAGAAAATGCAAAAGAAAGTTTAATGTCTGCTTTGTCCTGTATTCGAATAGGAAAGTCACCAGTTAGAAGAAAGGCATAAATAAAGCTTTACTTAACTGACACTGGTCTCTTCTTTCTTCAGTATCTGATGTGCAGGAAAATTGCCTTGTTCTAGTCTGTATTAAGCGTGTAGGGTATCCACAAACATCCAAATATCCATGCGATAAAGATACCCAAAAGTATTTAGGGAATTCAATAAATAACTCTCCAATACGGAGTTGCTAGTTCGTTCGCTAACAAGACTCAGAGATTATTGTTGGGGTCAAAAAAGAACGAGAACCGACGTCCTCAAGGTACCAGGCAGAAGCTCTCACCGTTCTGCTAGCGAAGAGAGACAGGTCCTCGCAGCAAGGCTCACAGACGCTGCAAAAGGTCAAAGTTCGTGTATGCGCTCCAGCGCGATCGCGGACTTGCAAGCGTACGATCAAGACAGTCTCACTGATGTTTAAGCATTACTCGCGGCTCCATGGAAAATGCAGTGTATTGCTCAAAGGATTGCCTACGAGAGATTTTCAGGTGGGTAGAGAGTTCAGGCTCTGATGGCTCTTCCGGGATGGACTTCACCTCTAGGAATAGGTGATAAGCCCGAGCAACCTGAGGGGAGGAGCCTAAATAGGAAGTAGAGTGCGATGGACAGAGAAAGAAGACAGAAAGAGATGCAGGCATGCTGGGAGATGTAGTCCCAGTGTTCTACTGTTATACTCGTGCCATTCAGACCTCCTATCTTGCTACAATCGTGACATTCCAACTCCACCCTCCAACTCCAACTCCACCCTCCAACTCCAATTCCAAATCCAACTCCACACTCCAACTCCAACTCTACCCTCAAACTCCAACTCCACCCTCAAACTCTACCCTCCAACTCCACCCTCCAACTCCAACTCCACCCTCCAACTCCACCCTGCAATTTCACCCTCCAACTCCACCCTCCAACTCCACACTCCAACTCCAACTCCACCCTCCAACTCCACCCTCCAACTCAACCTTCCAACTCTACCCTCCAACTCCACCCTCTAACTCCATCTCCACACTCCAACGCCACCCTCCAACTCCACCCTCCAACTCCACCCTCCAACTCAACCTTCCAACTCCACCCTCCAACTCCAACTCCACCCTCCAACTCCACCCTCCAACTCCATCTCCACCCTTCCACTCCACCCTCCACCTCCCAACTCACCTTCCAACTCCACCCTCCAACTCAAACTCCACCCTCCAACTCCACCCTCCAACTCAAATTCCACCCACCAACTTCAATTCCACCCTCCAACTCCACCCTCCATCGCCACACTCCAACTCCACCCTCCAACTCCACCCCCCAACTGTACCCTTCAACTTCAACTCCACCCTCCACCCTCCAACTCCAACTCTACCCTCCATCTCCACCCTCCAACTCCAACTCCACCCTCCAACTCCACCCTCCAACTTCAACTTCACCCACCAACTCCACCCTCCAACTCCACCCTCCAACTCCACCCTCCAACTTCACCCTCCAACTCCACCCTCCAACTTCACCCTCCAACTCCAACTCCACCCTCCAACTTCACCCTTCATCACCAACTCCACCATCCAACTCCACCCTCCAACTCCACCCTCCAACTCCACCCTCAAACCCCACCCTCCAGCTCCACCCTCCAACTCCAACTCCACCCTCCACCCTTCAACTCCACCCTCCAACTCCACCCTCCAACTCCACCCTCCAACTCCAACTCCACCCTCCAACTCCAACTCCACCCTCCAACTCCACCCTCCAATCCCAACTCCACCCTCCAACTTCACCCTCCAACTCCACCCTCCAACTCCAACTCCACCATCCAACTCCACCCTCCAACTCCAAATCCACCCTCGAACTCCAACTACAACTCTACCCTCCAACTCCACCCTCCACCTTCCACCCTCCAACTCCACCCTCCAACTCCACCGTCCCACTCCACCCTCCAACTCCAACTTCACCCTCCAACTCCAACTCCACCCTCCAACTCCACCCTCCAACTCCAACTCCTCCCTCCAATGCCACCCTCCAACTCCAACTCCACCCTCCAACTCCACCATCCAACTCCAACTCCACCCCCCAACACCAACTCCACCTTCCAACTCCACCCTCCAACTCCAACTCCACCCTCCAACTCTACCCTCCAACTCCAACTCCACCCTCCAACTCCACCCTCCAACCCCAACTCCACCCTCCAACTCCACCATCCAACTCCACCATTCAACTCCACCATCCAACTCCACCCTCCAGCTCCACCCTCCAACTCCAACTCCACCCTCCAACTCCACCCTCCAACTCCACCTTCCAACTCAAACTCCACCCTCCAACTCCACCCTCCAACTCCAACTCCACCCTCCAACTCCACCCTCCAACTCCAACTACAACTCCACCCTCCAACTCCAACTCCAACTCCAACCTCCAACTCCAACGCCACCCTCCAACTCCAACCTCCAACTCCAACTCCAACCTCCAACTCCAACTCCACCCTCCAACTCCAGCTCCACCCTCTAACTCCAACTCCACCCTCTAACTCCAACTCCACCCTCCAACTCCACCCTCCAACTCCACCCTCCAACTCCAACTCCACCCTCCAGCTCCACCCTCCAATTTCACCCTCCAACTCCACTCTCTAACTCCAACTCCACCCTCCAACTCCAACTCCACCCTCCAACTCCAACTCCACCCTCCAACTCTAACTCCACCCTCCAACTTCAACTCCGCCCTCCAACTCAACCCTCTAACTCCAACTCCAACTCCACCCTCCAACTCCACCCTCCCACTCCAACTCCACGCTCCAACTCCACCCTCCAACTCCAACTCCACACTTCAACTTCAGCTCCAAACTCCAACTCCACCCTTCAACTCCAACTCCGCCCTCCAACTCCAGACTCCAACTCCACCCTCCAAATCCAACTACACCTCCAGCTTCAAACTCCACCCTCCAACTCCAACTCCACCATCCAACTCCACCCTCCAACTCCAAATCCACCCTCGAACTCCAACTACAACTCTACCCTCCAACTCCACCCTCCACCTTCCACCCTCCAACTCCAACTTCACCCTCCAACTCCAACTCCACCTTCCAACTCCACCCTCCAACTCCAACTCCTCCCTCCAATGCCACCCTCCAACTCCAACTCCACCCTCCAACTCCACCATCCAACTCCAACTCCACCCTCCAACACCAACTCCACATTCCAACTCCACCCTCCAACTCCAACTCCACCCTCCAACTCTACCCTCCAACTCCAACTCCACCCTCCAACTCCAACTCCACCCTCCAACCCCAACTCCACCCTCCAACTCCACCATCCAACTCCACCATCCAACTCCACCATCCAACTCCACCCTCCAGCTCCACCCTCCAACTCCAACTCCACCCTCCAACTCCACCCTCCAACTCCACCTTCCAACTCAAACTCCACCCTCCAACTCCACCCTCCAACTCCAACTCCACCCTCCAACTCCACCCTCCAACTCCAACTACAACTCCACCCTCCAACTCCAACTCCAACTCCAACCTCCAACTCCAACTCCACCCTCCAACTCCAACCTCCAACTCCAACTCCAACCTCCACCTCCAACTCCACCCTCCAACTCCACCCTCCAACTCCAGCTCCACCCTCTAACTCCAACTCCACCCTCTAACTCCAACTCCACCCTCCAACTCCACCCTCCAACTCCACCCTCCAACTCCAACTCCACCCTCCAACTCCACCCTCCAATTTCACCCTCCAACTCCACTCTCTAACTCCAACTCCACCCTCCAACTCCAACTCCACCCTCCAACTCCAACTCCACCCTCCAACTCTAACTCCACCCTCCAACTTCAACTCCGCCCTCCAACTCAACCCTCTAACTCCAACTCCAACTCCACCCTCCAACTCCACCCTCCCACTCCAACTCCACCCTCCAACTCCACCCTCCAAAACCAACTCCGCCCTCCTAATCAAACTCCACGCTCCAACTCCACCCTCCAACTCCAACTCCACACTTCAACTCCAGCTCCAAACTCCAACTCCACCCTTCAACTCCAACTCCGCACTCCAACTCCAACTCCAGGCTCCAACTCCAACTCCACCCTCCAACTCCAACTACACCTCCAGCTTCCAACTCCACCCTTCAACTCCAACTCCACCCGCCAACTCCACCCTCCAACTCCAACTCCACCCTCCAACTTCACCCTCCACCCTCCAACTCCACCCTCCAACTCCAACTCCAATTCTACCCTCCAACTCCACCCTCCAACTCCAACTCCACCCTCCAACTCCAACTTCACCCTCCAACTCCATCCCCCAACTCTACCCTCCAACTCCACCCTCCAACTCCAACTCCATGCTCCAACTCCACCCTCCAACTCCACCATCCAACTCCAACTCCATCCTCCAACTCCACCCTCCAAATCCAAATCCACCCTCCAACTCCAACTCCACCCTCCAACTCCAACTCCACCCTCCAACTCCACCCTCCACCCTCCAACTCCACCCTCCAACTCTACCCTCCAACTCCATCTCCACCCTCCAACTCCACCCTCCAACTCTACCCTCCCACTCCAACTCCACCCTCCAACTCCAACTCCACCCTCCAGCTTCAACTCCACCCTCCAACTCCAACTACAAATCTACCCTCCAACTCCACCCCACACCCTCCACCTTCCACCCTCCAACTCCACCCTTTAACTCCAACTCCTCCCTCCAACGCTCCAACGCCACCCTCCAACTCCAACTCCACCCTCCAACTCCACCATCCAACTCCAACTCCAACTCCAACTCCACCCTCCAACTCCAACTCCACCCTCCAACTCCACACTCCACCCTCCAACTCCACCCTCCAACTCCACCCTCCAACTCCAACTCCACCCTATAATTCCACCCTCTAACTCCAACTCCACCCTCCAACCCCAGGAAAAAAAAGAAAATGCAAAAGAAAGTTTAATGTCTGCTTTGTCCTGTATTCGAATAGGAAAGTCACCAGTTAGAAGAAAGGCATAAATAAAGCTTTACTTAACTGACACTGGTCTCTTCTTTCTTCAGTATCTGATGTGCAGGGAAATTGCCTTGTTCTAGTCTGTATTAAGCGTGTAGGGTATCCACAAACATCCAAATATCCATGCGATAAAGATACCCAAAAGTATTTAGGGAATTCAATAAATAACTCTCCAATACGGAGTTGCTAGTTCGTTCGCTAACAAGACTCAGAGATTATTGTTGGGGTCAAAAAAGAACGAGAAACGACGTCCTCAAGGTACCAGGCAGAAGCTCTCACCGTTCTGCTAGCGAAGAAAGACAGGTCCTCGCAGCAAGGCTCACAGACGCTGCAAAAGGTCAAAGTTCGTGTATGCGCTCCAGCGCGATCGCGGACTTGCAAGCGTACGATCAAGACAGTCTCACTGATGTTTAAGCATCACTCGCGGCTCCATGGAAAATGCAGTGTATTGCTCAAAGGATTGCCTACGAGAGATTTCCAGGTGGGTAGAGAGTTCAGGCTCTGATGGCTCTTCCGGGATGGACTTCACCTCTAGGAATAGGTGATAAGCCCGAGCAACCTGAGGGGAGGAGCCTAAATAGGAAGTAGAGTGCGATGGACAGAGAAAGAAGACAGAAAGAGATGCAGGCATGCTGGGAGATGTAGTCCCAGTGTTCTACTGTTATACTCGTGCCATTCAGACCTCCTATCTTGCTACAATCGTGACATTCCAACTCCACCCTCCAACTCCAACTCCACCCTCCAACTCCAATTCCAAATCCAACTCCACACTCCAACTCCAACTCTACCCTCAAACTCCAACTCCACCCTCCAACTCTACCCTCCAACTCCACCCTCCAACTCCAACTCCACCCTCCAACTCCACCCTGCAATTTCACCCTCCAACTCCACCCTCCAACTCCACACTCCAACTCCAACTCCACCCTCCAACTCCACCCTCCAACTCAACCTTCCAACTCTACCCTCCAACTCCACCCTCCAACTCCATCTCCATCCTCCAACGCCACCCTCCAACTCCACCCTCCAACTCCACCCTCCAACTCAACCTTCCAACTCCACCCTCCAACTCCAACTCCACCCTCCAACTCCACCCTCCAACTCCATCTCCACCCTCCCACTCCACCCTCCAATTCCACCCTCCACCTCCCAACTCACCTTCCAACTCCACCCTCCAACTCAAACTCTACCCTCCAACTCCACCCTCCAACTCAAATTCCACCCACCAACTTCAATTCCACCCTCCAACTCCACCCTCCATCGCCACACTCCAACTCCACCCTCCAACTCCACCCTCCAACTCCACCCTCCAACTGTACCCTTCAACTTCAACTCCACCCTCCACCCTCCAACTCCAACTCTGCCCTTCAACTCCACCCTCCAACTCCAACTCCACCCTCCAACTCCACCCTCCAACTCCACCCTCCAACTTCAACTTCACCCACCAACTCCACCCTCCAACTCCACCCTCCAACTCCACCCTCCAACTTCACCCTCCAACTCCACCCTCCAACTTCACCCTCCAACTCCAACTCCACCCTCCAACTTCACCCTTCATCACCAACTCCACCATCCAACTCCACCCTCCAACTCCACCCTCCAACTCCACCCTCAAACCCCACCCTCCAGCTCCACCCTCCAACTCCAACTCCACCCTCCACCCTTCAACTCCACCCTCCAACTCCACCCTCCAACTCCACCCTCCAACTCCAACTCCACCCTCCAACTCCAACTCCACCCTCCAACTCCACCCTCCAATCCCAACTCCACCCTCCAACTTCACCCTCCAACTCCACCCTCCAACTCCAACTCCACCATCCAACTCCACCCTCCAACTCCAAATCCACCCTCGAACTCCAACTACAACTCTACCCTCCAACTCCACCCTCCACCTTCCACCCTCCAACTCCACCCTCCAACTCCACCGTCCCACTCCACCCTCCAACTCCAACTTCACCCTCCAACTCCAACTCCACCCTCCAACTCCACCCTCCAACTCCAACTCCTCCCTCCAATGCCACCCTCCAACTCCAACTCCACCCTCCAACTCCACCATCCAACTCCAACTCCACCCCCCAACACCAACTCCACCTTCCAACTCCACCCTCCAACTCCAACTCCACCCTCCAACTCTACCCTCCAACTCCAACTCCACCCTCCAACTCCACCCTCCAACCCCAACTCCACCCTCCAACTCCACCATCCAACTCCACCATTCAACTCCACCATCCAACTCCACCCTCCAGCTCCACCCTCCAACTCCAACTCCACCCTCCAACTCCACCCTCCAACTCCACCTTCCAACTCAAACTCCACCCTCCAACTCCACCCTCCAACTCCAACTCCACCCTCCAACTCCACCCTCCAACTCCAACTACAACTCCACCCTCCAACTCCAACTCCAACTCCAACCTCCAACTCCAACGCCACCCTCCAACTCCAACCTCCAACTCCAACTCCAACCTCCAACTCCAACTCCACCCTCCAACTCCAGCTCCACCCTCTAACTCCAACTCCACCCTCTAACTCCAACTCCACCCTCCAACTCCACCCTCCAACTCCACCCTCCAACTCCAACTCCACCCTCCAGCTCCACCCTCCAATTTCACCCTCCAACTCCACTCTCTAACTCCAACTCCACCCTCCAACTCCAACTCCACCCTCCAACTCCAACTCCACCCTCCAACTCTAACTCCACCCTCCAACTTCAACTCCGCCCTCCAACTCAACCCTCTAACTCCAACTCCAACTCCACCCTCCAACTCCACCCTCCCACTCCAACTCCACGCTCCAACTCCACCCTCCAACTCCAACTCCACACTTCAACTTCAGCTCCAAACTCCAACTCCACCCTTCAACTCCAACTCCGCCCTCCAACTCCAGACTCCAACTCCAACTCCACCCTCCAACTCCAACTACACCTCCAGCTTCCAACTCCACCCTTCAACTCCAACTCCACCCGCCAACTCCACCCTCCAACTCCAACTCCACCCTCCAACTTCACCCTCCACCCTCCAACTCCACCCTCCAACTCGAACTCCACCATCCAACTCCAACTCCAATTCTACCCTCCAACTCCACCCTCCAACTCCAAATCCACCCTCCAACTCCAACTTCACCCTCCAACTCCATCCCCCAACTCTACCCTCCAACTCCACCCTCCAACTCCAACTCCATGCTCCAACTCCACCCTCCAACTCCACCATCCAACTCCAACTCCACCCTCCAACTCCACCCTCCAAATCCAAATCCACCCTCCAACTCCACCCTCCAACTCCACCCTCCACCCTCCAACTCCACCCTCCAACTCTACCCTCCAACTCCATCTCCACCCTCCAACTCCACCCTCCAACTCTACCCTCCCACTCCAACTCCACCCTCCAACTCCAACTCCACCCTCCAGCTTCAACTCCACCCTCCAACTCCAACTACAAATCTACCCTCCAACTCCACCCCACACCCTCCACCTTCCACCCTCCAACTCCACCCTCCAACTCCACCCTCCCACTCCACCCTCCAACTCCAACTCCACCCTCCAACTCCACCCTTTAACTCCAACTCCTCCCTCCAACGCTCCAACGCCACCCTCCAACTCCAACTCCACCCTCCAACTCCACCATCCAACTCCAACTCCAACTCCATCCTCCAACTCCAACTCCACCCTCCAGCTTCAACTCCACCCTCCAACTCCAACTACAAATCTACCCTCCAACTCCACCCCACACCCTCCACCTTCCACCCTCCAACTCCACCCTCCAACTCCACCCTCCCACTCCACCCTCCAACTCCAACTCCACCCTCCAACTCCACCCTTTAACTCCAACTCCTCCCTCCAACGCTCCAACGCCACCCTCCAACTCCAACTCCACCCTCCAACTCCACCCTCCAACTCCACCCTCCAACTCCAACTCCACCCTATAATTCCACCCTCTAACTCCAACTCCACCCTCCAACCCTAGGAAAAAAAAGAAAATGCAAAAGAAAGTTTAATGTCTGCTTTGTCCTGTATTCGAATAGGAAAGTCACCAGTTAGAAGAAAGGCATAAATAAAGCTTTACTTAACTGACACTGGTCTCTTCTTTCTTCAGTATCTGATGTGCAGGGAAATTGCCTTGTTCTAGTCTGTATTAAGCGTGTAGGGTATCCACAAACATCCAAATATCCATGCGATAAAGATACCCAAAAGTATTTAGGGAATTCAATAAATAACTCTCCAATACGGAGTTGATAGTTCGTTCGCTAACAAGACTCAGAGATTATTGTTGGGGTCAAAAAAGAACGAGAACCGACGTCCTCAAGGTACCAGGCAGAAGCTCTCACCGTTCTGCTAGCGAAGAGAGACAGGTCCTCGCAGCAAGGCTCACAGACGCTGCAAAAGGTCAAAGTTCGTGTATGCGCTCCAGCGCGATCGCGGACTTGCAAGCATACGATCAAGACAGTCTCACTGATGTTTAAGCATTACTCGCGGCTCCATGGAAAATGCCGTGTATTGCTCAAAGGATTGCCTACGAGAGATTTCCAGGTGGGTAGAGAGTTCAGGCTCTGATGGCTCTTCCGGGATGAACTTCACCTCTAGGAATAGGTGATAAGCCCAAGCAACCTGAGGGGTGGAGCCTAAATAGGAAGTAGAGTGCGATGGACAGAGAAAGAAGACAGAAAGAGATGCAGGCATGCTGGGAGATGTAGTCCCAGTGTTCTACTGTTATACTCGTGCCATTCAGACCTCCTATCTTTCTACAATCGTGACATTCCAACTCCACCCTCCAACTCCAACTCCACCCTCCAACTCCAATTCCAACTCCAACTCCAACCTCCATCTCCAACTCTACCCTCCAACTCCAACTCCACCCTCCAACTCTACCCTCCAACTCCACCCTCCAACTCCAACTCCACCCTGCAATTTCACCCTCCAACTCCACCCTCCAACTCCACACTCCAACTCCAACTCCACCCTCCAACTCCACCCTCCAACTCAACCTTCCAACTCTACCCTCCAACTCCAACTCCACCCTCCAACTCCATCTCCACCCTCCAACTCCACCCTCCAACTCAACCTTCCAACTCCACCCTCCAACTCCAACTCCACCCTCCAACTCCACCCTCCAACTCCATCTCCACCCTCCCACTCCACCCTCCAATTCCACCCTCCACCTCCCAACTCACCTTCCAACTCCACCCTCCAACTCAAACTCCACCCTCAAACTCCACCCTCCAACTCAAATTCCACCCACCAACTCCAATTCCACCCTCCAACTCCAACTCCACCCTCCAACTCCACCCTCCAACTGTACCCTTCAACTTCAACTCCATTCTCCAACTCCAACTCTACCCTCCAACTCCACCCTCCAACTCCACCCTTCAACTCCAACTCCACCCTCCAACTCCACCCCCCGACTCCAACTTCACCCACCAACTCCACCCTCCAACTCCACCCTCCAACTCCAACTCCACCCTCCAACTTCGCCCTCCAACTCCAACTCCACCCTCCAACTCCACCCTTCAACTCCAACTTCACCCACCAACTCCACCCTCCAACTCCACCCTCCAAGTCCACCCTCAAACCCCACCATCCAACTCCACCCTCCAACTCCAACTCCACCCTCCACCCTTCAACTCCACCCTCCAACTCCACCCTCCAACTCCACCGTCCAACTCCAACTCCACCCTCCAACTCCAACTCTACCCTCCAACTCCACCCTCCAATCATAACTCCACCCTCCAACTTCACCCTCCAACTCCACCCACCAACTCCAACTCCACCCTCCAACTCCAACTCCACCCTTCAACTCCACCCTCCAACTCCACCCTCCAACTCTACCCTCCAACTCCACCCTCCAACTCTACCCTCCAACTCCAACTCCACCCTCCAACTCCAATTCCACCCTCCAACTCCAACTCCACCCTCCAACTCCACCCTCCAACTCCACCTTTCAGCTCCACCCTCCAATTCCACCCTCCAACTCCAACTTCACCCTCCATCTCCAACTCTACTCTCCAACTCCACCCTCCAATTCCAGCCTCCAACTCCAACTCCACCCACCAACTCCAACTCCACCCTCCAACTCCAACTCTACCCTCCAACTCTACCCTCCAATTCCACCCTCCAACTCCAACTCCACCCTCCATATCCACCCTCCAACTCCAACTCCAACTCCACCCTCCAACTCCACCCTCCAACTCTACCCTCCAACTCCTCCCTCCAACTCCACCCTCCAACTTCAACTCCACCCTCCAACTCCACCCTCCAACTCCACCCTCCAACTCCAACTCCACCCTCCAACTCCACCCTCCAACTCCAACTCCACCCTCCAACTCCGACTCCACCCTCCAACTCCAACTGTACCTTTCAACTCCACCCTCCAACTCTACCCTCCAACTCCAACCTCCAACTCCAACCCCACCCTCCAACTCTAACTTCCAACTCCAACTCCACCCTCCAATACCACCCTCGACCCTCCAACTCCACCCTCCAACTCCACCCTCCGAATCCACCCTCCAACTCCTCCCTCCAACTCCTCCCTCCAACTCCAACTCCAACTCCACCCTCCAACTCCACCTCCACCCTCCAACTCCACCCTCCAACTCCACCCTCCAAATACACCCTCCAACTCTACCCTCCATCACTCAGGAACACCAACACAACACTCAGGGACACCACCACATCACTCAGGGTCACCACCACATCACTCAGAGGCACCACCACATCACTCAGGGACACCACCACATCACTCAGGGACACCACCACATCACTCAAGCACACCACCACATCACTCATGGACACCACCACATTACTCAGGGACACCACCACATCACTCGGGGACACCACCACATCACTCAGGGATACCACCACATCACTCAGGGACACTACCACACCACTCAGGGGCACCACCACATCACTCAGGGACACCACCACATCACTCAGGGGCACCACCACATCACTCAGGGGCACCACCACATCAATCGGTGACACCACCACGTCACTCGGGGACACCACCACATCACTCAGGGCACCACCACATCACTCAGGGGCACCACCACATCACTCAGGGGCACCACCACATCACTCAGGGGCACCACCACATCACTCGGGGACACCACTGCATCACTCGGGGTCACCACCACATCACTTGGGGACACCATCACATCACTCAGGGACACCACTGCATCACTCAGGAACATCACCACATCACTCAGGAACACCACCACATCACTCAGGAACACCACCACATCACTCGGGGACACCACCACATCACTACGGGACACCACCACATCACTCTAATACACTACCACATCACTCAGCCCAACCACATCATCACTCAGCACCACAACAGCACTGTCCTTGCTTGCTACAAACAAGCATTGCCATAGCCAATAGGACTCGCATTAGGAAAGTGTAAGCTGAGGCTTTGTGAATAACAATGCTATTAATTTATATAATTTGAAAGCCAACACATATTTAAAAAATGTGTAATTTACAATACCAATAACTCACACTTTCCTAATGGGAGACCAATTGCATTGCAAATGCTTGTTTTTAAAATTGTATTTATTGGCATTTATATCAATATAGAATAGTACAGGAACCATAACCAAACAGACGGGGGGACGGGGGTGGGGGACATCGGATAAGGGAGTGCTCAGGAGGGAGAAAGGGGGAATGGAATCGGAGAGGGGTAGGATAAGGAATTACAGTATTGATCAAAGTTGAGCAGTGAGTGATCCGTGCACAGCATTCCCATTTGCAATATTACAACAAATAGGTAGAGGGGAAAAGGCAAAAAAGAATAGATAATGACATGAGATACTTACACATTTAAAGTAGTACCCTTGCCACAATACACTGATCATGACTGAAACATAGTTATCCCCTCTCACCTAGGGATCGCAAAAAATTGCAACAGATCAGTAGTGAACTCAGTTGACAAAGTGGTAGGCTGAGTTCTCTCAAGTTCAGAATTGTCACCTGTTTCAGTGTCCTCTGTATCCGGCAAGGGAGGGTCTCTTAGGTGGAGAAAGGAAAGAAAAGGTTTCCATATTGTGGTAAATAAAATTACCGGACTATTTTTCTATACATTAAATGACAATAAGGATAGCTCAATCAAATGAGAGGCAGAGTCTGTGGTATCTGAGTCATACGGGCTTTAATTAAGTGGCTCGAGACACTGGACATCGGGTTCCATCACCACTGAGGTTCAGGAAGGGATATTCAACATTTTATTAACATCACACATTATATATAGTAAAACCATATAATTGAAATGAATACAGTAGGCGTAACAGGTGAAAAGAGAGAGATAAGAACACATGTGCGTAACAGGAGGCGTGTAAGAAGGCGTACACGTAGGCGTGCACTTGACATGTCAGAGAAACGTCACAAGTGGGTGGATGCTTAGAGAAAGTTTGCAGAATCAGCAGAAACCTTTGGCACGTATGCGCGCGCAACTGAGCATGACGTGCAACTGGGGAGAGCTGGGGGCTTTGACTTTAGCACTAGTAGAGGAGACTAATGTCTGGGATGTCAGAACGACCTGCACCTATAGCATATCTGGTATCTTGTGTTTAGAGGATGTAGTGTCTGAAGTAAAAGGTCTCTTGGGCAGAGGCCGTTCATCACTGAATGCTAGTGCGTGCATATGGATATTCATGCAAAGTACGGGGGCCATGGGCCTACCATGGTAACGGGTGCAGTAAATTACTTGCATGGAGACAGGAAGGCAGGGCCCTTTGCTCTGCAGCCGGGAATATGTTTACCTATTTCACTAGACTGGAATGTGTTTTCGCAGAGGCTAAGCAGATAACTGTAGGCAAAACACTGTCTTGGCAGGCAGGCCAGGCCGAGCCGGGCACCGCTCGTCTGGGCAGGATGTAAGGTAGAGGTCAGGGATGCATACCTAAACTGCAGCTTTCAGAGACAGAAGAGACTCGGAGCCTCAACTAAGGGCCTGGCTCGGCTGAGCCAGAAAACATGGAGAAAACGTGTGCTTTATTCAAAAGTGTACCATGTAAAGACGTTGGCACCATAGGCCTAGAAGCCTAATTAACGCGATTTTCTTGGGGAACTGTATAACTGACATGTTAACGTTGGACGCAAATGCATATGCGTCTTCCTGGCAGGCATGGAAAAGGAATTACAGGACATACATGGGACACGTGTGTATGGATGGGGTGCGAGTGGGGGACACATTAGCTACCTAAAAATTTCTATTTCCTCATTCCCTCCTTGGCCCCTGCTTCACCCTTTAGGATATGTCTGTTCTCATGAGACCATCTATCTGTTCATATAACATCATTTGCTCTTCTTTCTTCATTCGGGAACGGGAACGTGAACTTGGACGGGGAATACAAGCTGTGGCGCACAAGCCGCAAATCGCTGGCCCACATTGCAGACAGAGACAACAACTGAATAGAATAAACAGTATTATTCCTAGGAATGATAACACTTTCCATCCCCAGGCGAATATCACACTCCAGAGCCAACCGGACCAAGTCCAGGTGCCAGGGTTCTGGTGTATCAGATGAGCAATTTCGTGGAGCCTTGTTATGGCCTTATATACGGATGGCGCGTTATTAGGAATAAACACGCAACAACTGGATCCGATCACTCTACAAGCCCCGCCCCTATCGGCCAGGATGACGTAAAGGACAATGCGATTTTGAAGAACAACAAGTCTCATAGCAGACTGCTCTTCGGTCAGGTTACCTAAAGCAGAAGTAGTCTCATTCACTACGGCTTCCAAAGTTCTGGTTAGTTTGCATATCAATTTACTGTTTTGGACAGGACCTACAAAGAAAAAGAATCCTTTATTGAAATCTGTATATTGTTCCCACGTTGTCTCAGTCTGAACGACAATTGGGGACTTGATCTCCCTTCTATGTCTTACATGTACAAGACGTGAATTTCGATGATAATCAGGTGGGGCTAGAAAAACAGGGGGTAATAGGAACGCAATATAACACGTCCCATCCCAATCAGGGGGCAGATGTACATAAGGTGTCTGACCACAAATGAAATAAGAATGGCGAGAGGCTTTGAAAGTAGACTTTCCTTTATCGTTGAATTCGACCACAGTATTACAATCACTGTGTCCTAGATGTACTGAACCATTCTTTCTAACGCATAATTCGCCTTTCACTGGTAAAACTGTTATAAACGGCAAGTCCGAATTAATCTCGGACTGGACGTTCAGGATCATGAGATTGAGGGAAAAGTTACCTAATTCATATACTTCATTTTCTAGATCGGTCCCTATCCTTTGGGGAAGACCGTCTGCGTCTGGGAAACATGCTTTATTCATGACTGTATTCAGGTTCCCCCATATCCAATTGCCTTGGGAAACTTTGGGCTTACTGTCTAAGGAAGACATTAAAGCAAACCATGCTCCACATGAACCATTATGTGTATACGGGTAAGGAAAGAGGGCAGAGCTCCCTTGTATTTCTGATAAGGTGGGAGTCGGCCACATACCCAGCAATTCGTGGCATTGCTGGTCTGGTGAGTATGGTGTAACATACGAATGAAAGTATTGTTGCGCATTGCTAATCGATAGGACAGCTCATGAGGGGGCAGGTCGCTGAAAGTGTGCTCTACAGAGTCATTAGAGAAAGTATGTACATGTGAACCAAGAGGAGGAAAGAAAACATGTAGCATCAAGCTTATGCATATAATCGAAATGCTCAGAATAAACATGAAAATTAACGTTATGACACATCTGCTATGCAGGTTTTTGCAATATTTTCTTCTCTTTTCGATTCGCCTATCTCTCTGACTACTTGGGTCTATCTTATACATGTCAGAAACCTGTCTAACCGCTTCACCCGAGGAGGACTTAAACAATTAAACGCTGTCTGACTTACTAGACCTTAGCTTAGCTCGATACTCCTGTTGCAGAGTTTTTTCTAACAGGGGGAGTTTAGAGTCAGTGTCTGAAACGGGGAAGTCCTTGAAAACAGTCTCTGGACACAGTCCATGAAATCTCTTTATGTGGCTGGAGTGGAGCCACCCTTTTCTGCCTTCTACTTTCACCGCGGTCCTCGTGGTCATCAACACCAGTTTCGGCTGCTTCCACCTGGGCTCCAGAGGGCTTGCACGATCAAAGTTGCGGATGTATATGAGGTCACCTAGAACGATTTCATGCGGTTTCACTTGGGTGTTGTCCGGGAAGGCAGCCGCGACCTGTGAACGACAAGATAGTAGTGCAGACATCAAGGAAGCCAGGTAATCTGTCAACATGTTACTATCGACATCTGTAATTTTACGAGGCATAGGTGTACCCCACATATTGGGAGGTCTGCCGAAGACTACCTCATAAGGAGATAGTCCGGTTCTGGAATGAGCTACCATACGCATGTAAAAGAGGGCAACTGGCAGGGCTACTATCCAATCTACACCTTTTTCTGCACAGACCTTCGCTAATCGTGTTTTCAGAGTCTGATTGTGTCGCTCGACCAAACCAAGCTGCTTCGGGGTGTCGTACACAGTGAAATTTCCACTGGTAACCTAACAGGAGTGATACCTGTTTCATGAGTTTGGACGAGAATGGTTGTCCATTATCTGAGTACACGACACGGGGCAAGCCGTATCGAGGGAAAAATTCACGGACCAACTGTTTGGCAGTGGTCACGGCAGTGTAATCTGGGACTGGGTACGCTTCTGTCCATCTGGAAAGGGCACATACAACTACGAGGTATTATTTGAATCCTCTACATCGGTCCATCTGTATATAATCCATCTGGAGGACTTCAAAAGGATGGTCAGGAGGATGGAATCCACCTTGTTCCACGGGAATGCCTTTGCCTGGATTAAACTGACAACAGATCATGCAGGTACGCACTTTCTGTTTTGCTGCTGCACGTAAATGCTTGTTGGACCAGAGATTTTGAATGCTGTCTAACATGGCTTTTTCTCCTAAGTGTGCTGGACTAAGCGCTCTATTCATGATAACTTGAACCATAGAGTCGGGGAGGAACCATGTGGCTCTTCCCTTCGTCATCCATCCCTGATCTGTCCGGATTCCTCCTTGTTCAGTCCATTTCTTGATTTCGTCTGGAGTGGCATGTGTCTGTATATCGAGTACATCTAGAGTGGGATCCTTAACTGTCATACAATGTGTCTGTGATGATACTTCAGTCTTTGTCGGATCTGTCGGTATGTCTGTTTGAGTCTGAGCTGTGAGTTTAGCTGTTCGATCTGCCAGGTCTTTACCCTAGGAAATGGTGTCAGTAACTTCGTATGTGCTTTGCACTTCATGATAGCAATGAATGCAGGTAAGTGTATTGCTTCTAACAGAGCTTGAATGAGGGGACCATGTTGTATCTTGGCGCCATGAGAAGTTAAAAAAACCTCTTTCTTGCCAGAGGATACCGAAGTCGTGAACAACTCCGAATGCGTACTGTGAATCTGTATATATGTTTACTTTCAGGTTCTTGGCTCGTATACAGGCTTGGGTCAGAGCAATGAGCTCTGCTGCTTGAGCAGACAATGTGTCAATACGATGTGTTTCTATGACTTCAGTTTCAGTGGTCACTGCATATGCGGCCACTAACTGTCCTGTGCTTGTTCTCATACATGAACCATCCACGTAAAGTGTCAGGTCTGGGTCGGGTAATGCAATGTCTGTCAAGTCTTGTCTGGGTTTTGTTACAGTATTGATGACTTCCACACAGTCATGTGGTGTAGGGTCAATTGTGCTTGAGGGTAACAATGTGGCAGGGTTTAAGGTGTTGCAACGTCTGATCTCTATGTGTGGCTGAAACAATGTCAATTCATATCCTGTCAGTCTTGCTATAGTCAAGTGTTGTGTCTGGGTTCGGTTCAGAAGAACTTCCACGGAGTGTGGAACTTGTACTGTCTGGGGATGTCCTAACACTATTGAGTCGCTTTGTCTGATTGCTAAAGCTGTTGCTGCAACTGATTTGAGGCATGCATGCCGAGCCTGGGCCACTGGATCTAATGTACTAGAAAAATAAGCACAAGGCTTGTGTTTTCCTGCCTGATCTTGTGTGAGCACAGATAATGCTGTGCCATCGCGTTCAGTAACAAAAAGTGTAAAAGGTTTGCTGTAACATGGTGACGCTAAAACAGGTGCTTGACATAGAGCTTTCTTTAATTCGTCAAAAGCCTGTGTATGCTCCTGAGTCCAAGGGAGGACAGCCACAGTCGCTGCCTCCTGTGTTGTCAACTGTATGAGTGGTTTGGCTAGATATGCATACTGAGGGATCCATTGTCTGCAGTAAGAAGTGAGGCCAATGAAGGCCCGTACTTCCTTTTGTGTCTTGGGATGTGGCAGATGTGCAATTAACTGGATGCGGTCTGGTGTCAACTGTCTACCCCACTTGGACAGCAAGTGCCCAAGGTATACCACTTGCTGGGCACAGCATTGCAGCTTCGAAGGGGACACTTTATGCCCCTTTTCGGCCAAGAAATATAAGACAGTCAGTGACGCGCGTTCGCAGTCACGTTCGGTCCGTGCTGTGATTAACAAATCATCAACATATTGGAGCAGGGCAGTGTCAGTAGGCATGTGAATACTGTCTAGTTGTCGTTTCAGGGCTTGACTGTAAATACTAGGACTTTCCGTGAACCCTTGAGGTGCACGTGCAAATTTGAAGCTTCAGCCATTTAAACAGAATCCGAAAAGATACTGGCTTTCCGGATGAATGGGGACACTAAAGAAGGCGTTCTTGAGATCGATAACAGTGAAGAACGCTGCTTCGGAATCAATAGCAGTCAATAAGGAAGAAATGTCAGGCACTACTGGGTACTGGGGAATGATGCATTTATTTAATTCTCGAAGGTCGATCATCAATCTGTAGACTGGTGGTGCATTCGGGTCACTTCATTTAAGAATCGGAATGATAGGAGAATTACATACATTGGAGTCAGTTTCTACAACTACTCCTTGGGCAATCAGTTCGTCAATAATTTTCAGTAAGGCTGCTACAGCCTCGGGTGGCAATTTGTATTGTCGGATTCGGGGTAGTACAACTCCTTGCTTGAGAGTAACACGATATGGTGTAATGTGCATACAACCTACATCAGTTGGACCTTGTGCCCATAAGTGCTGTGGTACATTCTGCAATCTTTGATCAAAATCTCTCAACACATAATGTCCTTTAAAATCACGTAAAAACAATCTCACTCCTTCCGGAGAACAACATATTACTGCTCCTAGTGCTTTCAACGTTTTTATACCAAGCAGGTTTTCTGGACATGCTTTCGTAAGTAACAAGTCTGTAGTACGGGACAATGGACCAACTTCTAGGGAAACTGGCTTTGACACTTCGTTAACAATAGGCTTTCCTGAAAAACCCAGGGAAACATTCTGTGAGCCTGAGAGGGGTGCCCCTGGAACCTCGTCATGACTGATGGTAGTTCTGCTCGCCCCTGTGTCAATCAAACATTTTCTGTCTTTCCCTAATACCTGACTATGTACATAGGGACCCTCTTGATCTACAGGAACCTCGATAAGAGGCATGCCAACCTCCCTCTCTAGGCTGTTTCATGAGTACTGCTGATAATCGGGGTAATCTGACCGTGCATACTGGTACATTTGTTGCGTGACATGTTGCGTGGCAGCGATGGGTTGGGGTTGGGGTACAGCTACAGTCTGTTGTGCATTCTGTGGAGGATGTGTGTTCTGTGGAATATGCTGTGGAACATGTTCTTGTCTAGGAGGACGCGGTCTCTCTTTCGTCCTGCCTGTAGCAATATTGTATTTCAGAACGGCACATTCGTTTATATAGTGACCTGGCTGTTTACAATAGTTGCAGTTCCCTTTAACGGGAGCTGCTGAATGACCTGGCGGTGCCGTACCCTTCTTCTGACCGTCAGCTGGAACAGACTGAGCAACTAGTACTTTCATTTTCGTGTCTTTAATACGTCTCTGTTCATGATCGTGTTCCTCTCTAATTCGGTTCTGGTGGTACTGTAACATTTGTAACATTTGAGAAGGGGTATTTGCCTGCCATGTACTCTCGACTTTCAGTACTCTATTTTTAACTTGTGGTAAGGAATTCTCTACTAATTTGGTCACAAAAAGATGTGGGTATGATTCACTACTTGTTTTCAGGCCGCTATTAATAATGAAACATTTCTCGAATCTGGAATAAAAATCACTAGTGTCTTCGTCTTGTTTCTGTTTGCAGGCTGAGATTGCATCCCAGTCTTCCTTTTTCGTAGTTAGTAATCTTGGTAAAACCTGTATTAATAACTCGGGTAATGCTTTGGCTTTTACCCGAGACCAGTACCTGGAACTCGTGTATTTTCTTCGTTTTCTAATACCGTTCAATCAATCTTTTTCTCTCCCACCTCCCATTCTTTTTCTTTACGTTTTTCGTATATGCCAGCAGGCAACAGTACTTTTAACATTTTAAGGATATCTGGATATGTATACTCCCCCATGAGGAGCATGTCTTTTAATTCACGGTGGAACCCTGCTGGATCTTTATCATGACAGGGCACTAGTTTTTTCATTTCCAATAGTTCCATTTTGGTCAAGGGTGTATATACGAATACTCGTTCAAGCTCACCGTCTGTTTTCCGGACAGGATGAACTTCTCGTAAGGGATTCTGTCTGTCTATGTAAAATGTTTTCCTTAATGGGGGTGGAACAGGAACGAAATGTGGAGTCAGGAAAGTTCTGTATTTGTGTCGTTGTTCTAGAATGGTATTAATTAAATCGGTACCTAGGCCTCTCCATCTACCTAGGAGTAACTCGTCCAATATATTATATAGGGGACGTGGATCAGAATGCTGACTCTCATATAGTGTAATGAGATGTTGGATCATGTACATACCAGCTAACCGCTGTTCGTCTGGGGAAAGATTAAAAAATGTTTGCGCTACTGAATCATCTTTATATACGCTGTTATTTCCAGCCCATTGTACTGCTGACCGTGCTAGTTCCTGTTCACGCATGGTACTAAGTTCACTGTAACCTATTCGCTGTTTCAGTACTTTATCAGTGGCCTGAAATAGATGCTCAAGAGAACATTGTTCTGGTATGGGAGAAAGAAAATGTTTCTTGCTTTCTAGACGTATGGGTCTGTCGAAAGGTCTTGCTCTACCTACATACGCTATTCTATCTGGGTCGTCTATATCATCTATATCGTCGTCCTCTGAGACGTCATTCTCCGCTTTCTCGGCTTCCCTAGCTGCTTTTTCTTTTTTGTGTATGGCTAGAATTTCTTTACGGATCTTTCTGTACATGGATTCTATACAACTTTGTTTACTATGTTTACCATCAGCTATGTTGTTACTCCAATTTATCAGGACTTCCATCTCTTCTTGGCTTTTACCTGGCCGATCTTGTTCCCTTATCAAACAATTTATCAAAAACTGTAAGATCATATTTTGTGTCTCCACCTTATGGTGTGCCATGGCCTCGTGAATGCATTCTGGTCTCTCCCCTGTTCTAATAAAATTATATATGTTATCTAAATGTTCTCTCATATTTGGTAAAATAGAGAAATAGTTTGTGACTCGTCGTAAACGTATTGAGAATAGTATCATCTGGTCTTCGCCTGGTACTGGATCATATCTGCAATCAGTAAGGTACTGTCTAAGGGCTGCGTATGTAGTTACTTTTGGTGTGCGTTGTAATGCTGCTTCTCTAAGTGTTATTCGTTTTACTTGAGGCGGGGTGATAGGGAGACCTCCTACTGCCCCTCCTGAAGCTGAAGCGTGACCATCAACTGGCTGTGTTGTCACTACTGGTGTCATGGCTGGTAAAGTAGGTGTAGGTAATGTAGGCAGACTCTGGGCTGCAGGTGTAGAAAAAGGATTGCCAGGACCAGTAGCAGGAGAGACAGTGGGGGAGGTGACAATGGGGGGAGGCCCTCGGCGAGAACAGGATACAGACCTGTAATAAGGGCATTTCTTTGTCTGTCTTGTTGTTTTAGTCTGACTCGTTCTCCTTCTTCTAGTAACTCTCTTTCTCTAGCTTTTTCGGATTCTTCTCTACTTCTCTCTGCTTTCCTGATTTCTTTCTCTGTTCTTCTATGAGCTTCTTTACGCCATAGTTCTATGGCATCTTTCTGGGATTGTCTGGCTTTCTTTTTCCATAATGCTTCTTCTACTCTCATGATGCATTCAGCATCCCATGTCCTTGAGACAGGCCATCTAAACTTTTCTTCCAGATCCTTTGTATTGTCCACCCATAAGTCTAAGTACAGTATGGCATCTAAGCCATGTTTCTGGTACATAAAATGTCCGGGAGTGTCCCTAGGCGGGACGGGAACTGCTTCTTCGAGTATCCCTTTCCTAGTTCCTATCTGACGTAATTTCGAGAACCGCTGCATATTTGGACTGACTTGAACGTGAACGCAATAAACACAATAATGATTTGCAAACAGTCATTCATACCATGACATGAAACACATTAAAACATTTTCGAACAGATGTTACCTAGTACATGAAAACACAATTCCGGAAAATCTCGAGATTCTAGAATACTGAATTACTAGATGCACTGCTAGAACAGTACAGACATACCGGTCCCATAAAGAGACACGTCATACCGTATCCACCTAAGTGAACACGTCTGGACCAGGTCTGTGTACCCAGACCCGTCTTGACCGGGCACAAATCAATGAACCCGTCTAGATGCGTTCCCAACAACGGTACTCACCGGGAAGCAGAAACTGAAGGCCTCGGAATCTGGACTGGACTGGACTGAACTGCTACGGCTTCTACTACGCATGCGCTTCGGAACAGGTGGGCCTCCGGATACCTCGGACCTTGCTCTCTCGGCTTGGGGCTCTGGTCGGGATCCTCCACATTCCTCACCGCCTCGTCTGGATGCCGGGTCGCAGTCTCCGTCTCCTCCGTGGGCCTGAGGGAGATAGCAGGAAAACCCGCAGGTGTGCACGGAATCCGTCACGGCTGTAGAAGGGGTCAGGGGCCTGCGTTACATCGCCGGCGAGTGGGGAAGGGGAGGGGTACCTATTCGGGCGCCAGATTTATGTGGTAAATAAAATTACCGGACTATTTTTCTATACATTAAATGACAATAAGGATAGCTCAATCAAATGAGAGGCAGAGTCCGTGGTATCTGAGTCATACGGGCTTTAATTAAGTGGCTCGAGACACTGGGCATCGGGTTCCATCACCACTAAGGTTCAGGAAGGGATATTCAACATTTTATTAACATCACACATTATATATAGTAAAACCATATAATTGAAATGAATACAGTAGGCGTAACAGGTGAAAAGAGAGAGATAAGAACACATGTGCGTAACAGGAGGCGTGTAAGAAGGCGTACACGTAGGCGTGCACTTGACATGTCAGAGAAACGTCACAAGTGGGTGGATGCTTGGAGAAAGTTTGCAGAATCAGCAGAAACCTTTGGCACGTATGCGCGCGCAACTGAGCATGACGTGCAACTGGGGAGAGCTGGGGGCTTTGACTTTAGCACTAGTAGAGGAGACTAATGTCTGGGATGTCAGAACGACCTGCACCTATAGCATATCTGGTATCTTGTGTTTAGAGGATGTAGTGTCTGAAGTAAAAGGTCTCTCGGGCAGAGGCCGTTCATCACTGAATGCTAGTGCGTGCATATGGATCTTCATGCAAAGTATGGGGGCCATGGGCCTACCATGGTAATGGGTGCAGTAAATTACTTGCATGGAGACAGGAAGGCAGGGCCCTTTGCTCTGCAGCCGGGAATATGTTTACCTATTTCACTAGACTGGAATGTGTTTTCGCAGAGGCTAAGCAGATAACTGTAGGCAAAATACTGTCTTGGCAGGCAGGCCAGGCCGAGCCGGGCACCGCTCGTCTGGGCAGGATGTAAGGTAGAGGTCAGGGATGCATACCTAAACTGCAGCTTTCAGAGACAGAAGAGACTCGGAGCCTCAATTAAGGGCCTGGCTCGGCTGAGCCAGAAAACATGGAAAAAACGTGTGCTTTATTCAAAAGTGTACCATGTAAAGACGTTGGCACCATAGGCCTAGAAGCCTAATTAACGTGATTTTCTTGGGGAACTGTATAACTGACATGTTAACGTTGGACGCAAATGCATATGCGTCTTCCTGGCAGGCATGGAAAAGGAATTACAGGACATACATGGGACACGTGTGTATGGATGGGGTGCAAGTGGGGGACACATTAGCTACCTAAAAATTTCTATTTCCTCAATATGACCTTGGGGCAGGAGTGTAGTGGCACCCACTCCCAAAAGCTGGACAACTGCTCCAGGCAGTACCGTAAATCATATAGCCTTGTACGTATGGAAACAACCTTCCCCTACCCATTCGACTCATTCAAGAAGAACTACCATTCCGAAAAGCTGTAAAATCATTCCTATTCTGTTAAACCTCATTAAGAACTTGTAACACTATACTCACACACAACGAGCGCCGGGACACCCCGTTGGGGTAGCTGTGCGCTATATAAGATACACTAAATAAAATAAAATAAAATAAAATAAATATGGTGGTAGCTGGTTTTCGAAACAATGCATGGCCACTTTGCTTTTGGCCAGAAGGAGCAGCCTGGCAATGAGTCTGCGGTTGTTAGTTGGTATGTTCTTGACATATCCCATCAACCCCACCAGGGGAGTGTGAGAGCTTAGCTGCCCGGTCATTGTGTGCATAGTCGAATATACTCCCAACCAGAAGACCGCCACTCTTTGACATAGCCATGCAAGAAGGATGAAAGAGGCATGATGTGAAGTGTGTTGAGGACAGTGTAAGTCGGGGACCAGTCCAATTTTGAGGAGTTGCCGTGGGGTGTGGTAATGGCGGGGGAGAAATTTGAAATATATTATGCACAGCCTATAGTTGGAGGAAGCGTGCCCCTGGCTGAAGGTGCCAGGAGAAAGCATGAGGGGTTGCCTGTGGGCTCAGTAACTCAAGCAGGACCAGTGCGTGATCTGAGAGGGTTGGGGTAACCCACATCTAGAAGTCATGAGGGACTAACCAATAGTCTACTTAGGGACCATGTGTTGAGGTGCACCGCAATACAAGTGCCCTCCAAAGTATCCTCGTATGCGTGTCTCCATGTGACCTGTAAAAAGTTGTCCTGGAAAAGCGCGTTTAGTTTTAGTTGGGGTGCAGGTGTTAAGAAATCCCTGACAAGTCTAGTTGGGTGTCTAGTGCCACATTAAAGTCCCAGCCCCATACTACATTTCCAGGCCCGACTCCACTGATCAGCCTCCAGATCCCAGAGAAGAAGTCGCGATCATCCGTGTTTGGGCAATATATGGCTGCCAGCACCAGTGGTTGTCTATACAGTGTCCCTGCTAGGATGACATAGCACCCATCCTTGTCGATTATGGTGTGAGTCTGGTGTCATGAGAGCCCTTTACCCAGGGGTACTGCAATGCCTCTGGCGTCATTTGAATAAACTGAGGTGTGCATTTCCCCACGCCACTTGGGACACAGTACCATGGCAGTTGAACAGGTTAGGTGGGTCTCCTGTAAGAAGCAAATATCAACCGTATGTCTAGAGAGGGAGGCGTTGACAAAGCGTGCTTTAATGTGGTCATTAAGGCCATGATGTTCCAAGCAATGCATGTTGTGGTGATCATGTTGCCTGATGACAAGGGAAAATGATCAGGACAGAGCTTTGTAGTGTAGCTTGCGAAGTGCAGATGGCTAGTAGAGAGGTAGCGTAGTGTGGCAGAGAGAGAGGGAAAGGAATAAAGCAGCAACAATCAACAAACCAAACATTCAACATCATACCAGCCTCATCCCACTCCAACCCAAAAACATGGTTGAGAAAAACATTACCACCCCCCACCCAAACATCCCATTTGCAATTTGATTATTCCTGTGGGAATTATCCCTGGAGGCGGAGAGTATCCAGACATACTGCCCTGCCAGGAATGAGTGGTGGCCGAACAGGGGGAATCTTGAGGGGTGACACACCGTGGGCATTCTGTGGATATCTCGGACACAAAGTTTGAGGTGGCTCCAACATGAAACGCAGACTCCTGGCATCTATATTGCAAGAGGAGTGTATGGAGCAACAACACCAGCCCTATCGACCTGTGGAGGCAGATACAGGTCATTATTGTTAACAGAGTTGCAGGCCATTAGTCATTATCACTGAGAGGGTTTGCTTCAGATGTGTGCTGCAAATCCCTAGGTGTTCATTCCTGTTTGGTAACTTGTTTAGCGAATTTTCAGGGCAAATTTGGAATCTGTAAAAAAGTGAGGTTTGCCTTCAAAAGCGAATCATAATTTGGCTTGGTAAAATTAGTGCGAAAGGAATATCTGCTACTTGAAGGAGACTTTTGGTAGGCAAGAATCTACGATTGGCATGCCTGGACTGATCGAGTAGAATGATAGGTCATTTCCCTGATACCGCATCGATCCGAGCTCGCACGCAAATGGCAGGACTACCTCTCGGCTCCAATAGTTCAAAAGTCATGCAACTATGGAGCGAACTAGCGCACCAGGAGGGGGTTGTGGACCCAGCGAATGCTGAGTCCACTTCACGATCAAGACTGCGGACAAGCCCTCTCCAAAAAGGATAACGGAGCATGGTCTCCACAAAGTCCTCCATTTTGGAAATTGCAGTGGATTCCTGGATCCTTGTTATTCGAAGGTTGTTGCGTCTTGATTGCGCCTCAGGCTCTTTGTTTTTTGTTTGATGATTTCAAGAACTTTTTCCATCCACAGAAGGTCTTCTTTGGTGTGTACTTGTGCAGCGTCAGCATCTGAGAAGCTATCCTCCAGATGCTCCAGTCTATTTTCATGCTTATAGACACGTTGTTTAACGTGATCCAGACATCTAGTACGTCCAGTTTCACATTTATGGCATTTAGACTGGTCTTTATGTCAACAAGGAGTTCCGTAAAGTCAATGTTATGTTGCCCATCTTTTCCAGACCGATCCAGGGAAGCGTCAGGTTGCGATCCCTGTTCCACCTGGCGGGTGAGGTGCCTATCCTCAAATGAGAGTTTTGATTGTTTAGCCTCGTGCTTGCCCATGATAGCGGTGGTGGGTGAGAGTGCCTGAAAATAGAGGCGCTGTGCTGGGTAACCGCCAAGCGTATATTATACGGTCACAGATAGTGTGTAGAAGGATAGACCACTCACCAAGCCCGGGGGATGGGAGTCAAGTCTAGCAATCCGATGCAGAGGACGCAGAACTACTGAGAGTCCGCCACACCTCAGAGTATCCTCCATTCCAGTGGGCACAAGCAGGCTCATGGTCACAACTTGAGGCAGATCAGCAGTGTGGCACAATAATGAGCACTGGCAAAGAGTGCGTGCAAGCCCACAGTCAAAAAGCACATGAGTTTATTATCAAGATGGGGATGAATGGGTAGTGAGACAGGTGCATCAACACCAACAGGGATGGGGATGACTGGAGTGCATCAAAAGCTGTGGAGAGATGGCGGCACTCGTGGTAGAAAATGTTCACCAATGTAAATAATGTAAGATGGGTTGTTCGTATTTTAGGGTGCCAGGAAATAGTCCCTTCCGGCCGGTGGGGGCTGGTAATTGTACTGAACAAAGGGGGAGTGCAAGGACCGCCTGCACTGTTTCCAAAGGCACTCCGATGGGAGAGTGAACTCCTGAATTATGTTTTCATCACAAGGTATTACAAATTTCAAACAAACGTAGTCGATGGTAATCCTTTTTAGAAGTTCATTTAATCGATGAGTCACATATTTCATCATAGTGACTTATTTGCAAAGCAATATATTGATTATGTTTCTTTATGACATCCATTGATCAATACATCATCCCTATGCATTTCGGGCTGAGCCCTTCGTCAGGGGATAGCGAAAGATCTGAAAATAAACATACTGGTATCAGGAAGGGGAGCTCGCAACCACGAGGTATATAATACGTGTAGGAGAGTAAAACGAAACCAAACATGCATATACCGACACTGAAAGCAAATAAAGGAATTAAGAGAGTCTCTGGTTAGTCAAGTCTATGATGGGAAGAAAAAAAGGTGGTCGATAGCGTGAGGGTTATTCAAAACACCCATTAAGTGCATGATAAACTGTGAAAGAGCTCGAAGCAAACCGGCAAACCGGGACAATCACCCGTGTGTAGTACCCAACGATTACGTGCACTGGGGAAGAAACAAGTGTGCGCTCGGTTAGAAAACGTGAGTGCGGCTGTCAGAAGGTTTACCAGATATCAGATGTAGCAGCGCACGACATGGGAGGCTGCCGAGGGTCAGTATTCGGTTAGGTGAACGTGGAAGTAAATACACGATCGTGGAAATGGAAAACGGACTACCGTGAATGTTAGTGACCATGGGGACGTGCCGGTGATAGAAAGATCGTGAAGTGGAAACACTCAAAACATAAGAATGGCCGTGGCCTGATATTGTATTAAACATTGAAACTGTAAATGTGATAAACAAACAAAGTGAAACCATGTATATATCTGTATGTATAGAGGAAAACATTATAAGTCGATAGCGGCGGCCATCTTGGAATGGTCAATCACAATATTCGTTGACTGAAGGTACCATCACAAACATAAAAGCAAATCCAATAATGTGCATCATAATGGTAAAGGAAACTAGAAAGAGCGGTAAAAGAAAATGTAAACAGATGAGGACCAAAGGTGGGAGAAAAGTTACAGAGGGAATGACAAACAGATAAGGACCAAAGGTGGGAAGAAAATTATAAAGTAAATGACAAACAGTTGGGGAAGGTAGAAAGGGAAACAATATGTGAAAACAAGGTAGACAAGTGAGAATGGATATAAAACAAAAGGTAATGAGATAATAGATATAAAACGAAAATGCGGAATATTAACACTGAGATAGGACATGTAAGTGTGGAAAGCAGAATTAGAGAATATGTACATTGGGACAACAACTCATTATAGGAAACAACTGTATTCGAGTCTATCATTAAGGCCCTTAGGTTGGCAAGTATCAAGTCTCTTGATCCAAACGGTTTCCCTCTGGAGTAGTATTTTTCTGTTGTCAACGCCTGGTCTCAGTGGGACAACCTCTAATACAAGGAACCTCAGTTGACTCACGTTATGCTGGTGTGTAGTGAAGTGAGCTGCCAAAGGTGCTTTGGTGGATTTGTTTCTGATTGTACTTTTGTGCTCGGTCAAGCAAACTTTGATTTTTCTTTCAGTTTTGCCTACATAAGGCAGTCCGCAGGGACACTTAAGTAAATATACAACATTCTTAGAGTCACAGGTAGCGTTGGTCCGTAGTTTGATGGCTTTCCGTGATGCTGGATGATTGAAGATGTTCCCTGAAATGATGTTGTGGCAATGGCTGCAATTGAGGCACGGTATTGTGCCTGAATAGTGTGCAAAAGGATCCATGGGTTCAGTTTCAAGAATGTTTTTAATGTTTTTAGCTCTCTGGTATGCAAAAAGTGGTCTGCAATTAAAAATGCCCTGAAAGTCTGGTTCAAAACGAATCATATCCCAGCTTTTTAGGATGATTTTCTTAATCACCTTGCTTCTTGTGGAATATTTAGATACAAAGACTGGTCTCTGTTCACCGGTAGGTCTGATGTGTGAGGTTAGAAGATCCAACCGAGTTTTAGTGGCTACACGATTTTTGGCTGCTTGCAGTGTAACCTCAGGATATCTCCGGTCTCTGTATCTTTGAAGTATCTTTTCTTCCGATGTTTCGTAAGCTTCTGATTCTGAACAGATCCTTTTGGCCCTTAATAGCTGGGAGTATGGCAAATGCATTTTAAGGGGGGTGGGATGACAGCTGGTAAAAAGTAGAGCATTATTACTATCCGTAGCTTTGACGAATAGGTTAGTTGTGAGTTTGTTGTCAAGTAGTGTCACCTGTACATCCAGAAATGGTAAGCTATGGGGACTGATGGTGTGTGTGAACTTTATGTGATCATCCAGAGCGTTTATGTATTTCAGAAATTCAGGAATTTCATCAGGTTGACCAATCCAAATAAGGAAAATGTCATCAATGTATCTCCATAGGGTCAAGATGTTGTTTGACCATTTGTTGTGGCTCAAAATGTGATCAAGTTCCATATGGTGCATGAACAGGTTCGCATAGCTGGGAGCTGCACAATTTCCCATTGACGTTCCAACGAGTTGAAGATAGTAGTCGTTGTTGAAGGAGAAGTAACTGTGATATAGGGTAAACTGTATGAGTTCAAGTATCAGAACTTTCAAATCGTCATCGATCGGATGGTTGAGTAAAAAAGACTCAATGGCCTCAATGCCCCTGTTATGTGGGATCGATGTATATAGAGCACATACGTCAATAGTTACCAGAGTGTGTAGTTTGCCAGGCTCCAGTGTGACCTGTTGGAGACGGTTCAGGAAGTCAGTTGTGTCACACAAGTAAGTTGACATGGATTTAACAATGTCCTGTAAGTATAGATCAATGAACTTGCCAGTGGGTTCATGAATGGAGTTTTTAGTTGAAACTATGGGACGAAACGGTGGATGGTTCAAGTTTTTATGAATTTTTGGGAGCATATGTATGCTTGGACATTTTGGATGGGGTTGTATGAGATATTTGTGATCCTTGTCCGTAATCGTTCTCATTGACAATGCTTTATCAAGAATGACTTTGAGTGTATTAGAAAAAACTCCAGTGGGATCACTTGGTAGTTTCATGTACAGGTTCATGTCGCTGACGTGGTCACTTACACTTTTGTTGTAAAAATCGCTGTCCATGACTACAAGCGCACCCCCCTTATCAGCTTTACTGCAAGTGATGTCGGGATTGTTAACAATTTGATTTAGTGCTCTTGATTCCCTACGTTTGAAGTTGTTGTACTTGGGGTTGGGTTTTTTGAAATTTTCTCTGATAGAGTTCAGGGTGATCGTTTCAAAAGAGTCAAATATTTTGTGACTTACTGGAGCCACAAATGTGCTTTTGCTTCTTAGGTCTTTACATGCATGTTGTACAGGCGTACTAGTGGGGGGACACACGTTGGTAAAGAAGTGTCGAAGTCTTAATCTCCGCATAAACTTATATAGGCTTATCTCGGTTTCCAATTCAGAGGTGTTATATGTTGGAACAAAAGTAGTTCTGCGTTCAAGGGTAGACAATTGTAGTTGAGATAAATTTGTTTTAGATATGTTGATCACGAGGGTTTTTTGCTCCTGGTTGCCTGGGCGATCGGTGTTGTTTTTTCTTTGGCGACTTCTGCTCCGCCTGGTTCGACATTGACAGTTTGGCCTATTTCAAAAAAAGGAACACCAGATGTTGAGGCCGCAGTTTGGGAAACATTGTCAGATGGTTTAGGCGGTGCAGTACTCCTGAATGGTCTTCCGTGGTTAGTATTACCTCTTTGTGAAGAGGAACCATCGGTGGAACTCCCTTCATCTGAAGACGGGTTACTATAAGGTTTTTGTTGTCTACGTTGGGCATAGACCTCTGCCCAACTATAAACCTCCCCCAGTTTATAGTCCATGGTGTCACGTTTGTATTTTCTGATTTTTCTGTCATTTATCTCTTTAGTCTTTGTATCTAAATATTCCACAAGAAGCAAGGTGATTAAGAACATCATCCTAAAAAGCTGGGATATGATTCGTTTTGAACCAGACTTTCAGGGCATTTTTAATTGCAGACCACTTTTTGCATACCAGAGAGCTAAAAACATTAAAAACATTCTTGAGACTGAACCCATGGATCCTTTTGCACACTATTCAGGCACAATACCGTGCCTCAATTGCAGCCATTGCCACAACATCATTTCAGGGAACATCTTCAATCATCCAGCATCAGGGAAAGCCATCAAACTACGGACCAACGCTACCTGTGACTCTAAGAATGTAGTATATTTACTTAAGTGTCCCTGCGGACTGCCTTATGTAGGCAAAACTGAAAGAAAAATCAAAGTTTGCTTGACCGAGCACAAAAGTACAATCAGAAACAAGTCCACCAAAGCACCTTTGGCAGCTCACTTCACTACACACCAGCATAACGTGAGTCAACTGAGGTTCCTTGTATTAGAGGTTGTCCCACTGAGACCAGGCGTTGACAACAGAAAAATACTACTCCAGAGGGAAACCGTTTGGATCAAGAGACTTGATGCTTGCCAGCTTAAGGGCCTTAATGATAGACTCGAATACAGTTGTTTCCTATAATGAGTTGTTGTCCCAATGTACATATTCTCTAATCCTGCTTTCCACACTTACATGTCCTATCTCAGTGTTAATATTCCGCATTTTCGTTTTATATCTATTATCTCATTACCTTTTGTTTTATATCCATTCTCACTTGTCTACCTTGTTTTCACATATTGTTTCCCTTTCTACCTTCCCCAACTGTTTGTCATTTACTTTATAATGTTCTTCCCACCTTTGGTCCTTATCTGTTTGTCATTCCCTCTGTAACTTTTCTCCCACCTTTGGTCCTCATCTGTTTACATTTTCTTTTACCGCTCTTTCTAGTTTCCTTTACCATTATGATGCACATTATTGGATTTGCTTTTATGTTTGTGATGGTACCTTCAGTCAACGAATATTGTGATTGACCATTCCAAGATGGCCGCCGCTATCGACTTATAATGTTTTCGTCTATACATACAGACATATACATGGTTTCACTTTGTTTGTTTATCACATTTACAGTTTCAATGTTTAATACAATATCAGGCCACGGCCATTCTTATGTTTTGAGTGTTTCCACTTCACGATCTTTCTATCACCGGCACGTCCCCATGGTCACTACCATTCACGGTAGTCCGTTTTCCATTTCCACGATCGTGTATTTACTTCCACGTTCACCTAACCGAATACTGACCCTCGGCAGCCTCGCATGTCGTGCGCCGCTACATCTGGTATCTGGTAAGCCTCTTTGATACCTATTGACCGCCACACTCACGTTTTCTAACCGAGCGCACACTTGTTTCTTCCCCAGTGCACGTAATCGTTGGGTACTACACACGGGTGATTGTCCCGGTTTGCCGGTTTGCTTCAAGCTCTTTCACAGTTTATCATGCACTTAATGGGTGTTTTGAATAACCCTCACGCTATCGACCACCTTTTTTTCTTCCCATCATAGACTTGACTAACCCCGGAGACTCTCTTAATTCCTTTATTTGCCTTCAGTGTCGGAAAATGCATGTTTGGTTTCGTTTTACTCTCCTACACGTATTATTATATACCTCGTGGTTGCGAGCTCCCCTTCCTGATACCAGTATGTTTATTTTCAGATCTTTCGCTATCCCCTGACGAAGGGCTCAGCTCGAAATGCATAGGGATGATGTATTGATCAATGGATGTCATAAAGAAACATAATCAATATATTGCTTTGCAAATAAGTCACTATGATGTAATATGTGACTCATCGATTAAATGAACTTCTAAAAAGGATTACCATCGACTACGTTTGTTTGAAATTTGTAATACCTTGTGATGAAAACATAATTCAGGAGTTCACTCTCCCATCGGAGTGCCTTTGGAAACAGTGCAGGCGGTCCTTGCACTCCCCCTTTGTTCAATGACTGGAGTGCCCCACATGGCCCTCCCTGTGTTGTCCAGTACATGATTGGAGGGGGGAGAGCACACTCACCAATTCACAAGAGTAGATGCAGAGGGGGGGGGGGCAGGGCACCTGAAGAATGAGCCAGAATCAAGGGCGTTAGCCAAGGTGAGCCCATTCCAATAAGAAGAGTTGTCGTGGCAGGTGGGAAGGCAAAAGAAGGCTTAGGTGGGCGCAGTCCCCCCACGGCACACAGGCGGGCGGAGGAGCCACGTTTAGTTGGCCCACAGTGCCCACCATTCCACAGCCAACAAGTCAGGTGAGGCTGAGCTGGCAGGCATATTATCCAGTTAGGAGGAAGTGGGGTAGGGGACCAAGCAGCAGTCCATGCGCTTCTGCAGCACATCGAATTATGATGAGGGGCCGCTAGCCTGGGGCTCAGCTCCTAGGGCCCAGCCACAGACACACATCGTAGACCACCCCTGTGTAGCCCAGGGACTCTGCTGGCCTTCTGCGCAGACTGCCACAGGTAGCTCCAGAGCAAATCATACCAAGTGTTTATCATCTGATAATCTAAGTAGATAGCAGAGCCAATTTCCATCCCATGGCAATAGTGAGTTTGGAATGAGGAGGTGTGACAAGCCCTAAGAAGGTAGTTGTGTCTCCTGCACTCCCAGTAGAGTGTATATTGAGAAATGATCTTGAAGCGTCTGACTGGTCACGGTGGACAGAATAGTCCATGCCAGGATGCAGAACCTCTGTGAGTGGGTATGTGCTTTGAGTAGGTCAAGGCTGCACGGAAGGGAACCACTAAACACTTGGACAATGGGCCAAGCATCCAATAGCAAGGGAACAGGCAATAGGTCAGGTGAGCCAGCCCAAAAAACTCCAGAGGTGCAGTAGAAATCTGACCCTGAAGGGGAGGATCTGACCTCTGAGGAAAGGATTCCATGCCTTCAAGGTATGTCAGATTTTGGGTAATTGACAAGAGCCAGTGAACCCTCCAGAGAGCAGTTTTGTCAGGGACAGAGAGAGTGCTCTACCCTTGGGGGCTTACAGTGGACTGCCTCAAAGTGAGAAGAGGGGATGACAGTGGATTCCACAGGGTCTACTGGGAGGATTAAAGTTTCTACATTGAGGCCAGAAAACTCAAGAAAGGGACCACGAAGAGGTTGGTGGTCCCCCAGAAGTACAGATAATTCCTCCTGACCTCAAGTCATGATATCTCCATAGCAGCATTTGGGGCAGAACAAGACTTGGAACTGGTTGGTAAACCATTTCTACTGGCCCCATGTGTCTGAAGAGCTAAAGGAGTTCTGTCACTCCTGTGTCACTTGTTATGCTAGTGGTAAGACAAAGCCAAAGATCGTTTGATATTACTGTCAGTGGGTGGGACTCCCTTTGAGAGGGTGTCAGTGGATTCTATTAGACCCCTGGCACTGCCAACTGCAACAGGGAACAAGTATATCTTGGTGGTAGAGGACCATGCCACAAGAAACCCTGAAGCAATACGCCTCAGGAAAGGAACTGTTCCGTCAGTGGATAGGGCCCTACTTGGTGTGTTCAACAGAGTGGTTTTCACCAATTAGGTGGTTTCAGATAGAGGCACCAAATACAGATAGAGGCACAAAATGATGTCCAAATATCTGAAGGTGATGTTGGATGAATGTGGTGTTAGTTATAAGTTTACCACCCCATATAATCCATAGTTTACTGGTATGATGGAGAGGTTCAATAAGACCCTGAAACGCATGATCAAAGGTTTGTCTTACAAACTCAGGAGGAGATGGGATGTCCTTCTCCCATGCCTACCGTTTGCCTACAGGGAGGTTTACTAAAACATTGTTGGCTATAGCCCCTTTGAGTTGTTTGGGCACCCTGTGAGGGGACCATTGTGCCTGGTGAAAGAGGTTGGGAAAAGCCTCTCACAGAAGCCAAGGGCAATGTGCTAGATTATGTACTAGGCCTGGGATCTCGCATGGCAGAGTACACATCCAAAGCAAATAGGAAACTGGGGGCCAACCAGGGTCTTATGAAGTACTGGTATGACCAAAAGCTACGATGACTGAGTACAATCTATGACATGAGCGTTGAAGCCTGTAGCTCCTAGGGCCCTCCTGGACAAGTGGACTGGGCCCTATCTAATCCTCGAGAAAAATGGGGAGGTTACCTACCTGGCAGACCTTAACACCTCCAGGAACCCTCACAGGGTCCTACATGTCAGAATGTTGAAACCCCACCTCAAAATGTATCTTGCTAAAGATATGCTCCATCCATAAACATCCCCCGACAGCGCCTTCCTCACGGATACCTGGATGAGCTTCACCTCAGCCCAGGACATCACCACCGCCGTTCCGGATGGCTTCAAAATCATTCACAAGGACCGGGCCACCCGACCGGGAGGAAGCATCGCCATCATACACAGAAACACCCTCCGCGTCACAACCAGCTCGGAATACAACTCGACCATCAGGGAGCACCTGCACTTCCAGATCCAGACCAACCCGAACACCACCCTTTGGGGCACCCTCACCTACAGGCCTCCCGGATCCTGTCTCCCTTTCAACTAATCCCTAGTCAACTTCATCGCACATCACGCCCTTGCCTCCTCTGAGACCTCAAATTCTACCAGGACAACCTGAACAACCAGAACATATGATCCCTACTGGAGAACATCACCACCATCGGACTTAAGTAACTGGTCACCTGCCGAATGCACTCAGCAGGACACACGCTCTACCCCATCTTCTCCACAAGCAACAACATCTCCTTTAGCCACACCTCCGAACTACAGCAGGTCGGCCACCGCTACATCCGTTTTCCCTTCACCAAACACACCGTACACCATCATGCCCACCGCTACCCTAGCAGAAGCGGGAACAAGGTCCCCAAAACCAGCTCACCACCTTCCTAAGCAAAACCCCACCACCGACATTCAGGGATGCCAACGCCTCAGCATGCAACCTCCACCCCTGACATCTAACTGCACCAATATACTGAGCCCCCCTCAGGAAACTCTCAGGAAAGCAAACCTCCAAGCAAGCCAGCTGGTTCTATCCCATCCTCCAAGAGTCCAGGTGCACCTGCAGATGGCCTGAGAAAAGATGGAGAAGCAGCAAGACCCCTGCAGAACACACTGCCTCTAAAAATTGCAGTCATGAACATCACCACCTCATCAAAACAACTTAGAAAACTGCCATACAGGAAAACATCAACACAACTCACACAACAGCAAACAACTCTTCACCATGGCCAAAGAATTCACCAAACCGGCATGGAGACAGCAGACATCGCCCTTCCCAAGACCTCTGGGACAACCCCGTCACCATCTTCCACCGCAAGGTCAAGGCAATCTTCGACAGCTTCACAAACCAAGACCCACCTACATCACATGCAACCACCACACTCAAATGCCTCAGACCCCAGCAGACCCTGCTCAACTGGTCCTCCCTCACCACTGATGAGACCCTCAAGGGCCCTTGGATTCCTGCCCCAACCATATCTTCCACATAGCCAGAACTTCCATCGCACCAAAACTCTTCCACACAATTGACTGCTCCATCAAATCCTCCACCTTCCCTGAAGGCTGGAAACACACAGAGATCAACCCCCTGCTGAAGAAACCCTCTGCCAACTAGATGGACTTAAAGAACTACAGACCCATCTGCCTGTTCCTTTTCACAGCCAAAGTTCTCGGAGAGGCCATGAACGCCCAACTCTCAGCGTTCATCAAATGAACAACATCCAGCCAATTCCAATTCTGGGCTCAGAAGCAACCACAGCACCAAGACTACTCTCCTCACCACCACTGACGACATCCACATCCTCCTCAACAGAGGCGAGACCACAGCCCTCCTCATCCTGGACATCTCAGCCGCCTTCAACACCGTCTCCCATTACACCATCTCCGCTAGACTTCATGGCACCAGCATCCGTGACAAAGCTCTTGACTGGACCTGCTCCTTCCAAACCAGCTGAACACAGAGAGTCAGACTTCCAATTTTTCTCACAGAACCCAAAGAAATCAGCTGTGGAGTGCCAGAGGACTCCTCCCTGAGTCTTTCCCTCTTCAACTACTGCATGGCCTGCTTGCAACATCGTCAGAAACCATGGACTTAACATCATCTCCTACGCCGATGATACCCAGCTGATTCTATCCCTCACCAATGAAGCCACAGCCTCCAAGAACAACTTCCACAGAGGAATGAAGGCAGTATCCACCTGGATGAAGGGCAGCTGCCTCAAGCTCAACTCAGACAAGACTGAAGTCCTCATCCTGGGCCCGACTCCCTTCATCTGGGGTGACTCCTGGTGGCCCACAGCTCTCAGAAGCTCCCCCACACTCACGGACCACACATGAAATCCTCAGTATCATCCTGGACTCATCACTCTCAATGAACCACTAGATCAATGCTGTCTCGTCCTCCTGCTTCCACACTCTCTGCCTGCTCTGGAGATTTCAAGTGGCTCCGCACGAGTCTAGGAAAATAGTCACCCATGCACTCGTCAGTAGCAGATTCGACTATGGCAATGCACTCTACCTCGGCGTGAATATTTATCAAGGACCCCCTGAATGCATGGAAATAGAGTTCCTAGACCAGGGAAAAGCAAATGAATTGATATGTATCAATCTAGGCAACAAAGCGCAATAGGTGGTCGAAATGAACTGAGCTTAAAACATTGGTTTTTTGTAAAAAGGGGAAGTACAATTTTATTCACAAATTTTTAAAAACACATTGAAATAATAATATACATTCACAAATTATATTTAACACATGTAACTCAATAGATCAAGAATATTTACCAACATTGTTAAAAAAGACAAATGATCCAACAAATGAAGATTACATAAAATCAACACAATTATCATGAGAAAAATGTGGCTAAATTAATCTCTACGCGCGTTTCGGCGAACCAGCGCCTTCTTCTGGAGCAGCCACAATAATATTTTAAAACCACGAATTCTATTGATGCAACTTGACGCCGCAGTCTGGTTTGTCTGTACAACCAGTATGCTTTCTTTATTTCTGTGGTGAAGTTATTCTATTTTGATTGGGGTTTGCAGATGGATATTCTGTGGTCACTGATGAAATTAGTTGATCTCGAGTGTTGGATTTAAATTTTTATATTTCCTTGATTAAGGAGATGGAGTTCGTTTAGACCCGCCGACCGGAAGTAAAAATAATAGCCTCAAAAGTGCGTATTTATATAAGACCGACAAGATATAATCCTCCTGATATGGGGATAGTAAATGGCGTGGAAGGAGCATAGAACCCCCGAGTCCCGTCGCCGGAATTTTGGAGCCCTGTTGATATTAATTGGACAGGGAGTTATTTTAAACCATCCGAAATCAACCGCTTTTTGAATACAAGCAAAAAGGCTATCATCGCCATTTACTATCCCCATATCAGGAGGATTATATCTTGTCAGTCTTATATAAATACGCACTATTGAGGCTATTATTTTTACTTCCGGTCGGCGGGTCTAAACGAACTCCATCTCCTTAATCAAGGAAATATAAAAATTTAAATCCAACACTCGAGATCAACTAATTTCATCAGTGACCACAGAATATCCATCTGCAAACCCCAATCAAAATAGAATAACTTCACCACAGAAATAAAGAAAGCATACTGGTTGTACAGACAAACCAGACTGCGGCGTCAAGTTGCATCAATAGAATTCGTGGTTTTAAAATATTATCGTGGCTGCTCCAGAAGAAGGCGCTGGTTCGCCGAAACGCGCGTAGAGATTAATTTAGCCACATTTTTCTCATGATAATTGTGTTGATTTTATGTAATCTTCATTTGTTGGATCATTTGTCTTTTTAAACAATGTTGGTATATATTCTTGATCTATTGAGTTACATGTGTTAAATATAATTTGTGAATGTATATTATTATTTCAATGTGTTTTTAAAAATTTGTGAATAAAATTGTACTTCCCCTTTTTACAAAAAAACAATGTTTTAAGCTCAGTTCATTTCGACCACCTATTGCGCTTTGTTGCCTAGATTGATACATATCAATGCACTCTACCTCTGCAACATGCAAACAAATCTAAAAGAAGCTGCAAAACATACAAAACACCTCCGCCAGACTCATCCTTATCATCCACCGCCGCAGCCACATCACCGGCTACCTACACTGGCTCCCAGTCAACAAAAGGATCTTCTACAAACTTCTCACACATGCCTACAAAGCCCTCTCCAATGCCTGACCTGCATACCTCAACCACTGCTTCTCCTTCCAAACTACCACTAGACATCTCTCCTCTGCCCATCGGCCCTGGGCACCATGCCATGGGTCGGCATTACCACTGCTGGAGGAAGCACCTTCTCCTACCTTGCTGCAAAGACCTGCAACTTGCTACCTCTACACCTCAGGCAATCTCCATCTCTGGCTCAATTCAAGAAGGACCTCAAGACCTGGCTCTTCGACTGAACAGCAGATCCCCCCCTCAGCGCCTTGAGACCTGTATGGGTGAGTAGTCATGCTCTACAATAACAATGATTGATTGATTGCTCACAATCCACTGTGTGTTACTACCTAGTGGCCCTTGTCAGCACAAATCATGGGGGAAGGAGTTAGAGGGTATGTGAAATCTGTGGATGAGGGCAGGAGACTTAGGTGGGCACAGGTTTGATTGCTCAGTGCAGGAAGGCATTTGCTATTTGTTTAGGCCAGCAGGATGATCCACCAGATATAATAGAGGCTTTTGCTGTTATTCCAAGCACTATAGCCACCTTATTAAATACTCTGGCTGCGCGGCATCATGATTGGGTCCCATGATGGTTTGGTTCTAACTGTGCCAGAGCTTCTTGAAAATTGAAGAAAGTACTAGGTATTAAACCAAGGGACCCCAACTTAGTCATGGAATGTCACAGCCGGTTCAAGACCGAACTGTCAAGATGTAAGGTTGTTTTAAAGGATGAGGCTTGGTCAGACCTTATTGAGGCTAGCAGCCAGAAAAGCAGTTTTAAAGTTTTGGAGCATTGTCAATAGTCCTTTTTGGGCGGTGAACACTGATAATCTATTGGACGCTCATATTACGGAGGATGACTCGGTAAGTCACTTTGAGGAAATGTTTTAGTCCTCTTCCAGTTTGAGGGAAAGTCAGGGTCTGGGTGAAGGGAAACCAGCTGTTGTGTTCTTAGTTGAGGAAGTAAGAAAAGTCATAGCGGGGTTGTCTAAAAACAAGTCCCCAGATCCAGATGGGATCCCATCTGATCGTTATATCTCCAATATGGATATTGGGGTACCGACCCTCACCTTTATCATTAACATAGCCGTTGTAACTGGCCCCGCCGTACCTGAGCGACATCTACCATCGTTCCTGATTTTAAAAAGGGAGACAGAGACAGCATCGATAGTTATAGACCAATCTTCCTTCTTGATTTTGTGGTAATGGTGGTTGGAGACATTTTATTATTCAGGCTTTCTGAATGAGCAGACGTAAGCAATATTTTATCAGGGGTTCAGTATAGCTTTCGCTCGGGAAGGTCAACGGTTGATCAATGTTTGAACCACAACATGATCCTTGAGAAAATGAGAGCAGGCCACTTAGCACTCCACTCAATGTCCAATTAGTATGTGATCTCGGAAATCCTAAATTTATATTCAAAATGTGTCAAAACCAGTTATTCTATGTAATGTTTCTCAACATTCATAGATATTTAATGTCCAAGTTTTTTTCTCACACAACTCCAAATTCAGAGATCCAAATCAAGTTTTATTCTTCCAATTTTTTTTAATTTTTTATTGAGAATCCATAGTTATATAACAATTTCACAGCTCACACCGCCGACACGTGTTTCGTCTCACAGAGACTTTTTCAAGGCAAAGAAGATAGAAGTGCAGATAGGAATGTTGTTCAAGGTCCGATATAGTATATCATTGCCCATTCCGGTTCCATCCCCCTGGCCTTTTATGGATCTGTCTTCTACTTATGAGCGCAACAATAGAACTAAGCTTTGGCAGATCATGCTGTCCACTGGTGTAGATAGAGATATTGGTTTTTTGTTAAGGGATCTCCGGAGAGATACTAAGGCAGTGGTTCATTACACAAAAGATCCTAAGGTTACCCGGCAATTCTCAATAAAGTAAGGAGTCCGGCTGGGCTGAATCTTGGCCCCTTTTCTTTTTAACTCATGTGTCAATAATCGGGAGCAGGCCATCTTGGAGCTAAAATTGGATTGCCCCCTGGTGGGACAGCAAAGTCTTGTACACAGACAACGCGTCCTTAGGCTCAGACAGCTAGGGGTGCAAATTTTATTGAATTTGTTTGTCCATTTTATGGAGGATCTGGATTTGCTGGTAAACAATACAAATCCTATGTGACGGTGTTAAACAAATTCTATACCTTTATGGTTGGGTCCACCCTAGTCCCTAAGACTAGTGTTTTTTTTATACTTGTGGGTATTGTTCAACTCTGCTTTGATCTGTTGGCCTTTAATAAGTAGAAAGCAAGGTGACCTTGTGAGGCCAATGCTGCTGTTTTTAATTTTGCTTCCTGACTGGGCAACAGACTCACATGATGCCTTTTGCAAACATAGAGGGCCAAGTGAATCTCCAAATTAACCTAAGGTAGTGGGATCTGGGGCTACACTACCCATGACGAGTTGCAAAATGTAGAAAACAACATTTTGAGACACTTCTATGTGTACCTCAGGGTACTTCTACTTTTGTAATACATGAAGAATTGGGTATGGTCTATCTTTCTAACATTCTGGCTTATCGTCCCCTTTCTTTAGAGATGAAAATTTGGCTTAGGAAGGAGATTGTATTAAGTAAAGAGATTTTAAAGGATTGCCTGACCCTTGACCATTTTTATCATGTCCCCTGCCTTAAGTATATCAGTGAGTGTTTTATGAGCCTGGGAAGGGCAGACTTATTTACTAATCCAGAAAAAATTGTAAGAAGGATCTCGGTTGGGTGAAGGAGTTATTTTCAAGACAATATTTGCTGGATAGAGAAGAAGTGGTGCTGAGGAAGCCCAGCATCCTAGGCACATCATACTACAAAACAATACTGTCAACTGAGCAGTATCTTTTATGGATCAAAAGTAGCTATGGCTGTTTTTGATTGATCAGGTTTTGCTTGGAATGTTTTAATCTCCTCCTTTCTAACCCTCGCGGGGGAAAAGGGCTAGAGCTTTTTGCCCTGTGGCTGCAACGGAAAGTCTTAACAGGACGTGCATCTTTGTGTAATGTTTTGCAGTTTTTATGAGGTGCCCAGGAAGTCACATATTATCCCCATTTAAAAAAAGCACATTTTAGTCAGGTCCAACCTGCCTTTACCTTTCACGTGATACTGTACTTTATGTTCTCCATTTCTTAAGGCCTTCTATTAGGCTTACATCCAACTGTGATTAACAGATGAGATGTATTTATGGTCCAACATGACTCTGAGAGATTATTTTGAACTCTTTATTTGTATTCATGTATTTTTGTGAACTCTTCAAATTGTCTTTGATAACCCAGTATCAATCTTATTGCATCAATATTGAGGGTGGAGTGGCATATGTAGAGTTTAATTGATTTTTAATGTTGCACATTTATTGTATAATTGAACTTTTATGTGTTTGTCCAAAAGCTGAATAACGTTTGTTGGTTTGATGAATTGAGTGAATAGAGGGCAAAAAAATTACCATGTTGATCGTCACAGATGAAGGAAGAGATTAGGTGATTGAGCCATTGCCAGACCTCCTCTCCAACAATGTGCAAGATGGGTCAGTGGAGGGAGGTGTACGCTCTCCCAAACTGATAAACCAGCAGTGCAAAGATTGCAAGCAAGTGCTAGAGCAGATTACTGATCTGTTCTGTTTGACCCCATGTATCACCACTTGGTGTACCCATGATATTGACACTGGTGACACCCTACCTGTCACAAATACACTGCATAAGTTGTCTGACCATGTCAGAGACAGCAGACAAGGCTAAGCTAGCTATGATACTGCAAGTGTGGGTAAATGAACCCTCGGACAGTCCATGAGCCAGCCCAGTGGTACTGGTGCCCAAACCTTATCCTCAGAGGGAAAGAAGGAGCTATGGTTCTGTTTGGAGTACAGAGAACAGAATGCAGTCATTAAGACTGATGCTCACCCTATACCTAAAGCTGAGGAGCTCATTGATAGGTATGAGGCTGCTAAACACCGGAGTACATTAGATTTGACCTCAGGCTACTGGCAGACTGTCCTTACTGAAGGAGCATGGAACAGGTCCGCATTCTTCACACCATAGCGACATTACCAATTCAAATTAGTGCCCTTTGGCTTAAATAATGCCCCCGTCACCTTTTGAAGGTTGGTGAACAGAGCCCTACCTGGATTGGAGCCGTTCAATGTAGCTAATCAAGACGATATAGCTGTTTACAGATCCACCTGGAAAGGTTACTTGTCCCACCAGAAGGAAGTGCTTCAGGCCCTGCAGCAGGCAGGCCTGGCTATTAAGGTCAGTAATTGCCATACAGGACAGAGTTCAGTGGTGTACCTGGGCAACCTTGTAGGCGGAGGCCATGTATAACCTCTTCAGCCCAATATGCAAACTATTGTTGACTGGGTAGCTCCTACAACCCAGACAGAGATTAGGGTATTCCTTGGCCTGACTGGGTACTACAGATGGTTTGTTCTGAAATATGGACTGTTGTGACTACCCTGACAGAACTCACCTCTAAGAAAATGTCCAAGAAAGTAATTTGGACCCCAGCGTGTCAGAAGGACACTCTGAAAGAGTGCCCCCTAACTACACAAAGTAATTTGTGGTTCAGGCAGATGCTTCAAAACAAGGGATTAGGGCAGTGTTGGCACAAATAAATGAACAGGACCTTGAACAGCCGGCTGCCTTCATCAATAGGCGGCGTATCCCCAGAGAACAAAGATGGAGTATCATTAAGAGGGAAGCCTTTGCTGTGTTCTGGTCCCTGAAGAACTTGAGGCCATACTGTATGGCACTCACTTCCATGTTCACACTGACCACAGACCTGTCAAATGGCTCATGCAGAGTAGGAGGGGGGAAATCCCACACTGTTGAGGTGGTCCATTTCCCTACTTTTTATGATTTTAACCAAATCAAATAAAGTAATTTTTACTACAGGGGATGGACTGCTAAATGGGATTGCCCATGCCAATGCAGATGGACTTTTCTAGGGTTTACTACTTAGTTGATAAGGACTACCAGGATGTAGGTTAGTTAGCCATCACCTTTCGCCTTGGGAGGAGGGGGCTATGTGAGAAAGCCATGCTTTTGGTCTTGATCACCGTGGCCTCAAATACCACTAAGTTTAAATGCCTTATAACTTTAAAAGTATGTACCCTACTTATCTATACACAAGTAGAAAGTGTATAGAGTTGGCGATGCAATGAGCACAAGGTAAATAGTTGTATTTATTTATTTACTTACTTTACTCCTTACCATCGTATGTCCGACTACACTAGCCCCCCACCCTGCCCTCCCCGCCCCTCCCCACTGCACAACATCACTCCCTCTGCAAACTGCCACTGATTTACAGTGATTCAAACATATTTCTGTTACTCAATTTGGAATACTTTTAGCAGATTTTTATTGGTAGTGAGTGTGATCAGAAAGAGATTTGGTCTCCCATTATAATATTTGAGTTTTACATCCAGCTAACATGCAAGTGGGATTGTTTAGAATCCCTGTTGGTCTTAGACTCCACAAATTAGCATTTGCATTGTATTTAGTCTGGATTCGTTGTGAGACCCTGTAGGGCATGCATTTGTACCTGTGTTGTGAGATGAATGCCACTCCCACCTTCTGTTAGTTATGCTAATTTTATGTGGTTATTTGTTAGACAAATTATATATGACTTTTATCTTATAGGTTCTGAGCTTTTAATTGTACCAGTTTACTATTTCCTTCAATTAAATGTTATATGGTGTGTGATTGCACTCAATTGAAATTTTATTTATACCGTGTTATGTATGAAGTTTATGTTTAGACATTGCAGACCATTTGGGGTTTGTCTCTGGTTGCACATTTTAACTTTTCTTATGTAGTCCTACCTAGTAGAGTATATTTAGTTCCTTTTTATGGAAGTTTGTTGTACTGGTTTACAAAATAATGCATTTTATATTAATTTGTTTGTGTGTTACTTTAATGGCCTACGGCTGAAATACACTATTTTACTGCTTCTACTGTTATTTACTTACTTTACTCCTTGCCGTCGTATGTCCGACTCCACTAGCCCCCCACCCTGCTAGTTACCACTCAGTGGGCCGGTAATATGAGTTCTAGATGTTATGTACAGGAACAGAATGAGTTGGTGTTCGACCTGGCCCTTTATGGAAGGTCACTCCAGATTTTTGCCTTCCTTTGCTTTACCCAGTTTTGTTAGCTTTTAGGACTCTGTGCACTTTGCTCCTGCTAATCAGGGGTAAAGGATTGTACTGTGGCTTAAATCTGAAAGGTTACATTTCCTTTACTTGTAAGACCCTAGTAATGGTACTAAATATACCCAGGGCCTGTAAATTGAATGCTACTAGTGGGCTGCAGCACTCATTGTACACCACCCCTCCCCCCACACACTAAAGTAGCACTGCAAAACATGCCTCAGGCCTGCCACTGCAATCTGCAGTGCAGTTGTCAACTGCCATTTCAACCAGGCAACACAAACCTTTCTGTTTAATACTTATAAGCCACCCCTAAGTCAGACCCTAAAGACTCATAGGGCAGGCAGCACTGTACTCGAAGAGTAGGATATGTTTACTTCAGTTTTACATGCCCTGACAATAAAAAAATCTTAAAGCCATTTTCATAGTTGTAAAGCTAACTCTTCCATAGACTAACTCTGGGTTACCTTGTTGCACTTAATAAGCCAGAACTTGAATTTGTGACCAGACAAAGAGATACTGTCTCCACTCAAATCATTTGTAATTTGAAATCTTCTTTAATGGTAACACCGGATTTTAAGTTACTACTCTGAAAAGGACAGTTTTAGAAGGTGTGCATTTTTCTCCATAAACCAAATGTGCCTTTCTGCCAAGGTCCAGGATCAGATGACTGTGAATGTCTCTCCTGTGGTATTTTGTGTATTACTTCAAGACATGGGGGTGAAAGGACCTTGGGTGTGAGTTGCTGTGTTCATCTCCTGACTACGATGTCCTGGAAGGTAAACATCGTTTACCACGAAGTTTTCACAACGCAGTACCTTTAGTACGCATCCCTTACAACGCAAGTCGTTACCACGACTTGCGCTGGAGGGCGCTAAAGGTTTAAAAATAGTTAATTTACTATCCCAACACCTTCCCTAGGGTCCACGGGGACTGGTATTAGAATAGTAAATTATACTATTCGAAATCCGCACCCCCAACGCAAGTCGTGGTAACGACTTGCGTTGTAAGGGATGCGTGCTAAAGGGATGCGCTGTGATGGTACGCGTTGTACCGTCATAAATCCGTCCTGGAAGGTTGTGCTCTGCCTTTCTGTGCTTCAAGGTGTAGGCTCAGGGCTTGCCCACCCCTTCCTGACTTCTATGGGTTGCCTGCTGTGCCACTGACCAATACAAATCACAACTAGGTCTGTCTGCTCTTTGTTAACCTACACAGTTTGGAGCCAAACACAGAAAAGAGGGAAGTTTAGATGAAGGTGACAGTCCTCATCTGCAGGTTGGCACTGAGGATAAAGGCAGCACCTTCAAAACCTCTCATAAGAACACTACTGGACCTGTGGATGATTCAGAAAAAGATCTTCCCTGCTATCTGAAGATGGAAGATTGCCCTTGCTTGGAGGCCTCCCTGCACTGCCAAGCTGACTAACACCAACTTGACCTGCCTGAGCCCTGGTGCTGGCCTCTGCTGGAGTAAGCTCTGGTCCCCAAGAGGTTCCCACTCAGGTCTTGGTCCCTTGGCTGGAATCAGTGTGTTTTCATCTTGCCTGAAAACCACAAGTCCTGAGTCTCAGGTGAAGATTCTGAGGTTTTGAGCTCTGTGCGACTGCAAATGTACTTCTCAAAGTGCCCGACAACCATCCGCGATACCCGCCAATTTAATCTCCTGCAAGGACCTGCTCTTTGTGTCACTTTCAAGAACCAGCGCCAGCTCTAGTAACGTAGATCGATTTGGGATTTTTCTTGTGTTGTGTTTTCAGTTTATTACTTTATTTTTTTCACTGCTGCATAAGTACTATACACATTACCACTAAGTTAAGCATGGGTGCTATTGTGCCAAGATACTAGAGGGTAAACACAGGCTTACTTTGTGACTTTTGTGGTTCCGCTTAATAGCTTTGATCAGACATTTTAACATAACACCCTTTGGCAAAACAAGACTATAGGAATTTCATGTGCACCTTGCACCAGAAAGGTATTGCTAATGTATGCCATCATCAATTGTATATTTCCCAAATATGATTTAGCTGTAATGGACAATGTTATTCAAGTTTAAGTTGAACCACAAAGAACCATCATACTTTACATGTTTTTTTTTTAAATAGTTTTCATTGCAGACTCATGACACACATAATGCTTTTATGTAAACATTGCATCTTTGACCTCCTCTTGCATCCATCATTATTCAGCTCCTTACACAGCCTTGGAACCCACAACCCAGAGGTCGGGCGGCGTTGATCAGGGAAATGTCATAAGCAGTAGTGCAAAATACAGTTGCATCCATTTCGTAAGGAGTTCCCATGTCCGCTTTTGGTTTTTCTCCCTTATCCCCCTCTACATCCCGCAAACTATCCCCAACTTCCCTCCCCCCCCCCTAGATTCCACCACCTACGCGTAAGAGCTTGTTCGGTCTTCATCTATGGGTGTCATCAGGAGCTAATAGTTCTCTAGGTATGTGATGTGCCTGGTGTGTCTTGGGAAGTGTCCCCGTCCGGGTCCTGTGGCTCCCCTCATCTTGCAATGTACTATCTCGCAAGGCCTGCACTAGCGTTTCCCATGCAGCCGCTGCGGCCATCGCCCTGTCGTCTGGTCTCCGGCGTGCCATTTGGTATCGTAGTGTGCTTTCAGCAGCAGCCCATTTCAAGAGCTCGTTAGCCCACCACTTGTGCGTGGGACCCGTTCTCACCTTCCAAAGCCTCGTGATTTCTCTTTTGGCTAGGAGAAGGCCCATATCAATAAATTTGCTTGTAACTCTATTTTTGGGAGCGTGTGGGAACCAATTCAGTATACTGACAGCCATGTCAAAATGTAGGTTTCTCTCTGTCACCTCGTTCAGCGAGTCACCAATCGCCCGCCAGTAATCCCTCAAGACGGGGCAGGACCAAAACATATGTTCCATTTCCGCTCCCTCTGTAGTAAATCTGGGACACGCTGCCTCGGCCGCTCCGAAATATTTTCTAATTTTACCGGGTGTTAGATAGGCCCTATGGAGGACGTAGAAGTGTATTTGTTGGGAGCATGCGTTCCTCGTGCTCTTCCGCGCTCGACGCACTATCTGTGCCCAAGCAGTCTCAGGGATCTCCTTATTCAAGTCAGATTCCCACTTGATTTTCAACGCTGTTAAGGGCGGCAAGTTTTCTCGTAGCATTCTAGAATATAGGCACGTTACTGCCTTATAAGTTCCCGCCGCCATCATGGTATACTGACAGGCCATGGTCGTTGTGGGTTCCGAGAGTCCCCCTCTCCAATGTGACTGCATGGCTCTGGTCACCGCAGCATGCAGTAAAAAACCTCCCCGCGGAAGATCAAACCGCTCTTGCAAAGTTTGATACGGTATTAACACTCCATCGTCGTATAAGTCGCCAAGGACCTGCAGCCCAGCATCTTCCCAGGTCTGTAACTGCGCCCAATTCCCTCCATGGGGGAGCGCAGTCACCATTCCGAGAGGTATCTCAGGTGCGTACGGATGTTGTACTCCCGCACGACGTTGGGAGCGGTTCCAGCAGAGCCTAAACGTCTACTCCTCAAGAGTTAAACCGCTCGGGGTTAGTCTGTGCTGCAAGGTAATATAAGCGAGGACATGTCTCGGAGTGCCTCCATCTCTCTCATGCTCTGGGCCACGGAATACCTTTGCCACCTCTTGCGTGAAGAGCTGCAGTTGGGCCGCGAGGTAATAGAGTTCGAAGTCTGGGACCGCTAGTTCTCCCTCATCTTTTTATTGCGCGCCCCCTATGGGGATATCATATCTAGCGGCCCATAGGGGGCGAGCAATAAAAGGAAAATGGAAATGTTTACGGGAGTGTGCGTGTTCCTTTTCACCCAGTGCCTTTGAAAAAGAGGAATCGAAATGCGTCAGGCCAGTATGGTGTTTTGGCTGTGAAGGATATTGAAGGGCTGACACTTCCATACCTGTGAAACGGGCTGCAGCTTGAGGCCTGTGTTGGCGTCTGAGTGCATCTCAAGCAGCAGCACTCAAGCAGGAGCATAATATATATATATATTTATATATATGCAACAGGAACTTTCTTACAAGAAGAAGTTGAATAATCACGCACTTGCAGAATATATATATGTGTATATTACCTACTGGCGGTCGCCAGTAGGTATATATAGTTAGGATTTTTTCCCTATGGGATTTCTGAAAATTCTATGTCTAATAACTTTGGCATTTGTGGTCGGAATTGGCTGAAATTTTCAGGAAAATCGCACATTTTGTTTCTGAGCAGCCCCTGAAAATTTGGGGGGGTTCGGGGAGGGATGGGCCGAGAAAAAAGGGGGGTCCCAAAACGCGTTTTTCCAATGTTAATTTCCATAGGGCGGTTGGCCTCACTTTTAGCCCGAACGGCTGAATGGATTTGCACGAAACTTGGCAAAATTGTAGGGTCTGTTAGCCCGATGTGCCTTTGCTAGGTCTCAATATATGTGCTCCAGTGGATTTTGAGAAATTAACGTTCTAAAAAAGATATATATCTGTAACAGCGCTCCGGGTAGCGCTCCGGTTCGCGTACTTTTCGCGTAACGGAACTTTGCGATGCGAAGCTGATTGGCTCTCTGGTGTCTGTCAACATTCTAAACAGTCCGGAGCGGCCGCCATCTTGTCTCTCGGTAGGATCGAGAGACAAGAGGAGGCCAAAACAAAGGGGGAAATTACCATAAGGGGGCATAGTAGATCCTCGTTGACCCCCTAGGTTTTATGTGGAGGTTTTAAAAGGGCCCAGCAGGGCAAAAAAAAAAATTTTTTTTATTTTGCGTGGTGAGCGCCTAGTCTGCGAACCGGAAAGCGCCCAGCAGGTCAAAAAAAAATATTTTTTTTTTTTATTTTGCGTGGTGAGCGCCTAGTCCGCGAACCGGAAAGCGTTCTGGGCAGCGTACTATAAGGATAAAAGAATGATAGACTTTTCAAATACTGTATGTTAATTGTTTGTTGTTTTTGTTGATTTTTTTTTGTTTTCTTTATTTTTAAAGCATTTTTTTTATTTTGATTGTGTTTCATAATTCATTAAACTTTCTAACATTTCACTGTCAGAAATTTCATAATTGTAATCACTCTCTGTTTTCTTCTCTTGTACTTAGTCCTTTATTTTTTCCCAAAAAAAATTTGGGCTTAGCTCCCGGTTCGCGTACCGGTGAGCGAACCGGAAAGCGAACTAAAAAAAAAACAGCTTGCCAGAGTGTTACACTTTCTAGCAATTTTTGAAAAAAGGGGAGGTAGTTCTGAAAAGAACTTTCAGAACTTTTTTTTTTTTTTGTTTTATATTTTTTTTTCTTTTTTGAACATTATTTGTTTTTTTGTATTTTTTGAACACTTTTTTGTTTTTTTTGTTCTTTTTCAAAGGGAAAGAACAGAAAGAGGCATTGAAAATGGCTCAACAGGAGCAAAAAAAAATTAAAACTTCTTGCGTTTGGAACATTGGTGTTTCTCGAAAGCCAGATTAATCAATTTCACACTCATGTTAGCGCATGAAATTAGTGTTCCACAATACAAGCATGTCAGCTTCAGATGCACAAATTTTTTTTGTATGTTTGCCACTGTTTCGTTCGCCTCTGCCACTGAGAGAGAGAGATCAGAAGATGTTCTAGCCACCGAAGTTTGGGGGTTCTGTTGTAGTTCACGCATTTCTGCACGACTATAGTTGATTGGATGCCACCTCTGCATATGTCGGTGCATCGTGTGATTTCCAAAGCTATACTTTTTATTAGTTCCCCTGGATAACTTTTCTTTGCAGATAAGGCACGTAGCATGGCGTTCATTGACTTTTTTTTCTCCAGGAGGAATGCTAAAAAATTGCCAGATAAAGCTTTCTTTCCGATGAAATACCCGGGGTAACTCTTGGACAAATTGTGGTCCCTCTTCTTCCTCTCCGTCTTCTTCTTCCTCTTCCTCCTCTATGTTTCCAATAAATTGTGCAGGGGGTCCTTTCTTCCTATTAGGAGATGGTGGTGGTGGTGGTGGAGGTGCAGAAGCTGAAGCTACTATTGAAGCCATCAGAGAAAAGTTTCAGGTCTTCCTTTCTCAAAGTTGAAAGTCAGAGTGAGAAAAAAGGTGGGGGCTTTCATCATTTGGGAAAAGAAATAGTTCTAAACCAATGAAAAGTGTTATTTTTAGGTCACATGACCTAGTGTTACATCATTAGGAAACCAAAAGTGAAATGAACCAATGAAAACTTTAATAAACAAGTCACATGACCTGTTCCGCTCACGTTACGCGGAGCGCGCCGCGCCTCGGATCGCTTCCGGTTCGCGTTCCGGAGCACTTCCGGGAGCGCTAACGCGGCGCGTCATAAGACGCATTACGCGACAACGTGATATGTCGCGTTTCCGCGACGCGTCACGATGTTGATTTCTGATGCGGTAGTTGCGTGAACGGAACGTTTACTGGTTAGCGGACCGGGTCGCGGCATCAAATTGAGCTAACGGAAAGCTTCCCGGTACGCGAAAAAGGAGCGAACCCCAAAAATATTTTTAAAAAAAATAATCATAAACATATAAAATATAATTTGGGATATAAAGAAAAAGACATTTTACAGCTACAGATATTAGCTTTTAAAAAACCATTGAAATTCACTGAAAAAACCATAGGTTATAGACCATATATAGTTAGGGATTAGCATTTAAAAAACCTTATTTTACTCGCACAAAACCATTGAAATTCCATATATAGTTAGTTGCACTAACTATATATCGCGCACCCGCAATCCACTGCTGATGATGTCACATATTACATCATTCATGACATGGTCAGTGACATCACTGATGACATCTCAAATGACATCACTGATGACATCACTGATGACAACATCCAGTGACTGTATGTTTCTGTAAAGTTAAAATATGTCTTACATATTGAAAAATGAGTGGATGTATAAGTGTCTGGATGAAGGATTTAGTAGGTGCATGACTGATTGTATGAGTGAGTGATTAAATGTGTCTCACTGAGTGCATGGGTTAGGGACTAAACTGTCTTAATTTGTGCATCATTATGTCTGTTGTTCTGTAAACTGCTGCATGTGTTGATCAGTAGCTATATGAGTAACTATATGGGTTATTGATTGGTTGCCCAAGTATTTGTATGGGAGACTGAGTGTGTGTGTGGGTGGATGTGAGGTGTATGACTCTGTGCATAGATGTGTGAGCAGTTGATTCACTAGATGTATGGGTTCAAAAGTGCATATGGAAAACAGCTGTATGGGCGGTTGACTGTGTGCATGAGTGTATTGGTGAGTGAATGGATATCTCAGTGATACATGTCAAAGTAAGTACATATGTAAAACACAGTACATGTGAGAGTTGACATATATAAATAAGTGTGCATTAGAGCCAGTGAATGTGTGAGTGGCTGTATGGATCATTGTGAACTTGTATCAAGATTGTATAAGAGAGTAAATATGTGTTAGTATATGTTTGAATAAGTAAGGTGTGTATAACTGTATAGTTGAGGAAATGGATGTGTGATTGATTTTTTGCATGACTGACTAGGTGTGTAAGTAACTCCATGGATGAGTGACAGTCTGTGAGTGTCTGTTTACACTGATTGTATCTAAGGTTATATTAGAGTCTGAAGAGGTTCATCGTATTATCACATGAATGATGTCATCATTGATGTGATCAGTAATGTCAAATGAGATGTCATCAGTGATGTCATCAGTGATGTCATTTGAGATGTCATCAGTGATGTCATTTGAGATGTCATCAGTGATGTCATCAGTGATGTCACTGACCATGTCATGAATGATGTAATATGTGACATCATCAGCAGTGGATTGCGGGTGCGCGATATATAGTTAGTGCAACTAACTATATATGGAATTTCAATGGTTTTGTGCGAGTAAAATAAGGTTTTTTAAATGCTAATCCCTAACTATATATGGTCTATAACCTATGATTTTTCAGTGAATATATATATATATATATATATATATATATATATATATATATATATATATATATATATATATATATATATATATATATATATATATATATATATATATATATATATATATATATATATATATATATATTCAATGAAAAAACCATAGGTTATAGGCCATATATAGTTAGGAATTAGCATTTACAAAACCTTATTTTACTCGCATAAAACCATTGAAATTCCATATATAGTTAGCTAACTATAAGCGCTAACTATATATCGCGCACCCGCAATCCACTGCTGATGATGTCACATATTACATCATTCATGACATGGTCAGTGACATCACTGATGACATCACTGATCACAACATCCAATGATTGTATGTGTCTGTAAAGTTTAAATATGTTTCACATATTGAAGAATGAGTGGATGTATAAGTGTCTGGATGAAGAATTTAGTAGGTGCATGACTGACTGTATGAGTGAGTGATTAAATGTGTCTCACTGAGTACATGGGTTAGTGACTAAACTGTCTTAATTCGTGCATCAGTATGTTTGATGTTGTGTAAGCTGCTGCATGTGTTGATCAGTAGCTATAAGAGTGGCCATATGGGTTATTGATTGGTTGCCCAAATATTTGAATGGGAGGCTGAGTGTGTGTGTGGGTGGCTGGGAGGTGCGTGACTCTGTGCATAGATGTGTAAGCAGTTGATTCACTAGGAGTATGAGTTCAAGAGTGCATGTGGAAACAGCTATATGGGCGGTTGACTGTGCATGGGTGTGTTGGTGAGTGAATGGATTTCTCATTGCTACATGTGCAAGTAAGTACGTATGTAAAACACAATACATGTGAGAGTTGAGATATATAAATAACTGAACATAAGAGCCAGTGAATGTGTGAGTGGCTGTATCGATCACTGTGAGCTTGTATCAGGGATTATATAAGAGAGTAAATATGTGTTATTATATGTTTGAATAAGTAAGATGTGTATAACTGTATAGTTGAGGAAATGGAGGTGTGATTGATTCTTTGCATGACTGACTAGGTGTGTAAGTAACTCCATGGATGAGTGACAGTCTGTGAGTGTCTGTTTATACTGAGTGTATGTAAGGTTATATTAGAGTCTGAAGAGGTTCATTGTATTATCACATGAGTGATGTGATCAGTGATGACAAATGAGATGTCATCAGTGATGTCATTTGAGTTGTCATCAGTGATGTCATTTGAGATGTCATCATTGATATCATTTGAGTTGTCATCAGTGATGTCATTTGAGATGTCATCAGTGATGTCATCAGTGATGTCACTGACCATGTCATGAATGATGTAATATGTGACATCATCAGCAGTGGATTGCGGGTGCGCGATATATAGTTAGCGCTTATAGTTAGCTAACTATATATGGAATTTCAATGGTTTTATGCGAGTAAAATAAGGTTTTGTAAATGCTAATTCCTAACTATATATGGCCTATAACCTATGGTTTTTTCATTGAATTTTCAAGGTTTTGTAAATGCAAATTCCTAACTATATATCCACTATAACCTATGGTTTTTTCTGTGAATTTCATTGGTTTTTTAATAGCAAATATGAAAAGCTTTAAAATGTCAAGTACGTGATAGATAAAAACATTTTCGTATTTATGCACGCTGATGTGCTTTGAACGCTGCCCCCCCCTCCCCTCCGTTGTAATCCGTCGTACCTCCTTGTCTCTCCATTTGATTGATTGTTGTCCAAGCATTTACTGTTTTAGAATTGGTTCTCTTTGGATCATTCTCTATTTACAAACAAGCACAAAGTCGCAATACTCTGTTTAGTCTTTGCAGATAGTGAAAAATCGTGTAAAAAAAATAAAAGTAATCGAGCAAAATCAGTAGGCCACTAATTGGATCTCTTTTTGACCTCGCTAAAATAGAAATATTAGGAACAACCCTTCTTGAGAAATACGAAAATAGTGACATGAACTGAGCTCCACACCATGAGGGCTGCAAGACAGCTCGGCTCCATCACCCATCCCGCACAAAATAATGACAAACCCTATGCAAATATTAAAAATATAGACAACACACCAGCAAAGAAACAGGGTAAAACATTTTATTAAAAAACTATTTACATAACGTTGGTTTATAAGATGATGTCAGTAGTGGACCGATGTGTGAATAGATCGAAAACAGCACAAGGCTCCAAGATCCGGATAGCAAGCTCCTGGATGTTGGGTGCCATAGTTTAGAGTTCTGAATTTCAGCCTTTTTCAATGCCTGTGCTTTGTTGAATCAAAATGGCGGCTTGACACAAAGCTGACTCAAGCGTTGCTACTGATGCTATGCAGACCAAAACTGGTTTTCAGTTTGTACATTTTTCTAGATTTTTCAATCCAAGTTTGGTTGACTTTGTAGAACGATGGCTTCAGATTTTCAACATACGGTGTGGTGGCGCTGACTGGGAGGGGGCGCTTCGCTCCTGCCCCCTCCCCAAGTAAGATTTTCATACGTGAAAGTACGTTAATGGTTTTGGTCCCTGAGATGCTTCGATGTCACTACCATTCTCAAATAGCATAAGTTCTAGATGTTGGGTGCCATAGTTAAGAGTTCTGAGCAGCGCTTGTAACACTGTCTGAAGCTTATTTCCACCTACTGCAGCTTCACTATTCTCAAAGTAAGTGAGTGTCGTTTGTGGACCTGACTGCATTAGAAAACAATGTGATATGTTACCTTCCTAAACAGCTTGACGGAGGCCCCTGAGGGACGCTGTGATGGCCATGGACTCGGAGAAGACGCTTGGCTCCGACACCCTCCCCAAGTCTTATAGCACTGGTGTAGCCTGAGATCGCCCCCGACATAGGCGGCCGGCTCCCGGCGGTACTTTTTGCCTTTTGATGACTCTTCAATTCTGGACCTTGTCCCACAATCCGTTTGACCTGAAGACAAGCTGTAGTGGGGCGCCCCTTTATCGTTTTAGTTGCCATTCCGCCCGCTTTTGCTACACTGTGCCTCTTCCGCCATTCAGCTGTTTTCCGCCCGCTCTTGCGACTACAGCGTCTCGCTCACCATGTAGTTGAGATGCGCCCGCTCTTGCGGTGCAGCGATAGGCGGCTGCCACAGGACTCTCAAAATGGCGGCCGGCTCTTCGGTTTTGGGCCTGGTCCACTAAAATGGCCCTGGGACACCTTGGAACTCGGACGCTTGTCTGCTAGGGCTTGGGTCCCATTCTCGAAAAGCGTCCCCTCAGCCGTGAAGATTCTACAAAAGTCTTGGGGGCCTCCGACTCCCGCAGGCTTCTGGTGGGGAGCGGCTGCCATGATTGCTCGTGGAATGGCCACGACGGAGCTACGAGATGGTAGTGGTCTCATGCTGACGCCAGCTTTAGTGTGAAACATCCAGAAACACTGTAGACTACCAATTCGATCAGTTCCGGTAGCGCCCCAACATGACCCGGAAGAGAAGAACTTGCCCTCCCCTCTTTGACTGATGGTTCTTGTTGCCTGTCCCCTCTGTTGTCATTTAACAGAACTTTTTGGACTGCTGAAAGGGGTTGTGTTCTGAACGCTGGTTGGTGGAGACATTTAGACTATATTCTTGACCTACGTTGTCGCGTAATGCGTTTTATGACACGCCGCGTTAGCGCACCCGGAAGTGATCCGAGGCGCGGCGCGCAGCGCGTAACGTAAGCATAACAGGTCATGTGACTTGTTAATAAAACTTTTCATTGGTTCATTTTACTTTTGTTAATTTAATGATGAAAAGCTTGGTCTTATGACCTAAAAATTACGCTTTTTCTTATTTTCGAACAATATTTTTTTTTCAAACATATGTTATAATATTCCAGGCTAATGTACTTTCCCGGAAAATTTACAACTGTCTTGCAAGTAAAATATATTCCTTTTTCGAGAAAAAGGGCGTTTCTTCCTTCCATGACGGAGCCGTTGAGTAAAAGAGATTCGGCCTGCTGTCTTAGTCGCCGATACGCCTGATTATCAGATTCTTATCGATCACTTTATGTTGCAGACATGAAAAACACAACTGCCCTTGACCATTTATCTTTACTGCGTTCCTACATATTATACCTTTTATCCGTCATGTAATTGGACTGCTTTATTTCACTTGCCTTTTACTGATTCCAAAACAGTCACTAAAAGTAAAAACTTTACAAATGAAAATACTACTACCGTGTTTTGTTTTAAAAACCTTTATTGTGAAAATGTCAGTATACAAATACGGGCCTATAACCACGTGGGCCGGCCACGGAGCAAACTCAAATCGTATATGATGAGGAGACATTTACACTGTAGAAGAACGTAACGAGCGGGCCATTAGGTGACAAGAACAAAGGTGTCTAACAGTTGCGGAATCGGTGGACGTACATTTTGTAATTAAAATACGACAGGGCCACTTACAATAACATTTTCTAGATATACATTTGCGGGCAAAGAGTTACGAGTCCCATTTATACCGGCGCCATTTTGGGCGAGGCCGGGCAGGTCCAAGATATAGTCAAAATGTCTCCACCAACCATCGGCCAGACCAGAACCCCTTTCGGCCCTTTATGTTACAAGATGGTGTCTTCTATTCAGAAAATATTGGTGGCAGCATTTTGAAAGGAAACAGAAACAGCCGTTCTCCTAGTGAGTTTCACATTGTTACATTTAGGAAGAATGTTGAAGAGTAGTATGTGGAAAATCTGAAGCCATTTTTCTACAAACTCTCAATCAGACTTAGATGGAAAAAAAACCTGAAGAATGTACAAACTGAAAACCAATTTTTGTCTGTATAGCACCAACAGTAACGCTTGAGTCAGCTTTGTGTCAAGCCGCCATTTTCATTCAATCAATAGCGTCCCCCTGCACACATTCAGGGACCTGGTCGTGTCTTTAGATGAAACGCATTGTAGGAAAAGAAGCAGAAAGGAAAAGGAAAAAATTTCCGCCGGACCTAGTGAAGCTGCAGCAGGTGCAAATAAGCTTCAGACAGTCTTACAAGCACTGCTCAGAACTCTCAACTGAGGCACTCAACATCCAGGACTTGCCATTCGGATCTTAGCGCCTTGTATTTTTGTTTTGTTCTTGATGGAGGGGAAACAACAAAAAACAGGCATTGAAAACGGCTCAACTGGAGCAAAAAAAAAATTACTTCTTGGGTGCATTAGGGCATTTATGATTTTCGAATGCCGTATTCATCAGGTTGATGCTCATGTTGCCATAGGACAGCATAGCACCACAGTGTATACAAGTTAACTTCATATGTTCAGATGAGGCAGGTGGCATATTTAGCATTCACCTTCTTTGATCCAGGAGGGATGGAGAAAAACTGCCAGATGAAACTTGAAACTTGGCCATCCAGATCTCGGCACATCGGTCCGCTACTGACAGTGACCGCAACTCAGCTGGACACGCCGTCTTTCGGCGCAGCATTGTAGGATGGCCACACCAGTGCGGCAATTTGCTGGACACCACATCGGTGCCATCCGCATCTCGACGCGTTGTGCTGCCTTCGGCCTATTCGCACATCGGTCCGCTACTGACAGTGACCGCAACTCAGCTGGACACGCCGTCTTTCGGCGCAGCATTGTAGGATGGCCACACCAGTGCGGCAATTTGCTGGACACCACCTCGGTGCCATCCAGATCTCGGCGCGTTCATTCATTCAATAGCGTCCCCCTGCACACATTCAGGGACCTGGTCGTGTCTTCAGAAGAAACGCATTGTAGGAAAAGAAGCACAAAGGAAAAGGCAACAAGTTCCGCCGGACCTAGTGAAGCTGCAGCAGGTGCAAATAAGCTTCAGACAGTTCTACAAGCACTTCTCAGAAATCTCAACTGAGGCACTCAACATCCAGGACTTGCCATTCGGATCTTGGCGCCTTGTGCTGGTTCCGACCTATTCACACATCGGTCCGCTACTGACATCACCTCATAAGCCAACGGGGCACCCCACGCCGACTTCCGGCGCAGCATTGTAGGATGGCCACACCAGTGCAGCCACTTGCTGGACACCACCTCGGTGCCATCCGGATCTCAGCGCGTTCGAGTCACTGTGCCGGAAGAGTAACCGGAACTCAGCTGAACACGCCGTCTTTCGGCGCAGCATTGTAGGATGGCCACACCAGTACGGCAATTTGCTGGACACCACCTCGGCGCCATCCGGATCTCGGCGCGTTCGAGTCACTGTACCGCAACAGTGACCGCAATTCAGCTGGACACGCCGTCTTTCGGCGCAGCATTGTAGGATGGCCACACCAGTGCGGCAATTTGCTGGACACCACCTCGGTGCCATCCGGATCTCGGCGCGTTGTGCTGCCTTCGGCCTATTCGCACATCGGTCCGCTACTGACGCCGCCTCACGTGCCAACGGATTTTCTACGCTTTTTGTAGCCCTATGTCGCATAACAGGTCATGTGACTTGTTTATAAAACTTTTCATTGGTTCATTTTACTTTTGGTTTCCTAAAGATGGAAGGCTTGGTCATATGACCTAAAAATAACACTTTTCATTGGTTTAGAACATTTTTTTTTCCCAAACGATGAAAGCCCCACCTTGTTTCTGGATCATTCAGACTGAAGCTGGCGTCAGCATGAGAGCACCACCATCTCGTGGCTCCGTCGTGGTCATTCCGCGAGCAATCATGGCAGCCGCTCCCCACCGGAAGCCTGCGGGAGTCGGGGGCCCCCAAGACTTTTATACAATCTTCACGGCTGAGGGGACGCTTTTCGAGAATGGAGCCCAAGCCCTAGCAGGCAAGCGTCCGACTTCCAAGGTGTCCCAGGGCCATTTCAGTGGACCAGGCCCAAAACCGAAGAGCCGTCCGCCATTTTGACAGCCATGTGGCAGCCGCCTATCGCTGCACTGCAAGAGTGGGAGCAACTCCACAACATGGTGAGCGAGACGCTGTGGCCGCAAGAGCGAGCGCAACTCAGCTAGATGGCCGCCACCTGGGGAGACCCGTTCACGCCGCCTCCCCCCCCCCCCCCCCGGGCCGCCGCACGCCAATTTTCGGAGCAGCATTGTAGGATACCAAAACCAGTGCGGCAGTTTACTGGACATCACCTGGGTGCCTGTCGTACATGTTGTGTCAGCCATGTGACACTGGACACAGACCGCTACTGACGAGGCCTCCCCCCGCACCACCCGGGACGCCCCACGCTGTTTTTCTGTGCTGCATTGTAGGATCCCTAAACCAGTGCGGCACCCAGGCGACATCACCTGGGTGCCGTCCAGAACTCTGCACGTTGTGCTGCCTTGGGACTATTCGCACAACAGACCGCTACTGACGAGGCCTCCCCCCGCCCCACCCGGGACGCCCCACGCCAATTTTCGGAGCAGCATTGTAGGATCCCTAAACCAGTGCGGCACCCAGGCGACATCACCTGGGTGCCGTCCAGAACTCTGCACGTTGTGCTGCCTTGGGACTATTCGCACAAAAGACAGCTTCTAACCATTGTTGCTTTTTGTGTTAATAAATGTTTAAATGTTTTTAGTTTTTGTTCTGTTCATTATCGTTAAAAGTTAATAAAGTTTTATAATCTTACTTTGTTGGAGTGTTATCTATTTTTTGAAAAACGGGTGAATGGGGCCTTGAATCGGGTTATTGTCATGTGTGGGCTTTGGAAGTGTGCTGCTGCAGGATCGGACATTTCAAACTCAAATGCACGTTCTTTTTCTTACCTTTCCGAAGCATGGAGCGCAATAGCAAGCAGAGAAAGGGTGATGCACGTGTTGAACACTACCTGACCTGGCAAGTTGCTGGCAGTGCCCCCCCGCCCGCTCCTGAAAGAGGGCACACACACACCGCCGCCCCGAGTACTTCAGAAATCTTTAAAAGACCATGCGCTTGTTCATGAGGCTTAAATGGTTTATCACCTCTTCTAGAACCCCTACATCGACCCTCTGACGTTTCATGGAAAAATTACCATGTAACACAATACCAAGCCCTATCAGCTGAAACCCCCAAGGAATCGTGGGGCATATTAGCAAGGGGGTTTATCTCCCCTTTTTTGGCTTTAAAAACCATGAAAGCGGAGATAAAATTATTTCCCTATTATCAAGCTGTCGCTAACACCAGTTAGTGACACCTAAAAGGAGATAGCGACCATCTTGGGCCCGGCTTTGCATGTCAGTGATACTTATCACTAATGACATGCAAAGTGGCGTGCCAAGATGTTAGCGACTGGAAACAGTCCCTAACATCGCTACCTTCTATTACCAACTTTTGGAGATATTCGCACTAAGCGCGAATATCTCCAAAAGCTAACACCTGCCCTGAGCAGGTTTTAGCCATGTTATCCAATGGGAGGTGGATAACATGGCTAAGAGCATTAGGTCGATAATACATGAATATCGCTGACTTTTCTGCGATAATAGCAAGGTTTATCTGCGATAAAAATCGCCGATGTGCGGCGATAATTTTTGTCTCTAAACAAGTTATAGACAAAAATTATCGCTAGTTGTTAGTAATATGCCCCCGGGTTTTTGCTTGCAGAAATCGGGAGGCGGGAGACTAGCACTGAAATCAGTACTCACACGCCTGAATCAGGAGGATTGGCATGTCTGAATTCTCTACAGCTGGGGCCATAAACTACATCCGCAGGGGTAGGTGATAGCCTGGGACCAGCCTGGCATCTAAAATGGCTGCCGTGCACGACAAAATTGTGGCATTCGAAAAAAGGCAAGATGGCGCAGCCGCTGGAAGAGATGTATCAACATATATCAGCCTCCTCAGCCACCCTCAGGAAACATAGGGGATTAGGATACGTCTCCCGCACCCCCTTATACCTAGTAATTTAATTTACGAAGCACAAAATGGCGAATTCCCGTTTCGCTACCAGTTTGCGGCCCAGTTCGCGGCCCGTGAAGCGCTTCTACCGTGAAAAATCATTTTTTTTTTCTTTTCCCCACGGGTCCCTTTAATAACCCCAACAACATTCCTAGGGGGTCAAGAGGGGGATACCTTGCCCCCTTTCATTAAATTCACCCTTCGTTTTTCACCTCTTCTTCTCTCTCGATCCTACCGAGAGACAAGATGGCGGCCGCTCCGGACTGTCACGCAGCAAAAAAAAAAAAAAAGCTCACGCACAGCCGCTGGAAGAGATGTATCAACATATATCAGCCTCCTCACCCACCCTCAGGAAACATAGGGGATTAGGATACGTCTCCCGTACCCACTTATAACTAGTAATTTAATTTACGAAGCACAAAATGGCGAATTCCCGTTTCGCTACCAGTTTGCGGCCCAGTTCGCGGCCCGTGAAGCGCTTTTACCGTGAAAAATCATTTTTTTTTTCTTTTCCCCACGGGTCCCTTTAATAACCCCAACAGCATTCCTAGGGGGTCAAGAGGGGGATACCTTGCCCCCTTTCATTAAATTCACCCTTCGTTTTTCACCTCTTCTTCTCTCTCGATCCTACCGAGAGACAAGATGGCGGCCGCTCCGGACTGTTTAGAATGTTGACAGACACCGGAGAGCCAATCAGCTTTCTGCGCGCAAAGTTCCGATAAGCGAAAAGTAAGCGGACCGGATCGCTGCCCAGAGCGCTGTTACAGATATATATCTTGATTTAAACGTTAATTTCTCAAAAACTACTGGAGCACATATATTGAGACCTAGCAAAGGCACATCGGGCTAACAGTCCCTACAATTTTGCCAAGTTTCGTGCAAATCCATTCAGCCGTTCGAGCTAAAAGTGAGTCCAACCGCCCTATGGAAAAATGAATGGGAAAAACACGTTTTGGGACCCCCCTTTTTTCTCAGCCCCCCCTTGACGAAACCCCACCAAATTTTCAGGAGCTGCTCAGAAACAAAATGTGCCATTTTCCTGAAAATGTCAGCCGATTCCATCCACAAACGCCAAAGTTATTAGACATAGAATTTTCAAAAGTCCCATAGGGAATTAATCCTAACTATATATACCTACTGGCGATAGCCAGTAGGTAATATATATATATATATATATATATATATATATATATATATATACCTGAGGTGCCTGTCATTGGGGCGCCTGACGGAGTTGGTAATTGCCGAATTTTGTGGGGTGCCTAATGCAACGGACATTGTGTTTTTTCCTCACCCTGGGACCCAGTTGGGATTTAATTTTGAGCACAAAGCCATGCACAGCACCTATTTCAGGAAGAGTAGGACTTCATACCCCAGAATGCCATCGGGCATGCAAACACTTTATCTGGGCGGGGTTATGAGTGTAAGTCCACACAGCTGCCGGGACTTTGTTGTTTCAGCCAGTGAACAAGGGCGCTTTGCCCGAAACATGTTTGGCGATTCAGTTGGTGTGATCTAATGCAATACGCCTGTTGCCCACATTAAACGAAGGCTGTCATTATCACCTTAGTGGCATTTCCTTGCATGGCGATTCTCTTCATGATGTGAAAGTGCGGCGTAGCCACGCCGCGGAGATGCCCTGCCACGATCCTTGTGGATCTGAGGTGCCTGTCATTGGGGCGCCTGACGGAGTTGGTAATTGCCGAATTTTGTGGGGTGCCTAATGCAACGGACATTGTGTTTTTTCCTCACCCTGGGACCCAGTTGGGATTTAATTTTGAGCACAAAGCCATGCACAGCACCTATTTCAGGAAGAGTAGGACTTCATACCCCAGAATGCCATCGGGCATGCAAACACTTTATCTGGGCGGGGTTATGAGTGTAAGTCCACACAGCTGCCGGGACTTTGTTGTTTCAGCCAGTGAACAAGGGCGCTTTGCCCGAAACATGTTTGGCGATTCAGTTGGTGTGATCTAATGCAATACGCCTGTTGCCCACATTAAACGAAGGCTGTCATTATCACCTTAGTGGCATTTCCTTGCATGGCGATTCTCTTCATGATATATATATACATATAGATATATACACACACATATATATACACAGACATATACGCATATATATAAATTTACTGAGGGATTCAACAAAACATAAAATAAAGATTATTGTACAGATTCTTTTTTTCTTTAATACAGCAGTACAGCCAAGAACTACTGCCAACATGTGTCTCACGCTCACTAAAGCTTCTTCAGGGATCTCGTGTTACTTATTGTGGTTCAATGAGCTGAAAACTACCATTTGAACCAAATTCCCCGTCAGTTGTTTCTGCATTACAATCCTTCAAATATCAATTAGATGAAGATTCAACATTTTGCCAATAATTCGTGATTCACCACTGCACCTCTCAAATGTTCTGCAATTAGATGTTAGGAAGTAGTCTGAGTCCAATTCTTATCAGTGATATTTTTATGTGCATTTAGCCATGTCGGTATGGAAATAAGATCAATCCCCCCTGATAAGGCATACATTGTACTCTCACAATACGTCTATCCTCACATCTAGTTCAAAGATATACACACACACACATAATCTATCACAGGGGCACTGGGTGTCCTGCATTCATAAATATCACTGTCACTCACTCATCCATTCTGCCAATAGGAGGAGTGTAATGCTCCCCTACAAGTCCCTTATGCCAACTACAATCCCTCCAAGAGACCTTCCCATTCCTTATTGTGATTCATCTACATACTTACTCCAGTAACTTATAAATTAGCTGATTAGGTAATTTTAAAGGCTTTTTGAACAGCCTAGGTGCCATCTTGAGCTGTTCTTAACATCTATTTTCTTCATGCTTATACATTTAATTTACAACTTGAAAAGCAACCAAAAATATGTTCAAACAATTACGCTACAGTAGACAGAGAATAGTTGTGTCACAAGCAGGTGATGTTTTAGGACATTATTCTCATATAGCAAAATGAAGCTGATTCCATGTAACAAAAGCACTCTGGATAGTTAAAAATCGTTTACAAGGTTCCATAGGGCCACCATGTTTCATCCCAAGTCTAGACAATTTTTCAGTAGTCACTTATAGAAAGGGAGTGTTACTTGATGAAAATGTGAATCCCCACAGTTTCTGATATAGGCCAATCCTTTTATGAAAAGAGTAACTTAAGGTCTGGGTTTTAATGATGAGAAGTGAGGAATTATTTTGTACAGCACATTGCAGTGAAGGTGTTTTCTCATTCTATTTGGCGAAATGATATTGAAATATTTTGGTATTTGGGGATTTAGTATAACAACAGCATAGGTGAGAATCAAGTTTTCTTTTCTCTTCTCGCCTCCCCTGAACTGAACCCTGCATATAGAGATGATGTTCTTTCTCTTACAATCCCTTTTAGACATCAGAAATTATTCATGTTAAAAAATAAGGTCGTAGTTCACAGACCCGACTTGAATCTCCAGTGTTTATAAAGCATATATTGTATACTGTTTCCTACTATGGGAGGCTATGCCACTGATCTCCGACTTTCACAACTCATGGAATCCTTTGCTCTAAAATTATTGTGACAACTGAAGTTCTTGACTCAACTCATTACTTTTCTTTCTTGATTCCTAGTTAATTGTCTACAGTCTAGTTGAGTGAGCACCATCAACCACGGTTGAAATTTGAATTTGACTAAATTCAGGATGTCCAACAATGTGAGTTTTGATTTCATGCCTGTAAGTGTAAATGAGGTATTATGCTTAATTGTCATTATCAGGGTTTGAGTTTCTGAAATAGAGATGAGTACTGCTATTTGGGTGAAAATTCACATGTTAAGGCCCGATTCTAAAAGAAGCTGCAGGTGAACAAAGGTAAAACATAAGACATGCAATGTTTTAAAACAAGAGAGGAAATAATATAGTGTCACCTACTAAAAACACAGGGAGCGAGAACAGTTTTTGTAGTGAACTTTGAACTATGTTTTTGTTTGATGACTGAGAAATGATTGGACCTAAATATATGGGGGCAAATTTACAATCCCCATGTGCCGCCGGTGCATCTAGTTGCATGAGGCACTTGTGGCGTAGACTGATGAGTGATATTTACAAGCACAGATAAAGTCATCCTGCGTGACTTAACCTGTGCTCGTAAGTATCGCCCCAGTTCACGCAACTCTTTGCGTGTTAGGGGCGGGACATGGGTGTTGCTATGGGTGTTCCCACGCAACACCCATGTCCACTGATGCATTTCCAGATTTACAAGAAATTGTAAATCTGGAAATGTGTCAGAATGTCAGAAGGTGCCTCTTCCTGCACAAGAACAATCTCCCCATTATTCAGGCATCCTTGCACCACTGTGCAAGGATGCCTGCGCCGGTGCATGGCAGCTGTTTGTGTGCCAGCGCAGGGGGAAGCAGAGAAATGCAATATACTGTTGTAAATATGTTGCATCCCTGTGCTTTGAAACTAACGCAGTGCAGCACAGCAAAATGACTTGCTGCATCACGCTGCGTTAGTTTCTTGTAGATCTGCCCCACGGTTTCTTCCCAACTTACAATGTTAGTTTAAAAGTTTGGGAGGATAAGTAGTGAACAAAATATAGTGCCTACTTTAAAGTTTTCACTTTCATGAAAAGAGTTGTCATTTGAGATGTTCTCAATTTTGTTGACAATTAATTTAGTTTCTCCCAAAAAAAATGGGGGTGTGATCTCTTTCCCATAGTTGTACGCACATCATGTTTAGTGATCGCTCCACTACAGGCCTTCAATGTGAAGTGAAAGAGTTACACTTACAATTTACTTCCCCTTCAAGGCAGGAGTGAGCTAGAGGGCAGCTCACCGAGGAGGCTCATAGAACGTGTAACAACACCGAATCAGCCGTAGCCCACAAAACTACTCCTGACCCACCCACCAGCCAACAAACAAACCCCGACCCACCCCCTCCAGCCGGCAAAACTAAATCTGACTCACCCCACAGCCTATAAAACTACCCCAACCCCACTAGCCTACTAAACTACAACAAAACAACCCCCAGCCCAAAACTACACCCAGCACAAATAAACTCACCGCTTCTTGCAAGGTCTTCTTGCTTCTGTCCGTAGCAGGAAAGCAGCTAGTATGCATATTGCCTTAACCACACAGATGTGTGCTTAGGGCATATGTGTGGTTAAGGCATGTGCTGTAGATCTAGCGGAGTAGGAACGCTCATGGTTTAGACCACAGTTTTCCGACTGTACCCCGACCATAGCATTTGAATATAGCGGATTCCCTTCAGTAGTTAGCTACTACATTTCAACGAGAAAATGGCTGAGCGGCACAGGGTGTAACATTGTATATCAATGTGATGAAATGGTGAAATCTGGTTTTAGAGAGAAAGACCAAATGATTCTTCTGTTTCTCTTGTAGTTCCGCATGCGAGCCCGCCTGAGGGCAGTAATCTGCTGCTGCAGACCAGTCCCTGAGGGAGGTAAGTGGTCGAAAGCAAAACCAAATTTACTCTGAGGGGCAGATTTACAAGTCCCTTGACACACCGGTTCATAATTTTTCGTGTTGTATCGGTGGCGCATGGTAACGCTCCATTGCCCACATGCATCAAACTCCCGTTTTGCGATTCCAAATTAGCGATTTTTACCGAATCGCAAATAAGGAATCGCAAAACGGGATGCATTATTGAAAGTGCATAATATTTTCGATTCGGTAAAAATCGCAATTTTTACCGAATCGCAAATATAATGCGAATTCCAATTTGCGATTTCGCAATTCCCATTGATTCCTATGGGCCAAAAGGCCCATAGGAATCAATGGTAATTGCGAATTCGCAAATTGGAATTCGCAAAATGTTGATGCATTCCATGGGTGCAGGGGGGGGTCCAAAGGACCCCCCCCCTGTACCCCTGAAATGTATTTTAAAATGGATGTTTCACACACACATGTCCTTAGGACATGTGTGTCTGTAACATGACAGTGTTTAAAATGCTAAATTGAGCATTTTAAAAATTTTTCGGAAATTACCACGAGGTTCAACCTTGTGGTAATTTTCACTTGCAATCTTTAAATTCGCAATTTTTTTAAGAATGATGCATTACATTTAAGGAATCGCAAAATTGCGATTCCTTAAATGCAATCGCATTTTAGAAAATCGCAAAATTAGCGATTTTCAACAAAAACAAATGATGCATCTCAAAAAGCATTTTTGGAATCGCAAACGGACGATTTTAAGGAATCGCACCGTTTGCGACTCCAAAAATGCTTGATGCATGTGGGCACATATTTACAAGGACAGGAAAAGCCACCCTGTGTGACTTTGCTTGTCCTTGTAAATATGACCCCTTTACATGCAGCACTTTTCATGAAAGGTGCTTTCCATGGGTGTTGCTATGGGTGATCACACGCAGCACCCATGGAACCAGACACATTTTCAGATTCACAAGGGGCCTTATTTATGAAGGCCGTGCGCCACCGGTGCGTCGCTTTTTCCCATGTTAAAAGTGACGCACCGGCGGCGCAAGGCCTTCATAAATAAGGCCCAAGGAATCATAAATCTGGAAATTAGTGTGAATTCTACTCCTCCCCAGTGGAGGCGTAGGGGGGCGCAACATGGAGAAATGTATTAATTTCACCTTGTTTTCGTTTCCTCTTTCTACGTGTGCTGCATTTTGCAGCACACATAGAAAGAGGAGATAACCTCTAATGATGCTTATGTACAGGAAGGGTTCCCTTACGGCACATCAACAATCATTGAAACAATGCAGTTTTTCAACTTCTATGGGTGCTAATGCAGCACACATAGAAGTTGAAAAACGGCATTTCAGATTGTTTTTGTGCAGGAAGGGAATCCTTCCTGAACAAAAACAATCTCCCCACTACACACCGCTCACAGCAGCAGTTTGTATGCCAGCGCAGAGGGAAGCACTGAGATGCGACATATTGTTGTTAATATGTTGCATCCCTGTGCTTTGAAAGTGACTCAATGTGGCTTGCATTAGGCACTGATGAGCATATTATCAAGGACCGGTGCTAAAATTATCGACATTTTATCGGCAGGAAACTGCCGATAAAATGGCGATAATGGGCTTTATAATACGCCCTTGTTAATTCCCATAGAAGCCCATGTTATTACCAGAACATTGGCTTCTATGGAAATTAACAAGGGCGTATTATCAAGCCCATTATCGCCGTTTTATCTTCAGTTTCCTGCCGATAAAACGGTGATAATTTTAACACCAGTCCTTCATAGTATGCCCCTGGGTCACTTTCTTGTAAATCTGCCCCTGAGTTTTCCCCTTTGTGTGAGTTCTTTGATTGTTTATAGTTTTAATGAAATGAAGGGATGCATTTCTGTAAAAAGTACATTTTCAGCACAGAACACACTGTCCTTGAAGCTATTATGTAATAATATAGTACGTGAAATGCAGGTGAATCAACCCCTCAATATTCAAGTACATGCGGATATGGAGGCAGCAGTCACTCAATGTTACAATGTATGGCGCCGGCGTTGATCATTTAGTATTTCATTTCTGAGCGTGTTGGGCCACAGTCATTGTGGTGGGAGGTACTGGCTGTGTTTCAAATCCTGGCACCACCTCGGCAGAATGGTCATTCAACAACCAAACACAGCACTGACAAATTATTGGAGCCTTATGGCATGTGTGTGGTAGGCTTGGAGGCCACTGGATCACCAGGCAAGATGGTCAAAGACGTTTTAAGGCATAGGCAAATTAGGCAATTGCCCAGGGCCCCCACCTTCCAAGAGGCCCCATGGGAAAGTGAACTTTCTCACTATTTGATCTTTGCCTATTCTGTTTCTGTATTAAAACTCTTTACCTCATGCCACTGCTGACTCTTTTGAGTCATTTTACGGACTTTTGGGATACCAGTCAGGACATATTTAATCTGTTATTGTGTGCTCCTGTCATAGTGTGACATATGATTTAGTATTGTTTGGCATCAAGCAGGATTGAAATAGTAGGAAATGGGTAATACATTTCAAATGTGTACTGTACAGATGCCCTCAAATTATGTCTTACCCAGGGCCCCCCAAATCCTTATGAGGGCAATAAAGATGATCAAGTGTAGAGTGGGCTGTGAAAATGTGCAGCCAAATGCTGCTGGTGGCCGCAGAGCTACGTTAGACGGCAGGTGTCTTTGGAAGTACCTGGCTCACAGAGACCGAGGGACAGCGTATGCTGATGGCAAAAGGAGAAGCCTGGGCTCCCAGCAATCCTCGCTCACAAATGGAATCTTTGTTCAGTACGGACAAATTATTACAGAACTCCTAGGCTGTGGATAGGAGGTAACTAACCCCAGAAATATAAAGCAAAATGAACAGTTGTAGGCTGGGCCACCAAAAAATGCTGACATTTTAGAACTTTCATAGATGTGGCAAATAGCTTCAGAAGTTATGGTCCAAAACAGTGACCTGGAGAAAATACATTCCAATGGGGAGCATAGGAGCAGGAACACAACTTGTAAGCCTCACTAACAAAATGCAGTGATTTGCTACAGGGGCAAATTAGAAGAGCCTGCCATAGCAGTGCCTTCTTTTATTAATCTCTTATATTTGATACAAAAGTCACAAACAGCTGCACCATTCCTGGGTAAAAAAACCCTTATCCTAAATTCACATGTTTAGTCACATAACATGAACAATTGTTCAGGTGTATCAGAAGTCTAACATAGATGAGTTGAATTGACCATGCATGGTCCCCCATCACCCATCCTGACTCAAATATTCACATTTTGCAAACAGAGAAAGGCAGGCAACAACTATACAATTGGGGGATTAGGGAGACTCAAGTTGGAGGGCCTTTTTCACCAGGAGCATTACAGGACTGGCAGTGAAACGTGTAGCTACCGAGTTTGAGGACATTTTTGTATCCATCTTTAAACTGATTAGTTTTCAAGCAAACATGACTTTTAAACTCTAGTAGATTGATAAGTTATGTTATGTTATGTTAGTTTATACTATGTTATTATATTTTATTTAATGTTATAATTTCAATCAGCAGCAACTTGGGGCATGAAGGGAGTACCATCTGAGGAGCCACTTTCTTCAGTTTGTGCAGACATATGGGACTCTGTAATCGAAATTGACATTCAATCTAGAGATACTTGTGTCCTCAAACTAACCCTAATTTCTTCCCAAAGGCTCTTTGTGATTAGCAAATGCCATTTGTGTCCTTTTGGATAGGTTAGAGAGTTCCTATATATGCTGTCTTGTATGCCGGGGGCTTTAACACAGCATAACATTTGAGGAGTCTCATTATAAAAATGGAGAGTAACAGCTCTAGAATTTATCATGAGAGGCACTTTTATTGCGTCTACATAGTTATGGAAGCTTTGTTGGGAGTGCTAATTCTCTTTACATTTCCCTCCGTAGGCTTCCGCAAGTGCAAGGTGTCGTTCAAGCAGTTAGATTTACATAGAAGTAGGATACAGGAAATAACCAAACCTGAGCAAGACAGTCTGCCTTTCTCCCACAGAATACTCCGAAATAAAATAAAGCACTCTATCACATAAATTCAACACATTCAACATTAATCTATGATCAGTTATCATGGGGGTCTCAACTGCACTTAGGAAATGCCACACAATTGCAACAGAACACATAAGACGGAACATGTTTCACAAACTCAACACAGACAAGATACTGTATTTGGCGTATAAAATGACTTTTTAACCCTTAAAAATCTTCTTGAACGTCGGGGGTCGTCTTATACGCTGGGTGTCTAATTGCCAGTGTCCCAGTGTCAAGTGAAATGAGCGTGTATTGATCTGTAAACTGTGTCCGTCAAGTAATGTGCAACGTTACAGTGCACAACATTAGTACAGTGTACAATTGAATTCTTTTCCTTACAGATTAGATAAATTCACTCCCTGAATAGAGCAGCTGGGATTATTAATTGATTTTAAAGAACCAAGGGACCTACGCTGCCTTTTGTTCACATATTGGGTGAGTGAATCCCAACACAATAGAGGTTGGATTGGCCTTTTGAACATATTTGAGGTTTGATGGGTAGTTAATTTCAATACCCATTGACCCATTGAAGAGGGGTAGTCTTATACGGCAAGTATAGCCCAACCCCTATATTTTAACAAGAAAAGTAGGGGGGTCGTCTTATACGCCCAGTTCTCTTATACGCCGGAAAATACGGTATGTAATTTAGCTGGCCAGCATGTGAGTTACAGTAGCCCTACTGATTACGAAACTCACAGAGTTCCACAACATATTAAATAGAACACCACCCACTTATTCAGCATGCCACACACTGCAGGCATGCAGTATGTCGGCTATCACAGTATCACACTAGCTCCTCCAACAGAAAACATTAGCATACATTGAACACAGATTCAGATACACTATAAAACCAAAAGCACCAACATTAGAAACACTACTCACACAGCACATACACAGAAGCACATGCACACCTATACTTAGCTATTTGGAGAATGTATCCTCTGTTGGTGAACACATACAGCCTTAACCCTTAACTATCCAGTTCAACTAAACTATGACCAGCCCACAATACCAGTAACACATCTTTACTCCATAAAGCAGAGGCTGGTCTGCTTTGTTAACACTTGCATCACGTGGAAAGCCACCAGATTGTGGACAGCACCATAGGACAAAGCCAAAGGCAAAATGTGCACTATGCAAATGCTCGAAATATAGTTTAACATGCAGATAAACTAAGCTGTCGCTGATACATTTGAATAAATATAAAATATGAGACAACCTATAGAGCAATGATGCAAAATACCAAACATTTAGCTTTTGAGTTTAGAAAAGGTTGATATATGAAATGTATGATGGGAAGCTTTTAAGTAGATCCTTGGAGTTGATAATCAACATTTATTAGAAGTGAGCAAATAATTCCACCATTATTTTGCTATATCATTTGGTCCCCTTTCCACATATATGTTTTCAGCTTTTAGGCCTTGACCCATTTTTTTGGTACCTACTGGTTCTGGGTCAGGTTAAGCGGATATATTTTGTCACGTGACCTGGTGTTCACTTCTTAGACAGAACCTACTGTCCCCCCACCTGACCTAATCGTTGCTTTCTTCTTAATGAAATACTTGTCATTTGTCAACCTGGATATACAGGGCCCTCGGGGAGCCACACCTACCTGCACATTGTCTAATGCTGCTTTATCTCACTGCTCTTGTTTTCAGCATCTGTTACCCCTTACACTACTTAACTTCTGTTCTGACAATTTTGACTTGACGCTGCAGTTTAAGCAAGTGCTGTTTCTGAAGGCCCAGATAAAGGGTGTTTCCATGGTCCAGTCTGGCCAAAGGCAAAGTTGTTACCAATGTTTTTACTGCAGGTGGGGAATATAAGGTTTCACCTTCTGAATTCGTTTTAGAGTTAAATGTACCTGAGAGGCGACCTTGGTTTGATGTTGGAAGGTGAGACTGTCATCGAAGATGAAGCCTAGATTTTTAGCTTTACCCACTGGGGTGGGAAGTATTCCCATAGCTGGGGGTCACCATTTCTGAGACCAAATGGTGGAGTCTGAGCCCAGCAGAAGCACCTCTGTTTTACTTCCATTAAGCTTTAGGCACTTTGCCCGCATCCAGTGATCCATGCAGGTCATACACTGATTAAAGCTGGCCGCCGTTTCTTCCAGATTGCCTGAGATGGATACTAAAATCTGGGTATCATCGGCGTAGGACACTAGCAAGAAGCCAAACTTCCTGATGACGTCAGCTAGGGGGGGTGACATACTGATTGAACAGCGTAGAGCTTAAAGATGAGCCCTGCGGTACCCCACAAGGAAGGGAAAAAATGTTTTGAACAAGAATCATCAATCTGAACCTACTGTCGCCTATTGTTAAGGTAGGATTTGATTAAGCTTAGTGCTAAGCTTGACACTCCCAACTTCTGAAGCCTTAGAATGAGGATGTCATGGTTCACGGTGTCAAAGGCCGCTGAAAGATCCAAAAGGATCAAGGCGGCCTTTGCACCGGAAACCAGCATAGAGCGAAGCTTCTCTGCTGCCATGACCAAGGCCGTCTCCGGACCCTGCCCTTGCCGGAAGCTGAATTGTGAAGAGTCCAGCAGATTTTCTGAGGAAACAAAGGCCGTAAGTTGGAGATTTATGATTTTTTCCAAAACTTTAGCTGGGAACGGAATCCTTGCTATGGGTTGATAATTATTGTGATTGCTGGTGTCTAGGTTTTTTTCAGCAGGGGGAGGATGGAGACCTTCTTCCAAGCCTCTGGGAAAATGATGGACATAAGGATCTCGTTGAAAATCAGACAGAGTTGCTCGCTGATCTCATCAGCTGCCTGTTGGAATATTTTAGGGGGGTAGGGGTCGGATGGAGCCCCTGCTTTCACCAATCTGAATATCTGCGAAACCTGTTCTACATTTGGGGGGATAAAAGCATTCAAGCCATGGCCAGGATGTTGCGTAGGTGAAGAGGGTTGATTCACTTGAGGCTCATTGCCTTTTCCACTGAAGAAATCATAGATAGAAAGCACCTTGTCCCTAAAAGAATCTCTGAGTTGATTGCAGAAAGTAACATTGCTATTCAGTGCTAGTGGGGTGGGAAGTGTCACTAATTCCTTTAAAGTTGAGAAAAGTAATTTACTTGAGCTGCCCGCCTGCTCAATTTTTCAGAGAAATAGCTGCTTTTTTTCTCCAGAATCATCTTTTTATATTCGGTCAGTGACTGTGTATAAACAGTTTTTTTGGCTTTCGTATAAGTTTTTCTCCAGCGCCTTTCAGCTTGTCTGCGTAGTTGCTTCTGGATGCGCAGTGAGTCACAGACCAAGGTTCTGATTTCTTCAACCGTTTGCTAGTAAATGTTTTTTCTGGAGCTAGAATATTTACTGCGGTTACTATCCAAATAGTAAAAATATTGGTTGATGTATTTACTTCGGGCATTAGTATCGGTTTAGAGGCAGCTAATGTTAATTGCAGCTGATGTGGGCTGATTTCCTTTAAATTTCTCCCTTTAAAAGTCCTAAGAGCAGAATGAGGACGAGTAAGATGATGGGACGAGGTAGGTACCAACCGTATGGCCTTATGATCAGACCAGGGGATTGGCAACCTCTCCTGCACTTTCAATTGAGGATTAGATATGAATATTCCATCTAGGGTGTGCCATCCTCGTGGGTAGGATGCTTGATCAGTTCTTCCATCAAGACACTGGCCATCAGCTCTAGAAGCGAGATTGTTTATTGGTCATTTATGTTTTCTAAATGGTAGTTGAAGTCACCTAAGATAGAAAATTCCTGAAAGTCAACACTAGACTCGATGATATGACCTATTGTCTCTACAAACTTGTTCTTAGCCCCTGGTGGTCTATACAGCAGTATGCCGTTAAATATATAGTTTTCACTGATGGTGATTCCAAATGAAAGCAGTTCACAATCAGGACCGCTTTCTGAAGTACAGCTTTTCATCGACAAGGTGTCTTTGATAATAATCGCTATTTCCCCTCCCCACTTATCCTGTCTGTCATTCCTGATTAATAAGTATCCTTGGGGTATGGCTAAAGATAGCTCCGGATCAGATGTTCCATCTGCCCACTTCTCCGTGACAAATGCCATATCTATATTGTGAGCTTCGAGCAGCTCGGCGAATTCAATGTTGTGTTTAATTAAAGAGCGTGTATTCAGGAGTAGGCCCTGGAGGGACTTTTTCAAAACTGTTTGCGGGTAAAGGACTTGATGCGAGTTAAAGCTGCATTTTGTTTTGGTGAAGAGGAACTTCATGTCACACAGAGGGCACACCTTAGGCTCTTTCAAAGGATCGAGTTGCAGACAGGAATCCTTCATCTGGGGGTTAAGACTTACAAGAGTATATCTTGTATATTTTAAACTTGGGCCCAAGATCAGTAGGGAACAGACAGGGGGGGGTGGCCCTGGGCCCGATCTAGGCGCGTATAGGCGCAGACGGGCTTGCCTTTGGCATGCCAGCGGTGCGCCTCTGTGCATCCGCTCCGGCATGCTGCTCAAATAGCAGTAAGTCAGGAGTCTCGCACACACATCAGTTGTTTCCAACCCAGAAGTACTAGTCAGGTATGTCCGGTCCCTCAGCCCTCCGCAACAAATGGCACAAGCCACGGCAGAACGGGCGGGGAGGGAAGATCACAACAGCTGCCACCCTGATTAGCAAGCTAAAACAAAGTGCCGGTAAGCATGTGGAATGAGTTACAAAAACCAATTACGATCCTAGCAGGTGGAGTAAAAGTCTAAAATGAACAAAAAGTGTCAATCTCAATGCGGTTTTTAAAAATAGCAGCAGGGCAAAATGATAGGTGACAAGACCTACCGCTGGTATTCTCGCGTCCGCGCCGGCATGCTGCTTAAATAGCAGTGAGTCGGGTGTCTCGCGCACACATCACATCAGCTGTTCCCAACCCGCAAGTGCTAGTCAGGAATGTCCGGTCCTTTTGCCCTCTGCAACAAACGGCAAAAGCCGCGGCAGAACGGGGCGGGGACGGAAGATCACAACAGCTGTTACCCTGATTAGCAAGCTAAAACGAAGCGCCTGTAAGTTTTATGGAATGAGGTACAAAAACCAATTGTGATCCTAACAGTTGGAGTAAAAGTCTAAAATGGACACGAAGTGTCAATCTCAATGTGGCAAGACCTACAGCTGAATTCCAGATATAATCAATCTGTAAGAAAATAACATGAAACATAATTTGCACAAGCACCAATGCATCTTGGACAAGAGTCCTTTCTTTAATATTTCATGCAAATTTTGCTGCAAGTTAAAAATATCTTGTGACACTTTTTTCTAAACTTCTAAAAAATGTCACGTAACCTCTGTTTGGGCATTATTTGTACATGTGTCTGTTTCTCTGGGTTGTCATTACAGTTCAACTGATGGAATCTGTCCGGCGCATGGACATAAACATCCTGATGGCTTTTTTGCATACAACTGCTTCTACAAATTCAAATGAGAACATCTTGTTATGTTGTAAAATCCTGGAACATCGAAAAAAGGTAACTGTGATTCTCCATTGCTTTACCGGGCATTCTAGGGAATAAGAGGGAATGTGCACTCATGGTATGATATATTATGTATGTGAGAATTTCAGAGTATTATATGATATGACAGTAGAAGCCTTATCATGGAATACAGTCACAAAAACTGTCTTGGGTCCAGTCAAGCTTCTTTGTATCACATTTGTTCAACCCTGGGTATCTGGGGCTTCGAGCAGCAACGCTTGACAAAGGAACTGAGTGTAAATCATTTAAGAGCACCAAACAATGGAATAAGAAAGTCATACAAGAGATACAACAATACTTTATGAAAATAGAACATATTTTTATACATTTTTAGAATCCATGTTCATCAAATTTCATTGGAGGTTCCAGAGATATGTATTTTGAAAACAATAAAAAAAACTTTCAATACAACCACAAAACAGCACTGGTCAACAAAAGTTTGTAAATTTTTTTAATGTTTAAAACAGTTAGTTTGTCAACTTCAGCCTGACTTAAGGTAACTTTGGGCAGTGACCTGGCCACCAGACCCTTTATCAGTTCAGTTCCAGCCTTTAGAAAACAACCACCATAGAGAACAATGAAGTGATTCCTATGCTGGGGATGCAGGCAGAAAAGATGTTCAAATATCATCCTAGAGCTGTGCAGTCGACAAAGGTGAGCTGTGGGTGATTCCTTGGTGCATGGGTGAGATGGGGCAACTTTGGCCACTGCATGTGGTTCCCATGGCATCCTCTTTCTGACATTTAAAGGCCAGCAGCGGCTGGGCTACTGTTCTCCCGACACAGCAATCACTGCGAATATCCTTGGTAGAGGCTAGTGTTCTTCTAAGGCAAGAAATCCTTTGATAGCAGTCCTGGGTCCAGCAGACTCGAGTGCAACTTTTGGCTACATTAGAGATGTCTCTAGGAGCACCCAACAGCAGTCAGTGGTGATTCCTCTGAAGAGGATACTGCTTTGCCGGTTTCGGCTTTCTAATAATAATAATAATAATATAAAGTTTGTAGAGCGCTCAGTAACGCCATCACGGCGTGTCCCCGCGCTGACGCTGTCCATGGAATCAGCAGACAAACTACCAGGAACTATGAGGTTTATAGATGGGTTTTAAGCAGAGCCCTAAACCGAGCTTCACTGCTCTCCAGTCTCAGTGCAGGGGGAAGTTTGTTCCATTGCTGAGCTGCTTGGAGTGCAAAGGAGCGTCCACCCATTCTAGCCTTCCTAATCCTAGGGACTGTCAGCAGTCCGGCGGCCTTCGAACGGAGGGTCCTGGTTGGTTCATATCTGCTGACTAGATCCTTTAGGTAAGTCGGTGACCTGTCCCAGACAATACGGTGACAGAAGAGGAGGCACTTGTACAGCACACGTTTCTTCACAGGTAGCCAATGAAGCGCATCCAGCGCCATTTTCGAGTTGGCTCTCCTGGGTCTTCTTAGCACCAGTCTGGCGGCGGAGTTCTCTATGACTTGAAGGCGACCTATGCTACCCTCGGTAGCCCCAAGGAACAAGATGTTGCCATAATCTAATCGCGAGGTCACCAGTGCCTGCGTTAGTGTACTTCTGGCCGATAGAGGGAGGAGGTCTAAAGTTTTGTTTAGAGTCTTTAGTACTCCAAAACATTTGCCCACAAGACGCCTGATATGGCCATCATATGAGAGAGCAGGATTCATCCAGATTCCTAAATTCTTAGCCTCCTGACATGGTATGGGGGTGGGGCCCAGACATGAAGGCCACCACTCAGCCGACCAGTTTTCGCTTTTTCCCCCTACCACCAGCACCTCTGTTTTAGATCCATTGAGTTTTAAACAGTGGGCATCCATCCATTCTGCTAGTGCCTGCATACAGGATTTAAAGTTGTTAGGGGTGTTGGAGGTGTTCTGCGATAGGGAGATAAGCAGCTGGGTGTCGTCAGCGTACGACACCAATTCCACCCCATAAGAGTGAACCACTTTCGCTAGGGAGGCCATGTATAGGTTAAAAAGAGTGGGGCTCAGAGCTGAGCCCTGAGGCACTCCCTGGTCTAGTGACATCTCCATTGAGCGGCAAGTCCCTTGCTGTACCTGGAAACATCTTTCCGTCAGAAACGATTGCAGCCAGCACAGCGCAGGACCAGCGACCCCGGCTTCATGCAGACACCGTAGCAAGATGGAATGTGCTACGGTGTCAAAAGCCGCACTTAGGTCGAGCATGATCAAGGCCATAGTATGCCCTGCATCTGCCCCTGCTCTTAAAGTCTCAGTAGCTCTTAGGAGGGCCGTCTCCGTGGAGTAGCCCGCCCTGAATCCTGATTGTGAGGGATGGAGTAGATTCCATTTTTCCAGGTGCTCTGTGAGCTGAGCGTTAACCACCTTCTCAGCCACCTTCGCCACGTACGGCAATAAGGAAATAGTTCTGAGGTTTTCCAGTACCTCCAAGCTTACATTCGGTTTTTTCCTTATTGGCAGTACTATGGCCTTCTTCCACTCCATCGGGACCTGTTGAGTGGAAAAGGAGGTTAGTAGGACGTGTCTGATGTGAGGTTCCAGGGCTGTTAGGCCCTCTGAGAGTACCCAGACCGGGGCCGGATCATTGGGGGACCCAGACTTCACACTTTGACAGATCTTTATTAGTTTGTCAGCTGCGGGGACATCGAAATTTAGTAGTGAGGAATCCGGGGCTGTCAGTAAGGTGTCTGCTGTAAAATCCATACCCTTTTCTGGTTGTTGAGAGAAGGAAGCGTAAATCTTCTTGACTTTATTGGAAAAGAAGTCAGCGATTTTATTGCATCCCTCCATGGAGGTCTTAGTCGGGGTATTAGAGCTAGAGACTAGAGATATTTCTTTATAAATTTTGAACAGTTCTCGTGATGAGCACTCGGCCTCCTCAATACGCGTCTGAAAGTATTTGGCTTTTGCTCTACGCACCGCGTACTGATAGCTCCGGTGAGCTGAGCTATAGCTGTTTTTTGCTTGTTCACTCGGGTTCCTTCTCCAGGTCCTTTCAAGCTTTTTCTCAACTTTGGTATCCATGGGGCCAATCAACTAACCCTTGGAGTCACTGCTTCAATCTGGCTCTGGGATCAATGTTTTCCCAAGCCGGGAGCCACAGGCACAGTCCAAATTTTACTAGTCCAAAGTGCAGCAGGTGCAGTCCTTCCAACAGTGAATCCTCTCTTTGTGCTATTCCAAGGGCAGGAGGACAGTCTTTGTTGGGTTCCTTTTACAAATCCAATGTGTACTGAGGTTTAGCAGGTTTAGCATGCAAGCGGTGCCTATTTTATCCTGGGAAAGTGCCTGGGTGGACAACGTGGTCACTATCCAATGGGCTAGTAGGCCCACTCCTTTTTTGCGACAAAGTTCAGGTTATGTGTGGCATTTCGCAATCCCAGAGTGCAATATTCTTGCTACTGTCACGCCCACAGGAAAACAGGTTTGAGGACAGTGTTTTCCTCTCAGTCCCTGCCTCCAACTTGTCTGCAGGAACAAAAGTCATCCTGCTCGGGTGTGTTGTCACCCTTTAAAAGGGGCATTTCCTTTGAGCCTGCCTTTTGGGCTAACACCTCAGTTGGCCTTTCTGGGAGAGGAGGTGACAACTCACTCTGCGGCAACTGCCTTTGTGCTTAAGCCTTGGAGTTGCTCACATGTCTCCTCAGGTGGGCAGAAAGCTGTCTGTTGGCCCGGGCCTGCACAAAGCCACTGGACTAGCTAGGGCACAGAGTGTCAACTTTTTAAAAGCTGCCTAACTTTAACAGTGACATTAATTTTGATTTGTTCATCAAGTTGAATTTGATGTAAGGTAGTCCCATTCAGAAGTTAGCCGGACTAACTTTCCTCATCAAAACAAGGCTATATAAACTTATATGTCTTGCTTAACAATATACAGCTCCCTGCCATAGGGGTCTATATAGCTTCCTTAGGGGTGAATTACATATATCATTAAGGGAACGGGTGGCCTTGCCATTAATGGCAATGCCATAGTCAAACTAGCATTGTGAACACTACCCTTCTAGTCTGCAGTGGGAGGCTGGTAGCCTTTTTGTCTTTTGTCACGCTCTGCACTATATACTAGGGACTCACAAGTAAGTTAGTGCTTGCAAATTGGGGTCATCCAATTCAAGAAATCTTTTATAATGGGTCAGTACACTGGCACTGGGGTCAGGTTAACAGTCCTCAGTGCACTGAGTCCAAAAAACAGCAACTAGTACTCAAATAGGGGCAACAACATGCAAAAAGGCCATTTCCTGGCAGTGTAGGGTTGTAGTGTGATGTTTTTGGGCCCTAGGGCACTGCAAAGGACTATGTGGTGTGAAGTAGAGTTGTATAAGGTTAGGTTGTCTTGACTTGTAGTCCAATGCTTTGCTATAGTGTGCAGAATAAGTAAGTTTGAGAAATGTTGTATTGTATATAGGAGTTTTTAAAAATTTGTATTCATGGATGTGTTTTAAAGTATACTTTTATGATTTTTATTAATCGAATAAAGTGGTATTGACTGAAGTAACTTAGTGTGGTGTTGCAGTGTTATATCATATTTTTGTACAGTGTACTATAGTCTTGTGTAGTTTGTCAGTGTCATGCTGTGCTGTAGTGCAGCTATGTGTGTTTTGTGGTGTTATGTTGTAGTATGATGCAGAGATGTATTGTAATGCATTACATCACTGTGTTGTGTTGCAAGTGCCTGGAATGACATATTTTCTTCTAAAGCATCCATTAAGTATACATATTGATATGGTACTTCATGGATGAGTCATTAGAGAAAACAGTATTGTAACCTTTGTTTGAACATTTCAACTCTGTTCGGTCAGAGACTGTGGGAGAAAATGGCAGACACTAACCTCTCACCGAAACATGTCATGGCAAATCCTTTCTTGTAGTGAAGAAAGAACAGTTGCACTGCTAGTTTGCTATAAAAATACTTCAGATCTTGGGGTCTACAACCTAGAACCAGAAAGACTGGATCATGCCAGGTATTCAAGATATCCCTGTAAAACAAATGTACATAACCTCATCGAAATGAAGATCATTTAACCACTCTGGTTAATCCAGAAATGTAACCAGAATCTTGCTTTGAGGGACTAATTGTGAATTACCCTGATCCTGATTACAGCAAATCTGTGAATGGAAAGCTCTCATGTCAGCTACTTTTGTCCTTACAATATTATGTTGAGTGTCATCTAAAGGAGCCATGTGTGAGACGTAAGAATACATGGCTAGTTTCTACTCTGGATGGGATAATTAAGAAAAATGTGGCACAAGGAAAAGGTCAATAATTACAGGTCAAAAAAGACTATCATCCCTATTCACAAAAGTAGATATACCTGCAAACATGCACATTTACTCTTAGTCTTTGTAGTAACTTTACTGCTTTTGGCTATTCACCGTTTTCACATGTAAAGTTACAACACAGTGGAAAGGTGCATATCCTCGATCCCTGAAACTAGAGGGTGGAGGCAAATTTATAAGTGACTAGTTGCCACTGGTAACTTTTCACACTTATTTCACCAGGGCAGAGTTCTCCCTATGGTGTAGTGTTGGGGATTTTTAATCTTTAAAATAAGTTAATGAAAATATTTTAATGTATTTTATATTTTTTTAAACCTAAAAGAAATTGAAAATAAATTCTACAGCAATACTATCTTGAAAGTATGTTAAAATATTTCCTGTAAATATAATAAGCTAATACAAAATTATTTATTTAAATATTTATTTAAAAAATCAACCAGAAAGTAAAATGTATATTTTTATTTAATCTGAATTAAAAATGACTAATTGTTTGTTGTTAAATGTATTTAAATTATAATAAATGTTATTCGTATATATATATATATATATATATATATATATATATATATATATATATATATATATATATTCACTGAAAAAACCATAGGTTATAGACCATATATAGTTAGGAATAAGCATTTACAAAACCTTATTTTACTCGCATAAAACCATTGAAATTCCATATATAGTTAGTTGCACTAACTATATATCGCGCACCCGCAATCCACTGCCGATGATGTCACACATTACATCATTCATGACATGGTCAGTGACATCACTGATGACATCACTGATGACATCTCAAATGACATCACTGATGACATCACTGTTGACAACTCAAATGACATCACTGATCACATCACTGATGATATCATTCATCTGATAATACGATGAACCTCTTCAGACTCTAATATAACCTTAGATACACTCAGTGTTAGCAGACACTCACAGACTGTCACTCATCCATGGAGTTACTCACACACCTAGTCAGTCATGCAAAGAATCAATCACACCTCCATTTCCTCAACTATACAGTTATACAAACTTTACTTATTCAAACATATACTAACACATATTTACTCTCTTATACAATCCCTGATACAAGTTCACAATGATCCATACAGCCACTCACACATTCACTGGCTCTTATGCACAGTTATTTATATATGTCAACTCTCACATGTACTGTGTTTTACATATGTACTTACTTTGACATGTAGCACTGAGATATCCATTCACTCACCAATACACTCATGCACACAGTCAACCACCCATACAGCTGTTTCCACAAGCACTTTTGAAACCATACATCTAGTGAATCAACTGCTCACACATCTATGCACAGAGTCATACACCTCCCAGCCACCCACACACACACTCAGTCTCCCATACAAATACTTGGGCAACCAATCAATAACCCATATAGTTACTCAATAGCTACTTATCAACACATGCAACAGTTTACAGAACAACAGACACAATGATGCACAAATTAAGACAGTTTAGTCACTAACCCATGCACTCAGTGAGACACATTTAATCACTCACTCATACAGTCAGTCATGCACCTACTAAATCCTTCATCCAGACACTTATACATCCACTCATTCTTCAATATGTAAGACATATTTTAACTTTACAGAAACATACAGTCACTGGATGTTGTCATCAGCGATGTCATCAGTGATGTCATTTGAGATGTCATCAGTGATGTCATCAGTGATGTCACTGACCATGTCATGAATGATGTAATGTGTGACATCATCGGCAGTGGATTGCGGGTGCGCGATATATAGTTAGTGCAACTAACTATATATGGAATTTCAATGGTTTTATGTGAGTAAGATAAGGTTTTGTAAATGCTTATTCCTAACTATATATGGTCTATAACCTATGGTTTTTTCAGTGAATTTTCAAGGTTTTGTAAATGCTAATTCCTAACTATATATGGTCTATAATCTATGGTTTTTTCAGTGAATTTCATTGGTTTTTTAAAAGCTAACATCTGTAGCTGTAAAATGTATTCTTCTTTAAATCCAAAAATATATTTTAGATGTTTATTAATAATTTTTTTTAAAATATTTTTTTTCTTCGCTTCCGGTTCGCGAACCGGGAAGCTTTCCGTTAGCTCAACTTGATGCCGCGACCTAGTCCGTGAACCGGTAAACGTTTCGTTTGCGCAACTGTGACGCGTCGCGGAAGCGCGACGTATCACTTTGTCGCGTAATGCGTCTTATGACGCGCCGCGTTAGCGCTCCCGGAAGTGCTCCGGACCGCGAACCGGAAGCGATCCGGGACGCGGCGCGCACCGCGTAACGTGAGCGGAACAAGTCATGTGACTTGTTTATAAAACTTTTCATTGGTTCATTTCACTTTTGGTTTCCAAATGATGTAAGACTAGGTCATATGACCTAAAAATAACACTTTTCATTGGTTTAGAACTTTTGCTTTTCCCAAATGATGAAAACCCCTCCTTCTTTCCTCACTCTGACTTTCATCTTGGTGAGAGAAAGAACATTTTCCTATAGTTGAGCAATGGCTTCTGTACTTGCTTCAGCTGGTGCACCCCCACACCACCTACACCTCCTCATGGGAAGAGAGGACCACCATCTCAGTTCATCACCAACACAGAGGAGGAAGAGGATGAACTAGAGGAAGAGGAGACAGAAGAACCACAGTTCCTACAGGAGTTGCCCCGTGTTTCCCGTCGGAAAACAAGTTTCATCTGGCAGTTTTTTTCAATCCCTCGAGGGGAGAAGAAAGTGAATGCAAAGTATGCCACCTGCCTCATTTGCAAACACAGATTATCAAGAGGCACTGAAAAAAAGTATAGCATGGGAAACTATACCATGCATCGCCATATGACCAGGTGGCATCCACTCAACTACAGCCGTGCAGAGTTGCGTGACCTGCAGGATAATCCCCCAACAACTCCTGTGGCCAGGTCAACCTCGCATATCTCTTTGACAGGAGGAGAGGCACAGAAAACCGTGCCAAACATTCAGAAGAACTTTAAACACATGAAACTAACCTGCTTGTATTGTGGGGCATTGCTTTCATGTGGGAACATGAGCGTAAAGTTAATGAACATTGCTTACGAAAAGTACAATTGCCCTAACCCACCCAGACAGTAATTTTTTTTTTGCTCCTGTTGAGCCCTTTTCAATGCCTGTTTTTTGTTGTTTCCCCTCCATCAAAAACAAAAAAAAAACATAAAACTGTTCAAAAAATACAAAAAAAACAAAAAATGTTTAGAAATAAATAAATAAATAAAACATCAAAAACCTAAAAAAAAAGTTCTTTTCAGAACTACCTCCCCTTTCAAATAAAATTGCTAGAATGTTTAGCACTCTGGCAAGCTCTATTTCTTTTGGTTCGCTCTCCCGTTCGCTGCCCGGTTCGCGAACTAGAAGCGAACCAAAAATTATTTTTTTTTAAAAAAGAAGAGTTAGTATAAGGGAAGTAAACAGAGAGTAATGTTAAAAGAAAGACAGCTAAAGGGAGTAAACCAGAGATACTGTTTAATAGATCTATTTACCGAAGAAAAGATGGAAGAGGGTATAATTGCGAAAAACAAAATGGATAAGGAAGTGAAAGAAAAAAAAGAGAGTAGAACAATAACAAAGAAGAGTTTCTTGGAGAATGTGAGTGAATGTTCAAAATAAGATTAAAACATGTGGAATAACAGAGAGAAAAAATAGGAAACAGAAAAGAAAAAATAACAGAAAAAGATTAATTGAAACAGCAAAGAAATGTAAATAACATAGAGCCATATCATCAACATAGGCAATAAAAGTTTTGCATTTTTTATCAGCAGAAATATGTCGCCAAAGCATTCTAATTAGCTTGATACATATGACCCCAAGTGAGGCCTGTCTTGCAACATGGTGCATCTTTTTCATCACTGCTGCATCGGTTTCATGTGGCACGGTTTTAAAACAGCATGACACATTTGCCTAGATGCATCAATTTGTAATTTTGACGCCTCATAACATATCTTTTGCACCGCCGCTGCGTCACAAAACTGACGCACAGTGGCGCAAAAGAGGCATACATATATCATAAATCTGTCCCTAACATTTTAAATAATTAATTCAGGATGACGATAAGGTGTGGTCTCTCCTGAGGTTTGTTTAAGGTGAGACCTACTCAGGGTTACAGATCAATTTTACGCTTGTTGAAGAATACAGAGGAGATAATACATGTGAAGGCCTACCAATGAAGTAAGTCATGTCCTCTTATTACATCATTCATGACATGGTCAGTGACATCATCAGCAGTGCATTGCGGGTAAAAAGAGTAGAAAACATTTACCTTATCATTCTTGTTAACTTTTAAAAATATTTTTTCATACTTTCAATCTGTAAAAGAGAGAACAAACATTTCCAAAAATATTAAAACATGTATTTAAAAATTAGAAAAGAGAAGGGAAAAGGTTCAAAAACAAACAGTTTTTCAACAACTTTGACATTTACAGAAGCCTCTGCTTCTCTACGTCCCCTACACAATCCTAAAGATATATATTTTAAACAAACAGTATCTTCATGCTGATGAAGTGAGGCCTATTTTGGAACATGATGCTTCTTTTGCACTGCTGATGTCTCACAATAGTGATGCAATAGCAGCGCAAAAGAGATGTAAAGCCATTATAAAATTGTGTCTAACATTGTAAATGATTGTTTCAGGATGCAAATAAGATGTGTCCTTTCAAGAGGTTTCTTTGAGGTGAGGCCTATTCAGTTTTTTTAAAAAAAACAGTACCCAGAAGTACTGCACTGTAAGCATTAACTTTGACACTTATAGAAGACTCAGTTTCTCCATATCTACCTCACATTTCTAAATGTATATCATAAGTACAAAAAACAGAACATTAATTATACATGTTAAATGGTTTATTTTTGCTGTTCTCAGAATGTATCAAATTTCACTTAAATCAGTGACTTGAAGGTATTCATCATGTAACAGCGGGGAAAAAAAACACAATCAAAATGATTGTGTTTAAAAAACCCATACAACCTAAGAAATCTGAATTCAAAACTCCTTAAAATTAACTTACTTTCCATAACGTCGAAGGATGTCCTATGAACAGCGTCCACTCTGTTGTGCTATAAATATTTTCAGCCCGCCACTTTCTGAAAGAAAACCTCCATCGTTTTGAAAAATATGTTACATACAATAAAACACTTCTCACATTCTACCACATGTTTCCACTTGGCCAAATCATGTTGCAGCGATTCACAACTCTTGTAATTCTTCCAATCAAATCCCGTCATTTTCTATTTTCGCAACTTTCAAAAAGAAAACATTTAAGATTCTTTTCACAATCCTGGACTACTAATATCTTACCCTTATTTCTCACTCATGTTCTCCTTTTCCTATGACACTGATACTGCTTACTATGAAGCAGACTTACTTGCATCAGGTTTATATAGTTGGATTTTTAAATTGACATTATAATTAAAAGTTTTGGACCAATAATCTAGACAGCATTGCAGACTTACATTCCCTCTACTTCATGAACGTTTTGCAATTCCTCAGAGGAAATCCCAAGATTCTTTCCTTAAAATTTTGGATTTAAAAACACCAGGTAAGAATTTTTAAGGTCATACGGCAATTTTTTTTTGAAAGTTACAACAGAATCGTTGCAGAATGACCAGCCGTTTCGAGACTTTAAATAAGCTGTGTAATGTCCTGATGTTGTTGAAGGACCATCGTGATAGATAATTGCTACAGTTACAAAAGTCCTTCCTGATATTGACAGCTGAGAAGCAACAACATTTTTTATTAAAGTTGACAATTTTGATCCATCAGGCCTACATCGTTGGATCATTAAAATGACATACTGGCCATATCTTCGTATAAATAATGTTGACATCATTTAAGATTTACATTGGCTACACTCCATGTGATCCGCTGCATTTACTAGCTTATTAAAGGAGACTGATTTACTGTCTGGCAAAGTTAAATATATAAATCTTTCTGAGTCTACACTAGTAGTACTTGATACCATACAGTTCTCGCAGTCATGCTGCCATTGATAAGAAACCCCAAACAGGTGATCTACATCTACACCCTCATCTTGCAATACATCAAGCATATACATTAAAAACTCCTGACAATCCTGCTGAATATTTTCAGAGAAGTCTGTTTGACCTGAACATTCATCTAACAGATAACGAACTTCAGACACACTTTCTACTTTTGTTCGATCAGTGCTACATTTCTCTAACACAGAATTCAACAAGCAGCATAAACTTTGTTCCGAATTGAACACAATCTGTTCTTTTAAAGTCTCTAGTGAAAAGAGAACATTAACCACTACATTTGCATAGCAGTTGACACCAGAACTGTTTTCAAATTGAAAACCGACAACATCTTCAACAGAATCCACTTTCTTTCTGCATACAATTTTCGGTTCATCGACTTTTGGGCTTTTTGCTACAACCTCCCTACTATTACTGATATTTCTTCGTTTCCGGCCTACCACACGTTTCTCAATCAAAGGATATTGAGGCAAATGCGGTGCATACTCTTTTCTTAACCTATTGTATTCCTTAACACAATCTAGATCCGCACAAATGTTTGTGACATCACAGTCAATCAGGTACAATCCCGATAAAGTTCTAACTCATGACAATGCCACATATGCCATACCCTCCTTGAACACAGAACTGCCAATATTCACCAATGCAGTATCTACACTTAAACCTTGCGATTTATGGATTGTCACCGCATATGCAAAGCAAACAGGAAACTGTTTACGGCGAACATATAAATCTTTAACAAGCAAAAACCTAGCAGAACAACGACCAATTAGCTGTACTTCCTCAATGCCATCAAATTTAATTTTTAAAAATTCAATTCCATCTCTACTTCTGTATTTCTCAAAATCAACATTACCCATTGATTCATTTACCAGACGTCTTTCAACATGTAAATTCCTTCTCAAAATGATTCGGCAATTTAAACACACATTCAAAGTCTTTTCAAAACCCGCTGTTTTAGATATAGTCTTCTCTAATGAATCCAATTTTGATTTCAAATTCTCAGACAAAATAATTGTTGATCCCATATGCTCTATTTTGTCAATAGCTTCAAGTTTCACAATCTCTTGCTTTTCTAAATTCAACATTTTGTTGTTGAAGATGGCACATTCTGCAAGAGTTGGCATCAAACATATTCCGGATTTCTTCTCAGTAATTTTCTGAAAAATATTCTCAGGCACAATGTCTTGTTCGGGATATAAATTTGACAGTAATCGTGCATTTAAAGCTTCTTTCCCATGCTCGGTCACTTCACCAATTCTAATATCTTGTAGAATATTCTTGTAATCTTCATCCTTCGCCTGACGCATATTTTCATGCAGTTCAGCATAATTGAAATTTAACCATATATTAACGTTGCCAATGCTCCCTAGACACTTCCTGGTATCTTCATGCGTGAGTATTTTGAACACAGGTTGTCCTTTCACTGGTGTCAGCTGCAGAAGATCTCCAAAAACAATGATGTCTTTGCCACCAAATAACACATCATATTCAGTTTTAAGAACTTCTTGCATTCTCAAATGCACAAAGGCAAGCATGACATTGGAAACCATGCTTACTTCGTCAATGATAAGAAGTTTCATTTTCCTCAAGACTCTTGAAACTTCACAACAAGCATCTCCAGATAACTTGTGGTATTGTAATTTGTTGTCATGCTCCACCGGCAGCATCAGTAGACGATGCAAAGTAATCCCTTTAATGTTATGTGCTGCCAATCCAGTAGGAGCAGTAACAACACAAGACAACGATGTCTCAGTCCTTTCCTGCAAATAACAAGAAATTGCTTTAATGAAGAAACTTTTTCCAGTTCCCGCTTCTCCACTCACGTACAGTCGGACAGGCTTTAATGATGTACATGAGCACTCTTTCTTCTCATGACTTAATCCATGCTCAATTTGCTTGGTAACTTCATCATATATTTTCCTCTGCTCAACGTTGAGTTGTTTTTCCAAGTCTTCTAAGTTAACTGCATCCTCCTGAGCATGTGCCATGGCTCTTTCCACTTCATTCATAGCAGTGGCAGCTTCATTTTCGATAATAGGTCCTCCTAGTGGATCCTGACTCAATGAAACAGAACTCTGACTGTCCTGAGAACTGACTCTGGCAATCTCAGCTGCAATCGTTGCTTCCTGCTCAATTTCCAAAGTCAACATTTCTTGATATTTGGGAAAAGCAGGACATTCTATGGTCTCCTTAGCAGCAGTGAAAGAGTCTTCGTAACAGAGGAAATCTCCAAGCAGTTCCTCTTCTGCACGCCAAGGCTTGAAAAGTTGCAAAAGTGCTAAATAGAAAAACTCCTTTTTTTCTGGAGATACGCCACTCAATTTTCGATGGTTTACTAATTGGCATTTTCTTTGCTTGACCAGACATCCCTCACTTCCAATTACAGCATACACTCCTTTCTCAATATCTTCTTTGATGTTCCTCTTGAATATATAATTTTGTAGAACCTCATATAGACAAACATTCTCAAGGTGACTGCTTCGATTTGGATAGTATGTATCCAACATGTTGGTCTTCAAAATGTCGGTACTGTTTGGTTCCTTTTCTGCCAAATACTCAATTTCCCGGACAGGTTTTAGAACTCAATTTCGCGTTGCAGCAAGACCAAGACTCGCCCAAACGATACTCCTGGATTTGGCATAGAGACTTGCTGAAGACAACCGGTCACAACATTCGTAAGCTCCGATTTCTCGATGTGACAACATCTTCAGACTGAAACTGTACAACTTCTTGCTGAGGCTCTTTTCATGGGAAATGTCCTCCCACATATCCTTCAATTCTGTCTTTTCTTTTTTGGTGATGTAAGATGTCACATACCGAGCCACAGCCATACAGTTGTCAGCCACAAACTGTATATCTATGTTAGCATTCCACATGGACAAAATTACTGGGTTGTAGTCGTTGATGTACTTGGACTCTTCGTTCCTTTTCAAATTGTATGTATTTTTGGGTGATTTCCTCGTCACATTATGTCGCAGCGAAGACATCAAACTGTTCACTCTTCCTTTAGAAATCACCGGTCGTGGAAAGTTGAAACGACATTTGGTGTAGAACTTGTCCTTGTTTCTGAATTTATGACGACAGTACTTTCCACAACGATGGCTTTGGAAACGTAGAACTTGTTCTCTTAGGCTTTTCTTCTCCGTTGCGTTTGGAACAGCACACGTAGAATACTGTTCTATGAAATTCATCACTAAGTCATCCGGATCTGTTCCAAATTTAGGTGCATCCTTGATCCACAACAACATATGTATATGAGGAGCACCTCTTGCTTGGTACTCCTTTCTCCAGAAGAAATCCAACACCTCTCCAAGAGGTGGATTCTTCTTATTTGTGATGAAAGACATCATAGCTTCAAATCTATGATTGAAGTACCTGCATACATTCACTGGATCCAAAGAACACAGTTCTCCAGGTGTCTTGAATTCAATGTTTTCAATATTTCCATTTGCCTCTCGTAGAAATTCAAGTAAGTCTTCCCAGCCATACTCGGCACAGCTCAGAGTAAGGAACCATGTTGGAGTTCCTAAGTTCCTAAGCATACATTTTAAATCACCATGACAACGGTACCAGTACTCATTAGTACCACGCTGACACGCCATGAGATTAATTAAGTGAGAATCCAAAATACTGTCTTGGACATTGACTTTATGCATAAAATCACTTGCCGAGATGTTTCGCATCTGTATACCACTTTTTAAGATGTGGTTCACTGCATATGACAGTCCAGACAGATCGCTTTCAAACAGGAGATGAAACAAATAGGGAATGCATTGACGAAACCTAGGATCTTCTGCATACAATCGTAAAGTCCGGTATTCAGACGCTGGAATTTGATGAGGTCGCTCATCAGATCTTCCTCCTCGACCTGTGGGAAATAGCTGTGGGAAACACCGAGCTTCCAAACTTTCCTCCCAAACACTAATGGGACTCCCTTTGGCTTGTTTCATTTGAAACAACTCAATTGCATTCCCCATGACTTCCTTGGAATGCAAAGGATGAACACTATAATGTTCATATATTTCTTCACTTTTAGAGGCCTCTACTTTCTCAATTTGGCCAGCACACAAATCGCTATCCTCTTCATCACTTACTTCCTCTTCTGCAACATATACATTTATATAGTACTTATTATTTTTCTTCAAATACAATGTTGCCTTTTTGACTTTCCTAACATCCACTAAATCTTGCCATATTTTCTTATTCTTTGTCGGAACACCATTAACCAAGATAACCAAAGGTTCCTCTTCAACTTTTTCTACTCCAATTGTGTTAATGTTTTTGTTCAAATCTAGAGGCAAATAAACAACTCTTCCCTTTAATCCTCTCTGTAAATCTGCTGGAGGCAACTTCCCTGTCTTTGGCTCCATTCTTACAATAGCCTGAAAGGGATGGATACTTTGAATCAAAATAGATTCATAAGTATTTAAATCCTTCAATTCAGAAGGAATCTCAACTAATTCAAGATTATTATGAACCGCCCTAGCAGGCATCTGGTTTTTGTTTAATTTGTTACAACAATAAGTACACACACGTTGATCCGATCCCAAATTAAAAGAATTTTCTACCATCAAGTATGTGGCAAAATCCTTCCATTCACTATTATTTTCCCTTTCACTTTTTGTATATAAATCCACTAACTTAGTCTGATTCTTTTAATAAGTGCATCGACAACACACACAAGTTAAATTAGGCCTCTTACTTGATTTCATCTGAAACGTGGCAATTTCCTTCTGAAAATTATCTGTACTGGAAACCTGTACATTATCTTCAACATTACCCTCTACTTCTGGGTCAATTTGAACATTCTCATCTTTACTACCAAAGTAACAAAACTCAATTTCTTCACAAATATTCTTCACATCTATTTCAGAACCATGCAAAAGAGCAGCACATAATTGTTTAAGCATAATTGCTGGACTCTTAGCATAATACAACATTCTCACTAATTTTCTCACTTTATTATGATGCACTGCTAGCATCCTGAAATGATGAAAAACACTCTGGCATACTCTCCTGGAAAGACAAGCCAGTGAATGACCACGCAAACCTGTCATTTGTCTCACTCTGCAAGGATCTAAATCTTGCAACAACTTCATTTTCTGCTTCAAACTTTTCTTATTAAATGTCCGTATAAAATCACAAAGCAAATTGATGGAAACCTGTCGCACACTGCAAATAGAACTACACTTCCAAATGTACACAGGACCCTTAGGACGTCTTCCTAAAACCTCATTACCTAACACCTCATCTGTCTCTGTTGTCACAAGTTTTTCTTTTTCAACTGGACAACCATCCTTCACTTCATAAGCTCGACCACTGGTGTCAACTGCAAACACCAAATCATTATCCTGAAAATAACTCTCCTCATTAAAAAATGCCTCACAACTTGAACTATGCATCCATTCTCCGGAAAAAACTCCACAAAAGTTACTACGATTTACTACTCTCTTCCATCTACTTTTTGTTTTGAAATCAGAAATTACCTTGCTTAGTTTCCTAATTCTATTGATTACCAAAATAAACAACTTTCGCTTAATTTCAAAAGCATGATCAATAATTTTCTCTACATTTTTATTCTTCTTCTTATAAAATGCCACTTTCTGTTGGCCTTTCTTAATATTTTTTAATAAATTAACTATTATCCTATTGCGGAACATTCGTTTTCGAATGTCCCTAAACTGTTGTTTCCTTCTACTATCATGCACAGAGTTATCTCTTGCTCTACCAGTAACATTTTTGATTGGTCTTTCCTTTCCATTTAAATTGCTTTTCTTTTTCTGAACTGAAACATTTTTTGGATAAATACTTTTTTTACTACAAATATTTCTTAAGAATGATTTTGTGCTCTTACCCGGAGCTTTCTTGGTGATTTCAAAAGTATTTTGGGGAGAGGACTGCTGCAATAAAAGATCATCCTGCTGTCTTTGACGTTTTCTAGCCTTTCTAATTCGATTTTTAATTGGCTTTTTTCAAATTTAGAAAAGATCTGCAGTTGAATCTGTGGAAAAATATAATAAAAAATGTTATTAACCACTATTACCAAACAGTAAATGAATAACAGTCATCAAAAACTTAACGCCCTACTTATTATTTAACATAGCAAATCTTTTGCACCAGCACTGCGTCACAAAAATGACACACAGTGGTACAAAACAGGCATACAACAATCATAAATCTCTCCCTAACATTTTAAATGATTAATTCAGGATGACGATAAGGTGTGGCCTATCTAAAGGTTTGTTTTGGCCCAGATCTTTGGACTGGGGTGAATGTGTGTCATTGATCCACATTCGGTCCATCACCTGTTTTGTTTGTTTGAGGTGAGGCCAACACATGGTTGCAGATAAGATTTTCACTGAAGAAAACAAAGGAGATAATACATGTGAAGGCCTACCAATGAAGTAAGTCATGTCCTCTTCACTCTTGAACAAAGGGCAGACCTCTTTTGAATCTGTGGTCACACCTAAACTTCATCTGCACAATGTCATTCATAAACTTAGGAAACACTAGTGATGTAATTGAAAAATGTGGAGTTTCTTTTCCTCATTTCAGAATTACATCACCTGTGTTTCCTCATTGACTTAAAATATCCTTAATACACATGAAAACGTTTTTTGGAATGCCCTAGCACCATTTTTGGGACATTATTAACATGGCTATGTAACTCCCATAATCAAAATCTAAATTTGCCAACCACAGGTGGGAGCGTATTTACAAGAAACTTGCCCCATGAGGAACGCTTTCCATTTAAAAAGGGTAAAATAACATAATAGACACTCAAATGCCTTATAAATATGACCCAAAACAACCTATGAAGCTCTAGCAGTGCATATCCAGAAATGTAATTCATTTCAAAAAATCGTTTTTAAACACAGCATATAAATCAATTGTATACCTGCATTCAAGAGGAAATGACTGAAAATGTCCTTGAGACACATGAAAGCGTTTTTTGGAATGCCCTAGCACCATTTTTAGGACATTATTAACATGGCTATGTAACTCCCATAATCAAAATCTAAATTTGCCAAGCACATTTGGGAGCGCATTTACAAGAAACTTGTACCACGAGGAACGCTTTCCATTTACAAAGGGAAAAATAACATCATAGACACTCAAATGCCTTATAAATATGACCCAAAACAACCTATGAAGCTCTAGCAGTACATATCCAGAAATGTAATTGATTTCAAAAAATCGTTTTTAAACACAGCATGTAAATCAATTGTATACCTGCATTCAAGAGGAAATGACTGAAAATGTCCTTGAGACACATGAAAGAGTTTTTTAGAATGCCCTTACACCATTTTTGGGACATTATTAACATGGCTATGTAACTCCCATAATCAAAATCTAAATTTGCCAAGCACAGGTGGGAGCGTATTTACAAGAAACTTGCACCATGAGGAACGCTTTCCATTTAAAAAGGGAAAAATAACATCATAGACACTCAAATGCCTTATAAATATGACCCAAAACAACCTATGAAGCTCTAGCAGTACATATCCAGAAATGTTATTGATTTCAAAAAATCATTTTTAAAAACAACATATAAATCAATTGTATACCTGCATTCAAGAGGAAATGACTGAAAATGTCCTTGAGACACATGAAAGAGTTTTTTAGAATGCCCTTACACCATTTTTGGGACATTATTAACATGCCTATGTAACTCCCATAATCAAAATCTAAATTTGCCAACCGCAAGTGGGAGCGTATTTACAAGAAACTTGCACCATGAGGAACGCTTTCCATTTAAAAAGGAAAAATAACATCATAGACACTCATATGCCTTATAAATATGACCCAAAACAACCTATGAAGCTCTAGCAGTACATATCCAGAAATGTAATTGATTTCAAAAAATCGTTTTTAAACACAGCATATAAATCAATTGTATACCTGCATTCAAGAGGAAATGACTGAAAATGTCCTTGAGACACATGAAAGCGTGTTTTGGAATGCCCTATCACCATTTTTGGGACATTATTAACATGGCTATGTAACTCCCATAATCAAAATCTAAATTTGCCAAGCACAGGTGGGAGCGTATTTACAAGAAACTTGCCCCATGAGGAACGCTTTCCATTTAAAAAGGGAAAAATAACATCATAGACACTCAAATGCCTTATAAATATGACCCAAAACAACCTATGAAGCTCTAGCAGTACATATCCCGAAATGTAATTGTTTTCAAAAATCGTTTTTAAAAACAACATATCTGTTTCAGCTTACATGAGAGACCATGGAATGGGCTCCATGTACAACAATAACTTGTGTTACTGCATGCCAGAATGCTACACCGAATATGCAATTAAAATTTAAAACCAAAATCTATTTGTATATCACTAGAGACAAAGCCACATTTTAAAAACACAGCTTTCTTTATCATTTTCTCCTTAAATCATACTATTCTCTATCTAAATTAAATAAATCTTTTCTCACCTTAGCAAATACTTTTTGAGTTTCAAAACAGTCTCAGAAATACACCAAATTGTCTTCAGCAGAAGAAAGAGGATGCACTCCAGAGGCTGCAGCTATTGAAAGCACAGAAATACAGATATTCATTACACATATCTCTCATATTAGCCAATCATAACTCTTCCCTCACTTTTTTCAAATCAAAACCCTTCCCCCCTCTGCCCTCTCTGCCTTTTTTCCATAGCAACCACCTCCTGGAAGACCTCTCATGTTTGCAAATTCGCACAACAATGTTTCAATTGAACTCTGAACTCTCAGTGCACCTGCGTATCCAGTGCAATCTTTCATTAAATGTTTCTTCCTTGACCATTCAAATTACATCTTTCAAAGAACACATCCATGCACCCTAACTTTCTGTTTTCAGAAATGGAAATGCACCAATCACTGCTAATGAATCATTAGCACTGGAAATCCACAGTTTTTTTTCTTTACAAACTCCTACTGTTTCAACTGCCCTTTCATTACCACACTTCATCTGACTGCAGCACAACCTTCTCCCACCATGTTTAATGTCTGGATTGTTGGACATAGTTACATCCACTGGGCTCAAAGGTATGCTGAGAACAGAAATTTACCTAACCTCAATTTACAAGATGTGGAAATTAAGTGGTTGGGCCAAAGAGGATTAAAATGTCACCAATTGATACCATTGGTGAAAACCTTTATGCATTTGCCAAAACCTGACCTGTTAATTGTGCACTGTGGAGGTAATGATTTGGGCACTTTGACAGGGGTAGGTCTGGAAATGCTTTTAAAGGACACCTTTGAGCAATTAATGGCACTTTTTCCTCAAACTGCCTTGGTATATTCCAATATATGCCAAAGACAGAAATGGAGGTGGTCCAACCAATTTTGCCCACAAATTGAGAAAGCGAGGAAGCATGTAAACAAATCTGTTTCAGCTTACATGAGAGACCATGGAATGGGCTCCTTGTACAACAATAACTTGCGTTACTACATGCAAGATATCTACAGAGGAGATGGAGTTCACTTCTCAGATGAGGGCAACAGAATTTTCATTCTGAATTTAAGACTGTGCATTGGTACCTACTTATAAGTACCTAAATGTACCATAAACCCAAAAGCTCTTCTCAGAGCTACCCTTCATCTGATCACTCACAATTATTATTTTTTTCTAACTTTTTTCACTAATTTTCCACAAAATACGCTCCCTGGGGCGCTACCCGGTTCGCGAACCGAAAGCTAACCTCGCGGAATTTTTTAAAAAAATGTTTTTTTCCACACATATAAGCCTCCTCAGCCACCCTCAGAAAACCTAGGGGGTCAAGATAAATCTACCATGCCCCCTTCCACCCATTCTGAACATTATTTGCCCTCCATCTTGTATCTTAATGTGACCAAAACACAAAATGGAGGACTCCCGTGACGCTTAAAGTTTGCGAACCGAGCCGCTTCCCGGGAAGCGGTCCAAAAAAAAGGTGGGAAAGTAATTGACAGAAAAACGACTAGAGACACTCTCACCAAATATAGATTAGCTCATACTACATAACAATCCCTTTCATTTTTACAAATTTGATTGAAATTCCATTTAGCCATGTAGCCTGTAGACCTCTCTAAATACCGTGAGGTAAATTACTTCACAAAACACATCTGAAGTGTTGGAATTGACAACCAATGAAAATGTTACTTTCATTTTCTACTTTTATTACCTGACATTTGATTGGTTATATACCTGAATATATATAAAGGAAGAGAAGGAAACACAGCCATTTGACTACTACTTCTTGTTGTATATATCATTTGGAATATCACTAATCACTTCAACTTGTTTCTAAAGGTAAGTTGTTATTTTTAAAACTGAAGTATATTGTGCACTATAAGTAAATATGGTAAACTTTTTCAGATAGTTATATACTATCCCTCTGTAGTAGTTATAGATTTAGATAGACTTCTCTGTTATAGTTATGGATGGACTTAGACTTCTCTTGTATAATTATAAATTTACTTACATTAAATCACATACACTTTTTTTTATATTCCTACTTCCACTCTAATACTATACACTGCCCAAAGATAAATTCACTGATAAAAAATGCCGATCTAAAATTATTCCCAACAGTGCCCTATCTCTACTAATATATATTTTTTAATCCAAATTTCAGGCAAAATGGAAGGCGAAAACAAAGTTTCTTTTGAAATGGACCTGCAAGAGAGCAGCCAAGAATTGATTGATACAATTGATCAAATTGACATTGAATTTATGGACGAAACTTTGGACAAAGAACTACTGCAATGTGTCCAAGCAGTAGATGACCTCCTTGAAAATGAGGACATTTTACAACCTCACAGATTGCAAACAATATTCCAAGAAAATAATGACATTTCAGACACTGAAATGTTAGAAAGTTTAATAAATTATGAAACACAAACAAAATAAAAAAAAAAGCTTTAAAAATATAGAAAACAAAAAAAAAATCAACAAAAACAACAAACAATTAACATACAGTATTTGAAAAGTCTATCATTCTTTTTTCCTTATAGTACGCTGCCCAGAACGCTTCCCGGTTCGCGAACTTAGCGCTCACCACGCAAAAAAAAAAAAAAAAATTTTTTTGGACCCTGCTGGGCCCTTTTAAAACCTCCACATAAAACCTAGGGGGTCAACGAGGATCTACTATGCCCCCTTATGGTAATTTCCCCCTTTGTTTTGGCCTCCTCTTGTCTCTCGATCCTACTGAGAGACAAGATGGCGGCCGCGCCGGACTGTTTAGAATGTTGACAGACACCGGAGAGCCAATCAGCTTCGCTTCGCAAAGTTCCGATACGCGAAAAGTTCGCGAACCGGAGCGCTACCCGGAGCGCTGTTACAGATATATATCTTGTTTTAAACGTTAATTTCTCAAAATCCACTGAAGCACATATATTGAGACCTAGCAAAGGCACATCGGGCTAACAGTCCCTACAATTTTGCCAAGTTTCCTGGAAATCCATTCAGCCGTTCGGGCTAAAAGTGAGGCCAACCGCCCTATGGAAATTAACATGGGAAAAACGCGTTTTGGGACCCCCCTTTTTTCTCGGCCCCCCCTTGACGAACCCCCCCCAAATTTCCAGGAGCTGCTCAGAAACAAAATGGGCCATTTTCCTGAAAATTTCAGCCGATTCCGTCCACAAACGCCAAAGTTATTAGACATAGAATTTTCAAAAATCCCATAGGGAAAAAGTCCTAACTATATATACCTACTGGCGACCGCCAGTAGGTAATATATATATATATATATATATATATATAGAAGGCTCAAAAACACCAACCAGTTGCACACGCGAGTGGGTGCACGCCGAATCGGGGGTGTGCCCGAGTTACAGATTAGCTCCAAAATCCCAGGAAAATCAATCCTAAAGGAAGGTAGCACACACAGGGGAGGTTTCACAAAAGATTTAATGAGGAAACCAACAGCAACGACGCGTTTCGCCTTGGGGCTTCGTCAAGTTGTGGAGAGAGCCGAGGCGTGCGTTGGTTTAAAAAGGACAGCATGCAAATTCAATGAAATCAAGGTAGGACTGTACAAACAGTTACATGGTCGCCATTTTGGAACGGTGTGAGATACAAGTCCAATACAGGCAATGGAACGCATTATAACTCAAATAAATGCCAAAACCAAGTAAAATGTATGAATCACAGAATATCCAAATTATGAATAATCGTGCTAGCACAGTCACAACAATAGATCATGTTACAATAATCTGGCCCTGGATGGGCACGCGGTTAGGACTGAGATAATCTGCCTCTCAATGCAAAATGCAGTGAATCAGGAAGCGATCAATGACGGCTAATTTACGCCGAATATATCAGCTCCACACCAATCATAATGGTGCACATATCATAAATAATGTATGCTAGATCAAGTCACACCACACAGCAATTACGCCCTGGATGGGCAGTACATCGAATTTTAGCATGAGTCACAAAAATTCATTTAAATACCATGAATATAAAACATTAAAAGAATATGTCACGTGATCATAATTCATATAGACATATCCTAATTGGTAAGACACAGTCAAAGAAATGTGAGGGGAATACAGTATATTTGATATCATAAACAATTGATGCCCAACCAGTCAGCCTAAGTGAACTGATAGTTCCTCATGCATATTAAGGCCAAACGGATGCTTACTCTGTAAGTCTATTATGTATCTTGATTCCAGTCGTCTGAGTCTGAGTAGACGATCGCCCCCCCTGATGCTCAAAGGCACACTATCTATGCATGTGTAAGCTAACAGGTCCCTGTTGCTTTTATGTATTTTGGCAAAATGCCTAGCCACTGGGTATGCATCATCCTTTTTAGCAATCGCACGCATGTGCTCTAATACCCTAAGTTTTACTGCATTGGTAGTGCTGCCGATATAATTCAGGCCGCACGGGCATGTTAGACAGTAAATGGCATATGGCGTGGAGCATGTTAAAAATTTGCTGATTCTTTTGGGGATGGTGACACCAGGTATCTCGCATGTAAGCGTCCGCTTACTAAATTTACAAGCCTTGCAGCGGCCGCAAGGATAGAAACCATTAAGGGCAGGCAACTTAGGGGTCTTTTCAGGTGCAGAGTAATGACTGGAAACCAAATGATCTTTTAAAGATCTCGCTTTTCTGAATGTTATAAGGGGGTTCGGTGGTAGGTCTGCTTTGATGATGTTATCAGACAATAAGATGTTCCAGTTTTTTCAGAAAATTTGCTTGATTTGCCTGCATTCTGAGAAAAGGTGGTGATGAGACGGAAACTGCAATTTTTTGATTTATCTTGCTTTTTGGGCTTCAATAGCTCTTTGCGTTTCGTTTTTTTGACTCTCTCATAGGCCTTACTTAGCACATTATCACCATATCCCCTGGTTTTGAACCTTTGCATGCTGGCATGGGCTGCTCTCTCGAAATCGCTATCATTAGAGTTGTTTCGGCGTATTCTAAGTAGCTCCCCATAAGGTATACTATCCACTAATTGACGGGGATGACTACTGGTGGCAAAAAGCGTGGAATTGCCCGCCGTTTCTTTCCTAAACAGTTTAGTCTGTATACAACCACAATTGTCTATATAAACAGTGAGATCAAGATAATCAACTGAAGTGTGGATGATTTGTCCGGAAAACTTTAAATTGATGTCATTATCGTTGAGGGCGTCTACAAAGCTGTTGGCAGTATCTACAGGACATTCTAGTATGATGAAAAGATCGTCTATATAATGATACCACCTTATTATTCGGCTGTCCCACTCAGGATATTTCTCGCTCCAGGATGCCTGCTCCTCCCACCACCCCATGAAAAGATTCGCAAAGCTGGGGGCGGAGCAGGCTCCCATCGCGACACCGGACATTTGCTTGTATAATTGCTTGCCAAAAAAAAATATGTTATTGTTAAGGCTAAACATCATGAACTCCATCAGCATCTTGTTGTTTGAGCATCAGGGGGGGCGATCGTCTACTCAGACTCAGACGACTGGAATCAAGATACATAATAGACTTACAGAGTAAGCATCCGTTTGGCCTTAATATGCATGAGGAACTATCAGTTCACTTAGGCTGACTGGTTGGGCATCAATTGTTTATGATATCAAATATACTGTATTCCCCTCACATTTCTTTGACTGTGTCTTACCGATTAGGATATGTCTATATGAATTATGATCACGTGACATATTCTTTTAATGTTTTATATTCATGGTATTTAAATGAATTTTTGTGGACTCATGCTAAAATTCGATGTACTGCCCATCCAGGGCGTAATTGCTGTGTGGTGTGACTTGATCTAGCATACATTATTTATGATATGTGCACCATTATGATTGGTGTGGAGCTGATATATTCGGCGTAAATTAGCCGTCATTGATCGCTTCCTGATTCATTGCATTTTGCATTGAGATGCAGATTATCTCAGTCCTAACCGCGTGCCCATCCAGGGCCAGATTATTGTAACATGATCTATTGTTGTGACTGTGCTAGCACGATTATTCATAATTTGGATATTCTGTGATTCATACATTTTACTTGGTTTTGGCATTTATTTGAGTTATAATGCGTTCCATTGCCTGTATTGGACTTGTATCTCACACCGTTCCAATATGGCGACCATGTAACTGTTTGTACAGTCCTACCTTGATTTCATTGAATTTGCATGCTGTCCCTTTTAAACCAACGCACGCCTCGGCTCTCTGCACAACTTGACGAAGCCCCAAGGCGAAACGCGTCGTTGCTGTTGGTTTCCTCATTAAATCTTTTGTGAAACCTCCCCTGTGTGTGATACCTTCCTTTAGGATTGATTTTCCTGGGATTTTGGAGCTAATATATATATATATATATTACCTACTGGCGGTCGCCAGCAGGTATATATAGTTAGGATTTTTTTCCTATCGGATTTCTGAAAATTCTTTGTCGGATAACTGTGGCGTTTGTGGACGGAATTGGCTGAAATTTTGGCACATTTTGTTTCTGAGCAACCCCTGAAAATTTGGAGGGGTTTCGTGAAGGGGGGCCGAGAAAAAAGGGGGGTCCCAAAACGCGTTTTTCCGATTCATTTTTCCATAGGGCGGTTGGAATCACTTTTAGCTCGAACGGCTGAATGGATTTATACGAAACTTGGCAAAATTGTAGATATGGCTTGCCCGACTTGCCTTTGCTATGTCTCAATATATGTGCTCCAGTGAATTTTGGGAAATTAACGTTTTAAAAAACAGATATATCTGTGACAGCGTCCCGGTTAGCGCCCCGGTTTGCGTACCTGACGCGTAACGGAACTTCACGAGGAGAAGCGGATTGGCTCCCCGGTGACTGTCAACACTCTAAACAGTCCGGAGCGGCCGCCATCTTGTGTCTCGGTAGGAGACACAAGAGGTGGCAAAAACAAAGGGGGAAATGAGCATAAGGGGGCAGAGTACATCCTCCCTGACCCCCTAGGTTTGATGAGGGGGCTTTAAAAGGGCCCGGCGGGGCAAAAAAATTAATTTTATTATCGATTTTTTTGCGGGGGGGCGCCCGGTACGCGCACCGGGAAGCGGTCCGGGGAGCGTAATATACGGAAAAAAGAATGAAAGAATGTTCAAATATTGTATGTTTATTGATTGTTCTTTTTGTTGTATTTTTTATTTTCATTTTTTATTTAAGTACCAACACGTAGGTACCAATGCAGAGTCTAAAAATAAATATACACCGTTTTCTTTGTAGATATCTTGCATGTTGTTTCAGAAGTTATTGTGGTATATGGAATTCATAGCATAGTCTGTGAGGAAAGCAGACAGAACATGGAGGCAGGAGATGATAAAGAGATGTTAAATACACATTGGAGATAATATAGTGGGAGAAAGGAAGTAACTATGAGCAAACTTACGATGTAACACAAAAAAAGTTGCACAGTATATTTTAAGTCTCAGTTTATATTTTATCTTTTTGAGTACTATTTCATAATTTTCATATTAAAAAGAATAATGTCTCAAACAATTTTAACTTTTAAAATTTAAATTTATTGTTCTGATTTTTCAAAATCTAAGAGAATTTGCAACATTAAATCATCAGGAATGTCCTCCTTTTCATTCCAAGAATCACATTCACATTCTTCAGCACATTTTAATAATTCTTGGTCTACTGATTCATCCATAAATTCTAGTTCTTCTTTTTCATGGTTTGGATTGCTTTCAATCTTAATTTCAAATGAAATTGTATTTTCTTTTGGCTGTGCTTCCATTTTCTTGCTGTAAATTGCATAAAAAATATATATCAGTGGAGATAGGGCACTGTTGGGTTTAAGTTCAGACAGGTGCTTGTGAGTTTTTAACAGTGAAGTAATCTTTGGGCAGTGCATGGTTTCAGGCAGGAAGTAAAACTATTAAAAAGTGCCTGTGATGAAGCCTAAGTAAATTCATAATTATACCACAGAAGCCTAACTCAATCAATAATTTAAATAATTAAGTGTTTCTCAATGACTAACTCTTATAGAGGGACAGTATGTAACTATCTGAAAACGTTTTCCTTATTTAATTTAAAGTGCATAACATAGTTCTCCTTTCAAATTTTTAAAATTATATCTTACCTTTGAAAAAGAATTTAAAGTTGACAGTCAAAATGCTCTTGAAATGTACTTTAGGAAGTAGTAGTCAAAATGGCTGTGTTTCTCTCTCTTTCTTTATATATATTCAGGTACATAACCAATCAAATGTCTTGAAATAATAGTAGACAATGAAAGTAACATTTTAATTGGTTGTCAATTCTAACACTTCATATGTGTTTCTGTCATGTAATTTACCTCAGGATATTTAGTCAGTCCTACAGCATAATTTTCTCAATGGAATTCCATCAAATTTGGGTAAATGGTAGGGACTGCTATGTAGTAGGGCCTATTCTATATTTGATGAAAGTGTCTCCAGTGGTTTTTCTGTAGATTACTTTCCCACCTTTTTCTAGCGAGCGCTCACCAGTGCGCGCCCCGGTACGCGTACCGGCAGCGTTACGGGAGTCCTCCATTTTGTGTATCGGTAGAATTGAGACACAAGATGGAGGGGAAACAATGTTCGGAATGGGTAGAAGGGGGCATGGTAGACACTTTGTGACCCTCTAGTTTTTCTGAGGGGGGCTTAGGATGCTGATATATGCAAATATAAAAAAATAAAAATTGAAAAATTTCGCGGGGGAGCGCCCGGTACGCGCACCGGTAAGCGAACCGGGGAGCGTACTTTGGTGAAAAATAGTAAAAAAAGTTAGAAAAAGATATACGTTTAGAATGATCAGAGGTAGGGTAGCTCTGAAAAGAGCTATTGGGTTCTGTGGCTGATTTAGGTACCTACAAGTAGGTTCCAATGCACAGTTTTAAATTCAGGAGGAATATTCTATTCCCCTCATCTGAGAAGTGCACACCATCTCCTCTGTAGATGTCTTGCATGTTGTAACGCAAGTTATTGTTGTATATTAAACCCATTGTAAATTCTCTCATGTAAGCAGAAACAGATTTATTCACATGTTTCCGTGCTTTCTCAAATTGTGGAAAAAATTGACAATCAAATAGTATCTCTCTGAGCTCCACAAAATTAATCAATAGGTTGCAATTCACCAATCAAGTACAATGTCCAATAATATTTAGTGCAGAAGTGATATCTTCATTGCCAAGTAAAGTCTTTAGAAAATGAAAAAGTTCCAAAGTTCCAATATTCCAATCTCCTTTATTGGTTTTTCTTTACTCCAATTCACAATTTCGTCCTTAATTGAATTTCAGCCAACACGTGTTTCGTCTGATGCTAATCCTTGCATCAACAGACTTCATCAGGGCTGAAACCCAAACATATTTACATTATTACTTGTACCCACTAATATAGCTGTTAGTTTACCCATAACCAGTTCCACCACAGAAAGTGTAAAGAGCCAAAATACGTCACTTCAAGAGGCTACCAAAATTATCCCAAAAGCTTCAGAAAGGAAAGGAATTGGAATTGGAATATTGGAACTTTGGAACTTTTTCATTTTCTAAAGACTTTACTTGGCAATGAAGATATCACTTCTGCACTGAATATTATTGGACATTGTACTTGATTGGTGAATTGCAACCTATTGATTAATTTTGTGGAGCTCAGAGAGATACTATTTGATTGTCTATTCCCTGGAGTTCCGGGGTATCTTGGGTCACTGTCGGTAACCAGTACCTTTCTCTCTTGGAGTTCACTCTCTGGAACTACTTGAATTTGCAACATATTCCTATACTTAAAGCTGTGCGCCTGATCTTAGACTTGGTTGCCAAAATCAGTTTTTGTGGAAAAAATTGGTTGGACCTCTTCCATTTCTGTCATTGGCATATATTGGAATATACCAAGGCAGTTTGGGGAAAAAGTGTCATCAAACATATACTAACACATATTTACTCTCTTATACAATCCCTGATACAAGTTCACAATGATCCATACAGCCACTCACACATTTACTGGCTCTTATGCACAGTTATTTATATATGTCAACTCTCACATGTACTGTGTTTTACATATGTACTTACTTTGACATGTAGCACTGAGATATCCATTCAATCACCAATACACTCATGCACACAGTCAACCGCCCATACAGCTGTTTCCACATGCACTTTTGAACCCATACATCTAGTATATCAACTGCTCACTCATCTATGCACAGAGTCATACACCTCCAAGCCACCCACAAACACACTCAGTCTCCCATACACTTGGGCAACCAATCAATAATCCATATAGTTACTCATATAGCTACTGATCAACACATGCAGCAGTTTACAGAACAACAGATATAAAGATGCACAAATTAAGACAGTTTAGTCACTAACCCATGCACTCAGTGAGACACATTTAATCACTCACTCATACAGTCAGTCATGCACCTACTAAATCCTTCATCCAGACACTTATACATCCACTCATTCTTCAATATGTAAGACATATTTTAACTTTACAGAAACATACAGTCACTGGATGTTGTCATCAGTGATGTCATCCGTGATGTCATTTGAGATGTCATCAGTGATGTCATTTGAGATGTCATCAGTAATGTCATCAGTGATGTCACTGACCATGTCATGAATGATGTAATATGTGACATCATCAGCAGTGGATTGCGGGTGCGCGATATATAGTTAGTGTAACTAACTATATATGCGAATTTCAATGGTTTTGTGTGAGTAAAATAAGGTTTTGTAAATGGTAATCCCTACCTATATATGGTCTATAACCTATGGTTTTTTTAGTGAATTTTCAAGGTTTTGTAAATGCTAATTCCTAACTATATATGGTCTATAACCTATGGTTTTTTTCAGTGAATATATATATACATACAAGTTTCCAATCAGTTCCTCCGAACTCACAACTGGTGCCTCCAATTAGCGGGTGTGACCCATTTCATTCAACAACCAAAAAAGAGACTGGAACACTCCCGGGGCTTTCAACATAACTTTATTGGCCACATACGCATTTCAGCAATCAGCCTTCATCAGTGTGGCAAAAGTAAATGTTCGACATGGGCAGAACCATGTGAATGTAAGCAATTTAATGTCACAATTGGCTATTTTCTATCCAATCCGGAGACAGTAGTTGAACCAGTAGGCAGATGGTGAACCAACATCTCCGTTTGTGACTTGTATTTTAGGTGTCATCAGTGATGTCACTGAGCATGTCATGAGTGATGTAATATGTGACATCATCAGCAGTGCATTGCATGGGCACGAGTTAAAGTTAGATCTACTGACTATTTCTATGGTTTTGTACGAGTGAAATCTCCAACTAACTATAGCGTCCCTGTGTGGGGTCCAACTAGCCAACTCGGTACATCCAGTAAGTGCCACAGTGGAGCTTGCCTCTGATTGGCTGCCAACACTTGTAACCAGGAAGTGTTGACAGCCATCTTGTCACTTGGTATGAGGAGAAAGAAAAACGATTAAAAAAGAAGAAAAGGTGGCAGAGTAAAAGTACCCTGACCGCATAGGCCTGACCAGAGGGTCCCACAGGACCAAAAGAGCATTTTTTGGGGGGGCTGGATTTTCACACCCAGCGTGACTCTGGCCGAAAATATTTTTTTAAATGAAGCGCGGGAGCCTCATGTATGTGACGCTACAGAAGGTGGCAGACCAAAGGGTCCATTAAGCAAATGTAGAGGAGAGGAGATTAAGGGCAGCCTTGCCTAGTCCCCCTCAATATAGGGAACAAATCCATGAGGGAGCCATTGACTCCCATGTGGGCCACAGGATTAGGATATGAGAACATGACCAAGGAGATGAGCGCGGTGGGGATTCCCAGTTTGATCAGAGCTTCTTTCAAGAAGGGCCACTCCAAGGGGTCAAACGTATTTTCGGCATCCAATAGGGTAACTACAGCAGGTGTTTGGCAGGAGATCCTGTTGACCACTGCAAAGATATGTGGGTGACTTGTTGTTTGAAAGCTTTATAGAAAGCTCTCATAAGGCCATCGAGGCCAGGGCCATTGGACCTGTCTAAAGAGTCGATCACCTGGGTGACCTCCTAGCAAAAAATCATCTTGCTAAAAAATTGTCATTGGCCATCAGTGGGTCAGACCTATAGTGATCTCCACCAAGTATGATGGGATCTCTGGTGCATTGACAGGCATGCAGGGTGTATAAAGGAGTTCATAATAGCATTGGGACCTCTGCCAGAACATCTTCGCCAACAAAAACAGAGGACTCAGAGACGTTGCGCAATTCATCGACATAACTACCTAGGTGATTAGGGTGGATTATCCGCACAAGAGGGCGGTTGGGCGCGCCCCCTCACCATAGCACGGAGCCCTAGTGTGTTTCCCTAGATATGCGATTTCCCGAAATTCTGTGAACAATACTAAACGTCAAAGTAGTTGGAGGCCGCCGCCTTAGGAGGCACTTAAGTCTATACCTTGTAGGTTTAAAAGCATTGCAGTTGGGAGTGGGTATCTCATAGGATACTCAGATGCTTGGATATGCACATCCCACGGATATATGCTTTAAAGGCCTTCCAGAGGGTTGCCTGTGTGGAGACCATGCCCGAGTTCATTGCGAAGTAGTGGACGATGGAATGAAGGAGTTCGCTACAGAAGACAGGATCATGTAGAGCTAGTGATGGATACTCAAGGTACGCTCTGACCTACATCCATAGGGGACCTGTAGAGTTAGGAGAACAGGGATATGATCTGATAGAGTTTGTGGTAGAGGTTTTACCTTTGTAGTCCAGAGTGAAACATTAGGGGACAAGAACCAATAATTTAGCCATGTCAAAATATCATGTGGGGCAGAGTAAAAGGTATAACCAGGTGTGGATGGCTGTTGAGCACATCAAATATCCTGTAGAGCCTAAGCGTCCGCAATATAAGGTGGAGTGCTTCCCATGATTGGGGATAACCACTCAGCTGGGTACTAGAGTCAATGCTAGAGTATGTACCATGTTGAAATCCCCACCCACAAGAGCAAAGTTGGCATCTGCATGTCCCATATAGGCAGAAAACTCCTGAAAGAATTGTGGATACTCAGTGTTCGGGGCGTATATGTTGACTAATAGAACTCGTTTGTCTGTGAGGCTGCCTTGTAGGATTAAATAGCATCCATTCGGGTCAGAGTGACATTTATGGAGGGAATAGGGGCTGCTTTTATGTATGAGGGGTCAGAACCCACAGGAATAGGAGCAGTGACAGGAGAAATAGCGGGGGGCCCAAGTAGTCGCATATGATTGGGCGCCATTGGGTAGGACACGTGTTTCCAGAAGGAAGGCTATGTCGCAAAAGATATGAGAGGACTTGTTTGCCTTTACGTGGATTATTGATGCCACATATCTTTCATGCAAGGGAAGTAATGTCTATTACCTCTCCAGGCCCTTTCTGAGATGGCATAGAGTAAAGAGGTGTGAAAAGAGCAGCACCATGTCATAAGCTGGCATTTAGTGTACCTGTTGCGCAAAGGGTAACAAACAAATACAAAACTGAAGAGAAAGCAGAAAGGGCCCACACCTATCCCCCCAACCCCACTATAGAGGAAAACATCCAATAAAGCCCCGAAAAGGAGAAACAAAGAACTAAACAATCCCAATGAGGCTACTGCAGTGTTCTCCAATGGGGAGAGTTGACGTGTTTGCTTGGTGTGGCCCATTCCTAGAGGAATAGCTGAAACAGAAAGGAAGAATCAACAACATATAAACAGAATTTGTATGGAAAAAGTAATAAGAAGGCAATGATGAGCAAAGCATACTGTCTGAGGCAGTCCACAGGTGTTATGCAGAAGTAGTCCCTGTTTTGAGGGAGAATCCGAATACTGCAGGCCATATCAGCACTAAGGGGACTAAGGAGCAGGAGTCGGTGATCCAGTACTTTGTAAAGTGTTTGCAAAAGTCATTTGCCTCTGCCATGTTGTCAAAGGAGCGAGGCTTCCCATTAACCTCAACTCATAGACAGGCAGGGTAGAGCATATCATATTTAAAGCCCAACTTGCGGAGAGAGTTATTAACATCGCTGAATTTCAACCAGTTTCAAAACCTTCGAGGTGGGGAGTCATACCCTGGGTAAGGTCCCAGCTTTCTCTTACCTGCTGGTGCTATTTGATGCTAATATGAGTTTTAAATCCCTAGTTGAGTGTAAGACTTGTGATTTGGTCAAGACCATGGGGACTGTAGCTAGCTTTGCACAGAGGTTGGGCTCATGTTGACTGGACCCTCTAGTTAAGTTTTTTTAGTCCAAGTGCATCTCCAAGGAGCTATATGACAGTGATGTATGGGGTTACATGATGGTCGATAACATTGAACTCACAGAAAATACATTTTAAGGTGTATTCTGCGGGTCCACAAAGTACCCCAGCTTTTTTTGTTCATCAGGAACTTTGTTTTAGATACATTGGTGACCTTGTTGCTCTCAGACTCTTGCTGTGCTGGATCAAGATATAGACTGGGGAGGGATGCCAACTAAATAGACTGATTTTGTCTGATTGTCTGACCCTTGACAACATGCATCAAATCCCTTGGATTGGTTATGTGAAGGCAGCTTTTACCAGCATGGGTTGGGTGAACATATACTGCAATTATTACTCCCCGTACCCCCTGGAACTCAAAAGAGTGATAGACTTGTTTCTCAAAAGTCCATTATTACAACATGAACACATTGAGCTTGTGAAACCCATTGTATAGGGGCATTTATTTTTAAAAACTGTTCAGAGTATGGAGCTTTCCTTTCTCTCCTATTTAATGAAAGGGATTGATTTCTGTTGGTACGATTCAAGGTTAAGGTGCTACATCATCTTTTGGCCACATCTAGTGGTCAGTCTTTTTCAGGCACTTAGGGCACTGTGGATGCAACAATATGTCTCCACAGGCTACCCTACATTTTGTTTTGCAAATATTTGAGCTTGCCTAGGAAGCAGTTCCTTTTCCCGTTACTGAAAAGTTCTGAACTTCTCAAAAGGATACCTGGCACTTATGTATCTGCAGGTCCTGATGATCAAGCATTATCTTTTTGCTGTTTCATGCTTTCTACATGCTGATTTGAGATAAAGACAATCTAGACCTGATTAACCTTGATGTGATGCATGAGATTATATAATGTATTGTTACTGTTGACACATTCGTATTTCTTTAAAAAATGTTAACCCTACTAGTTTTCACTATTTCATAAACATATGATTTTATGTTCTTGTATGGTTGTGATTATAGCCCAATAAATATTTGTATGCTGACAATATGAATATATAGATTTATGCCATGTTACCTACTGGCGGACGCCAGTAGGTAGTTATAGTTTGGACAATTGGACCATGTTTCCATAGGAAAAGGGTTTTGTAACTTGTTTATATCTTTGACGTAGTTTGACGAATCTTCACTATAAGTGGGTGTGTGAGTGGCTTTATTAATGAGTAAGTGGTTGTGTGAGTACGTGTATGGGTCTGTGAGTGATTGTGTGGGTGTGTGAGTGGGTGCATGAGAGGTTATATAGGAGTGTGAGAGGGTGTGTGAGTATTTCTGTGGATAATATAATTAATGATGTCCTCAGTGATGTCACTGACCATGTCATGAGTGATGTAATATGTGAGGTAATAAACAGTGCATTGCGGGCCCGTAAGTTATAGTTAGATCAGATTTTGTATAAGTGGAATCTGAGCCTAACTATAACGTTCCTGTACCCTTTGTTTTTATAGTGAATAATAGATCTATCTATAGATCTATCCACTCTCCATATTCACTTGAGCAACAAAAAATGGCCAGAGACACTGCACGGCTTGAAATCTGAAGAGTCAACCATTGCAAGAAGGACTGAGAGTATAGGGATTCTTTGTTTGTTTATTTACATATATTTTTAAATCACCTACTGACAGTTGCCATTAGGTAGGAGGACCCAAAACAACTTTTCCTCATGTAATTTGCCATAGGAAGTTTGAACATGACTATAGCCCGAACTGCTGAATGGAATTACACCAAATTTGGCAGAAAGCATGCTCTCGTAATTTGGTTTAAATCTGTTCAGTAGTTTTTAAGTAAAACAAATATATATGTATATATAGAGACGCGGAGGGTCTGCAGGACCGACAGTTCTCATAGTGAGATCTGATTGGCTGCCAACACTTCTACTAGAAAGTAGTGGTAGACATCTGGGACTCAGGACTTGGCCCGACTCACAGAAAAACGGGAAAGAATGCAATGGGGCAGGGTAGGAATACTCTGACCTTCTAGGACTGGTTGCGGGGGGCCCCAGGTAACTGTGTCTGGGCAAAACTGTTTAGATTTAAAATTTTCTCTGATTTTCCAGAGGATCTGTGGCCAAATAAAAAAAAAACAAGTACAGTCTCCTGTGCTTGTTTTCTTTAATTCCCTGGGCGGGTAAGGTCCCATGTTTTTCTTTTACAGAGTTTTATATAGCACGAACTTGACTAGAATCGGGTATCAACGTGCTTTACATAGCACCAGTTGTATTACTTGAGGGCACATTCATTTTTGTATATGCATATAGGTCAGGGGCGTACATGGCCCACTTCCCAAGGATGAGCCAACCCTGATGTCATGGGACAAAGGTGGTGAGATGCACTCCGTTTTTGTCCTATCATCTTTGTATGTAAGTTTCTTCAATTTTACTTTGTGATGGCGTGCATACTTGTAAGCGCTCCGTCAAATTGCGCTGCAATTATAAAGCCAAACACAAAGGAATCACCTGATTCACCTCCAAGTTGCACTGCCAAATGTATCCAACGAATTAAATTCATTAATTACTCCTTCATTTATCCATGTTTCCTTTTCCATATTTCCTTTTATTCCTTTTGTTTGTTCAATCCATTTTACACATTTGCTTAATCATTTCACGACTTTTGACAAACACGCAGGGAGATCAAATGTTCCACATGTCACAATTTTAATAAAAACACCCAATACATTTCGGGAATTCAACCCTTCATCAGGGGAATCTACAAAAAAATATACATTTAAATCATCAGTTCAATTATTCACACATCATACTAGTCCAACAAAAACCAACTTGTTTGCATTTCAAATCGGTAAAATGATTAAAAGCTACGAAATCTTGCTGCATATATTTTTCCTTTTTCTACGTTTGTACTTTAAAAATGTAACCTCCATTTAATCACCGTTTTACCTCAACTTTACCCATCTGTTTAATAAAGCATTAACTCAAAAGCCTGTAAAAGGGAAAGGCTCTTCGAATTTTCATATTATCTCTGTGTTACCAACAAATGCCAAAAACTCTTTGAATACACTTGTATCCTCACATTTATTGTACGCTTACCGTGACATGTATTTTCCTGGTTCTTCCGGGCCACAGTGTTGACAAATTCAGGTCCCGAGTGGAGAGTCGTCAGCGGAAACAAACGCTACGTGAAGCTTTCCCTCCATCGCGTTTTGCCCATGAGGAGAGTTTTTCTTCCTACATAAGTACAGACCCCAGCGACTGGCTGCATGGGTCACAATCGGCTCTAAGCCGTCATTATTTTTGGAACAATTTTCCGGAAATTTTAACCCTTTTTTCACATAACATTCCTCACGGTTGGGAGCACCTTAGTGTGTGCATACCACCGGAGGATCACTGTCCTTTGGTCCTGACGAAAGCTGAGCGACTTGGGCTCACCAATAGCAGAAACATGTCGACCATTTTTTCACCCAGTGGACTAGGTGTCTTTAATTATAGATACCTTTTTTGAGTTTCCACTTAGCCTTGTTTTTATTAGTGCTAGTTGGGCCTTGAATAAAATAGTTTGCTGTCACAACTACGCACTTTTTAATCTGCACTCACATAGCACTCTTTGGTTTTTTTCGTTTGCACCCTCAACACTCACAAACAACCAGCTCCGCTGCAAAAGAGGCGTTGTAGCACACTGGAAAGACGCTAGGTCTTTTCAGTGGGAACCCAGTGATGAAGCATGTCACCACTAGGTGGTGAGTGAGGGTTCTTAAAAAACCTTTCTTTGATTCTCCTTCACCTTCTGTCTACTCCTTTTCATCCCACCTTATTTTCCTTTTAAGTGTGGTTTGTTCTATCACTCTCCAGTTGTTTTTGTAATCATTCTTGGGGGTACGAGAGTGACCTGCTATACCCTTACTCTCTCTTTGTTTAGTAGTACACTTGTATCCCCACATTTATTGTACGCTTACCGTGACATGTATTTTCCTGGTTAAAATATCTTGTATTCCATACTGTTTATCCTTGCTGCATTCCTGCAACTTCCACCATTATCGCTAACTGCTCGCTATCAATCACAGCCCCTTCTCTCATTTAAACCTTCTACTTCCTGCATTTTAACACTTACACCTTCATGAAACTGAGGTAAAAAACATTTCATTCAAGAAAAAATGCAATCAGTGAATTAACCTTCCGTACTAAACCGGCGAGATTGCACCCAGGGTAAAAATGGAGCACCAAACTGGGCAAAAGCAATTGAACTAAGTCAACCAGGAGCTACGCAGGAGCTATGTTCCCTTGCCACAAAACAGTACTGTTATATATCACACTCAGCACCATCTTTTGGACTATTTGAATAGAAAAATAGTTTTTCTTGTTACAATACCACTGATTGCATTTTTTCTTGAATGAAATGTTTTTTACCTCAGTTTCATGAAGGTGTAAGTGTTAAAATGCAGAAAAACACAATGGGTGAAAAACAATTCACTTTGGGCCTGATTCCGATCCTGGATTTTTTTTTCCATACAAATAGGATTTGTAGTTTTTTTCCATACAAATTGTACAAGTCCCTTCCAAACCATGTAGTACGATTTGTACGGGAAAAATACATACAGATCGGCCCAATCCTTACAAATCGGATCGGGAAAAGCTGTACGACACGGACTTGTAAAAAAGACCATACAAATTGTAAAAAGGCTGTCCAACCCGTCAAGTACGATTCGTACCAGGTTGTCAGCATACGATTTGTATGGAAAATGGCCTATATATGGGGAATGACTCGTACCTGGCAACGAAACGAACCCCTATACGCCTCATACCCTGGTATGACTCGTTCTGGGGGTACGACTCATACCGGGGTACGGGTCGTATAGAGGTATGAGGCGTACAGGGGTCCCCCCACATGCGAGGCATGTGTATGGTGCGTACACCAAAATCGCATTTGTGCGCACCATACCCCAAAATCGCCAGTGTACGCACTGTACCTCAAAATCACGTATGTACGCACCATACCCCAAAATCGCCCGTGTACGCACCATACCCCAAAAATCGCGTATGTACACACCGTACCTCAAAATCGCCTCTGTACGCACTATACCCCAACATCGCGCATTTACACACCGTACATACGCGATTTTGGGGTACGGTGCGTACACGGGCGATTTTGGGGTACGGTGCGTACATATGTGATTTTGGGGTACGGTTCGTACACGGCCGATTTTGGGGTACGTTGCGTACATACGCGATTTTGGGGTACGGTGCGTACACGGGCGATTTTGGGGTACGGTGCGTACATACGCGATTTTGGGGTACGGTGCGTACATACGCGATTTTGGGGTACGGCTCGTACACGGCTGATTTTGGGGTACGGTGCGTACAAACGCGATTTTGGGGTACGGTGCGTACACGGGCGATTTTGGGGTACGGTGCGTACATACGTGATTTTGGGGTATGGTTCGTACACGGCCGATTTTGGGGTACGGTGCGTACATACGCGATTTTGGGGTACGGTGCATACACGGGCAATTTTGGGGTACGGTGCGTACATACACAATTTTGGGGTACGGTGCGTACATACGCGATTTTGGGGCACGGTTCGTACACGGCCGATTTTGGGGTACGATGCGTACATACGCGATTTTGGGGTACAGTGCGTACATGGGCGATTTTGGGGTACGGTGCGTACATACGTGATTTTGGGGTATGGTTCGTACACAGGCGATTTTGGGGTATGGTGCGTACATACGCAAATTTGGGGTACGGTTTGTACACGGCCGATTTTGGGGTACGGTGCGTACATACGCGATTTTGGGGTATGGTGCGTACACGGGCGATTTTGGGGTACGGTGCGTACATACGCGATTTTGGGATACGGTGCGTACATACGCGATTTTGGGGTACGGTGAGTACACGGGCGATTTTGGGGTACCGTTCGTACATACGCGATTTTGGGGTACGGTGCGTACATACGCGATTTTGGGGTACGGTGCGTACACGGGCGATTTTGGGGTACGGTTCGTACACAGGTGATTTTGGGGTACGGTGCTTGTACGGTGCGTACACGACCAGTACCCCTTCATCGCGTATGTACGCACCGTACCCCACTTTCCGTGTCATCCGTACGCACTGTGCATACGCACCGTACCCCTGTATTCATGGGGTGTACAACGCGTACATGGGGAGTCTGTCTCGTACTGTTTATGGGTGTACAAGGCTTTTCCCGCACTTTTTGGCTCTTGTGAAAAAAGAGCCGTACCGCATGCCGTTTGTACGAACCGTACTTGCCGGGTTGTAAACTGCTGCCGGGAATACATGGGAACGTCGCGTACAGAGCAATCTGAATCGGAATCGCTTGTATATACGAGTTGTATGGTCTTTTTTACAATTTGTATGGAGTGCGTCTATTTGTACGGATCGTACTTCCTAGGTTGTAGGGGCCTCCGTACAAGTACGAGTTGTATGGAGAAAACGCTCCATACCACGGTTTGTACAGCGTTTTTCCAGGATCGGAATCAGGTCCTTAGTGATTTCTAAAGGATTCTGGTACACCGAGTTCGATTTTCAAAAGGAGTTGGAAGCCTTTACTAACTTGTTAGCACACAAAATGCTAAAATCCGGTCCACATTTTAGTAAGCACATTATGGCACGTGACAGATTATCCCAGAGGAAGTAGAAGGTTTAAATGAGAGAAGGGGCTGTGATTGATAGCGAGCAGTTAGCGATAATGGTGGAAGTTGCAGGAATGCAGCAAGGATAAACAGTATGGAATACAAGATATTTTAACCAGGAAAATTCATGTCACGGTAAGCGTACAATAAATGTGGGGATACAAGTGTATTCAAAGAGTTTTTGGCATTTGTTGGTAACACAGAGATAATATGAAAATTCGAAGAGCCATTCCCTTTTACAGGCTTTTGAGTTAAGGCTTTTTTAAACAGATGGGTAAAGTTGAGGTAAAACGGTGATTAAATGGAGGTTACATTTTTAAAGTACAAACGTAGAAAAAGGAAAAATATATGCAGCAAGATTTCGTAGCTTTTAATCATTTTACCGATTTGAAATGCAAACAAGTTGGTTTTTGTTGGACTAGTATGATGTGTGAATAATTGAAATGATGATTTAAATGTATATTTTTTTGTAGATGCCCCTGATGAAGGGTTGAATTCCCTAAATGCATTGGGTGTTTTTATTAAAATCGTGACATGTGGAACATTTGATCTCCCTGCGTGTTTGTCAAAAGTCGTGAAATGATTAAGCAAATGTGTAAAATGGATTGAACAAACAAAAGGAATAAAAGGAAATATGAAAAAGGAAAAATAGATAAATGAAGGAGTAATTAATGAATTTAATTCGTTGGATACATTTGGCAGTGCAACTTGGAGGTGAATCAGGTGATTCCTTTGTGTTTTGGCCAACCCTGATGTCACCATTTCCCGGGGCCCAGCTTTATAAAATATTGAGAGGGCAGAACATAGGCCCCTTACCGTTTTCATCCTCGCACCCCATCTTCTGGGGTACAGATATAGGTAAGAAGGGTGAGGGGGCACGCAATCCCCCTCCCCGGGCTGATTTAAGCCCTAGGGACCCCATTCCCGATGGCCCGGCCCTGTTACTAATGGGGAGTAACTATACCTTGTGCCCTAAGGCAACTATAACTGGCAAGGTCACCATGCACCTCACATTTTACTTCACTCGTGACATCTTCTCTGACATTATTGATAATAGCAGTGTAACTTTTGCTGTCAAATTGTTGATGAGATAACAGTTCATGGCGGGGTTGAGTTATAATTACTTTAGGCACAACTTAGAGATACTTGAGATAAATCTAGCTATAACTGCAGAAGTTCTATGGTTTTGAGTGTGGAAAATCTGAACCTAACTGTAACCTCCCTATAACCTTTGGTTTTTAATGAATATATATACCCAATCTACTTTTACCTAAAGCTCTCCCATTTAGTAATAACTATTACCTGTTTTCCAGCCACTCCCATCCCTCCCACGGGTAGTGCACAATTATAGTTGTATGTGTGGGGCAAAGATCTCATAGTAAAGATAAGAGAGGTGGAGGCAGAGGTCTTCAGACAAAGGTTTTGGGATAAGCATTTTGCAGTATGTTTTAGTTTGTGAATACGTTCCTGTTTGACTCTGTTAATCACATGTATGAAATGTACTTTTTCTTCCAGTTAACACTCCGGCAGGAATTAGCCATTGTACATTGTATGTATACTACCATCACTCAAAGGGAGGTGACAATGAGCAACATGTTGGTAACGGCTGACATTCTGGATAGCATCTTGACGGACTCGGTAAGCAACAGGTTCTCACCGACAGATGGTCATCGTTCACTCAGTCTTGGAAAACCTCAGAACCTTCAGGGCAAAGCAGAATTACTTTTGATCATTCAGTCAGAATTTTGGTATTCCAGATAGTTCCATCATGGTCTGCAGCCGGTATAGAAACTAGCGGTGTTGCGATTGAATGGTTAACAGGGTTATACAGATGGTTCTCTCAGAGTATCTGAAAAAATTTGCACAGGATGATTAACTTGTCGCCACAATGGATGTGAGTAGAGAGCCTGGCAGAAGTAGTGCATGGGAGACGCAATGGGGCACAAAAAACCAAGATATTACTTACATGAAAAAGTCTAATCAGTTACCCAAAGGAAATAGAAGGGATTTTGTTGGATTGGGGATATCATGGGAGCTACAAGTAATATAGCAGCTCTTATAACGAGAACACTGTCTTAGTTTTACAGTGGGTGGGAATGTAGAAATCAACAGAACTATATATCAGAATATTACATAAAGAATATCATTTGACAGAGGCAAGATGGTGGCTGCCAGCTCAGTCGTGTGAGCTGGTAGCTCCTGTCCTCCTACACCCGTGAGGAAGATGTGCTGTGGATAGTGAGAGGACGAGAGGGTGAAAGTGGGTCTGAGCACTTACTGAGGTGTGCAAAGCTCAGTCCTGGTACTATTGGCATGTTCAGGTTTGCTGCGACAGCTATTTTTCATTATCTCAGAAAAATCCGATTTGGATACATTGTAGGCGCAAGGGGCCGGGCGTAGACGCTGAGCCGAGAAGCAGCAACTGTTGCAGGAAAAACTTCTGGAGAGTCGAGAACAGGCTATCGCAGAACACCGATAATGCCGCCTACAGGAGCTAGAGGGAAAGCCCGGGCCCTGGCTGATGGTGCTACCGCTGCTGCTACAGTGGCAGCTGTTGGAACTGTCTCCGGAACGGTAGGAAAAACCGCGGAGCCGCTGAGCCATAAAAAAGCCTCTACTCTCAATGGTAAAACAAATAAGTGCGAGAGCTGCGCCCGTGGTAACTCTACGGGCATGGTCAGTCCTGCAAAATGCACTATCCCGAAAATGTTCTCACAAGGCAAAGGTGGAAAGAGTGGAAAAACGGGGATCCAGGGTATTCCCAATCCCCAAACAGACAAGCTCCTAGGAACATTGGGTGTTGAAGCTGTGGTTGGCCCCCGGTCATCATGAAGGAGAGTTCAGGTGCTCAGCAGATTTCTCTGTATGACGCCGTTGCCGTGGACAATTTAATATCTGGCAGCAATATGAATCTGGCTAAAGGCGCTGGTAAAAAGGATGGGTGCAATCGTGCAGGAGTGACAGCAGTTGGGTGAACCCCTGGAACTGGGTTGCCAAGATACTGAACCAGTTGTACCACAGAAGCTTTATAATGATAATAACATTGTGGTTAGAAGCAAAAATGGCTCGGTTGGCTTGGCAGGGGCTCTTAATGGGACAGAGTCATTCAGTCTAGATTCACTAACGAATGAGGCGGAGTTGGTGGATCTTGTGGATAAGTTCTTGTCATTATCAGATCATTCGGATATATCCAGTGAGGAGATGATGAGAAATGGGAAAACGCCTATGGCTCAACATTGGGATGAACTGAGTGAGCATAGTACTACACCCCCTGAGGATACGAGAAGGGATTCATCAGAGGGAAGCCCCCAGACAATGCGGAAGAAAAGGGCTTTGACAGAGGAGTCTTGCTATTTTGCCAATTCCTCTTTACCGGTGCAAAAGTCAATGGTTAGAACCCCGGATAAATCTGACCCCTCTGTGGTGCGTAGAACACTAGAGCCATCAGAAGAGGTATCCTTGAGTCTTATATATCAAACAGTAATGACTAACAGGGAGGAAACGCGATTAGAAAGCCAAAGGACACAGAATGCCTGTCGTAAATTACAAAATTCAGTACGGCGCATCGCCAAGACTTGCTCAGAGTTTACTGCAAGAATTACAGAGGCAGAAGCCTGTATTTCGTATTTGGAGGATAAACTGGCTTCACAAAAGACGATGAATAAGACTTTACGTGCAGTGAAGGATGATATGCTATGGAAACTTATTAATTTGGAGAACAGAGCTCGGCGGAACAATCTGCGAGTCTTTCAAATTCCTGAGGGGGTTGAAGGACAGGACCCTCGTAAATTTATTATTGAATTGTTTTCTGAGGCGTTTCCAGTATGAACTCAATGGGACTGGCAGACAGAGGATTCAGAGGGCTCATCGTGTTCCCTTTTCTGTCCGGGCCCGGCCAGGTCAGTCGGCGGAAGTGGCTGAACCAAAGGCCATACTGATTTATTTTAGCAACTTTTTGGCACGAGAAGCAGTTTCCGATCTGGCCCGCCCCGATAGGAAAAGAGTTGGCAAGGGGGTTGAATTGTTTGTTAGGCCAGATTAGGGCCATCAGACGGTAGAGAAACGCTGGCAATTTCCTCAGCTTATTCTCCCATTTCAAACTAAGGGGGACCAAGCTTTCTTACTACAACCAGCCAAACTTAAAATCATCCATAAAGGGAATACTAGGTTTTTCACCTCTGAAATTTTGGTGAAAGAGTTTCTGCAAACCCTCAAAGAAGGATAAGGAGGGATTAGGCTTATAGAATTCTTATCAAATTTGCAGCTTCCTTTTGTGCTCTTATGCTTAATTATTTGCATAACTCGTGTTTATGAAGTTGTATACCCCCCAGCTGTTGCAACAGGTTATGTCATAGGGGAAGAGAATGAGTATGCGTACTGTCTGTGGCCTATTGATCTGTAGGTTAATGTTTTTTTTGTTAGGTTCAATTATTGGAGGACTTCACGGGTGTGGGAGACACATTTGGGTGTAGGGAGCATGTCACCGCTAGGACTAACAGTCCTAAAGCCTCGAGGTCGTGGGGCTGTGGGGTGTGCTGTTGGGGTGGTGTTGGGGGGAGGGTGGTGGAGAGGGTAAGGAGGAGGGTAGGGGGTAAAAGTAAAAGAAAAAGGAAGATTCATAGCAGCAAAGAAAAGTATAGAGGGTTAAAAAGATTTGTTTTATAGGCCTGTAGGTATGGCAACCTTGAATGTATTGCAAATTTAGGCCTTCGAATATGCACACTGAATGTGTGCGGGTTAAATAATTATAATAAAAGGCAGATGGTCTCCAGAGAGCTTCGGGTGAATCAGCCCGATGTGGTGTATTTGCAAGAGACGCATATTCCATGGGCAAGACGTAAGGTTTTAGCAGAATTAGGCTACACAGTATTAGTAACCTCAAGGCAGTCAAACATGAAAAGAGGGGTGGCGATTTTAGCAAGACCTTTTATTCAAGCTACTGGGCATATTTTGGCAGATATGTTTGGACGTTGGGCCATTGTGGAATGAACGATAGGGGGCGTTATATTTACCCTCTGTACAATATACGGCTTGATGAAGCCCCAATATTGGAATATTTGAATGGGGAGCTTGCTACATGACCCATTCTGCTATTCATGTGTGGGGATCTTAATATAAATTTGACCTCTGAAGCTTTTCAAAATTGGGGGCGAAACTATAAAGGTGGGAAACCCCGGGTCATCAAGGCTCTATTTCAATTACTAACTGATCATGGGCTATTGGATGTGTGGAACAGCTTGCATAGGCAAGACCCAGGATGTACATTTTATTCACAGCCCCACAACAGCCTTGTACGTCTTGATTATTGTTTTGTACCTACATCAGTGTTCACTGGGCTGAAAATCTGTGTATACCCAAGGGTGACCCTGGACCATGCACTTGTGGTAGTTGAAATCCTGGCACTTGCTCGGTGTGTAGCCCCGAGAACGTTTACATTTGACAGGAAGCATTTGATGGATGAAAAATTTATTGAACACATGAAGGTGTGGATAAAGGAATTTTGGCAAATTAATAGACACTCCGCGTCCTGAGGGACTGTGTGGGATACATCCAAAGCCCGATTTAGAGGGGAAACACAGAGCCTTGGGTATTTAAAATGTAAATTAGTGAAACAGGCATTGCAGGTTTTTTATGATGAGCTTAAGATTGTCGAAGAGGAATTAGTTAATGGGTTAGCTGCAGGATATAACACCACACCACTTCAGAATAATCTAGCGAGATGTAAGGCCAAAATTAATCTAGAATGGAGCAAGGAGAGCACCATAAAATATCAAACATATAGAAAAGAGTGTCATGAGTATGGCGAGGCCACGGGCCGATGTTTAGCCTAGAAATTTCAAATATAAGAGGACGAACAAAGAATGGCTCGGGTTATTGTGTCTGATCCCTAGGAAATTCTTATAGTGTTTTATGATTTGTATACAGAATTATATACAGAGAACAATACTGGGGGCCTTTCTCTGACAGATATGGGACTTCCAGCCACTTTATGGGGCCAATTGGCTCAACGGACGTTGAACCTATTAGGATGGGGGAATTAGAGCAGGCCATAAATTCTCTTGCAGTAGGGAAAGCTGCGGGACCAGACAGACCCCCTTGGAAGTATTGAAATTCTTTTTTCAGGAGATAAAAAATGATATGCTTAAAGTTTATCAAACTTCACAAAAAGGGGAGATTCCACTAACCTGGTCCGAGGCCAATATTTGTGTGTTGAAGAAAAAGTGGAAACCATCTGAATTACGGGGTCTTATCGTCCAATCTCTCTTCTTAATGCCGACAGTAAAATCTATGCAAAAATCTTGGCCACACGGTTGGCAAAAATTATACCATCAATAGTATTGTTAAAACAACACAGCTTAATACCTGGGAGAGGGACTGTAGACCATGTGCGTAGAGTAATTACTCTCCAAGATATCGCACAGGTAGAATCTCGAGAACTTGGCCTGATTTTACTCAATGCCGAAAAGGTGCTCGACCGGGTTTTGAAGCATTTCCTTTGATGGGGACTGCAACACATGGGTTTCGGGCAGGGCTATAAGCGCCCTTTATCATCTCCCCTCAATGAAAATTTGCTCAATGGGATATCACTCAGAGACCATCGCGATTTCTAGAGGCACACGACAAGGCTGTCCTTGTTCACCACTTTTATCTGCGCTGTTATTAACCCTTTTATTCTTATGCTAGAACAAAATAGAAAGATTTTGCCTTGTATAGTACAACAAGAATAGTATTCTGTTATGGCTTATGCCAATAATATAGCGATTGTTACTTGTAATCCCTGTCTCGCTGTACCTGAAATAGAATCCCTGGCACAGATTTTGGGGCAGTTTCTGGGTATAAACTTAATACTGATGAAACCCAAATTTTATGTACAAATCAAGCAATTGATGTAGATGCTAGGTGTGTTAAGGAAGCTATCTATCTGGGTATTAAGATCCGTACCTCTTTTATAGAGATCGTTGAGGTTAATTGGGGCGATATTACTTGGGGAGTAAAACACTCACTTGAAAGGTAGAAGAATCTCCATCTGTCATTAGTGGCAGAGCTAACGTTCTGAAAATGAATGTCTTACCGCAAATTATGTATTTTTTTAGGGCTTTGCCCCTGGAGGTATCCTATAAACAAATTCAATATTTACATATTTACAATCACTCTGTACTAAGTTTATGTGGGCCCCTTGGAAAACTTGTAGGGCTGCTCGATATGTGACTCCTTCTTGAGAAAGAGGAGGATGGTCTATCCCTGACTTTGCTTTGTATTATTATTCCTGTATTTTAGTTAATGCACGTATTTTACGTCCTGGAGAAGAGATTAGTAATGTGGCCAAAGCCCCCTCAATTTATCAGATGATTCTAGGGTCAGCGGTCAAGCATTGCCTATTTAAAAGAGTGGACAGCAGTTATTTTAAAAGAACGCACTTCAAGGTATTAAATGCTGTGTTTAAAGTCTGGAAGACTGTACGGGAAAGCTTTGAGATACCAGTACTTTCCATGTATACCCCCACTAATGCCACAGGAGTGCTGCCCCCGATCTTCTAGGACCAGGTGGCCTTAGGCTTGAGAAGGAAGGGGATTACCTGACTTGGCAACTTATATCATGATGATGGGAGATTACACTTATTTGCGGAGTTGGCGGATAAATTCCATCTACCCACAACTCCATTTTTTAAATACTTACAAGTAAGGAACTTTCTGGGAAAACACCCTATTTGCATTATGAACTTTAAAATTGTAGAATCTATTAGACAGCAGTGAAACATCGAGCTAATTTATAAAACACTGTTAGAGGGCAGAACGGATGATCTAGAACAATATAATATGAGATGGAGAACTTGGTTGGGGAACCCCGAAATCTCATTGGAAAAATCTATTGATTTGACAGGGAGGATCTTTCCTGCAGCCAGCCTTAAAAGTCAACATTATAAAATGTTATTCAATTTGTATCATACTCCTCTTAAAATGATGAAGTGGGGGGGGGGGGTCAGCATGGTGGGAAGTGTTGCCGCTGTGGAAAGGATAGCGCAGAAATTGTGCACGTGTTTTTTGCATTTGCGGTATTGGACTCTCTGATAGAATCTATAGAGAGGTTTTTGTCAGAAATAACTGGTGACTGTGTTAAAATTTCTCAGTCTATGATGTTGCTTGGTATTGGGGAAGATTGCTGCCAGGGGCAGCTACTATATGAACACCGTTATCCTATTTTTATGCCACAGTGGTTGCTCAGTTGGCAATTGCCTCACTTTGGCTACAGCAAGAGGCTCCGCCCTTTGAGATGTGGCGGGCCAAGTTTCTCAATGAGTACCACATGGAATAGAGTTTATATCCTGTTAAAGGATATAGAAAAAGGAGATTTGGGTTAATGATTTGGGGCGTGGTGAGGGAGTATATGACGGGGTAATTAAGTCTATTATGTATCATATAGTTAGTACCTCATGTTAACTTGATGTCAAGGGCATTGGTTAGGATTGGGGCTTAAAATGGGCAATGATGGAAGTCTTGATGTATGTGTTCAGTTATGTATTATTTATTTTGCTGCTATGGAATTCTAATAAGATTAAAAAATAGTTGATCATTTGACATAAATATCATGTCCTAAATGTGGCAATACTGTTTATGAACAATGTTTAGTACAGAGTATTATGTCAGTCAATATTCTGACCATGCTATTCAGGTACAACACCTTCAATAGAATTTGACAAAGGATGACAGATTTAATAAAATAGGGGCTGTTAGCAGGAAAATCAGTAGCGCTCAGACAGGCTGATGTACCGTATGAAAATCCAGTATGTATGGCCACATGTTGACCTTGCACTTGGGGCCGTTCATTGAAGGCAGAGCAGAAAAACTCTATGTACAGTACTGCATTGACACCAGCTGCAACTGTGTCATTACATTATGTCAGATGGACCTATATGATAGATTAGGTGCTAGTTCATCTGTGTCTGCAGCAAGAAGTTATATTTGATTTCACAGAGTTTGAAATTCAGCCATAGTATTTCTATTTCAATTAAACTGCAAACACTTAACGTAACACTGGATCCATACACATTATTTTTACAATGGCCTTATTAACTAAGTAAGTTTAAGTAAGTCAGTTTTATTTGTAAAGTGCATAGTTAATTAAAACTATTGCACAGATAAAAAAGTAATTAACTATAAAATATGGCATGTTCCAAACAGTTTTGTTATGTACACACCGGTTTCTCATGTATTTCCATTAAGACTTATTTAGGAAGGAGTAAAATGCAATGTGCTGATCTTTTTAACTACCATCTCTGATACTATTGTGGGTGCAATATTCAATTATTCACTTTTAAAAGTTTTGGAGCCCGATGTAGGTGCCCTAATACCGGTCAGAAATGGCCGAATTCGGCCGTTTCCGACCGGTATTACGGTGTCCAGATGTAGGGCATGCATTTACAGAATCGGTATTTTACCGGTTCTGTATTTACCGATTCAGTAAAATTACCGAATCGGTAAATACAGACTTGCTAAAATACCGATTCTGTAAATGCAGATGTAGCTGGCACATGTCAGAGAGCCACAGGGCTTTAAGAATCGGTATTTTACCACCCAATCCTATTGGGTGGTCAAATACCGAATACAGGTGTGCATGCACATGTGTGCATGCACACCAGTGCCATGTGATACACAGACATGCCCTAAGGGCATGTCTGTGTGTCGCATGGCACACGTGCCTGAATTCAGGGTGCTAGAGGGTGTCAAAGTGACACCGCCTGAACCCTTGCAAAAATCGGTATTTACTGAATCGGTAAATACCGATTCGGTAATGACCATTGATTCCTATGGGCTGCAATGCCCATAGGAATCAGTGGGCTTTACCTATTCGGTATTTACAGAATCGGTAAATACCGAATCTCAACGATTCGGTATTTACCGAATCTGAAATACCTACATTTTCCCCCTTCTAATTTACCACTTCTTAAATACCGAATCGGTTTTATTCGGTATTTTAGAAGTGGTAATTTAGAATTACCTACATCGGGCCCTTAGTAAAGAGTTTCTCTGCTGTTAGCACTCAAAAGACAACAGTTCATTTTTTGTTATCTAGTGTTTGAATGTTATGCTTTTTATCATTCTAGGTCCTTTAGTTTGGTGTAGTAGTACTTTAGAGTTGATAGTGATGAATTATTATATTGATATTAGGGTGTGTCCTGAGGAAGAAAGAAATAGTGTGCCTTAAATGGTCTGCCTGTAGAAAATGAGTGTACTGAACATCATTATGCAATGCATATTAGGGTAACCATGACACTCTCATACTTTTGTAGGGATATCTGGCACCACCAGCTAAACTAAAACCTGCATCTACACTGCACTTCCAGACCACTCCTTCACTACCTACATCGTACATGAAACCTACATCCCAATGTTTGCTGTTCTACACTCCTGCATCACAAAATACATCAGTTACAACTAGCTAGCATATACTTCTTTCCCCATCACATGCAGCCTAGAGTTCAATAAGCACTCTTTAAATCAGGAGTCTCAAACCTTTCCTGAGCTACTGTCTAATATAGGAATTTTATCAATGCACACAGAGACCAAATAACTTAAACACTGCCCCTAGAGTACCCTTAAGTTCTTTATTCCAGATACAGGGAGCATAAAGTATTAATAGAACAGGAGCTGTAACGCAAAGGTTTACAATTGGGGTCCCTGAGGATCAGTGTTGTCCCTTTGCTCCAGAAAGAAAGAAAGAAAGAAAGAAAGAAAGAAAGAAAGAAAGAAAGAAAGAAAGAAAGAAAGAAAGAAAGAAAGAAAGAAAGAAAGAAAGAAAGAGAAATATAGGAAAAGAAATAACAAAATAAAGGAAAAAACACGAGGACAAAATACCCAGAGAAAAGAGTCAAATGCAGGAAATGAAGGAAGAAAGCAATTAAGAAGACTTGAAAGACGAAGAAACAAACTAGGAAAGGAATGAATACAGGAAGAAAGAAGGCATGGTAAAAAAGAAGTAGACGAAACAATCAGAGAAAGAAAGACATTGAAAAAGATGGAGATAAGAGAAAAGTAAACAAGGAGAGAAGGAGGAAAATTAAGTAAGAGTAGAAGAAAGAATAATAAACGAAGAAAAGAGAAAAACAGAAATTGGAGAAAAAAGAAAAAATGAAAGAATTACTGGGAGACGCAAGATTGAAAAAGAGAAGAAAGAAATAGTAAGAAAGAAACAAAGAACTGGAAAATGGAGGAAAAAATTAAAATAGAGGTTGAAATGAGAAAAAAAGACAGAAAAATATCAAGAAGAATATTAAGCCAATAAGAAAAAAAGAAAGAGAACTGAAAAAGAATGCACAACAAAGGAGGGAAAGAAAGAGATAGTGTAAACAAACAGGGGGAAAGCTGGAAAGAGGGAAAAATAAAGAAAGAGGACAGCAAGAAAGAGAGAATAAAATACATTGAAAAATGAAAGAGAGACATAAAAGCAAGGAAAACAGAAAGACATGTAAAAATAGGCTAGAAAGAAGTAGAAAAAGAAGAAATTATTTTCAGAAAAGGGTAGTCTGCATCCTCAAGCACTGTCAGCGTTTGAGTAAATCATTGGTACGGGAGCTGTGTTTTAAATAGCCGTGTTATCAGGTGGGCACCTGTATATTCTCAAGCTTGTTGACAGGCAATTATCATATGTGAGCTACTCAATGGCAATCTGCGAGCTACTAGTAACATGTGTTTGATTAGTTGGAGACCATTGCTTTTAATCCACCAATAGGAAACACGCCACTGCCTACTCTTTAAGTCTCTCTTACTTCTGTACCTACATTCCTCCTCCTTCGGTGCCCTACATTAACACCTGCACCAGACATCCTATAATTTTTTTTTTAAAACATATTTTAGTAGGTTTTCATGCAATGCACAAACAATTTACCGATACATGCAACTTCATTACCTTAGTCTCGCAACACTTGACCAATAATGGTATCCCCATCCAGATTTTGCCTCACCCCGCCAAGTCTGTGTTAGTCCATCCATTTGTTCCACATATAGAGTGAGGCCTTTCTAATAGCAAGAGTTATATCCCAGTGAACCCGAGACACAGTTCTACAGGGCTAAATTGTGTTGCTCTTAGCCTATTCAGGCACTGTCAGCTTCTATGTTTCAGTACGGATAATAACAAACAAAATCCCCCCCTTCAACTCAAACTCCCCACCCTCTAGCACCCCCCGAACCCTACCACCCCCCCTCCTCTCAGACATGTCGCTTTCCCTAGCCGCGCATGTAATGCTCATAATGTGTTCTGCATACTCCACCCTAGTCCTATGTCAGTAGCCCACATCTCCGCCGGAGGGACACTTCCACTTCCACGCTCGCTCCTCCCATTCTCTCAACTCACTACCTGTTGTTGCAGTCTCATATAATAAAGAGGGCACCCATAGCCGGCGAGGTCAGTCATCATCCTCAGTCGGATTCTTGAGCAAATCCACCATCCCCACCCAGGCTCTCGCCGAGTCCCACAATTTGTTGTTGTCAGTCCTCCGAGCTTATTGGAGGCGGAGCGTCCCCTCGCAATCCGCCCACTTAGTAAAGTCACGTAGCCAGCGCGCAATGCTAGGGACCGTGGCCACCTTCCAATGGCTAGTGATTTCACGCTTGGCTAGAACTAATCCCAGGTCTAGGAATTTACTGGTGGTTTTGTTGCGGGAAGTGTGGGGAAACCAGTGCAACAGGCACACCCCTGGAGTATTCTGCAGGTCCCTCTCCATCACCTCCGTCAGTTTGGCCAGTACCTCTCCCCAGAATCCCCAAAGTAGTGGACAATCCCAGAACATGTGTATGAATACCGCACCCTCCAGTCTGTATTGTGGGCAGGTAGCGTGGGAGCCAAAAAACTCAATAATTTTGTGAGGCGTAAGATTCGCCCGATGAAACACATAAAATTGAATAAGTTGGAAGTTCGCGTTTCGGGAACATTTCCAGACCCGTTCCATTAACACTTCCCAAGGTTGCTCCTCTATAGGCGTTCCAAGGTCAGTTTCCCACTTAATACGCAGTCCATCCAGAGGTGTCCTCAAGCCCTGCGTCAACCTCAGATACAAGCACGTCACTGCCTTGATCCTACCTACAGAGGTGACCACATACTGGCAGGGAAGGAAGACCCGTGGTTCCTCGAACCCTTTTTTCCAGTGCTTGCGCACAGCAGCTGTTACGCCCGCGTGCAAGAGAAAGTCCTGAGCAGAAAGTCCGTGCCTCTGCATGAGGTCTTGAAATGGTAAAAGTGCGCCATCTTCATACAGATCTCCAATGGAGGAGATCCCTGATTCCTCCCAGTCATGTAGCCGCTGCCAATCTCCTCCATGGGGGAGCTCCTCACAGAACCACACCAGGATCTCAGGGGCATATGCCGGGCTCCCTTTATTGCGTCGTATAGCCCTATACCAACATTGCCTCAGGACCCATTGATCCCTGGATACCTCACATTCCCGCATCGGGAGCAGTAGCAAAATCAGACTCAAGTGACGTAGCTCTAGGTTCCTTCTTCTCTGGTTTGTCTCCATTCCCAGCTTCCCTGCCAGCCGTAGTGTGAACCATTGGAACTGGGCCGCATTGTAGTAAGCCTCAAAATACGGCACTGCAAAGCCTTCCTCCCGACGCGGGCGCATCATGGTCGGCAGAGCCACTCTTCTTCGTCCTGTTCTCCACAGGAAGCTCGAAACCATGTAGTTGAATTGGGCAAAGCACTTTCCAGGTATTCAAATCGGCAGGGTAACAAAGTAATAAAGTAAACGGGGAGGGTTATCATTTTTAATAATGCCACACGCCCCGCAACCGACAAAGGCAGGGAGGCCCAGAAGTCAAGGTTACTCCTGGTGGAGTGCAGAGCCCTCCCTATGTTACCCTCAAATAAATCAACTGCCTCGTGGTAAATTCTATCCTCCAGATCAGACATCCTATAATTTATACCTACATACTGACCAACAACTCCTGCACCACCACTGTCACTCTCAATACCCGCCAAATCATAAGTCTCACAAACTTTACTCTATACAGCTTATCTCAAACATAAACACAACATCCCACACCGATACCCATAAAAAATGCAACAATAAAACTGTTCTGCTTTATCTCTGATTCTATTGCAAAATAATGGTATACTTGGTTGTGATTTTTGTGACTATTAAATACATTTTTTGCATATTGTGTTCAGAGGTTTTGAATTATGAATACAGCTAACACACCTTATACATTAGAAAAACATGAATCTGGTCAAACGGAAAAAGTCATAAAATCTCAAATGTTATCCACTCTATTTTTTCTGCACATTGACAGTAAAAGAAAGAAAGGTTTATTTCACAACTAACGGCAAAAGAAAGCTGTAAATACATAGATCAATTAAAAAGTAAATGAGCATTCATCAAAGTAAATATTTCTTTGTAACAATATGATGCTCAATATGTATCTAGGAGAGAAACCGGTGGATTTCAACGCAGGTCTATGATTGTTTCACCTCTTTATATATTTTGCAGAGCCATTAATAAGACTAGAACAAACATTAGGCCCCTGATTCAGAGGTTTGCGTACAGGTTATACCGTTGCAAATATGACGGAGTACCCTGCCCTCCAAGCTTTTGTCCACCTGCCTTATTTAGAGGTGGGCAGACAACAACTTTTCAATCAGTGGATTTCTTGATGGCTCAGTCGACCAAAGCCTAGAATGATTTTCTTTTGCCCATCACTGCAAAAAAACTTGCCTGTGAGGGACAGGAAAAAACAATAATGACTTCCACACCTTGGGAGAAAACTCCCAGAGTGTGGAGGTCATGACTCTTTTTTGTTTTTCAGAAACTGTCGCTTCAGGGGTTTCTGAAAAAAAAAAGTTAAAAATAGTTGGTGAACGGCTGTCAAACCGAGGATGGCCATCCACCAAACCTTTTGTACCTTGATGGAAACCGCTGTGACAGTGGTTCCTTTCAAAGTACAGAGATGATCGCTGGGCAAGAGGTCAGCTTGAAACATAACAACTCAAATACCATTGGGGTGGCGGACGCAATGTCCTCTGACACCCTGGAGGACACTGCTTTGTCTGTCAAATACAAAATCAGGCCCCAAATTTGATATTTTCACTCCTAAAGAACTTCTGAAATATCTTAACAAAGGAAGAAATATTGTAACACCGAGATTTGAATTCTTCTTTACATTCCACAGGTAGGTAAGGGCTGAGAACACAAAATAGAGTCAATCTGTATATAACAAACTGATAGATTCAAAGGTAAAGCTCTCTCATAGATCTTGATTTGTATTTTGTAGAATGAATTGCCTATTTTAGTACCTGATTTGCACACAGAAATGTGTGTGCATGTCTTTTCTGGTTTGTGTGTGTAGTTGTTTATGTGTGTGAGAAACTGAGAGAAGAGAGAGTAAGAAAGGGGATGAGAGTTAGGGGCTGCACTCATTTAAAATCACGGACTAGATTGGCAAAAACCACAGGAGGTAGGTGGTGTTTGTTTTACAGCAGATTCTGCCAAGGCATGTGCTGGGCCATTTGTAACAAGCATTGTACTTGCACCCATTTCACCCCCACACTGTGTCAAGATGCATTACACCATTTGCTAGAAGGCTAGGGCCCATACAAATGAGGGAACACTTTTGTCCTGGTGTTTCTGTCAAATTACTAAGCACTGGCAAAGGCAAACTAGATCGCAGAAGATATCTAACTCTAAGGGAAGCGGTGCAAAGGTAGCACACCTACCGAGGCACACTTTGGGAGGTGCTACAGAGAGTCTCAGAAACCCAGTCATCCCCATGAAGATGAAGTTAAGTAATATACCCACCTCCAAATGTGTTCCGATATGCTGGCAGTACAAAACAGAACAGCAGCTTGGAAGTGCCACACATCTATCACTGTTGCACCCTCTCTGGCCTCTGAGACTTCAGGACTTCACTAGCAAGGTCATGTTTTTATCAAGATATACAAGGAGATGAAACAACTGTAGACCTATTTCATAATGCACCACATTGTTATTAGCATGTAGTTCATGTATTATACCATTACAGTACTGTTGATTTATTGACATTGTGCATTATCATGTATTTCCATGTATTTTTATCTAAGACAGTCCATCCTAATTAGAGTATATAAAATACAGTTGTGTTAGTCTTAAAATAGGTAAAATATTTGTAAAAATAATCATTCAGTGTTTTTAAAGCCAGTTTACCTTTTGTTCCGCTCAAAAAGATATTGCAGTCTCTGAGGCCAGTATTGTGTTGAAAAGAGGTTAAATATTTCACAAACTCATACCATTAGTACAGATATTTTATAAGTATAAAACACTAAGGTAATCCAGGTCTAGAGAATAGCCAAATAGAATTAATTATTTCTGATGATATATGCCCCATGCCAATACAGAAAGCGACTAGGTCGAATAGCTCGCACCTCCAAGCCTGTACCAAGCAATACATTTGGTGCACATCCTAAATGGTATCACTTTTGGATACCTCTGCAGTGCAGAAAGATATTCATTTATAAAAATAAAAAAAAATGTCTTTTTGATGTGAAATTAAGAAAAGACAAGAATTTCTGATATTTTGATGGACTTATTTATTCATTCATTGGGGGTGCCGATATATTTATAATTTTATTATGACCCATTTTTATCCTGTAAACCTTCTTGCTGCTAGGGGTCAAGAAATCTCAGGCTACAGACTTATTTTCAATCTGTTTTGGCAACTGCTGGTTCAACTTAGTCTATTTCAAGGAGTGATTACATTGTTGTTATTTGCTCCGCTTCTATCTTATTGTTAATTGAGTCTTAGGGCCTGATTAGGAGTTTGGAGGACAGGTTTACTCCATAACAAACGTGAGGGATTTCCCGACCTCCGTATTACAATTCCATTATATCCTACGGATGGAACATGTAATATGGTGGACGGGATATCCGTCACGTTTGTGACGGCGTATCCCATCCGCCAAACTCATAATCAAGCCGTTATTGATTTGTTGAGGCATCTCCTGTTTCACAATATTCCCTCTATACCTGATCCATGGTACTTAGTACTTGTTTTGGATTTGTTTTTCTCCTCTTGTTAGTCACAAATGTTTCAAATTACCAATATTTCCTATTTCTGCATATTTAGGAGAATGCGCTTGAACTTGAAAGGATGGCTTTAATGTGTCAAATTTCTCTTACCAAGTGGATACCACAGTCAATATCGACTAAGATTGTAAATCTGTTTACGGTGCCTTCTATTCCAGAGGAGATTGTGTTTTGGGCCATTCATCAAATGACAATTCAATACGGTAATTTGAAAAAATGCTATGTTGTTGTCAAACACTGTGCTCTGTGGCAGTCTATCGAATTCTACATTAATTTTAGGTCTGTCTGCAAATAGTTTTATCTGTCTATGGCTCATGTCATCACAACACTCAAATACACAGAGTGGGCTCTGAAGCATGCAGCAACATTTTCTTTCAGTTCCCTTACTCCATTGTTCTTTCAGTTCCCTTACTCCATTGCTTGTTTAAAGTATTTCTACATTTTGTACAAAACCCATAACAGTATGGTGAATTTATGCATTTTACAGTGGTGATTGAGAATGGATCAATCACTAGCATTGCATATACAATGCAAATTGAAAGTGGAAAGAAGCCACAGTGTATATTTAAGTTATTTTCTACATATATTTCAAACTGATTGTGGCATTCAGAATAGAGTCCCAGGCCCATGCCTTTGCCATTTCAGCCCGCATAGTTAAAACAATTAATTTTTTAAGGAAGTGACAATTAATTGGAAGGAAATAAAACAGCACCACTATGTGTTGCAACCCCATGTCATAATGGTAATTCAAATAAGCTCCTGGACGATTACTTTCTGTACAGTGCTAATTAAAGAAACAAGCATCTCCGTGCTTATGCCATCAGAAGGCTTCAAAATATGGAACTCCAGCAAGAGGCCTTAGAAGTGAATGGTTGCATCTTAAATACAGGTCCACTGACAGCCACTTTTGAAAGATGCAAATGTATTGCTGCTATTTTGGTTATTATGTTCAAATGATACATATTGTTTTAGATTTGTTGAAATTTAGTAATTTCACATTGTAGATTCACATTTTAGCACCACATACCAGCACCAGATGTCCCTTACAGGTTTTGTTTCATTATGTCTCTTGAGGAAAAACTGTTAAAAACTGAAACAGCTCTACACCAACCAGCTATTTAACTATTAAGCCTTTTATTTGTACAAGGATTTAGAATTTCTGTAAATGCAGCAAATCTGCTATAATGCCGAACTCCTTCATCACGTCATAAAAAGGTGCGAGTGAATCCTGGGAAAAGACAATGTGAAACGTTCTTTAACGCTTATTGCATTACGTTTTATGTTCTGCTGGGTAAACAATATACAAAGCCACGCATCAAGATTTTTTTTCAATATGTTTCATGACCAACACCACCTTTGCAGCACACCCATCATCTTAAGTTGGTATTAGTCTTTAATTTAATTAATATTGTTTATCCTATTTTCTCTTACAGGACCGGATATGGAACCATATCTAGATCTGATTCTCAGAACGTTCTTTCCTGTAATGAAGACTCCTTCTACAATCAACCAGAAATATTGGTTTAGCCTTGGTGTGCACCTGCGCTGGTGGAGCGGTCGGGTTCGGTTTGATGGTTGGGAGAGTGTAGGGAGAGGACACCTTTATTAAGTTCACTTTTGTAACATTTCCTGAGAGCACCCTTCATGCAAAGAGATGCAATTTCTTATGTCTGATTGGTACAGAGATTAACAGTCCCTATTCATCCCATTGTTTTCAACAACTGATTACTTATCTGCATTAAACTTTCTTTTGTGGCACAAATCAGAACTCAACTGCAACATTGGTCTGCATAATGTGTAACTCCACTACTTTCTAGTACATTTGCCAATTGAACTGGCATGCTGAGCTGCTGGGTCAAGTTTGCCATGTAATGACTGGAACACATCTCTAGTCTGTATAGTGCACCTCCGGGAAACACCCTATTCTTTTCAGTAATAAAAAACTAAGGGCTTGATTTAGAGTTTGGTGGACAAGTTGTATCCTATTGTATGTGTAATAAGAAGGACGGGCTATCCCATCACGTTTGTGACGGGATACCCATCTGCCACAGCCTGAATCAGGCCTTATGTTATGAACTTACCTCCCTAGGAAGTGGAGCATTAAAACCTGTAGAAATTGTACATCATTTCCCAGAGGTAATTGTTCACTTCAATAGCACAGACATCTTGTTGCAACCTGGAGCTCGCACAATTGCAAACTAGTCACCGTTTTAAGTAAAGATTTAGACTGGTGCAAATCATGGAGTAAATATATTTTTACCATTTTTGCCTCTTGAAAAATAGAGAATGCAGGAAGCAAGATTTGCTCCCAACTAAACATTTTCAATATTAGGACAGAAAAAGGGGCAATGTGATTTCACACGTTTTGCTATGCTTAAAATAGGAAATTGAATGGATCAGTGTTTATTTAGATGTGGGATTAAAACTAGTGTAGTGTCTTCCTGCCTGATTAGCAGAATAGTGCAAAATCATTACACTACTTTTTTACTCTGGTGATATCTGAACCAGCACTTCTTTGTTAACCACATAAAATGATTCACACAATTACTGATAAGGAATGCTCAGATGCATCATCTTTTATATTTTTACATACTTTTTTTTATTTTGCCAAGAGGGAAAATATCGTCATACAGTAATAACTTGTGCAAAATCTGATTTCTCCACTCTTATTTCATAAACAACAACACTGTACAAACTAAATTGGTTTGTTGCTAATTGTATGTAAAAAGTACTCTGGTGACACATATTCTGCCTTTCCTTCATTTTAGTTCAATACAATGAGTTGCAGTAATGTGGAATTATTACCATATATTGTCTAGAATGCTTCAAAAGTGCAACAGGATGCATGATCGAAATGGATACCATTACAGTATCTATGACAGTCAGAGAATACTTATGTGAATTGAGTCTAATACCTGCTAAAAATCATTTCCTATCAGCAGACGCATTGCACTGTTTTTGCTCAGTATGTCCTATGCACTACCAGACAAGGTGGTACATGTGTAGATTAATGCAACACTTAAGCCTTTGAACTTAACTGTAATTTTTTTTTATTTTTGTGCAGTCATTGAGATGTTATCAGGCCAGTTTGTTTCCAGTGTAGACACTCCTCTAGTCACACTTTTCTTTGAAGCCTACTCAACCTGTAAGGTATTTCTTCTTGAAACCATCCCCAGTCTCCAGGAGGTGAGTTGGTAAAGTGGGGAAAGAACAAAGTGCAGTGGATGAAGGTTTAGAGCTGTTACATTTTGTGAGATAACTGATGCATACATATTGACTGCCCCTTCATCTGCCTTTGCATATCTACCTCATCTCATTAAATACAAAAAAAATGAAATTCATTCTCTTGACCCAGACTTGTGATCTCTATTTATGTAGCTGAATAAAATGTGTAAAAACCTTTATTGTATCCACCTAAGTATCAAATTCCTATCTGGTCAGATATATAAAACAAAATCAAAGCTAAACCATGCTATAATACTTAAGTATTAGGGAACAGTAAGTGTAATAAGTATTTTTGAAAAAGAAAGTGACAGAATTAGATTCTAGGGCAATTTAATAAAATCGCAGCTGCAGTAGTGTATTTTCTATGTCTACCACAACCTGTCCATGAATAGGAGGCAAGGAAAATATATTTTTTTAAAAGAGCTGGGGAGAGGGAGAAAATAGAGAGAGTGGGTGGGGAACCCTCATCCAAATAAGACAAGAGTGAAACAAATTCATGGATAACATTTCTATTTTAGAGAATCAGTTTTGTCTATTGAAATATTCTGCCAGTGAAACAAACCACTTCCTTTGCATGACAGAATCACTTCCTAGTGAACAGATGTCAAGTGCAGCTGCCTCTCCAGGGAACCCTCTACTTCCCTTCCACATGTGGCTCATCTTTTCTTAGTAGTTAATGTCTAGTGTGTGGAACTGAAAACCTGGTGTAATTTATCTTAACAGGTCTGGGGGCCGGTCATCACCACTCTGGGACATTTGGCCTCCGTTCTGCCAGAGGAGCAACTAGATAAGGAGCTTCCTTGGTTTGTCAATGAAGTTGAAAGGCTCCAGACCCAGCTGCCTGCTGATATGGCATTTCGCTTGCTCACGGTGAGTGTGACCTTTATTTGCTGTCCATGCTTGCCACTTCAACCAATCCCAAATGATCCACTCATAATGAACACTGTATACCATAATGAGAGATTAGCTGCAATGAAACACTACATTATTGAGAAATGAGGGTTGAATACAGAACTACAGGATTCCATTGGTGAGTTAGTTACACCACAGGTGGAGTTGTGAGATGGTTCAGGCCTCCATCATGTGTACATTGGGCCAACATATTGGCATTCCGCTCCCGACAGTACCAATGTTGTGGGTATCAGAAATTTTGGGATGTAGGAAAAATTTATGATTCCAATTTTGCCCCTTAGGTACCCCTCAAAAATGGTTCTCTCCCGCCCTAAAGGTACAAAAACTAAACCTCAGACAAGCTGAGCGAAAATGGCGAAGGAAATATGAGCCCGAACTGAAAACCAGCTACTTGTCCCTTTTTAAGGATTAAAAAGCTGCTGAGTTAAAATGTAAAACCGAGTTCATCACAAGTAAAATCTTGAACTCGGCTAACAAAACCAGAGAGATCTTCTCGATAGTCGACGAACTGACAGGGATGGAGAGAGTCTCAGCACAACCAGTGCACTCTCAAGAATTGTGCGACAGGTTAAATAATTACTACTTCGAAAAAATTGACACAATTAAATCAAGCATCCCCTTAAAAAGTACTCCCAGTCCCTTTGCCTTGCCTGACAAAATCTTTCCCCCTCTACTGGATCATTTCCCCTCCATCAACTCAGATTCCTTTTTCAACCTGATGAACAGGAACAAATCTGGCTCCCCACTGGACAGTGGTCCTCCCCACATACTGCGCGAAGCTTTCGGCGCATGTCCTGACCCACCCATATCTCTTCTCAACACTTCTATCTGCAGTGGAATGGTCCCCGACTCGTTCAAAAGCGCAGAGATCCTCCCCATCCTCAAGAAACCTGGGGCGGACCCCCAAGTGCTGGGTAATTATCGCCCAATATCCCTCCTACCTTACTTAAGTAAGATTTTGGAGACACATGTGTTGGAATGCCTGAGCTCCTTTATTGAGGAGTCTCATTATCTAGACCCTCATCAAGCCGGCTTTAGGCCTGCCCACTCGACCGAGGCGGTTCTTGTAAGGGTCATGGACGAGCTACGCACGGGTGTGGACCACAACTCCCCCAGGCCTTGATCCTCCTCGACCTTTCCGCCGCATTCGACACGGTCGATCACAACATCTTGATCGACCGTGTCCGCAGCGCTGGCGTTGGAGGCCAGGCCCTGAGGTGGATACGCTCCTTCCTGAAGGACAGACATCAATCTGTCAGATTGGGCAATTTTTGCTCAAAAAAAGGTCGGCTCTCTTGCGGAGTCCCAAAGGGCTCCTCATTATCCCCCCTTTTATTCAACCTATACATGCAACCTTTAATATCGACCCTGAAGGAAATGGGAGCCCTGGTTTACAACTATGCAGATGACCTGCAACTCATGTTTAAAATCTAACCTACGAGACTTTCTGAAATCAACCTACAGTCCACCATGACCTACATTAGTACTTGGATGAACACCAACCAATTCAAACTTAACCCTGACAAGACAGAGTTGGTCTTGACACTCACGCCTTCTAACTCCTGGAATACCAGCTTTTGGCCTCCCGCTTTGGGCTCTCCGCCCACCCCAGTTTCTTCGGCAAAAAGCATGGGCATCAAAATTAGCAGTGATCTTTCGATGAACCTTCAGATCAGTTCTGTGGTGTCAGCTTGCTTTCTCATTTTACGGAAAATAAAAAAAAAAAAAGATTTTTATCAATAGAAGCCCTTACTCTGGTCGTTCTTGCGCTCATCATCTCACGGCTGGATTATGCCAACGCACTGTACGCAGGTATTCCTGCCTACCAGATGCATAGTTTGCAACTGATACAGAACCAGGCGGCCAGACTGATCTTCCAACTCCCGGCTCGCCATCACACAAAACCATTGCTCAAAAAACTGCACTGGCTTCCCGTGGAACAACGAAGCATCTTCAAGCTCAGTTGCATTACGCATAAAGCCCTATCAGACATAGGCCCTAGGTTCATCTCCAATCGGATCAAAAAATACATCCCCTCCGATACCCTCCGTTCCTCCGGTCAACATTTATTGACCGTCCCTAGATATAAGCGCCAAAAATATGGCGGCACTGGTTTTTCCACGCTTTCCCCCCAAATCTGGAACTCCCTCCCTCTTTCAATACGTTCCACTGATTCACATTTCCACTTTAGGAAGCTGCTTAAAACGTGGCTATTCCGGCAAGCCTACTCCTCCTAAGCCACCAACCCATAGAGCTCTATCCCAGAAGAGCCAAGAAACTGACCAGGTGAACGTTGCGCTATATAAATATTTTAACATTAACATTAACATTAACATAGAACCACCACACCATTTCGGACTGTAATTCCCCACTATTTGACACATTCACGCCAGGTAATTTTTTCAGTTTTGAGCTGGTGTATTGTTTTGGGAGATGAAGGGATTACAGGGAATATAGTTTTCCAACATTAATTCCAAATACTGAACCAGCTCGAATGTAATTAGTACACAATCCATGAAGGCAGCCAGAGAAGGAAAATGCACATTTGTATTTGTTACATATGAAATCGAGAATAATAAAGGAGAAATGTGTACCAAAGCAATTGTGCTAGAATTTAAATAAACATCAAAAGTGCTGAAATTTGCTTCACCTGTTGTTGTGGTACTGGGTAAGTAAAAGTTGGTTATGGAAATGAAATTGAGCATAATGACGCTCCATCTTGATGCGTTAAAAATAACAAAACAGCAGATCTTCACTAGAGCCCTGACATAGGTCCCAAGTGGTAATTGGGCTTACTTAGCCCTAGTGACCTCTTATAACAAACAATGTGCCATTGCATCTTCTCTAGTCTGAGAGGCTGCTTACACCCTGTGAAATACAAGTAAATTTACAAATGACCTTCACTAAGGAGCCCCATGACTTTGCATTGTACTCCTGGTGACCGAACATACAGGTAAAACAGTGAAATCTTAAGAGGAGCACTGGAAATGTATCATGTTGGTAATCAATAATGTGTTGGAATTATAGAATACTACTTTTAGTTGCTATAAAAACAAATATTAGCAAAGGAAAGAGTCCATAGCTAGAGACGTGCAAACTGTATTAGCTGAAAAGCAAGAGTGACGTAGACCTTGGTGGACGCACTATTAGAATCATTACGTCTCCAATCTGCCAATTTTCATTTCCACAGAACTATTGGTTTTGAGGCTTGAGAATTGTAGATTAATGTTGAGGCTCTAAGTGGAACAGTTTCTGGTAGGTCTGAGCACTTACAGTTAAAAGGACAGGATGTTCAAATTTCCTTACAAGTCCTTCTTTTGACAGTCTGCACTTGTAATAAAAATTTGAATACCAGCTACAAACATAAAAACATGACAGAACTTTGTTGTATGGAATATTGACCATATACATCATTTGAGGTTGTTCCCCCAATGAGTCTTCCAAGCCTTCATTGCAGGTGATCATTCTCCTCTTTAGCATCTGTGTAGCTAAATGTGTTCCTAAAACTGCTTTTAGTCGTCACCGATCTTCTGTGTTGCAGCTCCTGCCTCCACGTTGCCTTTGATTCTCATAAGCAAACACTATCCTTTTAGGCTCCTCTGTACTCCCATGGTTCATAGTGTGCAGGGGTGCAAGAGGGACATTGAGCAATCCTGGTCCACATCTGTTAATAGTGAAACAGATTTAGCGGCGCATACACGGATCCAGGATTTAGAGGAGCACCCCAATTATGTCTGTATTTTACTATCTAACAGTTCAGTTCAGTTCTTTATTTATTTCGATGGTTAAAAAACATCATAAAAATACATATTATTACATACAACATAAAAACATACTGAACATCAGAATTAAAATCATGTTTAAAAAAGGTTTTGTTAATACTATATACATACTTTAGGCATAAAAAAAGAGTGCAGCACATTTCATTTCATCCCAATTCGTCCACCATCATCCCCTTGTATTTCTTAATTTGAACACAATTTTTAGAAAACTCATAATGCCACTCAAGGTACGTATCTCAGTTGCTCTTTGCAGAAATAGTAGAGCAGATTTGGCATGGTTAATTTTTGATTCCTTTAAAATGTCCACCAAAAACCGCCGCCTCGGGATTTTATAAAAGGAACAAAGTAATACAAAATGAAGGGTGTCCTACGGAGACCTATTGTCGCAGCCGCAGGCACCCTTCTGCTCAATTGTTAGCGTAAAACCAGACGGGTAAGCTAAAATATTGTGCAACAAATTGAGCCTAAAACGAGTCATTAAAAATCTCTCATGTTGACTGTACATTAAAAAGAGATACGGTTCCATGCCAATTTCATTGCATACAAGCGAGTGGGCTAGTACCGTGGATTTGGTAGAGTCAAGTTCCATCCCCCAGCAGTCATATTTTTCCATTAGTTGCTTGTGTACATAGTGTCTGCAGGAGGGGTCCACATTTGAGGGGTCAGAGAATAACATTTCTTGGTTGATGGACCCTAGTGATTCTTTGATGTATTTCAACCAGGGGATTTGGAGCCATCTCTCTCTCTGTAAACAGTCCTTGATGATCTGTCTGGTTAATTCGGCATTAGGGTTTTGCCAGATTTTACACCAGGTCAAGATTGGTCTCATTCTGATCAGGTCAGATATATATGGGGTACCTAGCTCTTTGTGTGTGATTGCTGCTGAGATGCTCTGGGGAAGCTGTAACAGTTTTTTTAAAAATGTGTCTTCCTCTCCTTGTATCTGTTGCGCATCCCTAAAACCCCAGACTTCTGCTCCGTAGATAGCTTTCGAAGTACTAACCGCACTATACAGTGTCATCACCTGCTCAGGAGACCAACGACCAATTCTTCGAGCAAAGTTTAATATAGCCCCATTTGCCGACACAAGTTTCCTCGATGTTTCCTCAATCAGTGGGGCAAACTTGATCTTTTCATCGAATAGGAGACCCAGGTACGGGAAAGTGGTCACAGTGTCCAGGACGTGATCCCGTATTTTGAACACAAATCTCTTGTGTGGTTTCTTCCCTACTACCATAATAAAAGACTTTGTCAGATTGACCGAGAGGTCCAGGTTCTGCATGAATTCAGCAAAACCTCTAATAAGTAGCTGGAGACTGACTGCAGTTCGAGCGACGAGGACCGCGTCGTCTGCGTACAAAAGTACCGGTATGTGGCGCGGTCCAACCCTTGGGCAGTCAGTTCCCAGAGCTAGCAGGGCACTCTCCAGATCATTTATGTAGAGGGAAAACAAAAACGGTGCAAGGATACACCCCTGCCTCACCCCGCCAGAGCACGGGAAGGGATCAGTGCTCACCCCCCCCGTGCTATAGCGGACCTTGGCAGTGGTATTCCAATGCAACTCCTTGAGTAAATTGATCAAATCCGGGTCAATTCCCAATCTATACATCAGTGTCCAGAGTTTATCTCTATTAACATATGCCGCTGCTAGGTCCATGAATCCCATATACATGGTCCCTTCCTCCGTCTTAGTGTATTTGGCGGCGAGAAGGTATAGGTTGAGACATTGGCCACTAGTTGACCTGCCTGTTCGGAACCTGTACTGGGTGTCCACCAAGATGTTATGGGTGTCCGTCCACTCTATTAAGCGGTTTAAAGGGGCCCTCCCAAGTACTTTAGCAGAGACCTCAATCGGCGAGATTGGTCTGTAGCACTCTGGGTTGTCCCTACAACCTTTCTTGTATATAGGAACAATCACTGCAGTTGACCAAGAACGCGGGAGGCCAGATTTAATTGCTGCGTTCAGTACTCTAGTCACAATTGGTGCCCATAGATCGGTATTACTAAGAAATAGGTCTGGGGGGGTCCATCCGGGCCTGGAGCTTTGTTGCGCGTCAACCCTATAATTGCTTTTAAAACTTCCTCCAGGGAAAATTCTAATGCTTCTGGTCTTACTCCCTCCCAGGTCCCATCCCCGATATCTACCTCCTGCTGGTTATACAGAGATTTAAAATGGTCAATCCATTGATCAGGTAATATGTTGGTGCTGATAACTGGGGCGCTTGAGTCTTGGTAACAGGGTCTATTTATAATTCTCCAAAACTGGGCATAGTCCCTATTTTCTCCTGCCTCTCTAAGGTCTGCCCAAACTTCCTTTTGGAGGGCGCTCTTTCTTCTCCTTACCTGTGTTTTATAGTTCTGTCTGCATCGGGCAATTTCAATCTTATTTCCCGGGACCTTTGTTAAACTCTACTTTAGTTCTCTTAGAACCCTTGAGCAGTCAGTGTCAAACCATCTTGGGGAAGATGATTGCTTGGCAGGCCTCTTAGTTGTCAATAACCTTTCTATTATTTTAGTTAGGGATTCAAAAGCCATGACCACTCCTCTACCCTCTATTGTGGGATCTAAACAGGTTTCTATATGCCCTTTCCCTTCACCCACTAACTTGGTATAAAACTCTTGCGGGTTGATCATTGTACACCTTATACGTCTCCCTTGGTCAGTTTCGGAGACACCCCCTAGGTTTTTCCCCAGTAGGTCTTTGTAATTAATTTCCAGGGAAAGGGAATGTTTTGCTGAAGGGACTCCACTCTGTTCTTGTTCTTAAAATCTGGTCTTTGGAGTGAGCAGAGATCATTATAAAGTCTATTATAGACCCACAGCCTCTCCCTTTAAATGCGGGTATGGATGTCTCCCCTGTTTTCAGTTCAACTAAGTCCATAATATATCTAACAGGAAAAAAGGGGAAAATGTATTTCCAATTGTGTTCATCCACCCATGCTACATTAAGTGTGCCCTTTGGCTTGAGGGTGTATTTTGATGACTTTGGATGAGACTACATTAGTGGAGTGTGGATCACTTGGAGAAGCAGGCAGATAACTAGAGTACCTGTAGGATGAACAGGGAGAAACAGGAGGGTGATCACTAGCAGGATTAGGAACACACGGAACTGGATTTCCAAGATAATGAAGAGAAAGCAATAGCAGGAGGGCCATCGGAAAAACCTGGAGGATCAGGCAGCCAAAAACCACAGTCGACCAGGATGACTGAGACCCCAAGGACATAAGGCCCAGCATGCCCAAGACAAAGAGGAGGATCATTAAAACCAGGAGTATAAGTAGAATTAAGTAGACCAGAAGGACCAGAACCAGGAGGCCAAAGAGGAGAAGAAGTACAAGTAGCCACTTTATTAAGCGCCATAGAAGCCAGAAACTAGCTGACTCCAAACCCTTTCGGTGGTATAACAATGAATGTATGCAAGCAAGAATTGCCCTTGGCAATGTTATCAGGGTTGGGGAAATGGGTACTGTCCATACTGCAAGATATGAATACTAAAAAGCTATCCATAAAGCCAAGTGCCTATGGGATGAGCTTAGATGGCAGGACCTAAAAGAAGCTACTTTGCAGAATAATACCAAAATATTCTGGAATATCATTAACACCTTGGCTGCTAGGTGTTTTCCCCTCCTATGCTGACTTTTTCGTCCTGCCATCATTTAATGACGAGCTCAGCTCGTCATCAGCACAGCTCAACCGTGCATCATGACGAGCTGAGCTCGTCATGAGCATCGAAAGGGTTAAGTGAGGCAGAGGGGGTCAACCTGATCAGCCCCTAACTCATGTCTCTCATGAAGGATGGGTTAATTACTTTAGGCCCCAATATGCGCGTTACCCTTTAGATGATCAAATGGAAGAAGTTAGTTGTGTTTTTTATACTGATGAGGCTTTTAATGACAAAGAAGTTTTAGCAGCTCTTAGTGCAGTTGCTGGAGGTAGAGCACCAGGACCCGATGGTGTCCCTGCGGATGTGTTCCTCTACGACAAAATACGATGGGGTAGATACATCTTGTTGATGGCAAATGCAACGGGCCAGGGTGCCCAATCCCGGTTTCCTGGAAAGGGGCTGTGATACTTCCAGTATGTAAAAAAGGAGATAAAACTCAACCAGGGAATTACAGACCAATCAGCTTGATAGATACGATTCAGAAGGTAGTTGGGAGGTTGATCCTTAACAATATCTTAGACTGGATTGAAGAGAATAGTATATTGTCCCCTTTCTAAGAGGGTTTCCGTAAAAACTCTAGCACCATTGATCAAGTCATTCATTTTATTCTTTTATAGTGGAAGACTGTGACATTGGGCAAGGGCAGCCTTTAAGCTGCCTTTGTTGATCTACGTTCAGCTTTTGACCTTGTCCCCCGTTCCTGGTTATGGGTGACGTTGAGGGAATTAGGGCTTTCGGACGACATCCTAACCTTCGTAATGAGGCTACATGGGGCAATCATGCTAGAATCCACTAGGGAGGGCAGGGTAGGGTCACCACCCAGTTTCCGGTTGAACGAGGGGTATGGCAAGGCTGTGCCATGGCACCAACGTTATTCTCTTTGTATATTAATGGAATAGTGGACCGTTTGTTGCCAGAGAATACAGATGCCCCTTCTCTAGCATGTGTAAAAATTCAAATTTTAATGGTTGCAGATGACACATTCATTATTTCCAAGACTCCTAGTGGCCTCCAGCAAGCTCTATCAATTTTTGAAGATTTTTGTGCTGCTCGAGGGCTGGAAGTTAATGTGTCAAAAATGAAATTAATGGCTTTTAATCCACATCGAAGTTTTAAGGGGAGGGTTTTTATGAATAAACAACCACTTGAACTGGTCAGGGCTTTTACCTATTTGGGTATACAGTTAGAGAAGAACCTTAAGTGGGACTGCCATATAGATTTAGCAGCCCGGAAACATCAACAAGTTATGGGAGATTTAAGTCTGGAGCATAAAAGGTCTCTAACAAAACCAATTAGACCAGTCCTCCAAGTTTATGAATCTAAAGCTGTTAGCTCCGCGCTTTATGGCGCCAAATTATGGGGGTTTGAGAAAGCAGCTCCTTTAACTCTTTCTGAAAATAAGTTCCTCCGTAGCATTTCAAATCTCCCACAAAGCATCCCTCTTAAGCCACTTAGATATGATTTGGGTAGAAAAGCTATTATTAATGTCCCCAAGTTGCGTTCAATTTTATATTGGCGCAGGTTGTGAACGACACCTGAACTCTCATCATGTGCCTCAGGTTTTCCAGATGTAATACAATCTGATGCCTTCCACAAAATCGGTTGGTAAAGAGGTGTTAGGAATAGCCTGATTGGCCTGGGAATGAGAATGCTATGGGAGAACCCATTATAGGCTTCTTTTCCCTCTAAAAACATCCTAAAAGAGAAGTATTGGGAGTGGGCTGCTTTTAATGCTTGGAGTAACTCTGACTCCTCTTCTATGGTGGGAATCTTCTTATAAACAAAACTCACTCCCAGACTAGAATCCTACTGGGATAATATCACCAGGCCGAGAGATAGGAAGATTTACATCCAACTCAGGGCAGGCTCCTTACCTTTAAAGTCCCTTATGTCCAGGTGGACTCCCACAAGTGATAACATCTGTCCTGTCTGTGGGAGTCATAACGGAACAGTTGCCCACAAGCTTTTTGCCTGTCCCGCCTATGCACTCCCTAGGCGAGTTTGGCTGGCTCCAGTGTGCAAACTATTTGGCACATTTAGGAGTGCCGAAGCGGAAAGGCTAATGCGCACCAGATACCTAGGATGGGCGTGGGCTATAAGGCTGAAACCTAAATCTGGGTAATTCTCTGGAGAGCATTAATTTTAACTTCCCTAGCCTGGCCACTGAATGTGATTGATTATTTTAACTGGGTGTAACTTTTATCTGGTCCATTTGCTCAGAGATTTAAGTTTTATCAAACATTTTTAACTATCCAGCCAAGGCATTTTTAACTGTATCTAAATGTAGTTTGTTTTGTGCTTTTATGAGTATACTTCGAATAAAGCTACTTTGGAATGGAATGGAATGGAATGGAGAAGAAGGAAGTGCAAGTGGAAAGGGAGGGTCATCAGGAGGACCAGGACCACCAGAACAAGAGGGAAGAAGATGGGCAGTCAACATGGAGAACCTACACCACTGTGAGGACCCTACACAGAATGAGGAGGAGGAAGATGGCCATGAGGATGAGTAGAAGGGGAGGTGAGGGTCCAGGACAGCCAAGAGGTTTAGAAACTCCAGGACCACCAGAAGGATTTGGAAAACTTGAACCAACAGGGGACCAATAATACCATGTCCAAGAACTAGGAAAACCAAGAGGATCACGACCAGGAAGAATAGGAAAAGGATTTCTAAGAGGACTAGGAAAATAAGGAGGAAAACCAGGAGGAGGAAGACCAGTAAGAGGAAGAAGACCATGAAGAGGAAGCGGAGGCTAGGAGGTCCAGAACAGCAGCCACCACCATGACCATCATGAAAAACCTGAGGGCCAACTCTAGGATTGCTTGGAGTAACAGCACCAGAGGATCCAGAGGACCTTGGAAGAGGGTGACCAAGATTAACTGGACCATGAGCATAAGGACAATGAAGATCATGAGGACCAGCAGGACTGGGACCAGAAGAATGAAAAGATTGAAGAACACCAGGGCAAGAGCACCAGAAGAACAACTAGGAGGGACACAGCAATAAGCACCATGGTAAAGATAATCCTTTTAACAGGAAGTAGGATCTCAGGAGGATAAGGGCTACTTATGGCCAATGACCAATACCTAGAAGACCAGGACCAAGAATATGTAGATGTAGACCAGGAGGATGATTTTGAGGAAAATATGAGTTGACAGAAGGGAAAGTAGAATAAGAGGATGATCAGGAGGAAGAGACCTAGAAAAAGGAGAACATGAAAATCAATATGAAGATTAGGAGAACTATGAAAAGGAAGACCTGGTAAACCAGGAGCATGAAGAGGAAAACCTATAGGTGGAAGACCAGGAAGAGGAGAATGACCAAGAGGAGTAGAGGGACCAGGGCAACCAGGAAGTCCAGGAGCACTAGGATTATCAGGTCCATCAAGAGGCCAGAACTATCAAGGGAATCACAACGGGACACGCATCAGGAGAACTAGGGACAGGAAAAGCAAAGGCAGAATGATGATTTGAAAAGGAAAGAGAGATCAACAAAACTGATGGGTACCATTAAGACCAAGACCAGCAGGAAGACAAAGGCCATGAAGGAAGGGACTAAGATGGCCCAGAGGATCTAGACAGTGCCATAAGAAGAAGGAGTAGCAGACAACCAAGAGAACTAGAACCACAAAGAGAACTAGGACAACCAAGGCAAGGGCCATCATCAAAAGTGGCTAAGAGTACAGGGCCTACGCTGACAAGTGAGTCTAGGCTACATGTGTTAGGGCATGCCCCTGTTAAATGCTGAACATGTTCTCTTCTGGTTCCTTGATGGACTAAAATCCAACATCTGACTCCAACAGATAACCTCTACAGAAATCACTATGTGTATCTGAGAGATCCTAAGGCACTGTGAGTCAAGAAAACAGAGCAACCAGGAAAGAATAAATTAGGCATAAGCAGGGTCATCTGTCAAAATCTACTTGTGGGCATATGTATTTAGAATTAGTACACAAGAGAGCTCATTCACACACCAACTCACTCTTGCATTCAGACAGAATTTACACTTTGAAGTTTGTAATTCACCACTGACCATCATCATTTGCACAAACTGCCCCTTGGCCTCATCTTAATTGTCTTATCTCCTTGCAGACCCTGAAGTTATGCATCGAGGCAGCTGTTACTAAGAGTTGCAGAGCGCTGAATGGAACTGGGCCAACCGTGCTTGCCATCCTGCATCACCTGGTAAGTATATACATGAGGACAAACAAAGTATTTCAGTGGGAGGCGACAGACATTTCCTGTATAACATATTGTAACAAATAAAGTTTCTACCTTAATCCAATTTATAGTGGGAGTTTGTTTAAAGGGCAACATTTGGGAACTCTCTTGCATAAAATATTAAATTATAATCCATATAAATTCTATATGAGCCAATTTGCTTCTAGGGTGCAAAGAAAGAAGACAATGGGTATAAATCTGTCAGTGTTGAGAGCTCCTCTGCAAGAACCCCCCATAAGTCTGCCTCGCAGCAGCTCTAGCTCTGATAATAGGTAGAGTGAAAGGGAAGGGACCCAGGGGGAACACCAAGGATAGAGACCTGAAAGAAAAAATTTGTACCCAATAGCAATGGTTTACAACGGAGACATAATACTAACAAAGCTTATCTCGGAGGTTCAATTGTACAGTTAGACTTTACTATATAACATATACTGCACTCTTCATGACATTCCCAACAACAGTACACCCACTCTTAAATCTATATATTTAATAATAATAAGGCTATATCATATACATTTGATTAATGCCATCAATCAAAGGAAATTCAGTATTTATCCCGCTAAGGTTCCTAAAGTCAATATGTGCAGAAACTACCCCACAATTTAGTTGAAATAATCCAAATGCACAACATTTCTGGAATATCCTTACAATCTAAACTTGAAGCATTTAAGACCTCAGTCTACATATAAGAAGGCCCTCTGAAAACAGGTGCACAACTTGGCGGCCATAAGCATGAAATTCCAATAGCAATGCTGGCACGTGGAATCTGGAATGAATGGAAAACAAAAGACAAGCATCTCTGATGAGGACCAAAGTGTGAGAACTGAATACCGGTAAAGAAAAGAAAATGAAGTGGGACAGCAGAAACAGCGAGTGGCGGCGAGAACAGACAAAGGTGCTAATGAAGCCACTAACAGAAACATTCGCTCCCCACTCTGCTGACTAGAGACCTGGGACGCAAAATGGGGAAAAAGAGAAGCAAAAAAGGCCTACTCTGAAAAGCAACGAACCCACTCTGCTGGCCAGACACCGTAGGATGCAAAAGGGGAACAGCTTTACCATCCCCAGAGATAAAGAAAGGTGAAGTGTAACAACAGCCTTCATCTTGATTACCTTGAATAGCCGCCACTAGTGCCAGCTTTGTTAAAAGCATTAACTACCACTACCTTCTGCAATCTCGCCAGACTTCTGAATCTACAAACTATCCAAAAACCATAGGAAACTAAGGCATCCATCTTAGAGTGGTAACTGAGAATTTCACTTCCACCAATATCGGGCACCCTGAATATGCTGTATTCACCACAATTAATTTTTCTGTAGCGTGGTATGGATCATGGCCCCACAAGTCCTGACAAACTCCTATGCTGTCATTCCCCCACTGGAAGTTATTTGCTGTCTGGATGTATGGGATTGGCTTTCAGATAGCCTAGCTTCCATTATTATTTATTATGGCTTTGTTATTGGCAGATCTGCACACCCTCAAGTGGGGTATCCGATGAAACAGAAGAGCCACTCAAGTTGGCCATGGCTATTATCCTGTCACTGGGTGAGTTGGTAATAAATGTATGTATGTATATATTTGTGATACTGCAAGTATATATTGGCCTTTACTAGGGATCAGGTTCTCTGTAACATTAATTTCTGTAAACTCTCCTGCACGTAACTTGATCGTCTTAAAAGCTACTATTGCTTCAGTAATTATCTCCCTTCCCAGTACATTGGTTGGCTTGCTACTGGAATATGGTGCCCAGTTTACTATATACAGCTATAGTAGTCACATGAGTACCATGTGCTCGTAAGATCAACATTAAATGTATCAGACCATTGATACATACCTCCTGGACATGCGTTGAAGAATGCCTTGATGGGCTGCTCCCCGGCGTTGAGTTCCTTCTTGCATAATTTTATGTTGTGTTATTTTTCAATTATGTCTATTTTTTCTTTTCACTTTACTCTTGCAGCCCATTCTAACTCTAGTGAGGTCCTTAAATATTTTGAAAGTAGCTTGATGCAGATAGGTGCAGAGTCCCGTGCCTCAACATTACAGCTGCTCTGCAAGCTCCTTTCGGAAACTGGTAAGACTGTCAGTGGGTGGGTGGCAGTGTGTGATTTAGGCAGGGAAAATAGTGAAAGGGATATAATGCTTGTCATAGAATCTGGAACCCTAAATTGTATTCCCAACTTACTCCCTTACTTGTCCAACATGGTGCAGCTATAAGCAAAATACTTCAATTTTATATTCTTCAGCTACATTAACTGCCAACTTTTCCTGGTAGAGCACTGTAATTTACGAATAAAGTCTTGCTTACATCAACTTCAATTATGTGAATCATGGTGAAGAAATAAAGGAGTGCCACTGTTTTCTTTTTGGTTAATTGTTCCCATTGTGAGCCATTAATGGGACAGGGACACTGTGAACACCGATCCTGACATAGACACTGGACAGGAACAAAAAAGGAAATAAAATATGGAGCAGGTCGACACAGACACGCTCAGTGGTCCATGATGACACAGGCATGCACGGCGAAACAGGAAGGCATTGATAGCCCCATGGGGCTCACAGTCACAGACTCACACACCAAAACTGAAAGACAGGACCCTCAGGGTGGTAATCACAGTTGATAGTGGAAACTTCACTACTTATGTATTAATCTTGATCTTACTAGCCAAAGTCAATATCTATGTGTTATGAACATTTGGTGTACGGCTTTATTTAATAGATTCAGAAGGTGCCTTTTATCTGGATGCTGTCCGTCACATGCTTGAGGATGACAATCGCAAGGTACCATCAAGCTATTATACGTGTGACTCAATCTAATTAAAGTTATGCAGTTTTTGCATAGTGCAGTAGTCCTACTTACATAGACTCAGAGCTGTGGTTTGCACACCACAATCTGTTGACTTTCTCCAAGGCAAGTCTTCAGTAGAGGTGTTTGGTCATACAACTTCCAGCCATGTCTGTCAGTTCAGTGTGTCTTGTGTTCCATTGCCTCCCTGTCCAAGTGGACATATCCCAATTTTCCTGCCCTAGTCTGTGTCAATGCATTATTTTCAGACCCAATCCCAGAGGTTGCTGATAGCAAATTGTTTAATAAATGTGTGTTAAAAAAAGTTCTTGTACGCTGTTAACATATTTGGTCTGTATTTCACATTGAGTTGATCTGTAATACCCCTCCATGAGGAGGAGAATGTTGATGATCAAATAAGGGGTTTTAAAGTTCAGAATATTAGTATCTTCTCAAATCTTTAACAACCGTGGTGTAAGGTATTTCAAATGTCTCTACCAAGAATAATATTTGGGCTATGTCTCAGCACAATCTCACCAAACGTGGATCGATAATACAGGATAATATTCAATGTGCACGTTTGAAAAGTCTGATTGTGATATAAAAGATGTATTTTATGTAGAAATTGGAATATATGTGACTTTCTTGATGCCATGTATATCCACAATGTGCCTGACTTCAGTGCCATGGAGAAAGCAAGTAACTCAGTATCAGAATCACCATGTTCAGCATGTTAGCAAGCACAGGACATAGGTACAAAGGAAAATCAACAAAGATGTCTTCTTTTGATAATGAACAAAAGGCTGTATTGCCATAACTTTTTCTCTATTGGATTCTCTTTGAGAGGTATATTGGGTTTGTCATTTTTAACCTCAGGGCACAATATAAACCAAGTTATCCTTAGATATTTTTCAGATTAAACCAGGAACATCAGAGACAGGACTCTGCTAGGAATGTTAGAATCACAGAAATCAAGCATGGATGTATTCTTTGGCAGTTGAAGCCATTGTGGCCAGATTGTGCAAATATACAGCGTACAGAACCATGTTAGGGATGTGAATTTTAACTCAATACTGGATACAGGAGGCTGTGACTATTTAAGGTCTTGAGCCAAAACGACTTCTTGAAAGTGATATGGATCAACCAAACAACAAGTTGTGGGACAATGAACTCCAAGCACTGCAAACCATTTGTTATCTGCTGTCCGTGTTGGGATGTCTGCTCAATTTTACAGGTGGAGTTAGACAGCAGCCATCATTCTTCCCACAGACAACTCTAGTTTTTTAAAAATTCCCTCAGCAGTGGAATCCACAGCCTATTGAATTCTCATTTGCATTTTTGTAATCAATATCAGGTTCTGAGAGCTTTTTTGTTGGTTGTAACCTACCTAGGCCTATTTTGCAATGTTTTTTAAATCTTTTATCAAATCTCAGGCACCTATAGAAGGTGTAGCCCACCTGGAATATTTGAATATTCCCTCAATCACACATCAGTCAGACACTCTGTAAGAACAGTTTAATTAAGTTGAGTCTAGTTTCATTCTCAGAGTGTCATAATAGCCCTTTTTGCAACCAACATACTTTAAAAGGTTGTATCCAGGTACTGGCTTTCCACACATAAAAATGTATATCTGGCTACTCGGTAGACAAAAGGAAGGAGAGAATGTATGGTTTTCTCACACTCCCTTGCTACTTTCTCACTGGAATGTGTGATTTTCTCCTATTCATACACCAAAAGGGTTTCTCACTAACCATGCTTACCTTTTTTCTAAATTACAGGTTATTCTTGCCACTTTAAGTTTAATGTCCAGTTTAACAGCCAAAGGTTTTTATGATGTGAACGGAAGAGCTGTGATGGATTATGTGCTTAAAAAAACAGCCTCCTTATCAAAGAGCAGGTAAGTGGCAGATGTACATATTTGGGTAGGTGAATGTGTTAGGGAACAGCAACAGTAGTCAGCACACAAGAAATAGGTGGACCTTTTAGCCCCCTTGTCCCCCAATATAGTTACTTTGCCATATAATATACATCGGCAGTGTCACATATTTGCCCCTGGTGGTGGAATATAGACCTCATGTTCCTCTCGTTAGTTCCCATAGGCTCACCTTGACATTCTATGTTCATTATTTGAGCTTGATGTTCCATACTTCCACTCCAGTGTGTCTTTCTCCCTCCGTCACTTTTATGGGTGTCCCTTATCCATTTGTCAGCTTACATTTGCACCTGAAATTCAGCAGCTGCCCATCAGTGCTAACACTGTACATGCCTTTTCTTCATGTCTTGTTATTCCTGGGGGCCCATGATGTGAACCAAACCACTCAAGTGAATTTACTTATAGCTTTCACTTCAAGAGTCATTCTTCCAGTACACCCAATCTATGATTTTTCCATTATTGTGAAAAGTTTAACCTAGTGTACCCTTACTATTGTGGGTCTGAGTTAGTGATGTCAAATGCAAGTGGAGTCGTTGTCCGGAAGTTCAACTATTGCAGCTGGTTTGATTCGTACTGTGGCACTTCTGGCAATTTTATAACTTTTATCCTGCTCTTATGTTGTGCAAAATCGTCCACTGTTGTGAACATCGAGTTTCAGAAAGTGGTCTGATAATATCCTTTAGTTATTCTCTTTCTCCTTCATTGCCCTCCTCTTCCACAGGCCTCATGTATGATTTTGTATTGGGCACTTCTTCTGTTTCTTCTTTTTTCTTGGACCATTTAAAGTCCTTTGGGCACTTACACTTTGATCCTATCTCTAGTAGCTGGAGGAAACACCTGTCATCTGACTAGGGGCCAGGAATGGGTGTTGGATCAGTGCTCTTCACCGGTGCTTGTGGGGCTGCAGGTGATATGTGGCAGCATGGGCAATGGCAGGTGGCATGGTGTCTGGAAACTGCAGTATTCTTGGCTTTGTCAGTGTCTCTGGAAGAGTAGGCCACAGTGGCTTATGGTCTCACCAATTCCTCCATAACAGCAGAGTTGCCATGACCTTCTTGATCACTGTGAACCTGGTAGGACTTCCTCAAGCTTGGCCATTGCATCCATGTTACAGAGTAGTTGTACCAAGATGCACAACTCAAGTCCATGCTCAGTAATATGTGTGGGGATTGGGCACCACTGATGACGTCTGGTATCCATCTCCTTGGGGCCTGACCATAATCCAGAGTGTCTGCAGTCCATGCTTAGTCTTACTCTTGGGTTCCCATTAAGCTCAACTAATAGATGAGCCAGACACTGTCCATATTATTTTTTACCACAGGCCTGAGGCATCATGCCAGGAACAATTCAGATGCCTGTCCTTATGTTGCATCGCATTGTAACAATGGTGCTTGAATACCTAGATCTTAGTAACCTGATGCACATGTTGACTGGCATGAGTGCAAAGAAATAAGATGCTCAGACACTGTGAGAATGGGACTCGCTCAATACACGTCTCAACAGCAGTGCTCCCATGCAGTACATAGGCCTACCACACAATCCAGCCTATGTGAGACAACTGGCCCGTAGACTTTGCCGGGGCTAACTGGGAAATTTCTTGGGTGATTGGGCAAGGCACATGGGCATTCAGCGAATGCACTGATAAGCTGTGTTTTTCACTGATAATACATTATCTAGTGGGCTCCTTTCTGTTACATACCTCGCTTTATCATTGAAATGCCTAACAGGTCAAACTACCAAATCCTACACAAAGTAGCACAAACATACTTCAAATCAGTATTTCATATCAACACTGCCTCCCGAAAATGCAGTTCCCGGTATGTTTTTGTCTTATTGAGTGTAAGAAGTACCATAATGTAGCACATACTTCCCCATCAATCAGCAAGGGGAGGGCTCATGGGGCATCACAATCTGTGTAGTGAGCAAGAGAGACTACCTTGTGGTGCCAGAGGTGCAATGTCTCAGATGTAGTGCCCAGTGCATCAGAACCTTACATATTATAAGTGAGACCACCGGTATGATGACTGTATATGAATGCTATACACTTCTCCACCAAATGACCATATACTTTTATACTCTGTAGAGCGGAGCATGGGTGCATAACTTCATTTATACATTTTTATTTACATGTTTGGGGCTAGTGGTTTTAATTTCACATTTGAATTTAAGCCAATAGGTTATCTCTGTGCTTACAACCTTGATTTGAAAATTGTGATGTTATCACTCTCAAATCTCTTGAACCTCCAATGAGGAGAGAAAACACAGTGAAAATGATGTGAAAATATGTTACTTCACTTCTCTTGCTTTTCCACATTTTCACAGTGCATTAGTAACATGGATCCTGAATCTGATGTTGAAGAAGAGACCATCCACATCCAAATCTCTCAGCTCCTCAATAAAATTGCATTATGCCATAAAAATACTGACGAGGTAAGTGAGAAGGATGTGAAATAAGATGTGTCAATGAACTAGAAGTGTACAAAATATAAATTGAAGAATGTCCAAAGACTCCTCAAATCTCAGGTTATCTTCTTTATCCTCTAACTCACATAATAGCATGTTTTAGTAAAGTTCTCTCTGCTGCAGGTTTGTTTGTGGGAAATATGCACATAGTGATCTGAACCATGAATGCATGTTTAAAATGCATTCCTTTTTCACCCAAGTCGTTACCATGATTTGCCTTCGGGAAAGCACTGGACTTTGTAATAGTATTTACTATTCCAACTCCAGTCTGTGCAACTGTAGGGAAAGAGTTGGACTTAAAGTCCAACATTAGTCCGACAACGCTTTCCTTCAGGGAAGTGTTTGTATTGGCTTGCTTGATAAAGGAATGCATTGAAAAGACACATTAGGGCACGTATAGCAATTACGAGTCTTGCAGGGCAATGTCTTGGGATCTTAAATACATGAAAAACATTTTGTCTTCCTGCAAGAAGCTGCCAGAAAGACAGTGGCCCAGTCTGTAATCATGTTGAGACTGTATTACTGCATTGTTCTGTATCTTGGAGTGTCACAGACATGATGAAGAAGATGACAGTGGGTGCAGAATATGGCAACTTGGCTGCTATTTCATCTGCCTAGACACTCCCCATCAGCCCCAGCTCTACCAATGCTGCTCTGGCTTCCGTTAAGGCATTGGGTATATTTCAAAGCCATGTGCTATTGTCACAAGATTCTCAATCATAAAGGCCCTAAAAAACTTCACCTCTGATCACACCTTATCTTCCTAAAAGAAATCTGAGATCAGCTGATGCCTCTCTTGCATCTATCCCCAGAATCAAAAGTGCTCACATTGGAGGCCATTCCTTCAACTACTTGGCAGGCAAGATGTGGAACTCCCTACCACTTTGGTTTAGGCAAGAAAAATCTTGAAATACGATGTCGCAAGAATTTAAAAACATGTTTTTTCACGCTAACTTAGATTAGGGGAATTCACATTCTTACTCTGTATAATAGGACTGATACCCCAGTGCTGGGACACGCAGCTGACCTAGCTATGTGTTCTATAAATCTCATTATTATTAATATTATTAGTGGTTTGGACCAAGTTGATAAGGCACAGCGTGATTTGAGACGCAATGTAAAGTCTGTTTCCTCTGCTGCAGGGATAGAGGTCTGCTGTCCCATGCAGTCCTCATTCCCAGCATTTCCGGCATTCATAGAAGATTGTCAAATCCTGCCTCATTTTTTTTAATGAGGCAGGAGGTTTTCCAAATTATTCTAAATAGCCACTTTGAAACGAGATTGAATGGCACATCAGTCACATTGCAAAACATTGCTACTCAATCTGCATCTCCTATTTGCTACTTGCCCGATGATACATCAAGCACCAATATTTCATATCAACAGGGTCGTTCATTCCCAGACATAGCTTTGCACACTCTGGCACATTTATAAAGATAGTTCTGTTTTGCGAATGTTATGAGGATAACAGCAGATAATGAGATAATTTACAAAGCAGCTCACTCGCAGTGTTTTTGGAGAATAAATGTTGCACTCATTCTCTGCAAATAATTGCTCGGATATAGAATCACGGATTGTAGCATTGAACAGGGTTGGTGCCACATCAGTGTAATACCAGCAATCTGTCTTGGACTCCATCAGCAAGGAATGGTATCAGGAAGGGGATAATTCAAATGTAGCCCCATCTCCAGAAGACCCACCAGAAACCCTCCCACCGGCTATGACTGTTTATCTGTGGGAATGCAGCCTTATTAAATGCTAATGATACTAATAATACATTTGCTGCTCTTTCTTGCAGGGATATTGGAAAGAGATTTTGAGCTACATGCTGGAAGATAACTATACTTCATCTGTTACAATCAACAGAAGAGTGCCCACACAGGGATAGTAGTGTCCCGCACAGAGAAGAAAAGAAAGTCAAATCAACCTGAGTAAGAATTTCTCAGGGATTTCTTGGAAGCCCTCACTCACCACCCTGGGTGGTGACATGCTTCATCATCGGGCCCACCAGGAGAAGCCGAATGCCTCCCCGGTGTGCTGCAACGCCAGGTTACTGCAGAGCGGGATTTTTTTGTGACAAAATGTATGAAAAAAGTGAGTTTAAAAAATACCAAACAGCTTTACCAAACAAAAAACTTTATTCCGTGGTTAGCTGGGTATTGGCTAAAAGGTCTGTGTAGGGAAATATAACAACTAATGTGTAGGGTGTTTTCCCCTTTTAAATTACAACGGGGTCAACATGTTTCTGCCCTTTAAGTGTATGGATATTACTGGGCATTCGTCAGGACCATGTAATTGTGTACCTCGGTGGTGTGGGCGCGCTAAGGCCCATCCTAGCCAGAGGACGTGACAGTTAAAAAACAGAATTATGTGTATTAAAAGATCCACACTTCATGGGTCTCGGGAGGGGGGTGGTGGCGACAATGGCACACCGCCCATCCACGGGGTCCGGTTCGAGGAGAGCGTTAGGTGCCTAGTGGGTGTTTGGCATTGCGGGCGGTGTGCCATTGTCGCCACCACCCCCGCCCGAGACCCATGAAGCGTGGATCTTTTAATACACAAACCACAGGTTCATCAAATTTGTTCGAACCCTTTTTTTCCGGTTTGTTTTTTTGCACTTTTTTGACACATAATTCTGTTTTTTAACTGTCACGTCCTCTGGCTAGGGTGGGCCTTAGCGCGCCCACCCCACCGAGGTACACAATTACATGGTCCTGACGAATGCCCAGTAATATCCATACACTTAAAGGGCAGAAACATGTTGACGCCGTTGTAATTTAAAAGGGGAAAACACCCAACACATTAGTTGGTATATTTCCCTACACATACCTTTTAACCAATACCCAGCTAACCACGGAATAAAGTTTTTTGTTTGGTAAAGCTGTCTGGTATTTTTTAAACTCACTTTTTTCATACATTTTGTCACAAAAAAATCCCGCTCCGCAGTAACCTGGCGTTGCAGCACACCGGGGAGGCATTTGGCTTCTCCTGGTGGGCCCGATGATGAAGCATGTCACCACCCAGGGTGGTGAGTGAGGGCTTCCAAGAAATCCCCGAGAAATTCTTACTCAGGTTGATTTGACTTTCTTTTCTTCTCTGTGCTGGACACTACTATCCCTGTGTGGGCACTCTTCTGTTGATTGTAACTATTACCTGGGGGACTGAGAGTGCCTCTTCCCTCTCTCTCTAGTTGTTATTATTATACTTCATCTGTGCCAGCACTGTGCCAGATGCTACTTGTTGTAGATAAGAAAGCAAGCATCAACTTTCATGAATGTGGTGAGTCTTACGCATCCTACTCATTGACACAGTGGGATCTACCATTGAAGGTGGTTAATGTTTCCTCCTCCACTCCCCAGATCCCCTCTTACTTTGTCATGATCAGGCATGAGTTGAAGAACCAGTCCATTAGCTCAGGATGTTATGGTTGAGTTACTATAGAATGTGGGTGTCAATATTTCAAATAACATTTATTGCTCTCCTTTTAGAGATATATGTATCTGTGCTGATGTTGCTGCTCGCTGTGAGCCTTATTCACAAGGAATTAACTAATTGTTGTGCCTCAAGCCATTTGGCTGTGCCACGCTGCGTTAATTCCTAAGCACCGGGATGCTTCATAACTACAAATATATAATGGATCACTTTGCTTTCCCAGTGCTGGTGCATAATTAGCTGCCATGCACATATGAAGGCACGCTTGTACCATGGTGCAAGAGGGGCTGCGTCACACGGATGATTGTTTTTGTGCAGTAAGGCATATCTTTGTTTTTATGCAGTTAGGCATACCTTTGTGCACAAAAACAATCACAATAGGTAATTTCCATTTCCTAAATGTGCTGCAGTATGCAGTACGCGTAGAAAGAGGTAAACAACGAGGAGAAATAAAAACATTTGTTCTTGTTGCACCCTATACCTCCCCCTGGGGAGGTGTAGCATTCTGACACATTTCCAGGTGTATTATTTCTTGTAAATCTGCAAATGCAGCCGAAGCCTTGGGTGTTGTGTAGGAAATCTCACAGCAAAACACATGGCACAACTGTTCCACACAAAGTGTTGCATGTAAAGGGGCCATATTTACAAGGGCATTAAAAGCCACGCAGGGTGGCTTTACCTGTCCTTTTAAATATGGAGCAGCAGAATGCACAGCTGGTGTGTCTCAAAGAGTGATGCAGAGGTGGCACAAGGGGCTTGTAAATAATCCCTATATACTTTTTGTAGTTTGCCAGACAATAAAGTTGCTTTCCTGTTTGTTTCTGCTCTTATTCTGGTTAATGTTCCTACCCCCTAAATGCAATGTACTAACTGTCCCAGGTTGCCACACACCATGAGGCTACTCAGGGCTCTAATGCTCCTCTTCAAACCTTGGGGTATTCTTGCTCTCCATGATGTTACTTCTGTCTAGTATGTTGATCATGCCCTGCTGGGTATGGTACCTATTTATGTGTTGTTACTTTTGCCGACCGCAACAGGGATGTATTTTATTTCTCCATGGAGTTACTTTTAGATATGATATTTGTCTCTGCAATGTTTCTGGTACAACATTTTGGACTTCAGCTCCAGGTTAAAATGCTAGTTATTGGCCCTCACTTGTAAGCAGGGATGCTTGCTCAATGATGGTAAGTGAAAATAAATATTTTGACTGACTCCAAGGTTAAGAATAAGATTCGCATCTGGTGGTGAATACCTGTGATTGCTATATTTCCAGGGTTCCAATTAGCTCTCCACGCTCAACTTTCCAGTGGATGTGTTGATAAAATGAAAGTGGCCTGGGCAGATGGTATCATAGTCTATTTATCTGTCACTCATGTTAGGAGTCCTGAGCAGAATCGAACAGGCAAAATATGTGCTCGTTCTTGCTTGCCCCAGGTCATTAACCTTATTAGAAAATAGATATGCAAAAACATGTTCTGGAGTCCTCTTTTCTTCTGGAATATCCGCTGTCAGAAAATGGCTCCAATTTTTCCAAGGTCCTTCAGGATGTTAAGCACGTCCACGGCTCCTGACGCATCCTCTCTTATCCCACTGGAGTCTTCTATCCCTCAATGAAAGCTGTAGCAGGAACCTGTGCATGGCAGCTTAGGTAGCTCTTTCTTCAGCTTTCATTCCTTGACAGCAACCACTAAGGGAGGGAGGAAGAGAATTGCAGCATAGGCTGTCAAGGAACTGTACACCCCTGGGCGCTCCTTCGTGGTAGGGGTGCCTTTGCCAGTATTTGCAGGAATTTCAAAGCATCCTCATGACCTCTAGAGGCTCATTGAAATGCCAACCATCACCCATCATCTTCTTTACAGGTACTAATGGGTGTCTTAGGTGTGTGTGTCAGCCATATGTCTTCCTTTGGCAAGTATTGCTCAGTAATTTATGGATTGAGTATGACATGTCTTCGTTATTTTGTACCTAAACAGCTAAAGAAATTCCAATACACAGACTCTTCATAAGATTGCTGGTGAGTATCGCATTCCACCCCCATCATATTCCACCAGATCCTTCTTCCCAAGTTGTTTGCTGCCATTTCTATGCAACCTGCTAATAGAGATCTTGAATTCAACTCAGCTCTTATTCTTTTGAATTTGATGGTTTTATTTCCAGTCAATTGGTTATCAGTACGATATGCTACTTACATTGCACAGAAACAGCCAAAATGTGATTGGTAATAAGTACTGCGTAGAGAACAAGGTAGCATTTCCAGAAGTTTTAAAGGCTAGAGAATAGGAACTCATGAAATAATCACTTTCTAAATTCTTTGTTGTGGGTTTTCAGGTAATTTCTTCATATCCTCGCTGGGATGTTGAAAGGGGAACTTCAGTCTTGGCTCTTCTCGAGCGCCTGATTCCTGCAAATTACCCATTTCTAGCAATACTCCTCAGAATGAAGATCCCCCCGCTGATAACATATTTAGAAGGTGAGACCCCAAAGCATTAACCAGTGTGCAAACAATTTAAACAAGAATTAATGACATTTCAAACAACCATTGACCAATGACAAAGCCATTAAGTCTGGTGTTGGCTGCTAGTTTTTAGACCTTGTCCACTCATGTTTTTTTCACTATTTCTATAAACTTGTATTGTGGGAGGTGATGCCAGGTACATACCAAGATATAAATACTGTTTATGGTCTCAAAAGGTCATATTCTTATTGTGTCCCTGGAAATAAATGAAAATAATTTGTGTGAGGATGTGCTCCTTGTGAAAAAGCAGAACTCCATTGTTCACAGTGAATTTAGCCAAAGTCAGAATTGGCCCATGATGTATGCTGTGGAGGACAAAAAAGAATGTGAATGATAGGACACGTTAGACCAGCAGATTAGGAGGTCTGGCTGAAGGCTTGTATAAGTAAGCAAAAAAAAGAAATAGTCACAGTCTTTCTTTGTAGCTGGCCAATGCCATACTCCAAACCGAAAAAGGCAATAACAGAAACTGAGTCAGCTATCTTCTTGCAAGTTCTGGGTTACTTCTGCATATAACAGAAAGGCCGTTGACACATTGGTTTGCCGAAAAAATCAGTTTCATACAAAGCTTCTGCTATGAAGCGCTTCATCTGTCAGACGCAGCCTTGATCGCATAAGAATGCGGCATCTTGATTCAGTGTTTTAAAGTACATATGTGCCAAAAAATTCCATAAACATAGAAAAAAATATTTCTTCAGTATATCCAAGGTCAACATTACTTTAGAGCACTACCTGTTTTGGCACCTTTTCTTTTATTTCAATTGTGACTTATTGTAACAACTCAGTAGCACCAACTCTTCTAATGACTAAACTTAAAACAAAGACCCCTGGTGGCCTCAATACAGAAGATTTTGCACACACATTTATAAACACTAAATGCTCTCTCTGCGTTTGTATTAGAAGTAGGTATTAGTCAGGGTACATGGTAGGTTAGATTAGTCTACTCGGGCATAACATTGTTTGTGTGATGATTAAGGATGAACAGGGTATTTCACAGCAATTAATATGAAAGAAAATGTTAGAACCCTGGTACAACCATATGTTGCGGTTAAAAGTAATGTTTTAAATGTTGCCTAATTGAATCCTACTATGTGTGAAGTTCACATGGAGGAACATTTAGAAAAGTTGGTGATATTATGTTGTTAATAAATTGATTGATACATATTTATGTAAGGTTAGACACCCTTGTTTTCTGAAAAACAAGATTTATATTTCAGCCTGTGTAGCAGATATCATGCAGAAGTGTTTTATTCTGTTTTTAAGGTAGAATTAATTGCACATTATAATGTCACTTATGTGAATTAGTCGGGTAGTTCCTACAAATCTATAAAGGATCTCCATGTTTTAGACAACATAAACTAAGGGATTGGTGTCCAGACTGATTCCAGACACTCCCAAAGGATATGTTAGTATGTAGACCAGCTAGTTCACAGTGGCACTATAAGCCCCACAACCTTACAAAGGAGAGAATAGTTTCTGGCAACTATCGAACATGAGAACCCTGACCCCTCAGGGATCATGGAAACAGTACAATACTTTTTGCTTGGTCACTTGTGCTCACTTTATCTCAGAGAGATACACAGACTAAATGGTGGGGGCGTTTTCAATAAGTATTTATTGAACCAGAGTCATTCTAGCATAAAATACATGTGCTGCAACAACCACGAGACAGAAACAGATATAGACGATTACAAGCACCAATAGAGTAAATAATAAGGAGAATTCTACCATGGTGCTAAAATAGTGAATATATGCAGACATATAAATACATGAAGTTAATAGTGCGTACTGTACCTAAGTGTACCTAGCATGTATGTTGGTGCATAGCCAAGAACCTCCTAGGAAAGAGCAAACCCCAATACCTGATGTGAGAAAGCAAAGGACCCCATCTTGGTCTCGAGTGGACAACCCACAAGTAATGTCAGACGACTTCTAACTGGAGTGTCTGCATGCAGGGACTTCAGCGTCTCGTGTCAGCATGTCAGCATAGAATCTTTTTCTGATAGATACATCTGCCGTGTGGATTCCTCACCTTGTGAATATCCCCTTGCGCCAGCAACATTCGGAAATTCTTTTCGTAGCTTTGCGCCGACGTGGACGTCATAGAGGCACGGCAAAGATGTGGTACTTATATACCTGAAAGGTACCATCAGGGGTTCTACCTAGATGTGCCATGGTACTGTGGGCATGTCAGCCAAGGATGACGATAGTGGTGACCCTTATACAGAGTTATTATGCAGAAGATTGTAATCCTGCTGTGATACTAAGAATCGTCATGCGTAATAAATTAGGCTACTTTTTTTTAGAAAACTACACAACATTTATGCAGCACCTAACTAGGTAAAAGGTCAGGGCCAGGACTGTTATGTAGAGCAAGGTAGGACAAATGTAGGTAAAAGCTTGTGCAACTACCTAGGACTATATTGGGGTACATTGGGTATTATAGCAAATTAAGACGTGTTACAAAATATTTTGTCTTTGATATAATAAAGGAGTATTTTTCTATGTGTATTTAATTTTAGAGCACATGTGCACTTTTTTACTCTGAACCACAACAGCGATCCCCTGTGTGATCAAGGCTTCATCTGACAGCTGAAATGCTTATTGGCAGTAGCTCTGCAAACAAGTGGTGTGGCGACCTTTCTGTTATATGAGAAAGGAAACCAGAATATATAAACCTAAAATTACAACCAGATATAAGGAGCTAAGAGTGACATCAAGGGCACCTGAACAACTAATGACCTTGAACTCAATTCCCATGACAGGCTGAGCCAACAAACACATTTTGCACACTTTAAATTGTGTGAATCTACTTCTGCTAGTGCTTGGTATGTAAGCACATTGCCTTTGAAATGTTGCTTGCTATTCACTTTTACTTACAGATATTTCTTTTTTACCAACTATTATTTCAACTTCCACGGAAAGAACCTTTGACTTGGCAAAGTGGAAATGCACGCTTGTTTCAGTAAGGATGAATTGCTAATGAATGTCACACATGACGCTTGTCTCTTTGTTTTCCATAGCCACTCATTCAGCGTGAATATATGCAGATATTAAATTCACCCCATTATAGTGCTGTTCTGCTACGAGGTTGCAATATTCTCACCATATCCCTATTATTTCTATGGATTATGATCATTACTATGACGTTGATTATGATTGGGCACAGAGTGGGAGCAGCTGTACTCGATACATAACATTTCCCTAATATGCAATATTTACCAGAAGCATTAAAAACCTTATTGGCCCAAGTTGACACTCATAAAACTGGAAATTGCATGCTGACGACACCTAGTCCTATATGTATCAGAGTTTATCTGCATGTTTTACCCAGGTAAATTACAGGCTCTACAGTGATCATTGCATTACTCATAAATATGACTGTTGTTGCACAGGGCTACAAATGTAGCCCCTTACTGGTAATTGTTTCCTCCGACTCTTTTTTATCCCCCAGGATAATCACACTAGCACAATGTTCTTCTTTCCCTGGATTGTTACACTATCACTCTTCCCACGGCATTCCACATTATCAGTTAGTTCATATTCTGCAATCGGATTGGCACATGATCCATGCTCCCTATCTTCATTTGAATTGTCACTCTGTCACTGTATGTTTTGCCAGGCCATCACACTCCACTGAGCTTCTATTGTGCTCCTGAGATGCAATTTTATGTTCCTTGTGTTCAGTCTTCACCCTTGTTCACACTAAATTTACATTCTGCCCCCATGCTGGAGACCCAAAATGTATTTGCATTCAGCTTCTAAGTATGTGGTATTGTTGCATAGTCCCAATGTGTTTTCTGTCTGGATGGCTGAACTGTTGCTCATTTCACAATAATTTGTGGGCAGCATGGTTTTGTTGCATGTGTTTCTGTGTAAATCACGGCCACGGCCAAGGCCTCCTGTTTCTTCTGAGCACTGATATCACACCACACTATTTAGGCATTGCTATATGTGTTCTCTGGTTCTACTGTCCAAATATAATTTCGTCATTACAGAGGTTGTTAGCTGAAGTTTGTTTACTCTTATCTTCTCAAAATCACTGCAGACGTCAGCTGTGGATACTGCATTTACGTTTCTATTACTGCATTGAAGTCTCTCACTGTTTTCCTTGCAGTTCCTGGGGACTATCCTAAAACAAGCCCCATACAGAAAATGGCATGTCTCTTTTATGGAAGAACTCACCGAACATATCGACAGTTTTGCCCAACATGTGAATGAGGAGGTTAGTGCTCTCAAGGGTCAGTATTGAACCATTGGGGAAGTCAGTTTAAAACAAAGTCGGAGAAGGGTAGAACTGTGTATTCCATTAGTAAAGGTAATTTTTATAATATGGGTACACAGCATTGGGCTTAGCCTGTTGGGAAAATCAGGTATGGTTCTACCACTCCCTGGAAGGACTAACCTACTAAGAAGCAGATGGAGATGAACTCCCTGAGGTAATCCTCTCCACTTGAATCAATAAAAGCCACAACATTTCAGGGCTATACTCATTTCCCTAATGGATCTCCTTGAGCCAATAGGTAGTCTTCATGTTAGAGCCAATCCCCATTCAGGGGATATGAGGCCATATTCATGCAAAAAGCAGTGGAGGTGTTGTTCCTATCAAAAAGCAAAGAAGAAAGGAAGGCGGGCAAAGAAGGGGGAATCTTAAGGATTATTTCTTGGTGCCCTCACACATCACTGAGGATGTAATGCTTCATAGTGGGCTTGCTTCTCATAGGTCCAGCGCTATAATGCCCTACAGGCCCCAAGAAGGGTCACTTTAGGGGAGATCTTTTTATTTTTGCTGTCTGATGAGAAGTGCTTGTGTAAGGGCATTTTGAATGTGAGGGGTGATGTAAATGTGTACAATGAAGTAAAGGGAGACTAAAACTATCTAAGAGATACCGAACTGAACTGTAATGTGATGGTTCCCTTGGTAGGATTAAAACAATATAATTTGGTTGGGGCTAATACAGGGGCGTGATGTACCCAAGTAGACTAAATCTGTGAGTGTGGTCAGGTTTCGATGGCCTAAAAAGGTTCCACAATGATTCATCAGGACCAAAAATATGGGGGATAGTCTGACCCCACACCTAAGACATGATATGCTGCTAAGGTATTCCTTTAGAAGAAAATACCTGGTTCAAAATTTTTAGAATTAATCATCTAACCTAGAAAATAAATGAAAAAATAAAGAAAACACTCAGTAAACAAATGTTTTGTATGTTTGGTTCAATGTATCACCAGAATCGATTTTCCAACTCACTGTATCATAGTGCCTCTAAAGGTAGACATGCGCATGCTATTTTTGGCGCTGACCAGTCACCACAACGTGAAAGAAATGAAAAACACACAAGTACATAAAATATAATCGAATAAGCAAGTGAACATACATGGAACAGACAAAATAAACCAATCTGTGTTCGTGTTACTCAGCGTATCATAAGTGATTGGTTGTCCTTCATTGTGAGTGATGGGTCTTACCCTTTGGATCAATTAATTATGCCCTATAGGTCAAAAGCAGACGGTAGTGCTCAGCTGCTGACAGTGGAAAGAGCTATGATGGTCAGTAAAAAGAAACAGTAAATCAAGGGGACCCAAATGACTCAGTGTTAAAAGAAAAAGAAAACGTTTTCAAGAGAAGCAACCATACTCACATGGTTTCTGCACCGAGAGCCCAAGAGACCTACCCTCCTCTGCTCGCCTGGCTCGAGACTGAGCAGAGAAGAAGACCTGTCATTGAAGGTATGGGCAATTGGAGCGATTGTCGGCGCCTATCTCAGAGTGTGCAGTGGTTAAAAGCTGGGCATCCCAAAGTCATCCATGGTTTTTGTAAGGTGGCTTCTAAGTAGTAAACTAAGACAGTTGAATATTTTGTTAATCAAGGGTAATAGTAAGAGAAAAGTATAGTAAACCTAAGTACTCTTGCATATACGGTGATGGAGGGCAAATCAGGTCACATAACTCCTAGAGATCCCTCATGGTGGAAACTAGGCATATTGGCATCTGTGTTCATGTTGGCAATCTAGGCCACCTCATGTAATAAGTAACACAAGGCGACCAAGTGATCTATTCCCAATGGATTAGGATGCTTGGTGAGCACTATTGGGAAATGTCAAATGAGGAGAAGAGGAAATAGAAGAGGTAGGCTGGAGCCAATAGGAGTAAGCCCCTCATGTGCTTGTGTAGCAAAAGTATCATCCCTCCATGGTGGACATCTTGGAGTGTGTAGCGGTCAAATGCAGGCCGACCAAAGTTGTCAATGGTATAGAAAGGCGGCTTCTGATGGATGCATCTGCCAGTGGATTCCTCACCTTGTGAATATCCCCCGGCGTCAGCAACGTTCGGAAAATTCTTTGTAGCTTGCAGGCATGAACAACGTCACAGGAACGCACGACATTGCGCGCGGCTCCGCTGACGTCACTTACTACATAATAGGCCTACGCCGGCATGATGACATCAGTTCCCTTTTTTCCACGTCGTCGACGCTAACGGTTTCGGTGAACCTCTGTAGCTGTTAGTAACTTTGTTACTGTTTTTCTCTGTTTGGTGTCTTCTTGCTTCTTTGTTTCTCGCTGAAGATGTCGTCTAAGAAGACCGGGTTCAAGCCATGTGGGAAGTGCGGCAAGATGATGTCGATTACGGACCCGCATGAGGATTGTATATGGTGCTTGAGTTCGGACCACAATGTCAAAGGCTGTTCTTCGTGTAAGAAGATGAACCCGAAGGCTCTTCGAGAGAGGAAAGCAAAACTTTTAGTGGTGAAGTTGAAGGTAGAAAGGAGAAGAAGACTTCAAGATCACATTCGAGTAGGGCGAGGTCGATGTTGATGTCGAAGTCGAGGTCAAGGTCCCGCATGGCGTCGCCTTCGAGGTCGTCATCTGGTCATGCTTTGAGGTCAACGAAGAAGAAGCATAAGAAGCGAAGGCTTGGATCTCGACATCACTCCGGTAAGGACTCGGAGTCGAGACCGAAGTCGCCTAAGAGGAGCAATAGAAAAGATGAGGTGTCTCCTTCACCTGGTGTTCTCCGGCTCCGGTATCAGATCTCTCTCCGGCGCCGTCCCTGGCTCAAGAGGAAGAAGAGGTTCCATTACCTGAGGGCTCGATGACTCCAGTCCATCCGCCTGTGGAAGAGGAGGTAAATCTGGAACCTCCGAGAGAGCAACCTGTGGGTCCTTACCCGTACTTCACAGCTCCAGGTCAAGACCCTACTTTGTTTTTAAATGCATTGTATGGAGTCTACTCGAGAGCTTTGTAACCCTCTGGTGCACCTTCGGGTCCCATGGGTCCATTGGCATATAATTTAGTAGTTCCCCACTCCTATGCTCCAGCTCCTTTCATGCCATTCATGCCATTTATGCCGGCGCCGGCTCCGCCTTGGCATTTCTTGGTGCCTCCGAGGTCGTCAACACTGATTCCATCGTCGCCGGCTTCGACTCGACCTCGTGAGCAGCGACCTGGGCTTCCGGATCCGTTCTCGACGCCGGCACCGGCTCCGTCGGAGTCGGTCACTGATCCGACGGCACGACTCTTGAAGGAGAGATCGAGGCGAGAAGCTCAGCGCCTTATAGAGGAGCAAAGATTTAGAGAGGCTGAGGCTGAGGTGGAAGAAGGTGAGCTTCAGGAGGACTATTTTGATGATTTGAGGGATGCTAGTGGTTTGGAGCTTTCCCCTGAATTGGAGCTGTCCTCTGTATCTGATGCCCCTTCAAAGGACATTGCACCATACCATGTGGTCATCAAAAAAGCTGTGGATCTTTTAAACTTGACTTTGCCTACAGCTGAATACAAGTCTAATCTTTAGACTGAGGTCCTCCATTCCCCATCTTCAGTTGTGGAACCATTGCTTCCTTTTAAAGAGGCTTTGACTGAGCCTATATTGGAGGTTTGGAACAGGCCTCTTACAGCTCCTGCAGTGGTTAAGGGTGTTGCAAGGAGGTATAGGGTAGCACCTGGTGATCCTGAGATTCTATCCTCGCATCCTTTGCCTGAAAGTCTAGTTATACAGGCAGCCTGTTCGAAGAAGACTGTTGGTGCTTTCCCTCAAGTGCCTGGGGATAAGGAGTCCAAGAAACTAGATCAGACTGCGAAGATGATTTTCTCTTCGGCAAGTATGGCTCTAAAATCGACCAATGCCACATGTCTCTTGGGGAGATATATGCATGCCCTGATGGACTCTGTACTGCAGTCCTCTCCTTCTTTTTTGCGATTAGCAGACCTGGATTATTTCAGCTCGAATTTCTCCATCTGTGTGGTCTAGCTCAGGTGTGCTAGCAGGATTGCACAGGCGAGCATAGAATGAGATTATAATTTTGTCCAGACCTTGCTTAGTTTGACAATGAACATCTTGCAGTCAGATTTTGACTGTGTGCTGATCTGCCCATTTATGGCTGCTATTGTGGCATTATAATTATTGCCCCAGCGTATGTTTGGAAGAGTGAAGAACATTTGTGCATTTCTCCCCCACCAGGTGAAGTGGAATAGGCCTTTTGGTGGTAGAATAGACCTAATGGATAGATCTTTCTCTTTATTAGCCGACAGGTAATTTTTAAAATGAGCTATCGAGATGTTCCAGCAAGAGAGTATGTCAAAAGGCTGCATCATCATATCTGCACTGTTCAACATGATTTCAATTCTGAAGTGACAATTGTTGGCTGAAGTACGTGAGAAGACAAAAGAAATGCTCCCTCTTTGGTCTTGGCTGTCATGACTGAGACTCGTCCCTCGAGAATGTCTCTCAGTGCTTGTTTTACTAGCTTTGAGCAAGTCACATCAGTCGTAAAAGAAGCAAAAACTCAAACAGTAGCAAGAAACACAGCCAAAAACAAGTATTAGATTCTCCATGTTTGCACCTGTTACCAGTGTTACTTCCAGTTCTATGGTCGGAGAACAATTGGCCCAGCTGCGGTCTCACCTAGGGAAAACAGATGTTCATCACATATCAGATAGTGAAATGAATAGAGGAGAAAAGCCAAGTGTAGCTGAGAATCACCGTGGCATCCAGTACCTCCTCTTCCCTTATAGGGAAAATCAGACATGACTGCAGGTTGTGCCTTGGCACTTCTGATGTGTTAGCCTCATCCCCTTTGCTTTGATTGCTGCTGTTATCATTCACCAACGGTGTTTTCCATCTTCACAGGAAAGCCTGGTCCAACCATGTAATCTGAGTGGGACTCCCAATCCAAGTACAAAAAAATAGCAAATGGTGGTGTTCTGCGCATAGAATGAGCGAGCACACACAAGGTCAATTTGGTATCCTTGTCAACAGCTTTGGGTTCCAATACTTTACCATGGTCATGTTTCATAGGTTGACAGCATATCACAGCACAAGATCACACAGGTTCTTAGTCTCAGCTTGCACATGCAGAATTCCACACATGCCCATAAATGTGTTTTAAACATATGTTGTTGCACAGAGACCATTTTGAGTGGGCTCTTAATGTGCCAGTATCCTTGTAAGTGAGACCCCTCTCAACTGTAGACCTATGTACATAATAGTTTTCCAACAACGGGCAGACCTCTACAGACCTACGACAAACATAAGAAGGTGGTACGAGCTCTCTTTTCTGTGGGAGGTATGCAGAGGGATGCCCAGAGGGAAGTTGAGAAGGCAGACAAGATGTCAGGTATTGGTTTAATAAATCTGATGGACCCCACATTTTGTTTAATAAATTGGAACTGAAAGTGGTCAGATGAGCTGATCCTCTCCCTTCCCTTGTAAGAATACATTATTACTGCTAACCGCCACTGACAAGCTCTTACCATACTATGTATGTACACTTGCACAACCTTAAAAGAGATGTTTCTGATGCTCCATCACCTCAGGAGACTAGTATAATAAGTGGATTATTATTTGAGGAGGGCAGCTGCCAATTTCAAGGAATAATGACAGTAACTGGCTAGGGTAAACCATAAAGTCCCTAAATAAACCTGAACTCAACCCCCTGGTAGTTATGGCACAGAGCGGGCAGGCATACCTTAGGGTAATGTGTAAAGTACTTATGCAGTGCCAAAACAGGAGAACTAGAAGAGGTCATGAAACCTCGCTATCACCACAGACATCCTACGTCATACACACTCTGAACCCATAGCAACTGTCAGAGTAAATAGTGACTCGTGAACCTTCTGAATTACAGCAAGCTCTTGTCAGGGCAATCAGTTTGGCTACTTGTGGAGAAGTTACATGGCACAGGTAGGACGCTTCCAAGACTCCACTCAGAGTACATACACCATAAGCGGCTCTTAAGATACCATGTCGGTCTCTAAGGCAGGACCCATCAACAAATAGAGTGCGGTCAGATTCGGGAAGAGGTACGTCTAGTTTGTCAGGTCTCGGTTTTATGCAAAACTTGGTAATGCTAGCACAGTTGTGGTAACATTTGCCCTCATCATCTCCCTCTGGATTCGGCAAAAGATAAGATGGGTTTAGTGTGTTACATCTCTTGATGGAAACATTTTCTGCTGCCAAAATGATTCTCTCATTGTGAGTTAAGTGGAAATTTGTCAAATGCTATGTGTGGGAATGGGTCATGATGTTCTCGATCGGTGTTCACCGCTACAACCACTTTGAGACAACTCTTGTGTAAAATGTCAAATATGAAAACATAGCGAAACAACAAACACCAGCAGAAAGCATTGCACAGTCATACATAGTGAAAGAACAGTGTGGGCCAAAATGTCGTACAGACAAGAGAGAGGCGAAGAGTTTGGGAAACAGCCATAACAACGCATGCCTTACATCGTATTCCTTTACAATGCTGTTGTTACAACAACCGTGTTGTTACAACGTGAACCATTACATCGCAAGTTGTTTCAACGACTTGCTGTAGGGGGTGCACTGGTGTTGGATTTAGAATCCAACACCTTCCCTGCTGTTGCACAAACTGGAGTAGGAATAGTAAATTGTACTATTCCTAAGACCAGCTCGCCCCCACAGCAAGTCGTTGAAATGACAAGTGATGTAATAGTTGGTGTTGTAACAACGCGGTTGTTGTAATGACCGCGTTGTAAAGGCATGCGATGTAACGCATGTGAAGTAAAAGAATATATTTGAAGAGTTCACTTGAGGACATAATATATATAATAAATAACTTGAAAGCGAGGCAGTTAAAAGGCAACTCGTGTTTAACAATCTTAAAGAACTGTATGGCTTTAGCACATAGGTTTATTAGCACTTATTTTGTGTTTCCAAATAGATTGAAGCTTGACTAGACAGTAAGAGCAGGAGATAAAATTACTTTAAAAAAATATACTAAGGTCTTAGGGGCACGATGATAAAGCACACATACCACTAAAATTGTATTTACCACAAATATACATGCATTCAAGAATGAAGACTGGTTAGTTTGTTAAGCATTGTTGGAAACTGCAATAAAGACTGGGTAGAGGATTAGTTTTGAGTTTGAGGTTACGGGGCCATGTGCATTTCAATGCTTTCTACTTTCAATCTGTAACTACTAAGTCAATTATTATTTGCTGGTCTGTAATAAAGTACTTTCTTATTTTGTATATAAGAAGCTGACTGTGAAACAGCAAATTGAGACCGGCTGCCTGCCTGTGTGAGGAGGGTCGATTTCCTGGTCACAACAGTAAAAAGCTGTCTTTACATTGCAAAAGAGGAGTCTGTCTTTTTTAATTTTGCTAAGTTTTAAAGTCACCCTGCAACAGTTAGAAAGCCAGCCTGGAAGTCCCTCTTGCCCTCACCTGACTGCTAAAGTCGTAAGACCACCTACCCCTGCTGCATAGATTATTGCACACCTTTTGGTAAGGAAAGCAGCCACTGTGTTCTCTGAATTTCTCGCTGTACATGGGGGACTGGTAGGATCCAGAGATTGCCATATTTTTAAGGTGAGGACAATGCAGACAATGGTCCTTGTTTTTGTATATATTGATCAGTAGTTTCCCTTGGCAATAGTAAACACAGATGTAGAAATATGAGATATAAGGTTATAAGAGACATAAGGGTATTGCATGCACGATTGTGTACATGTGTTGCACAATGTCAAGAAAGGCTCTACATAACTGGTTACCTTGTTAGTCCCAATATAAAGTTGGAATTGGTCAATATGGGAAATTTGAAATTGGAAGGTGCCAATATGTGTTCCAATGTTTGACATACAGGGACAGGTGCAAAGCTGATGTAGCCACACTTTACCTCCAGGTAGGATCTAAACACGCAAATTACTGCCCTGGACCTTATGTCCAGAAGTCATTCGATAGACTAAGAGATACATGGTTTGAAAAGATTATCCTCTCTGAGCACAGAGGCAAATGACCGGTGGTTGACAGGTGTATTTATCGTTTAGAGTACAATAATGCTGATTAACATTTAGAAGTAGTTGAAGTGTTCATATTTCTTATTCTGATGGTGAGTGCGTGTGTGTGTATATAAATAAAATGTGGCCTCAGTATGATGTCGTGTAATGTTGCATAATGTTATTTTCATGTGTATTGCACAATTGATAAAGGCAAAGTTGATGAATGTTCTTGTTTTTAAAAAACGTGTGTAAGTTTTAAAGTAAGAGTAATATTTGACCAGATAGATAAAAAAAATTACATTGTAGAAGAATTTGAAATACGAATTATCATGGAGACTCCCTTAGTGTATATAGAAAAGATATTTCCAAATGATCATAGAAAATTGCAAAAATATTATTTAGAACGGTTTAAAGCCTCCCAGAAACATACAAATCCCAGGCCAAAAGAAGGGAGACTTGACGACAAAATACTAGAGCATATTGGTACACAACTCAGAAGTAAATATGCAGGAGCCAAATTACAGAAGCGAGAAGTCACTTTAGCTTTATGGCAAGATTTACGTGAGAAGACTAAGAACCCCTCGAAAGTTGATATCCATAGTACCCCGTCTATTCCCCCCACCCCTATATGATCCTATGAACACCTCTCCCAAGGTACCTGCTATTTATTCACTGGTGCAGCTCCAGGAATCCTCAGTGGTATTTGAGAACCCCGACATTGAGACCCCTTTACAATCTCTAAAAGTTACCTCTAATGTTACTCTACAAATGCCAAAGCAAAAACATGCAAGTATATCTAGGCAGCAAGTAAGGGTAGGTGACTACCAGTTTTCAGGACATCTAGAAACACAGTTAACACTACATTTAGATCCAGCTTCTCCCCAGGAAGATAGAAGCGAACAGCAAAGACCATGAGATAGTGATGACCAGTTAGATGTTTCATCAGCAACATTGCTTTTGTTGCACAGAAGAGACACAAAAGGAGGGGCAGTTAGGAAGCAGATGTCCACCCACAGCAAAGAGATGGAGATGATGTTCAATATAGTGACTAGTGTATAGGGCTGTAGGTATGGTGCAATGGCCAGTATCCCAAGAAAGGAATAGGACTGAAGGTAGACTACTAACCTGGCAGAAGGGGAACGTAATAGTTTCACCATAAAGTGTTTAAGAATGGATATCACGAAGTGAGAGTAGAAGAGAGGCAAGGGAAGTGAGGAGAGAGGGATATCACAATAATTTTTCAGGACAGATTCAGGGAAGACTTGGGCGAATAGCAAATGGAAGAGTATATACATAAGCGTGTGGATAGTATGGGTGAAATGCTTCAACCACCAAAGGCTAGGCACCTTACCTATGATGTTAATATTCAAGAAAAAACCCTTATCGATTTGGATCACACAAAGAGTGCAAGGCCATTGCCTAATAATCTTTATATTAAAGAAGGGGAGCAGAAAATGCTTTCTAGAGTTAGGAAAACTTGAGCAACAGAGCTCGAGCGATTGCAGTTTCAGGGAACACATGGCCACCCAGACCTCAGGATGGGATCTTGTGAGGCCATTGCAGGATTGACACTACATAATAGACCAGTACAGCAAATTAATTTTCAATCACTGTTGCACAGCACAGATCTCACCCCTAGTGGGATAGTTGCTGAAGAAGCAGAAAATAGCTGGCACAGTGGTGTGCCATATGGGGATAATTTAGTAGATGGGGCTGAAAGGTTAGCCTCACAGATGAATCCATGACCACAGAAGGGAAGGCTTGTTTGATCCATATGATATGGCGAATGCTGAGCATTGCATTCTTTTTAGTGAGGGAGATTTAGAATGGGATTATCCCTACATGCTGAAATGTTCCTTTGTATGTCAGAAATATGCTAGACAGCACTATCCCCAGCGTTCTACCACTCCCTTACAGATACGCCCTGAAAAGCAGGGGACCTGGGGCAACTCGTTCTGTTCCTTGGACCCAAGAAAGGACTACCGCTGCTTACAGAGAGAGCAGGGAAATGGATTAGAGCTTTCGAACAGCAAACTGGAGGTATCACCTTGGCAGTAGGGGGCATAAAGTGTCTTCTTAGCTCGCTTATAGAAGATGAAACAGACATTGATTTTCGAAAAGCTGGAGTGAGAAACGTTGCCCTCACTGACACCAGATATGATTGGTCTCCATTTGATTTGGTTAGAACAGTGGTTTGGGATCAGCTGAGGAAAATGTATCCTGATAGGCTAGACATTAGATCTCTCATGGCTCAATCAATGTAGCAAAATGAGGATCCCGCGTAGTTCCTTGATAGGATGAAAGAAAAATGGACAAACAAGAGGTGACATAAAAATCAGCAGCTAAATTAGTGCAGCAAAAGTTGGCAAAGAAAGGAGCAATAGAAGGAGCTTAAGTGGCAGGCACGACTCGGATGACTGCAATATCTGTGGGATTGGTCCTAGTGGCTACTCGACAACAGTATCCTCAACAACAGGATAATGTAAGGATAAAGGGAAGTATTAGAGGAGGACAAGGAGGAATAGGAATTGGTAGGCTACGGCATCAAAGGATGGATCAAGTAGGTCATTATTGTCAGAGGTATGGACATTTCATTAGAGACTTCAGAACTAAGAGATGGGATGAGCAAACTGGAAGAGTAGGAGTTTACAATCAGCCAGGAACCACAATAGTACAGCCACAGCCAAATTTGCAAATCATATATGTGCCTCAGACCCCATCACAAAATATGCAGCCACCAGTAATGCCTCAAGCACAACAGGTGCCGCCTTAGCAAAACTACAAAACACTCCCAATGGGGACTCCACCTCAAAGTGAACAAGGAGGTGTCATTGTGAGAGGAGGGAATCCTTTCCAGATTAATTCTGTGTGAGGAAATACACAAGGAAGGTAACCACAGAGTATTTATATGTGTCCATTATTGTCAGTGACATACAGGCCAGCTGGGGAACCCACTGTGGCAGTAGCTCTCAATGACAAAAGGTATGTATTACTCATAGATACAGGAGCAACAAGATCCTGTATTAGAGAGGGAGACTCTCTGATTTCCAACAGCTCATTAGACACTCAAGAATTCTCTGGGGAAGTATTGAGGGTTCCTTTACTAAACTAGTTGAGGTGGAAGTAGGAGGGAGGTACATCAATGGCTGTTTACTGTTATCGCCAGCTGCCCTAGCCAATTTGTTAGGGAGAAATCTTAAGGCCAAGTTAAATATGACTATTCATTTTGAATCTGATGGTACCATGAATTGTTCTACCCCTGTAGTGCTACCTTCCAGGATCATAAAACAGTAGGGTCCTACTGGTACGTGAGCAATGACAAATGCAACATTTAATTAGCACTTAAGGCGAACACCTACCACTCTTGAAAATTGCCAGGGGAGAATGTACATTGATTCTACACCTCCCACATCACATGGAGCGCTTGCACTATTGTTTGTGAGGTTGCCCTACATTTCATCGCACTTCTCTCTGTCCTGATGAAGACCGGTATGCTAGGATCTAAGTCACCTTGTGCAACAGTCGGGTCTAAACGTTGACTTTTTTAGACTAACAAGCCGGGACTGATTATTGAACAAGGAGAAATAAGAGACCGTACTAAATCCTGTAGACAGGCTACCTTTGTATTAATCCTTTCTTAACCTTCTCTATATCACTGCGCACTTGAGCACCATCTGAAACACATCTTTTCTTTTTGGAGCAACCGTTATACAATAAATTTGATTTATTCCTTTGCTGAATTATAACTAATGAATCTTGCCACAAAATCTGAATCCCATTGTTTGACTCTTCATGAAGTGCATTTCATGTATGTTGTTGCCTTCTGTATTTGAATTTGATTTGTGCTCACCTAAAGCTCTAATTAAATGTTGTGTTTGTCATTGCTCATGTACCAGTAGGACCAAACTGTTTTACATACCACATGTTACCCAGGTCCTATGAGGTTTGTATGGGTTCTGTTAGGGAAGCAGATCTGTCCCATGTCCCAGACACCTTGTGGACTAATAGTCCAGATGATGTAGTCTTATTCATACTGCTTCACCATTCAGAATTACATTAAAGAAATGTGCTACCTTACCTAGCGAGAGGAAGTATACTTTTTCTAAGGAGACAAATGGGGGGCGTGGCCAAGATGGCATTGTGAGCATACGTGCTTTGTAACCGTTCCGCTCCGGCTCTGGATTTTTGCACCTACATCGCTGAACCCCGGGGTCCTGGGGGGGCCCATCTGCTGCAGCTGCGGCACTGGATATTCTCCGCCGCATTGGATGGCCCGGAGGGGTTTTTGGAGGCCGTTGCGGGGGCTCGGACGAAGCACCAACGCTAATGAGCCGGCGCGCCTGGACCTGAGTGAGCAGGGCTGGCTGCACCCTCCGCTGTGGCTCAGTGGGATGCGAATGGCGTGGGACTAGGGAGCTGAGGCCTCCACAACGTCCAGGCCTGCTCGCTGGCCCCCATCCATATCTCAGGCGGCGGCCCACGGAGGATGGGTCGTCGTTGGAACAACCACCTGCATCTGCGTTGCCACTGGCCTTCTCCTGCGGGGCCTAGAGACATCGGAGAGGCGGCGGCGCCTGGCCTTCCTTGCCGGTCTTTGAATGTATGGCAGATCCTCCTCGAGGTAGCGGTCCCCCCACTCATTACCGCACATCTGGCAGCTTGGCTCCATGGTCCTCAGGTGGCGGCGCTGTGCTACCCCTAAAGACACTCCCAAGTCCATCAGCAGGGGGAGGCCCGACCTGAGGCCGGTCCCCCTCATTCACAAAGGCTCTTTACTTTGCCGTGACTACACCAGGCGGCCTGGGGGCTATAACAGGACTGTGGTCCACCCCTCCCCCCTTTGTCCTGGCCCTTACTGCCAGAGAAAGGTGCTAGTTAGTGAATCGTGCTGAGGGCCTGGGGAGGGCTGACTTAGTGGCCTCCAGTATTCAGCGGCAGTGTGTGGCAGGATGGCATGGGGCCGAGCTTGGAAGTACCCCGGCGGTGGGACCGGACTCTGAGGGGACCTAATACTTCACTGGCTCCTAACGCCTTCTATGAGGCCTTATCTGAGGCCCAAGCTGTTGCACCCTCCCACTGCTTGTTGTGAATAAGGGGGTTCTGCCTTTGGGGCTCCCCTTGGAAACAGATGCTTTGCGGGTCCCTGCTGGTGAGCTCTGTGCTGGCGATTTCTTCTGGTGCCTCAGAGGTTGGAACGCTCCATGCTCCCTTTGGACTAGTTACCTGTCCGTCGCCCTTGCGCCCACGGAGCCCACCTCAGCCTCCAAGATGACCACTGCCTGGGTTAAGAAGGATCGTACGATCAAGCACATGTTTGCTAAACCCCCACCTCAAGAGCGCTCTCTGCGGAACCTTCGACCCCGGAGGGAGGCTTAGATGGGGAATCCCCCATCACTCGCTCCTGTATAGATGCCCTTTTCCTGTCGCTGAAGGAGGACCACCAACAGATCAAGAACGACCCTGGCTAAGGACTTGCAGGCCGTCCCGCAGGATGTCTCAGAGATTGGGCGCTGAGTGGACTCCTTGGAATCCAACGACACTGCTAGGGGTGAAAAAATTGAGTTCTCCGCCAAAAAATATTTAGCCTCTCTGATAGACAGATTTATTTACAGGCACATGCTGAAGACCTGGAGCACAGGTCAGAAGCAACAATGTGGGGATTCAGAATGTGCTGATCTCAGTGGAGGCAGGAAATGTTGAGGAGTTCGTCTAGGCCCTCTACGCACAGATCTTGGAGGATTTACCTGTCTCTGAGATACGCCTTGACGGTGTGCATTGGGTTGGACTCCCCCGTGCCTCCAACAGGCCCCCGCCGGACATCCTGGCCTGTGTCAACAGCTTCCCCATGTAGGAACATATCCGGCGAACTGTCCGGGGGTCCGATTCCATTAGCTTTCGGGGTCACTCCCTACAACTGTTTCAGGACCTCTCTGGTGTAACCCTCCAGAAGTGGCGACAATTCTGCCCAGTGACATTGCATCTTCACAGCCTTGGCATCCCCTATTCTTGGGGCTACCCTTTCCATCTACTTTTCGACTGGGAAGGTCAGACTTGCCAGAACCTTTTGCACCAAGCAGCATATGCCCTCCTTAAGATCGCACAGCCAGAATCTCAAGCTGGGAACTTCGATGAGCCAGAGGCGGGAGGTGGGTGCTGGGAGACGCACCGGAGGAGACAGAGGGGCAAGAAACGTTCAAAGTCTAGCCCAAGCTCATCATCCAAGAACGCAAGGCAGTCCTGGAGAGCATTACCGGTAGGTCCTCGATGGGAAGGACAGACTGATCCTAAAGTGGAGAAGTGTGGCTCACTGGTTAGAGCAGGCAGACCCTGAAGCAGAGGTCAGACCCGGGACCAGGGTTCAATTCCCGACGCGGCAGGGTGTTGAGCTCAAATGTCCACGGACTCGATAATTCTCGCTTCGGTGCCTGGCCTAATCATGGGCTCACACTCTGCAACTCTGGGCATTAAGCTTGCTTAATCTCCACAACGGCCCCCCGCGGCGGGATGCCTGGCTTTCACCTTGGGGATGCCCTGTAGGGGCTATCTCACAGGGAAAAACCAGGACGGGTTCCCAAGGCAAGCGCGGAGATACCCCTTCGGGGGTCGATTCTGGCGCTATATAAGAAATATAATAATAATAATAATAAAGGGCCCATTTCCAGGGCCTCGGAGGCCTGTTGGATGCAGTTTGGGCCTCGGGGCGGAGCAACGCTCGAACTGACTATGGCCATGATCGACCCCATCCGGACCGTTCCTCATCGGTGGTAGGGGACCCCTTTCCAGGCCTATCCCCCCAGAGATTCTATTTTTCTTACTGTTTGGTCATGTTTGTGGGGGTTCTTTTTATGTCTTTTCTTTCCACACCGAGTACCTCTGCACCGAGCACTGGTGCTTGACACACCTACGGACACCTCAGGTTACGCTCTGTGGGTTTCAGGGTACTCATGGGGTACCTTTGCTGAGAGGGCAGACTGAGGGCTAGGCCCCTTGACATGGTATACTCTCTTTCCCTTAGTATGGCGCCCCAAGGTTGGCTCAAGGTTCACTCCCTTGACGTAAAGGGCCTAAACAATCCGGTTAAATGGAGGGCCATCCACCCGTTCCTAGAGAATTCAGGAGCAGATATTTGTCTCTTGCCAAAGACTCACCTCCTGACCGGGGACGCACACTGGCTTAAATCCAGGAAATTCCCGCAACAATTCATTTCCTCCTCTGGCCATAAAAAAGGCGGGGTGGCTATCTGTTTTTCCCACTCCTTTAGGGTTCCATTGATCCAAAACTGGCAAAACTCAAGGGTCGCCTTTTGGCATTTGACATTGGGCACCATATATGCCCCGAACGAGGGGCAGGAACGTTTTATTTGGGACGCTCTGTCTTATTCACTGCTTTCGCATGACCGCCTCATACTAGTAGGTGGCGACCTCAATCTGGTCATGGACAACCTCATGGGCCGTTCGCCCCACAGGAACGCAGGCATTTCTTGGTTGAAGGCAGCTGGACTTGTTGACCTCTAAAGGGTTCACCACCCAAACTCTAGGGACTTCACTTTCTTCTCTCATGCACACAGGACCTACAATAGAATTGATTATTTCATGGGCTCCCAGGACTTCGTTAGGCTTTGTACTTCAGTGAAGATTGATCTGCACACCCTCTCTGACCACTCCGCGCTTGTTTTGGAGTTCAGACCCCCCTTCCAGCAACAGGCTAGAAGACTGTGGCGCTTACAGGGGACTTTGTTAAGCAAGCCAGAGACCCAGGGGAAGATCAGGAGATTTATCACTGACTATCTAGCCAATAATGACACCCCAGAGGTTGTTTGGGACGCAATGAAGGCTGTTGTCAGGGGAGAATTTATCTTCTTGGCAGCTGCTGACAATAAGGACCGGAAATGGAAATGGGCAGTACTCCAATCTAAAGTTAGGGAGTTGGAGTAGTAAGTAAGTAAGTACAAATTTTATTGTATGTAGTTAATTAAAACCTTTACAATATTGATGACATGAAAAAGAAAAAACATGTGATTTAAAACTGTAATGAACAAGGGAACAGATCATTAAAAAAAAGAAGAAAACTTTCTGTAATGTCTGTGTGCATGATGTACTTGCGGATGTAACTGATTAATTGCACATTCACGCAGTCAAATTCAGACCTTTAGAATTCTTGTTCTCAGAGTTCACTATTAACTGAAGTGCCTTTTGACAAAATTTAGCGGCCCTGCAGGCTATCTGTAGTTGGTAACTGTTCAGAGCTAGCATAACAGCCGGGCGGCATGATCTAATTTTGGAAAGTCGGAATACGTGGAGTAAATAATAACGTCTCAAGTTTGTCAAAGCCGGACAAATGCACAGTATGTGCATCATAGTTTCTTCCATTTGCCCACATAGTCTGCAAACAGGTGTCGGCCATGTTTGTTTCCATGCCGATGTCTGATCTTTTAATATGGAGATTCCCAGCCGTAATTTTAGGAGTATTTTTTGGGCTGCTGGGGATGTATGATTAACTAAATATGGTTGCGGCTCCAATTTCCCGTACATTGCCAGCACAGTCCAGCCATACTTTTTCTTCGCTGTAGCAGCTTTGTCTGTTACCCATGATCTTTGCTTTGCTGCCGCGTTGGTCTCTTTTTTGAAGGCCGCAAATGATTGATTTGTATTCCATGCCTTTTCCAACTTGAGGTTTGACACGGCGCTCTCCCATGCCATTTTCCATGAGTTTTTTTACTTTTTCTGGTTGTTCATCTCAGACCAACAGAGGCCCATGAGCGTATTCTCTTCAGTAGATCTTAGTTTCCAACATGTTTTTAATATGGCTGCTTGTCTGCTTTGGTGCTGATTTAATAAACCAAATTCCAAGCAGATCTGTGGTTGGGAGACAAACTTTGGAATTTGGAAAATATATTTGAACAGCTCTGATTGTTGTGTGTTCAAAAAGTTGGCGTCTTTTCCCTTGTACAGTTCCGACCCATATGTAAGAGATGGAAGAAATTTTGCAGCTATTACCTTCAGCAAATGCAAGTTAGATGGACAATTCAGTTTCATTTTTAATAGGTTTAGTGCAAAGCGTAGTTTAATTGCCTGAGCCTTTCTGTATGACCCTGAGCCTTTCTGTATGAAAGTTGGAGTAGATTCATCATCGCACAGGGGCCCCAAGAGTGTGGCGCCAATTGGAAGCTGCCAGGAAACAGTTGGCGGGGTTGGACTTAGACAGGGCAGAATTCAGCTTGCTTCACCTCAAGCATTTGAATTATCTTAGTGGTAACAAAAGTGGTAGGCTCTTGGCTGCTAAATTGCATGCCCAACGCTTAGCTAACATAATAAGAACGTTACGGACAGAGAGGGGTACTGACCTTACAGAGGACGATTCCATTGCTGAGCACTTTAGACTCTTTTATTCCTCCATATACACTGCACAGACCACCTCATCTAACGATTTTACTGACTATCTGCTTACCTCTACTGTTACTAAGCTCACTGATGACTTGGCGTCATCACTCGACTTCCCTATTAGAGTGGAGGAAGTCGTTTCGGCATTAGTCAGACATAAGCTGCTGAAGTCCCCTAGCCAAAATGGGTTTCCCGCCGGGTTTTATAAGACCTTCTGCCCTGACCTTGCCCCAATCCTGACCAACTTTTTCAATTTCATAACTGACTCTGGCTCTCTCCCAGCGTCCCTGCTGGATGCTAACATAACCATTATCCCAAAGCCAGGGAAAGACCCCACACTTTGTGTGAACTATCATCCAATTTTGCTTCTTAACTCTGACTCTAAACTCTTCACAGGAATACTAGCATCTTGCCTTAACTTTCTCATGCAGGGCCTCATACACCCTGTCCAGGCCGGGTTTGTTCCACACAGACTCTGCACAGACAACATCAAAATACTTTTACATGCCATTGACAAAGATCACCGTAAATGAGGCTTCAGTATGTTGCTTACAGTGGATGCGGAAAAGGCCTTTGATCGGGTCCACTGGCCTTTTTTCACTGCACATTGGAGCATTTTGGTTTTGGGAATGCTTTTGGTCCTTGGTTTTAGTGCTTATAAGGCACCGCAGGCGCCTGTCAAAGTCAATGGGTGAGTTCTGAAAAGTTACTTATTGGTAGAGGCACTAGGCAAGGCTGACCCCTATTGCCCTTTTTGTTTGCTTTATACATTGTGCCATGCGCCCAGCACATCAGAGACCATGGCCGAATTAAAGGGATCCCCATGGAGGGGGGAGCACCGCATTAGCCTATACGCGGACAATGTTATGGTCATGCTGGACTCTAGTCCAAAGAGCCTCTCTGGGTCTCATAACATGTCACAGAATACCCTCTGCATGCAAGGTTGACTGCAAACAGTGCACTGACCTGCAAACACATGCCATAACATTCTTACTTTTATGGGCCAGAGGGAGTTGCACTCTTTCGACTCAAGCTCTTCATCTCTTGTGGAGAAATCAGAGCTGGAACATTTGAAATACTGAATATCACAAGTTAAAAACTCTAAGAAAAATTGAAGTTAAGGAAGAGTTCAAGGGCAACCAAATAAATGACACTTACATCTCTGCAAAGCACATGAGAAACAAAGAGCACACTGTTTATTGCAGAGAACTGATTTGGGTTTATGCCTCTCTGGTGCCTGTTACTATCTTTGCATCTGTGTGACCGAGACCCAGTCCTATCTGTGACCCAGCAGTCACAATATGGGTAATCCCAGGGAAACTGTGCCCAACAAAGTAGAAGAAATATGAAAGGGGTGGTAACGTGTTACGAGTGTACAGGCATCTATTCTGGCTCGTTCTGAGAAAGTAGAAAAGGGGTTGACAAATCCAGCAGTGTTTTTGTTGAGCATCATCCAGCATTGTTACCACTAATGCCCCCTCTATGGACCCATGCCTTGCTCAGTTGGGTCAGACTAGAGCTGACAATTTGTTTATTCTCCTTGACATTGTGTTTACACCTGGCATCTCTCCAAGAAGTGTCTCACAGCAAACAAGGAAGACTAGCAGTTCCGCGTGGGAGATAATTAACAATCTTACCATTATTTACCCCCAGCCTGTTTCCTGTATGCGGCAATAATGACTAATGTACCCCCTTTTCCCCAGGTGTAGCTGAGTCATCTAACCAACTAAGGTCCTCTATTGGTTACAATCTAAGTGTCTCTTTCCAACAGTGAGGGAGGATCTAATAATTATGGCAAGAAGGGTTGGGTGGATTGGACCTAATAGGAAAAGTATCGAGGGGGACTGTGTTACTATAAATGTTAAAGACCCCCAAGTAGCAGGTGAGAATCTGTCTAGGTCTCCATGCCTAGAAACAATCATAATAACATAGCTCTTCTGCCCTGGAGTATTTCTATCACCACATGCATCACTCTCGCAGGGTGCCAGCCCCTGCTCCACCTTCCCAATTTCCAGTGGCTGATTGTCAACCTGCGGTTCCTCATCCAAAAGATTTATGGCACTAAGCGAGTTACAGGTAATAGAATGACATAACATCATTGGGGATTCAGCCAATCAGAGGGAATGGGGTAACCAGACAGTAGTTAAAACAATGAATTATTAAGGACATTACTATGTGTAATTTATTTAACTACTCTCTGATTTCCCTCCCTATATATCTTTTCTATTCTCACAAGCACAAGCCATTTTCCACACTCCCCCTGGAGCAACCCACTTTTCTGTTTTGGAACGTTCCTGACAGTGATCTGTTATAATAACTGTGAGATTAAACTGTCACTATTGAAGCTATTTATGGTGCTTGTGTGTCTTTTTGAGGATATGCTTAATTGAATTAAGGAACTACTGGGGTACGCTTATGATTTAACTTGAGTTCTATATGTACCATGTTCATAGATTTTGATTTAATGAATACCTTCCTAAGGAAATTAGTCTAGCATCCCCACTACCAGCATCAGTGGGACATAAAGGAGTGTCTTTTTTACATCATGGAACATATTTGGTTTTAAAAACAAGCTAGATACCCCAGGCTGAGTCTATAGTACCTCCTCTTCTCATGTGATTTGTCTTCAGGAAACCTGGGATGTAGTCCCCTACTACGTGGAAGGATTCTCTTCTATTTGTAAGCCCGCTGCTCCATCATTATCAGGTTGGCCAAAAGGTGGTCTTCAAATTCCAATTTCAAATGTATTACCTGCTGTTATTAGGAGATCCTTTACTGCCTCACCCTATTACAAGCTTGTTTGACTGTCCTTTTCAGGCAGATCTCACCTGGTTTTAATTAATTTGTATATTAATATTTTTGATTCCGCATGTAGTGAGGTTGTTACTTCTTTAGAGGCGGATTTAGATATATTTTTACTAACCAGTTCTTCAAATTGTTTTGTTTTATTAACAGGGGATTTTAATATACAGACATGTATGTTTGCTGCTAAATTGGTGTGTGGTATAACCCGCAAGCAGGTGACTGAGTCCCTCACTTTTCACTTAACTCCTATGGGTACTCTCTCAAATCCCTAATTTTTAAGTACGATTGATTATTATTGGAGAAAATTACAGAGGAAATGAAACGCCGACTCACATGTATACGCTGAATATGTTGCTCTGTCCGGTTTGATGCTGATTGTACTTTCACACATAATGAGGAAAGGCTACACACCTTTATGGCTAAGTCGACATAGTGCAAAATCACGACAACTGGAATTTTCCCTATTTTATGAATTTGAAAACTACTAATTGGCTTTACACTATAATCCTACAAGAATTAGCTTGACGAAGTCTGTGGTTGTTACCACGAAAGACGAAACATGTGTTGGCTAGGTTTGGAGTTGAAGATCACCATTGAATAAGGATATTAAATGAAGATTATAAGAAGATTGCGACGACTTTGATTTATTTTGAACATTGATTGGTGTTGGAATTTAGCTCAGGATGTACCTGTTTGTTTTTTAAATAAATTACCAGATCCCTTCGTTTATTGGTAGAGGAGCCAGTATGACCATTGATCATTTTAGTCTTCCTTTCAACCAGGAACCTTGTTATCGATCATGGAATAATACCAAGTGCACTAAGTGACCATAAGCCTCTAGTTGTCTCTTGTTATTGTAGACTGAAAAGCAAGGGTTAGCTCCAAGACTGCTAACATTGATGCCATAAGAAGAAGGGGATAGATCCTCCAGCTGTGCTCCAGAAGCTGTTAATTACTAATGTAGCAGAGTTTAAGTATTGCCTGGGTGACAAGGTATATATGTTACTAATTTTTGCATTTGAAGCTATTACTAGGCCACATAATGATTTCTTAACCCAAAATCCTAGACACAGGGCCCATAGCAAAGCATGATTGGTTTCATCATTCATACATTCTGGATGCTAAAGTGCTGCGGACAGCACCGCACAGCTCACCAAGGGAGCAAACTCTCTTCAAAATACTTAGGAAGAATACAACTCAGCTTCAGGCAATAGTAAGTAGGCTCTCAGGGTAAAGACTTGGGCAAATGTAACCCAGGCAATCGAGGCCAATGATGCCACTCTGTTTTGGAATACTGTTAATGCTCCATTGCTGAAAGGTGAAACAGTTCCAGAGCTCAATCCACATGCCCCCCCCCCTATACATGGGTTGAGCATTATTCAGACATTTTTGGCTCTCTAGCGAGTGACACAGAGCCGATCGGCAGCTGAGTTGTTAAGAGTCCTCTAGAAACATCCCTGGAGGAAGTTATTTTGGCCTTCGACCACAGTACAGGGGTAAATTGCCCGGGACAGATGGTTTTCTGGTTGATGCCTTCACTGCTGTTGGAGAACTCTGGGGCCCTCATGTTCTTGACATAGTTGCAGAGAGTATGATTTCCCCTAGCTGCACTGACTCTATTATAGTGTCCATCTTTAGGAAGGGGGATAGATCAGATCTGAAGTGCTTCCTCGTTATTTCATTACGGGATTCTTCTGCCAAAATAATCAGCAGGGCGCTCCTAGAAAAATTGGAGCAGTGGGCCACCGATAACTCCATCCTGTCAGGAGCACAGTTTGATTTTAAGAAAGGGTTGGGGGACCTTAAAACAGTGTGCCAACCTGGGCCTTCTTTTCTGGAAATCTACAAAGGTCAAAGCTGGCTCACTATCTTTATTTTTTCTGACCTCAGTAGTGCCTTTGATTTGATAGATTTGGCTCAAGCTGGGAATGTACTCACTCCTTTAAAGTCAAGAAGGGAATAAGGAAGGGTTAAGTTCTGGCTTGTTTCTTTTTGCCCTTTACATCAATGGGGTTGATGATGCTCTCAGGGCTCTGCAGGCCAACGCGCCTATTGTCGCCCGCCGGTTGGTCCCTGTGGAACTTTCCGCCAGTGGCGCAGTTTTGATGTCAAGAACACCGTCGGCCTGCACAGACTATGGACACCTTTGTCGATTTTATGGAGAAGAGGAAATTGAAGGTCATTTTTATCAAAACCTGTAAGAGAACATATGGTAAAAAGACCTAGAGGAGCAGAAGCATTTATATCACAGATTCCCTGATTACAAGGATCAATACATTCAATTATTTGGGTATATCGCTTGCCAGCAATGGCTCATGAGTCAATCACATACAAAGTGGTAGGCTAAAAATAAGTGGGGTCTGCATGGGTGTCTTTAGATCTTCAAGGAAGCTCAGTAGTCATCCTACAAGAGAAATGATAAATATATATGAAGCCAAAGCAGTGGCTGATGGCTTGTATGGAGGAGGCATCTGAGGATATGTTCTGAGTGGCTCTTTACAGACAGAGGAGAATGCCTTCCTCGAGCATCTGCTAAGAATCCCTACCTATGTCTCAACATACATTACCCATAATGAGGTGGGACTTAGCTATCTAGAGGATTTACTCTTACTAAAGCCGATCTTGCTTTGGCCTTTACTAGATCTATCATCATGGATTGTCATACACTTGACCATGTTTTGAACATTCCTTGGCTCTTCTTTATTAATGATGTGCTAAAGAAGTTTCATGACTCCCTCATAATTCAATCCCCATCCAGTGTGATGGACCTGCATAAAAGTGGTTTTAAAGACCCTTTTTAGGCTCCAGATCTGCAAATAGGGCACTGTTTGAGGGTAGGAAACCTATGGTCAACCTATGCATGTCAATTTCATCCGGGGAAGGCTTCCAACTATATTAGTCTATGGGCGTGCGTTCTCACAAGGCTTCGAAAATCGAATTGTGCACTTTCTAGTCCCCTTTCCAGTAATGACACAACGACATAGCGATATGACCCCCATGCCCATGACCATGCTTTGAACATCCCTTGGCTCTCATATATTAATGATGTGCTAAAGAAGTTTAATGACTGCCTTATAATTCAATCCCCATACAGTGTCATGAACCTGCATAAAAGTGAGTTAAAAGCCCTTTAAGGCTCCAGATCTGGAAATAGGACACTTGTTGAGGGTAGGAAACATATGGTCACCCTATACATGTCAATTTCATCCGGAGAAGGCTTCCAACTGTATTAGTCTATGGTCTTATGTTCCCAGCACCAATTTGTTCTAACCAGGCTTCGGAAATTGAATTGTGCACTTTCTAGTCCCCTTTCCAGTAATGAAACAATGACCTAGCGATGTGACCCCCATGCCCATGTGATGGCACTTCAAAACTGAGCACTAAGCACTTTATTCTTTTTTGTTGTTTTGTGATGGACTGCAATGATTTTATCTGAAACCACTTTTCATTGCAAATAATGCCAGGTACCACAAAGCTGCACTAAAATTCCTACATGCCTTGACGGACTCTTTTCTATTTTCTAGTATTGCTTCATTTATATGGGTTGGAGTACAAATTAGGAAAAGCATTTTTTTCTAGCTTAATACGGAGCATACTCATTTAATGTATTTTATTATATTTTAGAACCATATGATGAACTGAAGACACAATGTCAAGAATCGTCCTTCTAGGGACCATTAACTGAATTTCTGGGGGCCCTCCAAATCTGCTGCACATCAATCAATCAATTATTTGTATACCACGGCTAATCCCTCTGGGGGGTATCCAGGTGCTGTGCTGAAGGTATCAGGTGAAGACCCAAGTGTTGAGTTCCTTCCTGAAGTGGTTCAGCGAGGGAGAAGTGCAAAGGTGGGGGGTGTTCCAGGCTTTGGCGGATAGATGGGAGAAGGAGAGTCCTTCAGAGTGGCGGATATGCTGTGTCTGAGTGAGCGCAAGGTGTGTGGAGCGGGGGTTTCTGGGGGTTGGTGGATGATCAGGCGGTGGTTCATGTAGTCTGGTCCTTGGTTGTGGAGGGCTTTGTATGCGTGGGTCAGGAGTTTGAACTGGCATCTCTTCTGGATGGGGAGCCAGTGAAGGTCTTTCAGATGCTGGGTGAAAAGTGCCGTCTTGAACAGGTTGAGGAGCAATCTGGCTGCTGCATTCTTGATTTTCTGGAGTATTTGTATGAGTTGGGTGGAGGTGCCGGCATAGAGTGTGTTGCTGTAGTCAAACTGGCTGGTGAGGAGGGCCTGCGTCACAGTTTTCCTCATGCTGATGGGGATCCATCTGAAGATTTTGTGGAGCATGCCGTTCATATAGAAGCAGGCCGAGGCCATGGTGTTGACCTGATGTTTCACTGGGAGTTTGCTCTCCATTACGATGCAGAGGTTTCAAGCATGGTCTTTCGGTGTAGGGATGGGTCCGAGCTCCGTTGGTCGCCAGGAGTCATTCCATAAGGGCAGTATGGTTGCCGAAGATCAGAACTACCTTCTGTACATGTTGAGTTTCAGACAATTTTAACAATCTTCATGCAGTTGTGGCAATTGGTTTTTGTCTAGGTGGGGTTTGTTGAGTGTGAGAGGAGGAGTTGAGTGTCGTTGGCGTAGGAGAGTATGTTGATGCGCAATCTGACAATACCTGCAAGTGGAGTCATAAAGATGTTGAAGAGGGTAGGGCTGAGCTGAGGGTTGAGCATTGGGGGACTCCGTCTATGGTGTGCTTAGGTTGCGAGGTGAAGGGAGGGATGTAATGTATGTTGTATGCATCCCCTGTATTGTTCTAATTATAGAGAATTGTAGTAGTATTGAAGTATGCACTGTATTTTATTACCACAAAACAATGGTCCGGGGATTAGTTAATGGCTTTTTATTAATAATGTTGTATTATTGTTCTTTTATGGCCAACTTGTTTGCCCTAAATAAAGCCTTTAAACAAAACCGAGTCTCCTGGGCATACACAACACCTGCTTCCCCTGGAAAAGTGACCTCCGGGCAGCAATTTGCCTTTAGTGGTACAGGCTACAAAGAAGGCACAGGAAGGACTCTGGCTGGGCTATTACAAGTAGCACATCTGTATCAACTGAAACACCATAAGCCAGGTAACAGGAATAAGTGCTTAACGCCTTGCAGGAAAGCAGTAGTTCACACAGTTTGAAAGGTCTAATAATACAGTGTGAGGCCTTAACCACAAACAGCACCATAGAAAAGTCGAAAAGAGAGGTTAGAGAAAATGAAAGAATAGATACTGTGAAGGATTTCCATTGTTTGAAGTCTGTGGTTTAAATGGGAGTTGCAATGTGTGAATTGTAAATGTTTTTGCTTTAAATAATTAGTAAATAAAAGACAAAAACACAATAGAAGCCTCACTGTCTTGATGTAGAATCAGGTTCCCTAGTACTTGTGTGGTAGAGGAGTAGAGTACAGAATGTTTAAATCTCAAACAAAATCGACTTAAAACATTGATTCTATAAAACAATGGGAGCATGAGCTGCGCACTATTACTATTCTAATGTATGTACTTGTTTTTAAGAGGAATTGTGTGCCATCAAGGGTAGTCTCAAACCAATGGATAACACAAAATGCAGAATTGGAATGGTTTAAAAGAGTGACTTGAAAAAAGTGATTGAAACACATTCAAAAGAATGGACAACAGCTTGAGGAATATCTATTCTATTAATGGACATGAAGAAAGATCTAAGCTTGAGTAAATGCTTTTTACCTTTCAAGGTTAATTTACATCCAGAATATGAGTATATTCAATTTCCACTAGAACGAACATGCTGTATGTGAGGTGTGAAGCAGCAGCAGTTCCCCAGTAACAGTGTTAACCATTCTCATCCCTTCAGGTCAATCAACCTTCCCGCTGATTCGTAGGGTATTTTGAGAGAAAGCATCAATATGGCTTAGTGAGCTAACCGCCTTTGCTAGCGTCTGTTTGAATCCTGGTAAGGCCAACTAAGCTGTTCATTCTTCCTAGTTCTAAGAGAAATTCAGTACCACTGATTGGGTAAAGGCTGCACACATTATGACAGCGTTTAGAAAAGGCCTAGCCCTCTCCACTCAATGTCAAGTGCCAGTGTCCAGAGCCATAGAAGGATTATCTCTAGGACACCAGTTGCAAATGACCTCAACCACCATGGTTGGGGCCCAGTAACTCCTGTCTACCCTGGGGACCTTGAATGGGGACTGACAACTTGACTCAGATACTAATTGCCTTTCATGCACCTCCCCAAGATTTTTCCCGGGAAAGCTTTCTTCACATGGACAGGAAAAAAACTTTCTTGGGCATGTACATTGACCATGATTAGATCTTGCTTCCTTTTGAGAGGATTGGAACTCCCAACCATTAGGTTGTCACTGCACTAGCTTAGCTAGAACTGAAAACTGTCTACTAAATCACAAAGTGAGGGGCCCCCCGGGGGTAGGATGTGAGGCAGATCTGCGGGGGAAAGGACAGTGAATTGCTTAAAGAAGAAGGTAGATCTGCCCCGTATTTGATCAGGTATAGGCTCAGTAAGAGTCCAGAATCTTCAAAAGTCACCCATTTTAGCGCTCACCAATTACTCAAGACCGTATACAATTTAAGCAGAAGCACTTTTATAGAAAATATATCATTTTTATTCTTGATTGATTCATATATTTTTATACATAACATAATTGTACAAACTCATTTTTTTGAAAAATTATAAGATAAAAACATCTATCAATATACACCACCCGTCATCCTTCCAACATTCAAACTTCAACAAATTCATACATCGCAACCAATCATACTCATACAAGGCTCATTCAAACATTATGCTCAGATGGACTTTGAGGTAAATTGCTCTGAGAACATCCTGAATATTCCTCTCAGCCAAAGGCCGGGGATAGATCGTACAATGTTCAGGGGAGATGGTTGCAACGCCGACGCGCGTTTCGGTGCCAGGCCCCCAAGATAGGCCGCACCTTCGTCAGGGCAAGAAAGGGGAAGGAGGGGTTGTATTCTGTAGTGAAATATACCTTTGATTCTATCGTATCTCCATACCCGGCATATCCCTCCCACCTTAAATAGCTATTGAGGACCCCAGGAAGGTGCCAAAAACGTGCCATTTATCGAAGTAGATTGGTCATCATTTCTCCACAGCGGACTATACGCTGAAGTGTTTCTGAATCCAAGAGCGCTTGGATATCAGATATATTTCACTACAGAATACAACCCCTCCTTCCCCTTTCTTGCCCTGACGAAGGTGCGGCCTATCTTGGGGGCCTGGCACCGAAACACGCGTCGGCGTTGAAACCATCTCCCCTGAACATTGTACGATCTATCCCCGGCCTATGGCTGAGAGGAATATTCAGGATGTTCTCTGAGCAATTTACCTCAAAGTCCATCTGAGCATAATGTTTGAATGAGCCTTGTATGAGTATGATTGGTTGCAATGTATGAATTTGTTGAAGTTTGAATGTTGAAAGGATGACGGGTGGTGTATATTGATAGATGTTTTTATCTTATAATTTTTCAAAAAAATGAGTTTGTACAATTATGTTATGTATAAAAATATATGAATCAATCAAGAATAAAAATGATATATTTTCTATAAAAGTGCTTCTGCTTAAATTGTATACGGTCTTGAGTAATTGGTGAGCACTAAAATGGGTGACTTTTGAAGATTCTGGACTCTTACTGAGCCTATACCTGATCAAATACGGGGCAGATCTACCTTCTTCTTTAAGCAATTCACAGAACTGATAACTGTACAAGACTCCGTATGAATTTAGTAAATGTTGGCAAAATACAGAGGAAATACAATTATCTTGGAATTCATCGGTATGGTATTGACACCATCACGATCATCATCTTTATTTCGGCTCAAAAGAGCCATAAAAGTACACAATAACACAGCACATACAAAGGAAAAATAATAAAATAAACACATGATAAGAACATACAATTCTCATAAAAAAATAAACATTCAGCAGCAGCCAACATTCCTGTGAGAAGTTATAAAAACCTTCATAAAAACATAATTAGGATCACAAAGTTTGCAATTAATAAAAGGAAACACAGAGATACCCCCTTGTCCTAACAGCGTCACAGGGCAGCCTCTAACAGTACTACATACAAAGTATCTAGGAGTCAGACAGAGAAAGAGGAACTCAATTCATCAAGAACCCTTGACATGACAAAAGAAAGTTTTGTGAATCTAATATTTGAATAACACCATGTGATGAAATATGTAAAGATGCACGTGATTAGTCAACTGGGAAAAACAAACCCAAGAATAGGTGAAAATATTCCCATCAGTTGTCGATCTGTACCGCCACTTTTACATCACATAGGTTCTCCTTACCCAGGAGTTAGTGCAATCACAGTCAGAGAGATGTAAACGGCATGTGAGAGCCGGAGACCCTTTGTTTACACGTAGTAGGCGGTGCAAGTGTGAGGGGACAACTGAAAAAAGCAGTGCAGATATGTGAATAGTGATAGAATAAAATTGGATCAGGCTGAGTAGAAGTGTAAATTTTAATGATTTCTCTCAGCTCCCCAAGAGTAAAAACAATAGTGATTAAACAGATTTAACAAAATATCTGTTCAGAAAATAGTGGTCAACATGTTTCTGCATAGACAGAAAGTACCAATGCATTCATCAGGACCTAGGTGTTGCTACTGCTGTTAGAAATATAAAGATAAAATGGAATTATATCACCTGCATTTCAGGTTTACAACTCCTCCACAATTTAAAATATTGTCACGTCAATGGGAAGAAAAATGAAAAGAGACACAAATTATCAGAATACACTCATCAGTAGATGTATTTCATAACCGAGTTTTCGTAGATCTGTATTTGTATATATCAACATGTGTATATATCAACATATTGCCACTCACCCAATATGTGTGGGGATAGCGCCTCACCTCACCTGGCTGCAGCTCAAGTAATAAGGAGCACCGCTCTGTTTTGAAAAATAAATATATCTGTAAATATTCTGCTGTTTGTCCTATGAGAAAATAGAGACCATCCTATCAGAAAGGTGCCTAATTTGGGAATATTTGAATTAACAACCCCCTCGGGTACCTGATCTTTGCATGGGGTTTCTTGCTGTGTATTGTTCTTCCCGACTACACTATATAGTTTGCAGGAAATTGGTCTATTTTTAGATACAGACAAGTCTCGCTGCCATTTAGCCAGACAGCCAGATCACACCCTCCGTGTTACGCCTCTGAGATCTCAGATGTAGGCTGAGGCTGGGCCGAGAGAAGCCAAATTACTCGTACATGTTTTAAAAGTATGCCCATTGAGTCGCAAAGATTGTAATCTCACAGCGACCACCAATCCTTTAGCGAATCTAAAAACTTTTACTCGGTATCCCGCAGGGTTCCGCTAAGTGGAGAGAAACATCCATCACTCTCGATACCTCTCCGTCGATGTCTCCCGGCGTTCCTCTGCGCTAACTGGGGAGGCACCGAACTGTTAACGAGAGGACTATTTGTTTGTGGAGCCGCCTATGCGTACATGTGATCCCGCATAGGACGCTGGACTTTGTAGTCAATACAAAAAATATTGATGCAAAAGAAACACTCAGAGAGTGTTCTATTGCCCAGAGAAAAGAAGAATTCATACTTTTTTATGTGAACACAAATTAGTCAATAATTTAATGCACCGCACTGCCGACGAGGGGACTATTTTGTATTTTGTAACGCCTTCTAGCTCGCATGATTACCAAGTTGAATTCTGGACATAGCAATCAATGCGATCTCGACTAGAAACGCTCCCAAGAAATACTTTCACCTATTAAACCTGGAGTATTCCATAATGATTTCTTTCGGCACAATTAAGGAGCAATATTAGAAATGGAAGGACGTTCAATGTACCAGCAATAGTTTGAATTATAGATGAAATATGCGTCTTAGCATCCGGAATACCGGAATCTAGAACAGGGACGTAAATATTTTGAAGGCTAACAATTAAAGTTTGTAATAAAAGTTAGTAGATTTATAAATGAACAGTGTACATTCGTAGTATGTACATCGATTGCAAGGCCATCAATATGGCTACACGTATAAACGGTTCTTCTTACACTGCAGACAACTTCGTCAATACTAGCAAGGAAAAGCAGATTCATTGTATGTGACAGAAACATTTAGACATTAGTGTTCGCTGCAGAACTATTTGTCAATATTTACACTACAGTGTAGATTCGTAGTGTTTGAGCTAGTATATTGCTGTAAATCAGTATATATTAGTTTACAAGGCCAGTAATCAATTTAGGACCACTCCATCTACAGTGATCGCTTGACTCTTCTATAACGACATCCAGGGTATTGGTTCATTTAAACCCTCTTTATCGCTATTGAGCTTATAAACCCACTTTTGTTCTTTTTTGAATAAAAATGTACTCACATCGGGGCAATGCTCCAGGATGGTGGGTTGTTCCAGCACAGTCCAGGTGAAATCATTAGGACCATGTCCTGCCTCTAGAAAGTGCGATGTTAAGCGAGTTGCTTGCTTATGACACCGTACTGTACTTTTATGTTCACAGATACGGGTTCTTACTTTTCTTGTCGTTATGGCTACATACCTTTTTAGGCATGGGCAAGTGATGAGGTAGATGGTATTCTCGCTGTTGCAGTTCGTGAATTTCCGCTGCTGCCAAGGTCGGCTTGTCTCGATGTTAACCGTGGTAGACTTAGTTGTTTGCGGACAAACAGAACAATTACCGCAGGGGTGATGTCCTTCTACAGGTTGTAGATCCCACATTGTCCCCACTTGTCTGCTGGTTTTGTTTTTGGGTCTGGTATGTACCAAATGGTCTTTTATATTCTGGCCTCTTTTAAAGGCAAACAGTGGCAGAGGCAATTTGTCACCACCAGTGTTTAGAATAGACCAGTGTTTCTTCATAATCTTTTGGACCTGGTTGGACTTAGTGTGGAAGGTGTTGACAAAAGTTATCCTGTCTGTCTTCTCTCTAGGTACTGCTTCATCAAGAAGGGCTTCACGGTTGTTGTTTGATGCCTTTTTCTTGGATTGGCGTATGATCTTATTAGGATACTTCTTTCCCATATTTGTTCAGTCAATTTAGCCGAATGTGCCTCAAATGCCTCTTTCTTATAGCAATTCCTTTTGACCCTTAGAAATTGACCAAAGGGTAAGTTGTTTCTAAGTGCTCTAGGGTGACAACTCTCATAACTTAAGAGTGCATTCCGTGACATAGGCTTCTTATATAGTTCTGAAGCCAGACCTTCTACAGTAGCCAAGATGGTAAGGTCTAGGAAGGGTAGATGGGTTTTGCTGGATTCAACCGTGAACTTGAGGTAGATGTTACGTGAGTTCAGCCAAAGAACTTGGCTAGTTCTACTTGTGCTGTAAAAGGGTCTCCAATGTTTGTAGCTACGAAACCCAGTCCTCGATTTAGAAGACTCTCTTCATCTGTCGTTAGAGAGTAAGAACTTAAATTTATCACAAGGCTGTCTGGTTTGTTCCGCTGCTCGTTCCTGCATTCTCCTGTGGTATCTTTTTCCCGTTCCTCTGGTCCATTGTTGGTTGTTGTACCGGTGTCGCCCAGCGGACCTATGGCCTCTAACAGTAGCCTAAACTAAGCTCTCAGTGGCCCAACTGTGCTATCGGACAGCTAAAGTAATAATCTGAATTTGGGTTCCCCTCATATCACTAGGTTTTACAAGTGTGTTAAAGTGCACAGTGTAAAAGGGTAGTAAAAGTGTAACCAATATAGTCTAGTATTTACAGGTCACAGCTCTAAAAGGCGCTTGCCCCAACAACTTTTTGTGTAATATATCACATTGAATGGAAAAAGTTGGAATCTGAATATACAACACTGGGCCTAGCATGTGACTAACCGATTCTTAAAGGTAAATGTCAGTTCTCTAAGTGGAAGAGCTGGCAAAGAGAAATGATCCAACGTGTGCACTGCTTAGCATAAACAGTACAAGAGAATAGGACATGTTCTTCATTTTCAATATTTGAACATCCCAGAGGGCATAAATTATTGTTGGCCATAGCAGAGATTTTCATTCCATGTGCCAGTAAAGACAGCCAGGGGGAGTATTCCAAGTCTGAACTTAATAAACAAAGATATCACTGAAGAGACACTCAGAAAATCCATAAAATCTTCAAAGTGGGACTCACACTTGGTGGATAAAGATCAGATAAACTACCTGCAGGAACAATGGAAATCCTCTTGCAGAAAACAATGTTCTAATAACATGATTTAACAATTTCATGGGCATTCTTGGGCATGGAATAAGAATTCTGACAGTATGCAGAAAGGCAACGCTTGAACAGCCAGGTTTTGATGTGAGATACCCGGGGATCGTGAGGCCCAGGCGATTGTCGATTATCTCACTGACATAGTCTCTATATCGGGCCATGTCCCCATTTAACCAGAGTATTGTCCATTATAAGATAGGTTTCAGACAGACTACGTTAGCAAGGTATGTAAGGTTTAAGTCAAACCTCAGAGGAAGGGATAGAGTGCTTTTTGGTAATCTCATAAGAGATTTATTAAAAATGTTTTTACGGGGGGCATGGCCAAGATGGCGGCGGAGTAGGACGTGCTTTGAGTCCCCTCCGGCGCCGGGCCCTACATAGCCTTGACTAGCATCTGACCCCGGGCGTATTTACGAGCCTCTGGACGCCCCTGCATCCCCTGGGGACAGTGTCCGGCTGTTGGCCACGACCCGGCTGAGGCGGCGCCCAAGAACGGCGCCGGACTGAGGTGAAGTGCTGCGAGGTTGGCCGGCATTGCTGCAAGCCCGCAGGGCTTTGCGGACGGGTAACGGAGAGAGGAGGACTGAGATGGCCTAGGGGAGCAGCTGGGACCCAGCGTCCGAAGAAGAGGCCCCTGGCGACGGCGACGGCTGCCGGCATTGTTTACCAAACAGCCGACCGGGAAAGTGCGATCGAGCGATTCCGCGTCCGAAGAGCAGGTATTATCCTGCTTCTCCAACTGCAACCTTAGTGCCAACAGACTCAATTACCACAAGCAACCACAGTGTGCCCGGCTGGGTACACTGTAAGTCCGATTTAATTTATTTTATCACGCATGGGTTGCGCTAAGTCAAGACACTACGAGATGTCCCTCACTGCTTAGTCCTGACGAGACCTCCATCTAACAGGTCGAAACGCCGTCGACGCTATAGGGAAGGAACCCATTTAGCACAGTGATTTGTGATTTCATATAGTCACTGTTAGCAATTATTGTATCATATTGCTTGGTCATTTCCCTGTGTAAATACCCATAACGCAAAACTGTATAGACCATTTATTATTTGTGTTTGTTTTGGTTTTTGTTCACAAAATCACTTGGGACGCACTGCACTTTTCACTGTACATACAACCTTTTGTATATGTGTTGCTGTTGTAAATATGGACACTTTTCATGAGTTGAAATATAAGAAGTCTTTCTTATAAATTTTGCATATGTGTGTTTCTTTTTCTGCCAAACCCTTCTCTGTTACAAGTGAATATTGCTTATTTAAGCTGTCGAGTATTGTATATTCTATAAATTCGTATGCCACAGGAACCATTGTTCTTTGGATATACACTTTGCCCTGGTTCCGCTGTGAGTAGGGTTCCCTTGTTTCCCCTTTTGGCATTGGAGCGGAGGCAGGGCCCCGGCAGAACTGAGGCGGCGACTCCCGGCCCACAGCCTACGCAACTCCGGGGCTTGCGGCCTAGTCGCGGAAGGTGGGCCGGGCTGCGCCGAGGGCCGCACTAGGGGCGCTTGCTGCTGCCTGGAGCGGCGGAGACCTGCTGGAGACACGTCGGCGATCCCTGGAGGAGCGTGGGGGATACGGCCGACTGAGGTGGGGGCCGCGACGTTCAGCACTGTGACCTACACCGGGGCACGGCCTGCGGCCTAGCTGCCACGAGGAAGGAGAGGCGAGTGCTACAGCTTTTCGTGCGCCTGGGCCCCCGGCAACCAGGAGTGCTGGAGTTGGTGATTGGCATCAGGCTACATTGAGTGCGTGGAAGTGGAGAAGGGGACGCAAATGCACCCCGGAGAGTCCCCGGACCGCGTGGGGGCAGCCGAAGGTCCGGACGAGGCCTTGGGGTAAGCTTTGTCCCCCCCCCCCCCTCTGAAGAAGGAGAGTCGGACTTGGCACGGGGGCGCTGCTCTGTGGAGGTGGCGACCGGAGTGGGACTGTGGTGTTCGGCTGTGCGACCTCAGGGTGGGAGCCCCTGGCCATGCAGTGGTAGGGGCCCGAGCTGGTGGCCCCGGGTGGAGTGGAGGATCTCTGTGCGCTGTGCCTCCTCCTTGCTCCTACACTTTGTAGACATTTGAGCGATTGCACCACGGAGACCTGGAATATTAACCGGTGACGGGGGACTGCCTTCGCCGGGGGCCGGACCGACTACACGTCCATTGAAGGGTCCATGAGATAGCCGGTGGGCAGCACCCGGGTCTGGGTAGGAGTGTGGTCGCATCGGCGGAGTTCCATCCAGACGACCGAGAGATCTTCCGCATTGACTTCCAGACGGAATAGGGGGGCCGCGACGTCCTCCGTACCGCGCAAAGGGAAGCCCGGCAAGGATGGCCAGCCCAAAGGCTCCCAACAACCGGCGTCCCCTGGCGCTAGCTCTTCGCCCAGGAAGTCAGACGATGAAGCCCCTGCAACCAAGGCCTTCATGACGGAACTCTTTGCATCTATAAAGGAGGATATATCTGAACTCCATGCTCAACTGGCGTCCGATCTCCGCGAGGTGCGTAGGGACGTGGACGGAATCGGGAAGCATGTGGCTACCTTGGAGGATCACGACCTGAGCATGGCGAATGATGTCCATCAATTGCAGCAAGATGTGCTTCGGCTCACGGAGCGGAACTTGGACCTGCAATCCCACGCGGAGGATCTGGAGAACCGTTCCCGTAGGAACAACATCCGCATACGGGTGGTACCCTGGGATGGCGAAGCAGGAGACCTACGTGGCAATGTGCAGGCGCTCTTCTTGCAGGTCCTGGGCGAGGAGGATTTGCATGAGATCAGGATGGACAGAGTCCACAGAGTAGGCCTTCCTCGGCAAGGTGGAGGGCGGCCCCCTAACATACTACCCTGCGTGCATGACTTCCAGTTGAAGGAGCGGATCCTCCGAAAAGCGCAGGACATTCCGTCCCTGCAGTTCCGTGAGCACCGGCCTCAGCTTTATCAGGATCTGGTGGTAACAACGCTTCAGAAGCGGCGCTAATTCCGACCAGTGACTGCCTTCTTGCGTGAGCATAACATTCCCTACTCATGGGGGCATCCTTTCCGCATTGTCTTTCGGTGGAAAAATAAGCTGGCAGATCCGTTCTCTTCAGGTGGCGAAAGAGCTTTTGGGCATTGAGGACACTACTCCTGCATCTGCGGCTGGCAGCCCTTCATCGCGGAGACGGCGTTGATCCTCCTCTTGGCACAGAGTGGGGTCGGAGACAGATCGCGGGCGGCCTGACCGCACAACTAGTCTGCTGGAGAGGGGGGAGGCGGTGGAGTCAGTTGCTTCAGCGACGTTGATGTCTTCCCAGCAGAGCTCCAGGGCGGCCTGATTTTTGGGCTGATGGCCAGATGGTGCCGGAGGGGCAGGGGGACTCAGGCCCGTGGGTATGGTTGTACTTTCTGAGAAGACACCCTGGGCCTTGGCCTTGGGAGATCCATCGGTAGTTTCCCGCCCCCTTCCCAGGGACTGTTCGATGATCTGCTCCGATCTGGGACTGTTAAGTACTTTTTTATTGTTTATTTGCCTGTTGGGGGGGTGGGGGTGTTTGGGGGTGCAATGCGCGGGGGGAGGTTGGGGTTCGGGGTGGGGGTGGGTAGGGGGGTGGTGGCGACCAATGGATGCTTGTTGTGAGTGTTGTCCTTTCTGGAAGAGCGTTTCGTGGGCCTTGGGTTATGGGGTTTCTGTGCAGATGCTATCAATGATCTTTGCTGTGGTTGGGGACCTCTTCCTATTACTGTGCAATTGGACTTGGGGGATCTTTGGAGCCTGGGGCCGGAGATGGGAGAGTGGGGATGGGGGACCGACGGGGGAGCTCAGGGGAGGGATTGGACCCTGGGAGGATACCTGGTTGCCCGTGAGGGGGAGGGGACAGGGTCATGTTACCGTACCAAGTACACAGCGTTGGGGCCTGTTGACTCCTCATGCCTGTTAGTATTGGCACATGGAATGTGAAAGGTCTCAACTCCCCACAGAAATGCCAGAAACTCTGGAAATACCTGTCTGACCATCACCTGGATGTGGTGGGACTCCAGGAGACCCATCTGGCTAGGAGAAATGAGCTCAGGCTCCGACACAAACACTTTCCTCTCATCTACAGGTCTTCGGCACCCACTAAATGCAGGGGGGTGGCTCTTCTTTTTCGGGCGTCCCTGAATTTCCAGCCTATAGGGGTGAGTGGTGATAAGGATGGCTGTTGGTTGATGGTGAAAGGGTCGTTGTATGGCCGATTGTGTACCTTTGTCGTGGTATATGTTCCCAATGCCAGACAGAATAGCTTTCTTCAGGACTTGTTGGACAAGGTGGGGGACTTTCTGGAAGGGCACTTGTTCTTATTGGGGGACTTTAACATGGTGTGGGACAAGGACCTGGATAGCTCCCGAGCACAGAGGGCAGAGGCTGGGGTCTTCTCCGCTGAAACACAGCGACAGGGGGGGAATTGGGGTTGATTGATAGCTGGCGCTTCTTGCACCCCCAGACCAGGGATTACACCTTCTTCTCTCACGTCCACCATTCCTACTCTCGCTTAGATCATATCTTTGTGAGCCAGGCCCTTAGGGGAGATGTCCGTGACTCCAGCGTCTTTCCACTCTCCGTGTCTGATCAAAGGCTGTTGTTTCTCGGGCTGCATTGGTCGGTGGGAGGAGATGGATGGCGGAAGTGGTATTTTCCAGCAGCGCTGGTCCGGGACGATGTCTCTTGCAGGGAGCTGCGGAAGGCCATTAGGGAGTTCCTGACTCTTAACCCGCCATCGGTCACTTCAGTGTTCAACACGGGGGATGCTTGTAAGGCTTCATTGAGAGGCACTTGCTTAGGCCTCAATGCGAACCTCAACAAACTAAGGAGGAAGGAGCGTGAGGACTTGGAGGCGGAACTTGCGATATTGGAACAGGCGCACAAATCGAATCCATCTAGGGTGACCCTCCGACCTCTAACAGTGGTGCGGGGGAAACTGAAAGCCCACTACAACAACCGTGCAGAATTCACTCTCTTGCGATTGCGGCGAGTTTCCTACTCACAGGGGAACAAGGTGGGGCGGCACTTGGCCCGACAGCTCCGGGATAAGAGAGAGAGGGAATACATTGGAGGGATTCAGGATTCCGCAGGGTCCCTGCAGCACCGAGATGCGGACAAGGCGAATATTTTTGGCCGTTTCTATGCCGACCTTTATAAGAGCGACGCTCTGGATCAGGTTGCTCAAGATGGGTTCCTGACTGGCCTCCTTATACCGCAGGTGTCCAAGGAGTGGAATGAGTTGCTGTCTGCCCCTATCACCAGCACGGAGGTGCTGGACGCGATCAAGGCCCTAAAGCTCCACAAAGCTCCGGGCCCGGATGGCTACACTGCCCTGTTTTATAAAACGTTCGCGACAGAACTGTGTGATTGTCTAGTCTCCTTCTTTGATGAGATGGCAGTCACCGGGATGACCTCTGGGACCATGGCTGAGGCCATGATTACCGTGCTCCCCAAACCAGGGAAAGATCTCACCATGTGCTCGTCGTATCGCCCGATAGCTCTCCTCAATGTAGATGCTAAATTGTACTCCTCTATCATCGCGAACAGGATCCAGGACTTGATACCGGCCCTCATTCATCCGGACCAGTCCGTATTCATAAAGGGGCAACAGACACATGACAACCTGAGGCGGGTACTCCATCTGATAGAGAAGGCCAACAGGTTCCATATCCCGGTGATACTGGTGGGGCTCGACGCGGAAAAAGCCTTTGACCGCGTCGATTGGGGATTCTTGTTCTGTACCCTGGGCGCCTTTGGCTTTTCACCATGATCGGTTCCAACTACAGCAGCCCCACCTCTAGGGTGATGATCAACGGGCATCGGTCTGCTTGTTTCCCTCACTCACGCGGGACGAGACAGGGTTGCCCTCTCTCCCCTCTCCTCTTTGCTTTGAGTATCGAGCCTTTGGCCCTTGCAATTCGGGAGAAGGAGCAAATTAAGGGTCTTCTCTTTACAGGTGAGCAGCATAGAATTTCCCTTTTTGCAGACGATGTGCTGCTGTCGGTGGGGGACCCGGCCCAGTCCCTGCCTCATATTCAAACGGTGCTCTCTGACTTTGAAGCAGTGGCGGGGTTTAAGGTCAACTTTGACAAATCATGCATACTGAACCTGACCCCCCGCAGAGTTGGACCGGGTGCGCTAGCTTACGCCCTTATCATGGGCGTCTGCCTCTCTGTTATATCTAGGCGTCCGGCTAACACCTACCCTGGACTCACTGTTCTCGGCTAACTTTCCCCCAATGCTAACGGCAGTTCGCGCTGATCTAGAGCGATGGAAGCCAAAATACATCTCATGGCTTGGTAGGATCCATGCCCTCAAGATGATCCTACTCCCTAAATTCTTATATCTTTTTCAGACTCTGCCCATACCGGTGGAGTTGGATTTTTTTCGGCGCCTTAAGACTTTGATGCTGAAGTTTGTGTGGCAGGGAGGCCGGGCGCGCTTCTCGTTCGCGACGCTGAGGCGGCAGCGGAAGGAGGGAGGAGTGGGGCTTCCGGACATGCACCTGTACTATAAGGCCACGCATGCTTACATCAGCACCCCTACCAGTACAGTCCTGAAAGTGTGGGACACGGTCAGTGGTGATGACCGTTGGACCACGTTTCCGTCCCCATTTACGCCCATTCACTTTAATCCGGCATTTCCTCCGGCGCTGAGAGAGGGACCCTTCGGACTATGGAGAGAGGGAGGATGTAGAGCCCTCACGCATTTGTTCCACGGAACGGCGCCTCTCACATTTCATAATTGTATGCTAGATTATGGGGTCCCGGCCACTGAACGCTTCCACCACAACCAGCTCCTGCATTGGGCAACATCGGCGGGAGTGGTGGACGCCGCCACGAGGCCATTTACACCATTTGAGGCCTTTATTCTCCGCACGTCTACTATGAAAGGGACGATTTCCTTCTTATATGGGTTGTTGCTGGACACTGCGGTATCCCCACGTCCCCGCTATATGGAACACTGGGAAGTCCTTCTAGGCAGAGATATTTCTGACGATGAATGGAAGAGCCTCTGGAGGGATGTAGTGGCGCATAATCACTCGGTGGACCTTAGAGAGGCTCACCTGAAACTCATGTTCGATTGGTACCTCTACCCGTCCAAGCTACAACGGATATTTCCAGCCTCCTCAGACAGGTGCTGGAGAGGTTGTGGTCTGTTGGGGGACTTCCGCCATATTTGGTGGGATTGCCCAGCTATCCACGCATTCTGGACTGAGATTTTGTCCCACATCAAGGATGTCCTGGGTTATCCGATTCCAGAATCGATGGATTATGTCCTGTTGGGGCTCCGCGACCCGATGTTGGAACATCAAACTACGGCGGACAAACGTATCTTATGGCTTTGCCTTGGAGCTGCCAAGTTAACACTAGCGGCGGCCTGGAAGAAACTGAATGCCCCGGCTATATCATTATGGCACGCGAGACTATGGCGATTACTGAGCATGGAGAGAATGTAAGACATATTTTTGGGCAATTTTAAAATTGTCTTGTTCCGATGGGGCCCTCTGGTCCGCTTTCTGTCTCGAGACCTGCCTTCTGCAGTTTGTCCCTCCGCATTTCGTGCTCTTCACCTTTTCCAGGTTTAAACGGATGGTTTGAATGAGGGCTTGGAGTGCATGTGTGTATGGTCGCCACCACAAGGGGGGGGTGGGGGGGAGAGGGGGGGGGAATGGGGGGCTATAGTTGGGGATGTTGGTTATTACCTGTTGCGACACTGCGTAGCCTACGGAGATGGACTGTTGCTTGAGTCTCATGCAGCAATGTCCCCCAGTTGGGGTTGCCGCCTCTCATAGCAAGTCTATTGCCGGTCGGCTGACCGCGAAGGGAATTGAGCATAATTCTCCTTCTGCTTCTGGCGAGCATTGACTCTTGAACCTGCACTTCAACGTTACTCTATGCTGCCTCCTTTTGCCTCCTTTGAGGAAGCGTTCTCCAGCGCCCCCTGTGTGGGGTTGTTTACGGATTGTCACCTGTACTTTCTTTTTTGCTTTCCTCTCCTTCTTTCTTTCCTGCAAAACTAAATGAAAATGTTATTAAAAAAAAAAAATATGTTTTTACGAATATCTAACTGATTGAGATTGCAGCCCCATATAGCACTGCCCTATAAGCTTGGGTCTTATACATTTCAACCACGAGAAAATTGGATAAGAAGCTGCCTTGCTGATGAATCCTAATAGTAGCAAAAGACTTTTGACATTTTACAGCTCGGCATAGATAGCACTGTGGTAATCCTATGCTTAAAAACTTTCTGTAGAAATGGCAAAATACTTTGGCCCTTTCTATCTCAACGTGGATGGCATTGCGCTAATTCTATGCTCAAAAATATTGATAGAAAAGCACACATTTGAGATGAGCAAATTCAGAGTGTTGCTGGTGTTGTAGGGTGCTGTACATAGGAGCTGCTCAAGACCTAAACTTGGGAACTATTCAGAGTAATCTGCTTTTTTTTTTGCATAATTCATGCAGCAACCTATCCTTAAAAGGGTAATGTTTTGACTTATACTAAGAACACCCTTTTGTCTGGACAAAGCTAAACCTCAATGAAGAGCTAGAATGATAGTAAAACAGATGTCAAGGGTTGCTTTTGTTCATTTCAGTATGGCATGATTAGCACTGTACTAATCCCAATGCTTAAAGACTTTGCTGTAGAAATGGCAAAATACGTTGTCTCTTTTTTATATTGGTGTAGATGTCCGTGTGCTAATTCTTTGCTTAAATACTTTGATAGAAAAGCAAACATTTCAGGTGAGCAAATTCAGAGTGTCGCTTGTGTTGTAGGGTGCTCTACATAGGATCTGCTCTCCACCTAAACTTTGGAACTAACCAGAGTTCTCTGCTTCTTTTATGCATAATTTATGCTGCACTTTATGCCCAACATATACATACATGCATAAATATACATACATACACATACATATACCTATACAGCTATATATAATTTAACACAATTATTAAAAAATATATTTTTTTAATTTACTGTTATAAAAAAGCATACATATAATATAGTTTTAAATAAAATATAAATAATATTAGAACACAAGTACAAAAAATGAAAAAAATATTAAACATATTACAATTGTTTAACCACATCGCTGCTAGCCCTATTTTTCTCCTGTGCTGGGGTCCAATATGGATGGGTGTGGTCATGACGAGCTCAGCTCGTCATGAGCACGGAAGGGGTGATAAAATCTATGTATAAACACATGATATAAAAGTAAACAAACAAACAAATAATACTAATATATTTTAACCCAAAAAGATGGGTCCGGCGGATGGTAAACGGAGGCAAGATGGCGTCCGCACCGTGGAGGTTTCTGTGAGCAGCTCCTGGTTACCTCGCTTTTCCTGTCTGTTCCATGGAGGAGGCTGAAAGGCGGTAACGTTGGCAGAAGCGGCGGTGTTGGCTGGAGTGGATTAGGGCTTCACTCTGAGTGTTTCTGCTGCCCGTATGGAAGGTTTTTTGAAGTCGGGACAGTAAAAAGGAACAGCCGCGCTCCCCGCTGTAAAACTAGTGAAAACGGCAATGGTAGAAGGGAAGTGGCATCCGGACTTCAGCCTCACCTGAGCCGGCTTGCTAACAGCTGCTAATGGAGTCTACTGCTGAGCTCGCGGCCGGGCTTGGAAAATCCTAATATCGAAAGCAGTGAAAGAGTATTTAACCTTTACTGTTGTGGAGAGGCAGCATCTTCTGTTAAATCCGTTGCTATAAAGTTACTTTCTGATAAATGCTGATCAATTCTTGCTACAAAGACATTGATACCAGGCTGTGAGCAGACTACGGGAGAGCGGCTCAGGTTACAAGGCTCCGGTGAGTTCACGTGTAAAAGCACATTAACTTTTCATTGTATTTTTTTCTGCTGGGCTTCATTATATTAAAATAAGCAGCTGGACTCTTTGAAATCTATTGTTCTCGGTTTTTCTGGGACACTATAGGTAGTCTGGCATGGCAGCTAAACCTGCGCGAGGTGGGAAAACAAGAGCAACTGGGGAGTGTGCGGTAGGAACACCTGCAGCACTCGCCGCAAAGAGCTCCAAATAAATGTCTGGTGGGGCTAAGGCACCTGGAGAGTACTGTACAGGACAAGGGCATGGTACAAGTGACACCCAAGATACTGCAGATTTTCCTAGTGGCTGCTGGTAAAAAAAACTGCGACTTCTTCGAAAATCACTTCAAAACCCAGTGTTCTTGACGTCCAGCCAGGGGGCGGGGGGGTGAACTGACCGGTCTATCTCTTGCGGAGAGTCACTTGTCTTTGGAACATGTTGAGCCACTGCAGGCCGATTTAGACATTGTTAATGAGCCTGTATTAATGGATGATAATGGCATTATAAGTGACAATAGGAATGAACCCACCAGTAGTAAGGAAAGCGAGTTTTATTCACTTTCAGAGCACGCAGAGGAGTCTGATATGGAAGGAGATTTTCAACTGCAGGAAGAAGGGTTTGGAGACATGACCACTACAACCATGGATGCAAGCCATACCAAGAGTTCTTGTTTGGGTGGCGCATGACAGAAACGCATGATTGGGAGATCTCCAGTGGGGAGCAGTCATTGCAAAACATAGTTAGACAGCTGGCAATAACGTGTAACGAATTTACAGAGAGGATGGCAGAAGGCGAGACTCGCATATCACTCCTAGAAGATCAGATGGTGGTTCAAAAAGACGCTGTTGCGGATATAAAAGCCAAAAAAGACGATGTGCACGATAAGCTAGTGGATTTAGAAAACCGTCTGCACCGTAACAACCTGCGTATTTTAGGGGTGCCAGAAGGACTTGAGGGGCAAGATGTGTGAAAATTTGTAGCTGCGCTGTTTGAAGAGGCGCTGCCTGAGCTGAAAGAATGGAATTGGCCGCAGGAAATTCAACGGGCACATAGATTTAATAATTTCTTGGCTAGACAGGCATTGTACGATCTGGCTAGACCATATAAGAAGAGAATTGGTAAAGGAACACAATACTTTGTGAGACCCGATTACTGCCACTCCACAGTGGAAAAGAGATGGCAGCTGCGGCAGCTGATTACTCCTCTCCAAGCAAAAGGCATACAGGTGTTTCTACAACAACCAGCTACTTTAAAGACTGTTAATAAGGGATATATAAGTTGTTTCACTTCGGTCATTACAGCCAAAGAATATCTTCAATCCTTGGGTTCAGGATAATTATACAGGCTAATGGATCTTGTATGTAGTGATATGACTTCTTTTCTTGCCACTTCCTGTGATTTTTTTCCTGTTTTTCCTAAGCTGTACATATAAGGATGCGGGAAAGGCGATCACCAAGTGGGCTATTCACCAAGCATCACAAGTGCGATTGGCCCTAAGGCCTCTTTGATGGGGGAGGGTCACAGGCAGGGGGGTGGGTGGGCTCTTTTGGGTGGTGGGGGTGGGGGGGTGTAGAGGGCTACTTGGGGAGTAAGGGGTTGGGTGGGAATCTGCTAAAGGGTAAAAATGTAGTTCATAGCACGTGCGGTAGGAATCTTAGAGTATATCTCTCATATATATTGATGGCCATGAGATACTCATATAGTAATGGCAGATAGGAGGCTGCGAATATGTTCATTTAATGTTTGTGGGCTGAACAATGTCCCAAAGAAGAAACGTGTTATCACTGAACTCCGGCTAATAAACCCTGATATTCTTTGTCTGCAAGAGACGCATGTTCCCTGGTCTAATCGTAGGATACTATCTGAGCTGGGATTTACATTGTTATCAACTTCGAAACAATCCATTACGAATAGGGGGTGGCGATCTTGGTGCGTCATGGCATAATTGGTACGGGCAGATTGAGGGTGGATAATCTAAGGAGGTTGGCTATTACTGAGTGTATTGTAGGGGGTACCAAGATCGCGCTTTGTACTGTATATGGGTCCAATTTGGATGAGGCTGAGATCTTGGAGTTTTTGAATGTTGAGTTGGCACTTTGGGGGACCCCATTGATACTACTTGGAGATTTTAATCTACATGGGGAAGCACAGACGTGGGATTCTCATTTTGCTAAGTATAAAGGGCGTAAGCCTAAAGTATTTAGGGCCTTGCAGCAACTTTTACAGAATCACGGACTAGTTGATGGGTGGATAACTGTGAATCATGGAGATCCGGGTTATACATTCTTTTCGTCTCCACACAACAAGTTTGTTCGGTTAGACTATATCTTCTTACCTCGGTTGTTGACCGTTGGTGCAAAGATGCAGGTGTGGCCCCGTATTACATTGCATCATGGCCCCGTAGTTGTGGACCTTGCTAGTCTTAGCCTTCCGCTGGAACAGCGGTCCTTTACATTCAATAAAAAATTGTTAAGTGATGGGGAGTATATTTGTCATATCCAAATTTGGGCTACGCTGTTCTTGGGTAGCAATAGAGGATCGGCAACCCAACCAATGATCTGGGATTCTTTGAAAGCTGGGCTAAGGGGCGAAACACTTAGCTATGGCTGGGCTAAGCAGACACAACAGAAAAAACATATGCAGGCTTTACTCGAGTTGTTAACCCCTTCGCTGCTAGGCCTTTTCCCCTCCTGTGCTGAGCCCTTTTTTGGCTATTTGGGGTAGTGAACGCTTAGGCCCCTGTAACTTTTTGACCACATAAGGTATCCACGCCAAATTTGCGTCCTTTTCTTCCAACATCATGTGGATTCCAAAGGCGCCCAGGGTTTGTGGATTCCCTTGGAGGGGTCCCAGAAATTAACCAAAATATAGTGATTTTTTTGTTTTTTTCAGAAAAATGCGAAAAACGGGCTGCAAATGAAAGCCTCTGGGTTTTTCCCTGAAAATGGTATCAAAAAAAGGTTTATGGGGCTGAAATCTCCAGTTTCTCAGCTTTCAGGGAATGACAGTCTTTTGTCAGGGAACCAACATTTTTCACACAGTTTTGGCATTTTTCTGGGACATAGCCTATTTTTGCTATTTTTAGAGCTCTCCACCTCCTTCCAGTTAATGGTAGAAAAGAGTTTGAAATCAATAATGGATCCTAGAAAGCTGTACATTTTCGAAAAGTAAACAAAATTCTGAATTCAGAAAGGGGTCATTTGTCTAAATCCATGAAGGATTCTTTATCGAAACTAACAGTTAAATCTTGGAATAATAGAAAATTTGTTGAAAAAAACAGCCTTTTGTCTCAACGTTTTCACCTATAACTTTTTTTAATCTTGACAGCTCTTGGAAAGCAATATACTGTTACATCCGGTAGACCTTCCTGGTTGTGGGGATATATAGGACTTGTAGTTTCACCAAGAACCCGACATACCCAGATCCAAAAACTGAGCAGCAACTTGCAATGGGTTTTTTTCTTTTACTGGGTATAGAGCACTTTGTCTTTGAAAATGTATACATGGAAAAATCTGTATGAAAGACACCTATGTATTTCTGAATTGGGTACAAAATATAGAGTTCAGAAACAGTATATAATTGCACATTTTCAAAATTGGGAATACCCATACTAGCTTGAGAATTATTGGTCATTTTTCAAAAACATTTTTTTTTTACACAATGTCTGTCATTGAAAGGGAGAAATGCTAGAAAGCTCAATTGGTAATAACAGTTAATTTACAAATCGGAATTACCCGAAGTCTCCCGATAAAAACGGTACCTCACTTGTGTGGGTCGGCCTTGTGCCTGCGATAGGAAACGGCGCAAAATGCAACGTGGTCACACCTCAATTTTGCAGTTACAAATTGACCCTTTTATGGCAAAGTGCCTAACTGTAGTTTTTGCACCCTAGCTCTGCCGGCACCTAGGGAAACCTAGCAAACCTATACATTTTTGGAAAGTAGACACCCAGGGGAATTGAGGATGGGGTGACTCGACTGCCTACCACCAGGCTTTGTTACCCAGAATCCCTTGCAAAGTTTAGAATTTGACAAAAAAAAACACATTTTCCTCACATTTCTGTAGTGTAAAGTTCTGGAATCTGCGTGGATCAACAAATTTCCACCCACCCAGCATTTCCCCAGGTCCCCCGAAAAAAATGGTACATCACTTGCGTTGTTAGGCATAGTGGCTGCGACATGAAACAGCGCAAAACGCAATGTGGTTGCACCTCAATTTCACAGTGAAATCTTGCGCTTTTTGGACAAAGAGACTACCTTTGGTTTTTGAGCCCTAGCTCTGCCAGCACCTAGGGAAACCTAGCAAACCTATACATTTTTTAAAGTAGACACCCAGGGAAATTCAGGATGGGGTGACTCGTCTGCCTACCCCTAGGTTTTGTTACCCAGAATCCCTTGAAAAGCTAAGAATTTGACAAAAAAACACATTTTCCATTTCTGTGGTGGAAAGTTCTGGAATCTGCGTGGATCAACAAATTTCCACCCACCCAGCGTTCCCCCAAGTCTCCTGAGAAAAATGATACCTCACTTGCGTGGGTAGGCATAGTGGCTGCGACACGAAACAGCGCAAAACGCAACGTGGTTGCACCTCAATTTCCCAGTGAAATCTTGTGCTTTTTGGACAAAGAGACTACCTTTAGTTTTTGAGTCCTAGCTCTGCCAGCACCTAGGGAAACCTAGCAAACCTATACATTTTTAAAAACTAGACACCCAGGGAAATTCAGAATGAGGTGACTCGTCTGCCTACCCCAGGTTTTGTTACCCAGAATCCCTTGCAAAGCTAAAAATATGACAAAAAAACACATTTTCCTCACATTTCTGTGGTGGAAAGTTCTGGAATCTGCGTGGATCAACAAATTTCTACCCACTCAGCGTTCCCCCAGGTCCCCCGAAAAAAATGGTACGTCACTTGCATTGTTAGGCATAGTGGCTGCGACATGAAACGGCGCAAAACGCAACGTCGTTGAACCTCAATTTCACAGTGAAATCTAGTGCTTTTTGGAGGAAGAGACTACCTTTTGTTTTTGAGCCCTAGCTCTGCCAGCACCTAGGGAAACATAGCAAACCTATACATTTTTGAAAAGTAGACACCCAGGGAAATTCAGGATGGGGTGACTCGTCTGCCTACCCCCAGGTTCCGTTACCCAGAATCCCTTGTAAAGTTGAGAAATTTGGAAACAAAACACATTTTCCTCACATTTCCGTGGTGGAAAGTTCTGGAATCTGTGTGGATCAAAAAATTTCAACCCACCCAGCGTTCCCCCAGGTCTCCTGAAAAAAATGCTACCTCACTTGCCTGGGTCTGAATAGTGCCTGCGACAGGAAACAGCGCAAAACGCAACGTGGTCACAACTCAATTTTGCAGTGAAATTGTGCACTTTTTGGGCAAAGAGACTACCTTTTGTTTTTGAACCCTAGCTCTGCCGGCACCTAGGGAAACCTAGCAAACCTATATATTATTGAAAAGTAGACACGCAGGGAAATTCAGTATGGGGTGACTCGACTGCCTACCCCCAGGTTCTCTTACCCAGAATCCCTTGCAAAGCTAAGAAATTGGAAAAAAAACACATTTTCCTCACATTTCTGTGGTGGAAAGTTCCGGAATCTGCGTGGATCAACAAATTTCCACCCACCCAGCGTTCCCCCAGGTCTTCCGAGAAAAATGGTATCTCACTTGCGTGGGTAGGCATGGTGGCTGCGACAGGAAACAGCACAAAACGCAACGTGGTAACAACTCAATTTTTCAGTGAAATTGTGTACTTTTTGGGCAAAGAGACTACCTTTTGTTTTCGAACCCTAGCTCTGCTGGCACCTAGGGAAACCTATCAAACCTATATATTTTTGAAAATTAGACAACCAGGGAAATTCAGGATGGGGTCACTCGCCTGCCTACCCCCAGGTTCTCTTACCCAGAATCCCTTGCAAAGCTAAGAAATTGGAAAAAAACGCATTTTCCTCACATTTCTGTGGTGGAAAGCTCCGGAATCTGCGTGGATCAACAAATTTCCACTCACCCAGCGTTCCCCCAGGTCTCCCGAGAAAAATGGTATCTCACTTGCGTGGGTAGGCATAGTGGCTGCGACAGGAAACAGTGCAAAACGCAACGTGGTCACAACTCAATTTTTCTGTGAAATTGTGCACTTTTTGGGCAAAGAGACTACCTTTTGTTTTTGAACCCTAGCTCTGCCGGCACCTAGGGAAACCTAGCAAACCTATATATTTTTAAAAGTAGACACCCAGGGGAATTCAGGATGGTGTGACTCGACTGCCTACCCCCAGGTTCTCTTACCCAGAATCCCTTGCAAAGCTAAGAAATTGGAAGAAAAAAAACACATTTTCCTCACATTTCTGTGGTGGAAAGTTCCGGAATCTGCGTAGATCAACAAATTTCCACCCACCCAGCGTTCCTCCAGGTCTCCCAAAAAAAATGGTATCTCACTTGCGTGGGTAGGCATAGTGGCTGCGACAGGAAACAGCGCAAAACGCAACATGGTCACAACTCAATTTTTCTGTGAAATTGTGCCCTTTTTGGGCAAAGAGACTACCTTTTGTTTTTGAACCCTAGCTCTGCCGGCACCTAGGGAAACCTAGCAAACCTATATATTTTTGAAAGGTAGACGCCCAGGGGAATTCAGGATGGGGTGACTTGACTGCCTACCCCCAGGTTCTCTTACCCAGAATCCCTTGCAAAGCTAAGAAATTGGGAAAAAACGCATTTTGCTCACATTTCTGTGGTGGAAAGTTCCGGAATCTGCATGGATCAACAAATTTCCACACACCCAGCGTTCCTCCAGGTCTCCCGAGAAAAATGGTATCTCACTTGCGTGGGTAGGCATAGTGGCTGCGACAGGAAACAGTGCAAAACGCAACGTGGTCACAACTCAATTTTTCAGTGAAATTGTGCACTTTTTGGGCAAAGAGACTACCTTTTGTTTTTGAAGCCTAGCTCTGCCGGCACCTAGGGAAACCTAGCAAACCTATATATTTTTGAAAAGTAGACACCCAGGGGAATTCGGGATGGGGTGACTCGACTGCCTACCCCCAGGTTCTCTTACCCAGAATCCCTTGCAAAGCTAAGAAATTGGAAAAAAAACACATTTTCCTCACATTTCTGTGGTAGCAAGTTCCGGAATCTGCGTGGATCAACAAATTTCCATGCACCCAGCGTTCCCCCAGGTCTCCCGAGAAAAATGGTATCTCACTTGCGTGGGTAGGCATAGTGGCTGCGACAGGAAACAGCGCAAAACGCAACGTGGTCACAACTCAATTTTTCTGTGAAATTGTGCCCTTTTGGGCAAAGAGACTACCTTTTGTTTTTGAACCCTAGCTCTGCCGGCACCTAGGGAAACCTAGCAAACCTATATATTTTTGAAAAGTAGACACCCAGGGGAATTCAGGATGGGGTGACTCGACTGCCTACCCCCAGGTTCTCTTACCCAGAATCCCTTGCAAAGCTAAGAAATTGGGAAAAAAAACGCATTTTCCTCACATTTCTGTGGTGGAAAGTTCCGGAATCTGCATGGACCAACAAATTTCCACCCACCCAGCGTTTCCCCAGGTCTCCCGATAAAAATGGTACCTAACTTGCGTGGGTAGGCATAGTGGCTGCGAAAGGAAATGGTTCAAATTGTACGGTGGTGAATTTACAATACCAAATTGCAAAACAACCTTCATTTTTGGGGGGGGGGCACCCGAGTTTTTGGCCCGGGGCTCGGTGGTATTCTTTGGAAAGTACCAAACCCAAACAGATCTGAAAAATAGACCCCCGGGGGAGTCCAGGGAGGTATGGCATGTGTGGGTCCCCGAACGTTTTCCTACCCAGAACACCTTGCAAACCTTAAAATTAGGTAAAATAATCACTTTTCCAAACTTTTTTGCGTGGGATCACCATGCCGGCAAAAATGTCCTACCACGCAGCGCTCCCCCTGTTCACCCGAGTAAAGGGATACCTCACTTGTGTGGGTGCCCCAAAGCAGAACAGGCCAAAAATGAATGTTGAAAAAAGTAGTATTTCAGTGTTACAAATTAAGCCCCCCTGCCTTAGTCACAGGCCTTTGGCCCACCCACACAAGTGAGGTATCATTTTACTCGGGAGAACAAGGGGAACGCAGGGTGGTAGGACATTTGTGCTGACAAGGCGATCCCACGCAAAAATGTATGGAAAACTGTTTTTTTAACCTAAATTTATGGTTTGCAGGGATTTCTGGGTAAGAAAACATTGGGGGACCCACGCATGCCATACCTCCCCGGACTCCGGACTCCCCCGGGTGTCTAGTTCTCAGAACTGTTTGGGTTTGGTAGTTTCCAAAGATGCCCGCCGAGCCCCGGTCCAAAAACTCAGCCCCCCCCCCAAAAAAGAAGGTAATCTTGCTATTGGTTATTGTAATGTCTCCACCATACGGTTTGGTCCTTTTCCTGTCGCAGCCACTATGCCTACCCACGCAAGTGAGGTACCATTTTTATCGGGAGACCTGGGGGGACGCTGGGTGGGAGGAAATTTGTGTGAGCCCAGTGACGACACGCTTTCCCACACAAAAAAAATTGTGTAAAAACTGATTTTTCCATCAAAAATTGATGTTTGCAAGGGATTCTGGGTAATGGAACGTTGGAGGATCCACGCAAGCCATACCTCCTTGGAAGCCCCCGGGTGTCTACTTTTCAGAAATGTGTGGGTTTGGTAGGTTTCCCTACATGGGCGTCTCGCACGGGGACAAAAACCCAGGTAACCCCTCTTGCAAAAGCTGGTGGGATTGACATTCAATACCACCAGCTTTTGCAAGAGGGGTTACCTGGGTTTTTGGCCCCGTGCGAGACGGCCCTGTAGGGAAACCTACCAAACCCACACATTTCTGAAAAGTAGACACCCGGGGGCTTCCAAGGAGGTACGGCTTGCGTGGATCCTCCAACGTTCCTTTACCCAGAATCCCTTGCAAACCACAATATTTGCAGAAAAAATCCTTTTTTTCACACTTTTTTTGCGTGGAAAAGCGTGGCCTCACTGGGCTCACACGAATTTCCTCCCACCCAGCGTTCCCCCAGGTCTCCCGATAAAAATGGTACCTCACTTGTGTGGGTAGGCATAGTGGCTGCGACAGGAAAAGGACCAAACCGTATGGTGGAGACATTACAATAACCAATAGCGAGATCACCTTCTTTTTTTGGGGGGGGGGGGGGGCTGAGTTTTTGGACTGGGGCTCGGCGGGCATCTTTGGAAACTACCTAACCAAAACAGTTCTGAAAACGAGACACCCGGGGGAGTCCAGGGAGGTATGGCATGCGTGGGTCCCCGAACGTTTTCCTACACAGAGGACCTTGCAAACCTTAAAATTAGGAAAAATAATCACTTTTCCAAGCTTTTTTGCGTGGGATCACCGTGCCGGCAAAAATGTCCTACCACCCAGTGCTCCCCTTGTTCTCCCGAGTAAAAGGATACCTCACTTGTGTGGGTGCCCCAAAGCAGAACAGGCCAAAAATGAATGTTGAAAAAGGTAGTATTTAAGTGTTACAAGTTAAGCCCCCCTGCCTTAGTCACAGGCCTTTGGCCCACCCACACAAGTGAGGTATCATTTTACTGGGAAGAACAAGGGGAACGCTGGGTGGTAGGACATTTGTGCCGGCACGGCGATCCCACGCAAAAATATATGAAAAACTGTTTTTTTTACCAACATTTATGGTTTGAAAGGATTTCTGGGTAGGAAAACATTGGGGGACCCACGCATGCCATACCTCCCTGGACTCCCCCGGGTGTCTAGTTTTTAGAACTGTTTGGGTTTGGTAGTTTCCAAAGATGCCCGCCGAGCCCCGGTCCAAAAACTCAGCCCCCCCCCCAAAAAAGAAGGTAATCTTGCTATTGGTTATTGTAATGTCTCCACCATACGGTTTGGTCCTTTTCCTGTCGCAGCCACTATGCCTACCCACGCAAGTGAGGTACCATTTTTATCGGGAGACCTGGGGGGACGCTGGGTGGTAGGAAATTTGTGTGAGCCCAGTGACGACACGCTTTCCCACACAAAAAAAATGGTGTAAAAACTGATTTTTCCATCAAAAATTGATGTTTGCAAGGGATTCTGGGTAATGGAACGTTGGAGGATCCACGCAAGCCATACCTCCTTGGAAGCCCCCGGGTGTCTACTTTTCAGAAATGTGTGGGTTTGGTAGGTTTCCCTACATGGCCGTCTCGCACGGGGACAAAAACCCAGGTAACCCCGCTTGCAAAAGCTGGTGGGATTGACATTCAATACCACCAGCTTTTGCAAGAGGGGTTACCTGGGTTTTTGGCCCCGTGCGAGACGGCCATGTAGGGAAACCTACTAAACCCGTACATTTCTGAAAAGTAGACACCCCGGGGCTTCCAAGGAGGTATGGCTTGCGTGGATCCTCCAACGTTCCTTAACCCAGAATCCCTTGCAAACCACAATATTTGCAGAAAAAATCCTTTTTTTCACACTTTTTTTGCGTGGAAAAGCGTGGCGTCACTGGGCTCACACAAATTTCCTCCCTCCCAGCGTTCCCCCAGGTCTCCCGATGAAAATGGTACCTCACTTGCGTGGGTAGGCATAGTGGCTGCGACAGGAAAAGGACCAAACCGTATGGTGGAGACATTACAATAACCAATAGCAAGATTACCTTCTTTTTTTGGGGGGGGGCTGAGTTTTTGGACTGGGGCTCGGCGGGCATCTTTGGAAACTACCAAACCAAAACAGTTCTGAAAACTAGACACCCGGGGAAGTCCAGGGAGGTATGGCATGCGTGGGTCCCTGAACGTTTTCCTACACAGAACACCTTGCAAACCTTAAAATTAGGAAAAATAATCACTTTTCCAAATTTTTTTGGCGTGGGTTCACCGTGCCGGCAAAAATGTCCTAACACCCAGTGCTCCCCTTGTTCTCCCGAGTAAAAGCATACCTCACTTGTGTGGGTGCCCCAAAGCAGAACAGGCCAAAAATGAATGTTGAAAAAGGTAGTATTTAAGTGTTACAAGTTAAGCCCCCCTGCCTTAGTCACAGGCCTTTGGCCCACCCACACAAGTGAGGTATCATTTTACTCGAGAGAACAAGGGGAACGCTGGGTGGTAGGACATTTGTGCCGGCACGGCGATCCCACGCAAAAATGTATGAAAAACTGTTTTTTTTACCTAAATTTATGGTTTGAAAGGATTTCTGGGCAGAAAAACATTGGGGGACCCACGCATGCCATACCTCCCTGGACTCCCCCAGGTGTCTACTTTTCAGAACTGTTTGGGTTTGGTAGTTTCCAAAGATGCCCGCCGAGCCCCGGTCCAAAAACTCAGCCCCCCCCCCCAAAAAAAGAAGGTAATCTTGCTATTAGTTATTGTAATGTCTCCACCATACGGTTTGGTCCTTTTCCTGTCGCAGCCACTATGCCTACCCACGCAAGTAAGGTACCATTTTTATCGGGAGACCTGGGGGAACGCTGGGTGGGAGGAAATTTGTGTGAGCCCAGTGACGCCACGGTTTCCCACGCAAAAAAAGTGTGAAAAAAATGATTTTTTTCTGCAAATATTGTGGTTTGCAAGGGATTCTGGGTAATGGAACGTTGGAGGATTCATGCAAGCCATACCTCCTTGGAAGCCCCCGGGTGTCTACTTTTCAGAAATGTGTGGGTTTGGTAGGTTTCCCTACATGGCCGTCTCGCACGGGGACAAAAACCCAGGTAACCCCTCTTGCAAAAGCTGGTGGGATTGACATTCAATACCACCAGCTTTTGCAAGAGGGGTTACCTGGGTTTTTGGCCCCGTGCGAGACGGCCATGTAGGGAAACCTACCAAACCCACACATTTCTGAAAAGTAGACACCCGGGGGCTTCCAAGGAGGTATGGCTTGCGTGGAACCTCCAACGTTCCTTTACCCAGAATCCCTTGCAAACCACAATATTTGCAGAAAAATCAGTTTTTTCACACTTTTTTTGCGTGGGAAAGCGTGGCGTCACTGGGCTCACACAAATTTCCTCTCACCCAGCGTTCCCCCAGGTCTCCCGATAAAAATGGTACCTCACTTGCGTGGGTAGGCATAGTGGCTGCGACAGGAAAAGGACCAAACCGTATGGTGGAGACATTACAATAACCAATAGAAAGATTACCTCCTTTTTTTGGGGGGGGGGGGGGCTGAGTTTTTGGACCGGGGCTCGGCGGGCATCTTTGGAAAGTACCAAACCAAAACAGTTCTGAAAACTAGACACCCGGGGGAGTCCAGGGAGGTATGGCATGCGTGGGTCCCTAAACGTTTTCCTACACAGAACACCTTGCAAACCTTAAAATTAGGAAAAATAATCACTTTTCCAAACTTTTTTGCGTGGGATCACCGTGCCGGCAAAAATGCCCTACCACCCAGCGCTCCCCTTGTTCTCCCGAGTAAAAGGATACCTCACTTGTGTGGGTGCCCCAAAGCAGAACAGGCCAAAAATGAATGTTGAAAAAGGTAGTATTTAAGTGTTACAAGTTAAGCCCCCCTGCCTTAGTCACAGGCCTTTGGCCCACCCACACAAGTGAGGTATCATTTTACTCAGGAGAACAAGGGGAACGCTAGGTGGTAGGACATTTGTGCCGGCACGGCGATCCCACGCATAAATGTATGAAAAACAGTTTTTTTTTTACCTAAATTTATGGTTTGAAAGGATTTCTGGGTAGGAAAACATTGGGGGGCCCACGCATGCCATACCTCCCTGGACTCCCCCGGGTGTCTAGTTTTCAGAACTGTTTGGGTTTGGTAGTTTCCAAAGATGCCCGCCGAGCCCCGGTCCAAAAACTCAGCCCCCCCCCCCCAAAAAAAAGAAGGTAATCTTGCTATTGGTTATTGTAATGTCTCCACCGTACGGTTTGGTCCTTTTCCTGTTGCAGCCACTATGCCTAACCACGCAAGTGAGGTACCATTTTTATCGGGAGACCTGGGGGAACGCTGGGTGGGAGGAAATTTGTGGGAGCCCAGTGACGCCACGCTTTCCCACACAAAAAAAGTGTGTAAAAACTGATTTTTCCATCAAAAATTGAGGTTTGCAAGGGATTCTGGGTAATGGAACGTTGGAGGATCCACGCAAGCCATACCTCCTTGGAAGCCCCCGGGTGTCTACTTTTCAGAAATGTGTGGGTTTGGTAGGTTTCCCTACATGGCCGTCTCGCACGGGGACAAAAACCCAGGTAACCCCTCTTGCAAAAGCTGGTGGGATTGACATTCAATGGGATATACCTGAGTATGTCCAGTGGGGTGATGGAGTTGATCCAAAGAAAGGTCCTTAATATTAGTTCAAAGGCCTAGGACAAATCAAACATAAACTTATTAAAATTAATTATATAATTGAATTATTCAAGGACATTTAAGGAAAAGCCAATCGACTTACTAAAGTAAAAATTCGGGTTCCTTTACAGGTCAGAAATTGCTGGATGAAGAACCACTCGAACCATCTATCAACAGGAGAAACACCACTTAGGATTGGACACTCGATATTTAAAAGGGAGTAAATTGTGGGTTAAAGTTGCAGCGGAGCTTACCAAATGGCTTGAGAATCCGCTCGTCTTAGTTTGAGGCAGAATTGTTGATTAGATCCAATTGCGGTGTCTAAAAAATAAAAGGACCGCAATCGAATGTCAAAATATTGATTTTAAAGGTTAGCGCGGGAGATTGGAACAAAGTGATGCGAGCACCCGGAAGGTTAGTGAGCTTACCGGTCGGCTTCGCGCTCGGCGTCTGACTCCGGTTCCTCGCGGCGAGAGAACTTCCTGATAGTCAGGTTGTTATGGTAACCTAGTCACATGGGATGGGCAGGGAAGAAAGACTACGAAAAACGCCCGTTGCCATAGTAGCGTAATCGGGTTTCGTAGTTTAATGTTCCGCTTGTTGCATACGAGAGTAAATAAACCACCTAATTAGATCGACAATTAGGGCAATGTAAACCTAAAAGGGGTAATTCTGGAATCATGAGTTTAAAACGAAGCCGGTCGAATGGGTGACAACGACCAACCAAGATTAATAGCCAATCACTGTGACAATATTCTCGGATTGGAAATGCAATGTAATGTTAGTAAACCAGTCCGTGATTAATGTGGTTATCAGTTCACATAACATGAAGTAGGATGGTATCATCATTGTTAGTACCTAACTGCGTACCTATACCATGATGGTAAAGCAGTATTATTTACATTTCGCCAGATGTTAGTGTCAAAAAACAACCAAAATCAATAATCATGCACTATAGCATTATTCATAGGCTGAAAATGCACTATATTGTCGGTAAAACAGTACTGGATTAATGTAGGTATCAGTTCACATAAATACACCCTGAAATAAGATGGTGTCATCATTCTTAACCCATAACTGCGTACCTATGCCATGATGGTAAAGCAGTATATATTTACATTTCGCTAGATGGGTACACATCGTATCAGTATCAACCAAGATAATATGTCAGCCAGTGGGCAACAGATAGCCCATATTCAATGTTCTGCGTACCTGTCCCATGACGGTATAGGCAGTTACAGTTGGTTAATAATAATAACGCACAATGGATGGTTATATTCGAGTAATCCTGTAGTCTCATGTGGAAATCAGTAGCATACATTACGCTAAGGTGGCAAGTTGCGAAAAGGAGCTATCATGTTCATTAAGACCAGTATTTATAGAGTCAAAAAAGAACATCCATTTCAGTTCCCTTATGTTCAGTATGTTGGATATGTTGCCACCCCTGGGGCCAAGGTTGATTTTCTCAATTACTAGCCATTTAAGACTGTCAGGTGGATGTTGTGCTGATCTGAAATGGTCTACTAAAGGAGCACCGGACACCTCACATCTGATGCGGCTCATATGCTGCAAAACCCTTTGTTTGATTTTCTGTTGAGTTTGCCCAATATAGATGAGGTTGCAGGGGCATACAATCGCATAAATCACTGTCGAGGTGTTACAATTGCTAAGAGATTTCAGTTGGATTTTCTTTTGATTGTGTATGAATTCTTTGGTTTGCATGCAATTATCACAGGCTTTGCACTGGCCGCATTTGAAATGGCCAATTGTCGGCTGGAGATTCCACAGAGATCTGATGGTAGGATCTGTCTTGGATGGAAGAAGCGAGCGTACTACATAGTCTTTAACACTTCTGGATTTTTTGAAAGCATGTAGTGGGGTGTCGGGATGCTGTATGTCATCTGCAACCAGTTGCCAATGGTGATTCACAATCTTCTTGATTGAGTTGCTCTTGGTAGAGAAAGTCGTCACACAGACAATTCTATCCTGCTGATTCTCCATCGGGTCTTTGGTCTTTAAGAGTTCCTCTCGGGGGTAGAACCACGCACGTTTCTTAGCTTTAGTCACCAGCCGTTTTGGGTAGCCACGGATTATCAAACGTTCTGCTAGTTCCTCCGACTGTTGGAAGTAATGTTCTTTGGAGGAACAGTTTCTTCGGACCCGTAAAAATTGACCGAATGGGAGGTTGTCACGGAGGGCACGTGGATGGTGACTACTATATTGAAGTAGAGAGTTCCTCTTCGCCGGTTTCCTGTACAATGTGGTTTGAAGTTGGCCCTGATGGTGATATATGGTGATGTCCAGAAAGTCAATACTTTGATTATTGGATTGTATGGTAAATTTGAGATAAGGTGACTGCTGATTTAGCCATACATGAATTTCAAATGCGGCCAGTGCAAAGCCTGTGATAATTGCATGCAAACCAAAGAATTCATACACAATCAAAAGAAAATCCAACTGAAATCTCTTAGCAATTGTAACACCTCGACAGTGATTTATGCGATTGTATGCCCCTGCAACCTCATCTATATTGGGCAAACTCAACAGAAAATCAAACAAAGGGTTTTGCAGCATATGAGCCGCATCAGATGTGAGGTGTCCGGTGCTCCTTTAGTAGACCATTTCAGATCAGCACAACATCCACCTGACAGTCTTAAATGGCTAGTAATTGAGAAAATCAACCTTGGCCCCAGGGGTGGCAACATATCCAACATACTGAACATAAGGGAACTGAAATGGATGTTCTTTTTTGACTCTATAAATACTGGTCTTAATGAACATGATAGCTCCTTTTCGCAACTTGCCACCTTAGCGTAATGTATGCTACTGATTTCCACATGAGACTACAGGATTACTCGAATATAACCATCCATTGTGCGTTATTATTATTAACCAACTGTAACTGCCTATACCGTCATGGGACAGGTACGCAGAACATTGAATATGGGCTATCTGTTGCCCACTGGCTGACATATTATCTTGGTTGATACTGATACGATGTGTACCCATCTAGCGAAATGTAAATATATACTGCTTTACCATCATGGCATAGGTACGCAGTTATGGGTTAAGAATGATGACACCATCTTATTTCAGGGTGTATTTATGTGAACTGATACCTACATTAATCCAGTACTGTTTTACCGACAATATAGTGCATTTTCAGCCTATGAATAATGCTATAGTGCATGATTATTGATTTTGGTTGTTTTTTGACACTAACATCTGGCGAAATGTAAATAATACTGCTTTACCATCATGGTATAGGTACGCAGTTAGGTACTAACAATGATGATACCATCCTACTTCATGTTATGTGAACTGATAACCACATTAATCACGGACTGGTTTACTAACATTACATTGCATTTCCAATCCGAGAATATTGTCACAGTGATTGGCTATTAATCTTGGTTGGTCGTTGTCACCCATTCGACCGGCTTCGTTTTAAACTCATGATTCCAGAATTACCCCTTTTAGGTTTACATTGCCCTAATTGTCGATCTAATTAGGTGGTTTATTTACTCTCGTATGCAACAAGCGGAACATTAAACTACGAAACCCGATTACGCTACTATGGCAACGGGCGTTTCTCGTAGTCTTTCTTCCCTGCCCATCCCATGTGACTAGGTTACCATAACAACCTGACTATCAGGAAGTTCTCTCGCCGCGAGGAACCGGAGTCAGACGCCGAGCGCGAAGCCGACCGGTAAGCTCACTAACCTTCCGGGTGCTCGCATCACTTTGTTCCAATCTCCTGCGCTAACCTTTAAAATCAATATTTTGACATTCGATTGCGGTCCTTTTATTTTTTAGACACCGCAATTGGATCTAATCAACAATTCTGCCTCAAACTAAGACGAGCGGATTCTCAAGCCATTTGGTAAGCTCCGCTGCAACTTTAACCCACAATTTACTCCCTTTTAAATATCGAGTGTCCAATCCTAAGTGGTGTTTCTCCTGTTGATAGATGGTTCGAGTGGTTCTTCATCCAGCAATTTCTGACCTGTAAAGGAACCCGAATTTTTACTTTAGTAAGTCGATTGGCTTTTCCTTAAATGTCCTTGAATAATTCAATTATATAATTAATTTTAATAAGTTTATGTTTGATTTGTCCTAGGCCTTTGAACTAATATTAAGGACCTTTCTTTGGATCAACTCCATCACCCCACTGGACATACTCAGGTATATCTGCATACCCTACCCACATAGTCAGTCTTGGATAACTTTCCAATTCACAATTTACTAAATAAATTCCCTTTTTAAACATCAGGTTGGCTGCCCCTATGTACTGCCCGTCCTGAAGAAGACCCGAGTGCAAGGAGTGTGAATCAATCCTGCTTTCCAGGGTCGAAACGTCGACACCCACCCTTACCCTACAACAGCCCTAATTAACTCACCAATTTTGCATTAAATGGACATTGGGGCATGTGCTTTGTTGGAATTATAACAATGATTTATGGTTTATCTTGTGTATTACTGAACATTTGATTTTCCGCTTTTATTACCTGATCATTATCACGCTTTTATTGTCACTTATCCTTCCCTTCACTATACCTCCACCATATCACTTCCCCCCCCCCCTCACCCTCAGGGGCACCAATACATTTATAAGTGTATATGCTTTGTTGAATATACAATCACGCATTTTTCCTATAATGTGATTAAAACATTATAGAAGCAATGATTCTCTGTCTACTAGTTTTTCTATTTTGTATGTAATTATATGTTCTTGCTCACTGGGACCCCTTACTCTCAACGCTAGCTACCCAGGTCCCAGCGACTTTTTGGGTCAACCCTGTTCTTACTTAACGTACACGTACGGGAAGCCTAACATCCACAGATACTTCTGGATGCACATCACCAACAGAAAACATAGCATCCCCAGAAGGCTCTTGCTGCACTACATCACCGGGAAACAAAGCAGGTCCAGATGCATCTTGCTGCTCTACAACAATGGGAAGCCTAACAGCCCCAGATGCCTCTTGCAGCACTTCACCAACGGGAAGCCCAGCAGCCTGAGAAGCTTCTTGCTGCACTACACCACCGGAAAACAAATCAGGCCCTGATGCACCTTGCCGCTCTACAACAATAGGAGGCCTAACAGCACCAGATGCCGCTTGGCGCACCACAGCAATGTGAAGCCTTTTGGGCGCAGGCTGCAGCCCACCTGCCTCATGCCGACGTAAAAAGAAAGGAAACCTTGCAGCCCTAGGAAGTAGCACAGCTGCCTCTTGGTCCACTACCGGCGCACCAATGTCCTCCGCTACCATAGACACTTCATCAGCACTAGAAGAAGATTCTTCATCCGATGATGATGAATCCAGGCAAAGAGAAAACTCACTGCCTGAATCTTCTCCACCAACCTCCAAATCCGAATCAGAGTCAGTCTCTGAACCATGGTCAGAGGAAGACTCAAAAAGCAAACTAAGAACCTGCTGAGCAGTAATCCTGCGACTAGCCATTATCCTTACAAAGAAAGAAGACAGCACACACAAGTGAACAACAACCTACACTGTGCAAAGTAAGAAGTAAACAAGGTGAGGCTTTCACACAAAGATCAAAACAATCCAAAACAATTTCACTCTTACCAAATACAGCTACACTCACCAGCACCTACTCTGCTGAGACACAGCAAAAAGAAATGATATCCCACTAGAAAGAAAAGAAAAAAAAAACAAATTAGAAATCAAAGTGCACATCAAACACTAATGCTGAAGAAAAAAAGAAACAGAGCCACACAAACTGATATAAGTACAACCTTTTTCAAAAAGACAAACATCAAGGGAAAGTAGTACAAAATACATTCACTTACCAAGCACAAGCAACTACACAAGCTGCAAAACCAGCAGTAACGGACCCGCAACCTACAACAATCCAAACAGCAAAAGCCTGGAACAAGGCAAAAATAGAGAAGATAAAAAAATTACTACCACATTTCACAAACAATATAACAATTGAAAAAACCACACACAAATTTGCCCCCGAAAGTTACATTTGCACAGAGGGGCCATCAAATAGGGCAAAGACCAATTGGGATTAGATGAGGTTTAACATCAAGACACTGGTTAATTTTTTGAATTTATTTTACTGCCTAACCCCTTTGGTGCCAGTCGGTCTTCTGCTCCTACCAGTACCCCCATCACACGGGGGCAGTAAGGACATTCATACACCTTTCGTACGTGTGACACATACAAAACATTCACACCACCAGCCGCAGACCCATCACATTACAACACTCACACCAGCAGACAGCGCCATTCAAGGGCCCATCACTTTCACACACCCAAATATCTGCCACAGCAACTACACAAAATGATGGACTGAGTAGAGTGTCACTCAACTAGCAGTGTGTGTAGTGACCAACAGAAAGTAGGTACTCACACACCGCCAGCCGAGCGCCAGTCCACCCACACCACCATCCAAGCGACAGACCATGCACACTGCCAGCCAAACACCACTCAGCGCACACCGACAGCCAAGAACCACTCCACACACACCGCCAGCCAAGCACGACTCCGTGCACAGACAGCCAAGTACCACTCCACGCACACCATCCAGCCAAGTACCACTCCACACACACCATCCAGCCAAGCAGCACTCCGTGCACAGACAGCCAAGAACCACTCCACGCACACCATCAGCCAAGCGCCACTCCACACACACCGCCAGCCAAGCACCACTCCACGCACACCGCAAGCCAAGCGCCACTCCACGCACACCGCAAACAAAGCGCCACTCCACGCACACCATCCAGCCAAGCGCCACTCCACACACACCGCCAGCCAAGCACCACTCCGTGCACAGACAGCCAAGTACTACTCCAAGCACACCATCCAGCCATGCGCCACTCCACACACACACCGCCAGCCAAGCAGTACTCCATGCACAGACAGCCAAGTACCACTCCATGCACACCATCCAGCCATGCGCCACTCCACACACACCGCCAGCCAAGCACCACACCGCAAGCCAAGCACCACTCCACGCACACCGCCAGCCAAGCACCACTCCACACACACCGCCAGCCAAGCACCACTCCACACACACCGCCAGACAAGCAGCACTCCGTGCACAAACAGCCAGCCAAGCAGCACTCCGTGCACAGACAGCCACGAACCACTCCACGCACACCATCCAGTCAAGCGCCACTCCACACACACCGCCAGCCAAACACCACTCCACACACACCGCCAGCCAAGCACCACTCCATGCACAGACAGCCAAGTACCACTTCATGCACAGACAGCCAAGTACCACTCCACGCACACCATCCAGCCAAGCGCCACTCCACACACACTGCAAGCCAAGCGCCACTCCACACACACCGCAAGCCACGCACCACTCCACGCACACCGCAGGCCAAGCACCACTCCACGCACACCGCAAGCCAAGCACCACTCCACGCACACCACAAGCCAAGCACCACTCCACGCACACCACAAGCCAAGCGCCACTCCACGCACACCGCAAGCCAAGCACCACTCCACGCACACCGCCAGCCAAGCACCACTCCACGCACACCATCCAGCCAAGCGCCACTCCACGCACACCATCCAGCCAAGCGCCACTCCACACACACCGCCAGCCAAGCACCACTCCGTGCACAGACAGCCAAGTACTACTCCACGCACACCACCAGCCAAGCGCCACTCCACGCACACCGCAAGCGCCACTCCACGCACACCGCCAGCCAAGCACCACTCCAGGCACACCGCAAGCAAAGCGCCACTCCACGCACACCGCAAGCAAAGCAACACTCCGTGTACAGACAGCCAAGTACCGCTCCACGCACACCATCCAGCCATGCACCACTCCACACACACCGCAAGCCAAGCGCCACTCCACACACACCGCAAGCCAAGCGCCACTCCACGCACACCGCAAGCCAAGCACCACTCCACGCACATCGCAAGCCAAGCACCACTCCACGCACACCGCAAGCCAAGCACCACTCCACGCACACTGCAAGCCAAGCACCACTCCACGCACACCGCAAGCCAAGCGCCACTCCACGCGCACCGCAAGCCAAGCACCACTCCACGCACACCGCAAGCCAAGCACCACTCCACACACACCGCAAGCCAAGCGCCACTCCACGCACACCGCAAGCCAAGCACCACTCCACGCACACCGCAAGCCAAGCGCCACTCCACGCACACCGCAAGCAAAGCACCACTCCACGCACACCGCCAGCCAAGCACCACTCCACGCACACCATCCAGCCAAGCGCCACTCCACGCACACCATCCAGCCAAGCGCCACGCCACACACACCGCCAGCCAAGCACCACTCCGTGCACACACAGCCAAGTACTACTCCACGCACACCATCCAGCCATGCGCCACTCCACACACACCGCCAGCCAAGCACCACACCGCAAGCCAAGCACCACTCCACGCACACCGCCAGCCAAGCATCAGTCCACACACACCGCCAGCCAAGCACCACTCCGTGCACAGACAGCCAAGTACCACTCCACGCACACCACCAGCCAAGCGCCACTCCACGCACACCACCAGCCAAGCACCACTCCACGCACACCGCAAGCGCCACTCTACGCACACCGCCAGCCAAGCACCACTCCACTCACACCGCAAGCAAAGCACCACTCCACGCACACCGCAAGCAAAGCACCACTCCGTGAACAGACAGCCAAGTACCGCTCCACGCACACCATCCAGCCATGCGCCACTCCACACACACCGCCAGCCAAGCAGCACTCCGTGCACAGACAGCCAAGTACCACTCCACGCACACCATCCAGCCAAGCGCCACTCCACACACACCGCAAGCCAAGCACCACTCCACACACACCGCAAGCCAAGCGCCACTCCACGCACACCGCAAGCCAAGCACCACTCCACGCACACCGCAAGCCAAGCGCCACTCCACGCACACCGCAAGCAAAGCACCACTCCACGCACACCGCCAGCCAAGCACCACTCCACGCACACCATCCAGCCAAGCGCCACTCCACGCACACCATCCAGCCAAGCGCCACGCCACACACACCGCCAGCCAAGCACCACTCCGTGCACACACAGCCAAGTACTACTCCACGCACACCATCCAGCCATGCGCCACTCCACACACACCGCCAGCCAAGCACCACACCGCAAGCCAAGCACCACTCCACGCACACCGCCAGCCAAGCATCAGTCCACACACACCGCCAGCCAAGCACCACTCCGTGCACAGACAGCCAAGTACCACTCCACGCACACCACCAGCCAAGCGCCACTCCACGCACACCACCAGCCAAGCACCACTCCACTCACACCGCAAGCAAAGCACCACTCCACGCACACCGCAAGCAAAGCACCACTCCGTGAACAGACAGCCAAGTACCGCTCCACGCACACCATCCAGCCATGCGCCACTCCACACACACCGCCAGCCAAGCAGCACTCCGTGCACAGACAGCCAAGTACCACTCCACGCACACCATCCAGCCAAGCACCACTACACACACCGCCAGGCAAACACCACTCCGATTTGCCCCAAGGGGGGGCAGAAATTCAAAAACAATTACTTGCCACCAGGAAGAGACCCTTGCCCAAGGGGTCGCTTCCAAAACATATACATTGCCCCAAAACAGATCCCTGGTGCCAGTGGGGAATTTCCGCCCCCACCTGGGGGCAAAGCAACTAAAAAAACGGGCCAATTTGCCCCCCGGGGGGGCAGAAAAACAAAAAGATTATCACAGCCCACCTGGAAGCGACCCTTGCCCAAGGGGTCGCTTCCTAAAAGCTAATTTCAAGATCCCTGGTGCTAGTGGGCATTTTCTGTCCCCCCCCCCCCCCCCCCCGGGGGCAAAACGGCAAAAAAACGGCCCTATTTGCCCCAAGGGGGGGGGGGGACAGAAAATAAACAACAACATCAAGGCCCCCTGGAAGCGACCCTTACCCAAGGGGTTGCTTCCCAAAACAAACATTGCCCTAATAAAAAATCCCTGGTGCCAGTGGTTTATTTCTGCCCCCCCCGGGGGCAAAACGGCCGAAATAACGGGCTGATTTGCCCCCAGGGGCAGCAGAAAATCGAAAATAAAATGGCTGCCCACCTGGAAGCGACCCTTGCCCAAGGGGTCGCTTCCTAAAAGCTAATTTCAAGATCCCTGGTGCTAGTGGGCATTTTCGCCACCCCCCCCTCCCCCCGGGGGCAAAACGGCAAAAAAAACGGGCCGATTTGCCCCCAGGTGGGACAGAAAATAAACGACAAAATAAAGGCCCCCAGGAAGCGACCCTTACCCAAGGGGTCGCTTCCAAAAACAAACATTGCCAAAACAAATAATCCCTGGTGCCAGTGGTTTATTTCTGCCCCCCATGGGGGCAAAACGGCTGAAATAACGGGCCGATTTGCCCCCAGGGGAGGCAGAAAATCATCAAGAAAATGGCTGCCCACCTGGAAGCGACCCTTGCCCAAGGGGTCGCTTCCGAAAAGCTAAATTTTCAATCCCTGGTGCTAGTGGGGGCATTTCCGCCGCACGATCGCGACGCTGTGCGCGATCGTGAGGCAGAAATACCCTGCAAAGATACTTCAGGGGAAAGGAAAATCTCTTTCCTCTCCCCTGATGCCTCTTTGCGGCCCCAAACCCCCGCCGGAGTCCAGAAATCCTACCTTCTTCCACGGCGCTCAGGAAGCAAATGGCTTCCCGAGCGCAGGGAATCCCTGATGATGTCAGCGCGCGCTGTGCGCGCTGACATCATCAGGGATTCCCATGGGGGGGGGCGGGGGCGGCAGCGGAAGCTCTTCCGCTGCCGCCCCCAGCAAAACAACGAAGATCAGAGAACCTCGGGGGGAGCGCCAGCGCTTCCCCCGAGGGTGGGGCTCATGACGAGCTGGGCTCGTCATCAGCACACGGCCACTGTGCACCATGACGAGCCCAGCTCATCATCAGCATCGAAAGGGTTAAAGAAGGCTGAGTGTGAACTTATACAAGCGGTTAGAGTTAATGCGGATACTAAAGAAGTGCAAACTAAGACAAGACGCTGTAAGGCCCGGATTAATGGGGTATGGAGTCAAGAAATAGCTGCTCAGTTCAAAATTCATAAGGAAGAAAGATATGAATATGGGAAAGCAACTGGTAGATGCTTAGCTCAAAGACTGCAGGGCAGACAAACCTCCCAGCGAATTGAAATTATGGAGGATGGTAAAGGGGGCACAGTTGAGACCATGGAAGGCATAATGGCGGTATTTCATTTGTATTATAAGGAACTATATACCCAAGATTCTGTCGAGTTGGGCAGTGTAGAGCGGTATCTCCATAATTTTGTTTTAACTGAATTAGGACTAACCGAACAGGAAGAGCTAGAAGCTCCTATTACTATGCTAGAACTTCACACTGCAATCAATGGATTAGTGTTAGGGAAAATGGCAGGGCCGGATAAACTCCCTTTGGAGGTCTATCGCATACTTTTCTCCATTATAAAGGATGATATGCTCCCCACTTTTATAGAAGCCTAATGTGGGAATCCCCCAACATCCTGGGATGATGCCAACATAGTGATCTTAAAGAAAAGCATAAATCTCCCAGGATTCAGCGGTCGTATAGACCAATATCATTAATAAATGCTGATGGCAAAGTGTATTCAAAGATCCATGCCACACGGTTAGCACAAGTTATACCATCGTTGGTATCCCAGCACCAGCACGTTTTTGTGCCTGGCAGGAGCACAGTTAATCACCTACACAGGATAATTGCATCGCTAGACTATGCTATTATATTGCAAAAGCAAATAGGGATAATTTTTTTAGATGCTGAAAAAGCATTTGCCCGTGTATTGTGTTCATTTTTGTGGCCTACAATGCGAAAGATGAGGTTAGGCCCCCAATTCTTGGTAGCATTTCAGACTATGTACAAACGCCAGCAGGCTAAAATTTGTACATTGGGGAAAGATTTATCCTTTGTATATATAACTAGTGGCACCCGGCAGGGATGCCCCTTCTCGCCCTTTCTTTTTGCCATCTATATTAACCCATTGTGGTTAATATTGGAGACTACTAATGGAATACAATCAATGGTATTTGGGCAGCATAAGGTACGTGCTCTTGCTTACGCTGATGATAAAGCGGTAGTAAAATCTGACCCAGAGCAAGCATTAAGGGAGATTGAGAACCTGACTCAGCAATATGGGGAAGTCGCCGGGTGTAAGCTACATTTGACCAAAACCCAGGTTGTTTGTACAGAGGGGCTCTGTCCAGGGGAAGCACATGTTACACCAGAAGCAAGATATCTGGGCATAAAGATTAGGATGTCACTTAAAGAGATAGTTGAAGTGAATTGGGTAGATATACTAGCTTCAGTACGAAGTCATCTGGAAAGGGTTGAGTGTCTGCACTTATCAATGGTAGGAAGATGCAGACTTGTTATCCTTTTCGATATTTCATATTTATGGCTATGGCCGTTACTCGATTATGCGTTGCCTCTATGTGGCTGCAATCAGAGGCGCCATCATATGAAATGTGGCGTGCTAAGTTTTATAATGTGTTTAATCTTGAATTTAGTTTGGATCGATTAAAATCTTTGAGGAAGAAACAATTAGGGATTAAAATTTAGCATCCTATGCTACAACATATGGCTATATCGTTTTGAAATTTAGTTGTTTTTGATTGTCATATCTTTTCCTTCTTTCTGCTGTTTTAATGCTATTCATGTTTTGGTGTTATTTTTGTAACTACATAACATTCCTACATTAATGATTTCAATGATTGATTTGTAAATACTATATGCTATGAATTGAACAAAAAAGAAAAAAAAATAAGGCCGGTCCGGTGCTGGAAATATACAAGGCACAAGCTGGAGGAGCTGCCCTGTATGGGGTGGAAATTTGGGGCCATCGGCCATCTGAACAACTTGCCAAGATTGAGAACTCCTTCTTCGGACAATTTCTGGGACTTCCCAAAAGTACACCGCTTACCCACTCCGAATGGATCTAGGAGTTAGCCCCATATGGAGCACCCCAGAGCTATCTATGTTTAGAGAAGAATTGAGGGAAGTGGCAAATTTAAATGGAGCAAGCAAAATATTGTGGCTTGCTCATATCAAGAATTCTTTATTATCCATGGGAATGGGAAATTTATGGGCTAGTCCCGAAGACAGCTGTCTGTTAATACCTAGGAAGGTTCTGAAAATGAACTATAAGGAGTATAATCTTACCATATTGCTGGGGGGTTCCAGGATTGGTACGTTGACAGCATCCTTTCTAGAAGTTAAACTGCAATATAGTCTAGAACTTGTCATAGACGATATACAGCTGTCTCTTGCTAAGAATCTATACTTACAGTTCAGGCATGTCACACTTCCCATGCATGCTCTCACACATAAGTGGGGGAGTAACTCCACAAAAGACTGTCTGACATGTAATAATTGCACAGAGACCGACCTACATGTACTGTTTTTCTGTCCGGCATATAAGGTAGCAAGACATCGCTGACTACGACAGCTGTGTAGGAACCTTGGAACGTCCCATTGTTCACAGGCCTTTAGGATCCTTAAATATGATAGCAGTATGCCCATTGCGTATTCAGTATCCCGCTACCTGTTCTCAATGTGGTGCGCATGCCGAGTAATTTTAAAGGAAGGGCAACCCCAACTAAATGACCCTACTTCCCAACTGTGACTCGAGGGATTTAAAAAAAAATGATTTTACTCATTATGATTGAGATACCCGCATTTTTTAGAATATTTATTATATGATATAATTCCTATGAATTACTGATCAAATATTTTAATGTGTACGCCTTTTAATGTTGGATAAGTTGCACTGATTGTATTGTAGTTTATATGTTTTTTATCTGTGCTTTTAAATGTGAATGTAGGCGTACTTGTAAAGTGCACTGATACTCCAGAGTGTCCTGGCGCTGTACTCATACCGCTAGGGAACCCTTCCTGGTTTTTCCCCGTGAAATGTCCACTCCTGGGCATCCCCAGGGTGCAACCAGGCCTCCCTAGCGCTGTTGGGCGCCGTTGTGGAGACTAAGCAAGCTATTGCCCAGAGTTGCAGATTTCTGCCGAGACCAGCCGAGGCGGGAATTGAACCCTGGTCCCAGGCCAGATCTCTGCATCAGGGTCTGCCGCTCTAACCATTGAGCCACACTTCTCCACCTTGTTAGCCCTAAATAAAGTATCTCTCGACTCGACTCGACTATATTTTAACAATTTAAAAAATAAGTATTTAAATAAAAAAATTATAAATATACTATTCCCACTCCAGTCTGCAACAGTAGGGAAAACATTGGCATTCAAATGTGTACATTTTACTATTTCCCCTCCAGTCTGTGCAACAGTAGGAAAATTGTTGTATTTCGGAAGGGTTAACTTTACTAATCCCACTCCAGTCTGTGCAACAGTAGGGAAAATGTTGGACTTCGCAGAAGTAAAATTTACTATTCCAACTCCACTCTGTGCAACAGTAGGGAAAGTGTTGGACTTCAAATGGGTTAAATTTACCATTCCCTATCCTAGTCTGGGGCACAGTAGGTAAAGTGTTGAACTTCGGAGAGGAAAAATGTACTATTCCAACTACAGTCAGTGCAACAGTAGTGAAAGAGTTGGATTTCGGAGGGGTTAAATTCATTATTCCTACTCCAGCCTGCAACAGTAGTTTAGACATTGCACTTTGCCTGTATGTGCGGTCACCAATAAATGGGCCGGACAGAAAGAGGAGGGTTGTCCCGTATGCATCACACAAGAAGAAACAGAAATGCATGTATTATTTTTCTGTCCTGGCTACCAAAATGCAAGACGCTACTGGCTTGTGCAGCTATGCCGGAATCTGGGTTTTGAGAATTGTAGGGAGGCCTTTTGGGTTCTAAAATATGATACATCCAAACCCATTGTGTTCGCTGTATCAAGATATTTAACACAATGTGGCGCAGGAGGTGGGCTTTTATTCAGAGGGGTAGAAATGTATAAAAAGTGTATCCGCAGCATTTTATAAACGTGATTATTGTATGTACAGTTTTTCCTAGATTTTAATTTTTAGCATTTGATTATTTTGTATATAGAATTGTAAATAGTATTAGTTTTTTATATCTTGTCATTTTAAACTATTTATTGAACTATTGCTGCTATTCCCTTTGGCTGATGGTAGAACGCATAACATCAATTGATATAAATTTCTCCCGCAGTGAAATCCTTTGTTCCTCCTTACCCCACTCTTGGCTTGACGGTAAAAACCCATTGTACTCGCCTCTAAACTATGAATTGTATTACAAATGGAGTGTTCCTTTTTAACTCTGATATATATCATTTTAATAATGTGTGCCATTTTGTGATTCTGTTCCTTTTTATGGTCCTGGTGACCGAAATAAAAGTTTTTGAAACGAAACGAATAATTAATTAATAATTCATTATTAATAAGTTCTTACCTAACTTCCCAGCATATAACCCTGCCAATCCAAAAGGCCCACACCTAAAATATAACTTTAAAAATATTATATTTACACAAGTTGAATAATTGAAAATCAATTAAATAATTATTAATAAACGAATAATTATTATTAATCAATTATTACTTAATTAACTTCCCAACACATACCCCTACAAACCCTACAAACCACACCTAAAATATGACAACTAAATAATTACACAATTTACATAAATACATATCAGTTATAAATTATTACTAAATTAAAAATGCATTATTCATTAAATATACTTAATTAGCTTCCCACCTTGCACCCCTACAAATCTCCAAACCTGCTAGGACACTATAAATTACTATTAACAATTACATTTAAACTTATAAGTAACCTAAACTTGCAAACTGTATTCATAAAGATTGTCAGCAGTTCCACAAACAATATATAACATATGAAATTGACATTCGAACTAAAACACATAACAATAATTAAAAATTGTCATCTATATCTGCAATATTATTGAAAACAATATTCAAAAAATAATATTCTGGAAATTACATTATTCACTTAAAAAAACAATATTGTTGTCAATGATATATCTGCATCACAATTTTTATGTGTGACAATATTAAGAACTCAATATTTGTGTATCTCAATATTTTAAATTCGATATTGTTTCCAAAAACGGGTCCACACCATACTAGAACTCTCATATGCCATTCATTATTTACTGTTTTGGCATTATGTTGCCTATGGTACTGGAATGATAGTCAAATGCATTACCTTCAGGGCAATCATGACTTTATTAATTGACTGATTGTTTGTGATTTTCTTTTTCCTGCCATCTAGTTGCTTTTAGTTCCTGTTCACGTCTTGTACATTTTCTGGAGACTTGTTAGTGGAAATATGCATAGTAGTATTTGCACTTGGACCTTGCTTCATTCTCCATTGCACATTATTGTCCAGGAAGCACACTACACAGTGAGGAGTGCTTGTTTGGAAGAGTGCTATTCTTTGTGGGAAGCCTACATGAGTTGTGTGTGAGTAACCAGAGTTTTGAGCCTATCATGTGTTGGTGTCAGAGAGAAAACATGGGATAGGGTTAGTACGCAATATACTTCTCTGCAGTTGGCAAGCTGAGTTTATAGTGATTACTGAGATCTTTCAAAACACCTCCTGCAGTAAATACAGTAATTAGGAGATCCTCTGTGTAGACCTGGTGTATCTAAAGAAGAGACGATGGAGACCCAAACAGATGATCTACAGGGATGCTCACCCCTTAAATTGCAGTTGTTCTCAAGGGGTTTGTAGTGCTTTAGAATATCCAGGATTTAATCCAGTGGATTCTAAGTTGCTTAGTTTAGGTGCAATAATGGTGTTTTTCTGATAGTACTAGAGTTTCATATGGCATTAAGCTCTGTTCTGGTAGTAGCCAGGTTAGAAGTGCTTTCTCTGGATCACTGAGAGTGCAGAACATTCCTCCAGACTTTGTGAAGTCCGCTGGGCAAGATGCTTTTGTGCCGGGGCTATGAAAATGTACTCTATTGTTCCCTACAACTGGAGTGTCTACCAAAATTAAGATTAACATATAATTTGATTAAAGAGAAACATCTTCATACCTTCTGCACGTCTGTTACCTATTCTTTCTCCACAGGTGCCAACGAACTCCAGGTTTAGAGTTGCTTACCTACTAATTCTGTTACCCTTGGGCGCATTTCTGAAATTGTTTTCTCCCAACATCTTTGTCTTGTAGGCTGCACAGCATACAGCAATAATACTCTAGACAAAAATAAAGAAAAAACAATTGAGGGAGACCTTTAATAATAATGAAAAAATTTGCATCATGTTAACGCACTTTTTTAAGTTTATCGGGGAATGCATAATAGAACAATAACATTGTTAGGGTAATTTGCTAAATTTTTCGGAATCATAATATTTGACAAATGTTAAAATATACATCCATTGTTCGGCACATGTTTATTGAAGATGTTTTTCAGCTTCCAATTATCATCACTAGTCATCATAATTTAATAGAAAAGAGGATATGAGAACTTGAACTTTTTATCACCATTATATATACTTGTGCATGAAAATGCTGAATTTACCACTTTCTTGTGCTAATATGTTTACATTTTCTTTTACAATAAAGATTTTCTAGGGGGATATTCTTAAGAACGTATGATAACCATCGCAAATTTAGCTTATTGCAACTTTGCATATCGCAATCTATCGCGGGAAAGCAACACAGTATTATAGTAGTATTCTCAACCACGATAATGCGTCAAATGACTGCGTTAAAATCAATGCCATGCCGCACAAAATGCAAAACACGAACAGGAATAAAGTTGAGATTAGGCCAACCGCACTAAAAAAATCTGCTATAACCAGCGACAGGCCTGCAATTCTCAGGCGTAATGCGTGAAAATGCTCTATAAAAGCTGAACAAGAACAACACACCATAAACAAAATAAACTGCGTAGCAACATGGATGCACCCGTAACGAGTACTCAGGTCAACTTGAACCCCACAAGCCTCACAGGCCACCTGTAAGGAACCTTGGTTTTGGGGAAAGTCTAGGAGAAGAGGAAGACGGGGACAGTCCACATGACAACAGGATCGTCGTCACAGAGGTGACAGAACACTAACAACAACTGTCCGTCACCTCCACCGTGTCATTGGATACACAGATGGAAAAATGGTTTTCCATCGTGAATGCAGTCGAGGAGGCCAAGATGCGCTGGCACGATGTGAAAAGCTAAACCAAGCAGAAACCTGCTTCAAACAGGAAGGCAGAAACGGCGTATGGAGGTTGGGAGTCCTGCCCCATAGGAGGAGCTGAAGCGAATGGTAGCCACAGTCATCAGTGTGGAGACGGTGCAAGGAGGCGGGAGTCTGGACACTGTTCGACATGACCTGACACAACATCAACAGGGTGAGTAACAAACAGGTACTGGGGTCGGTGATAGACACAATTGCACATATGCACAACGAGGCGCAGCACACCGCACACCCACAATACCGCAAAAAGACAATGCCTGCTCTTTCAGCACAGTATGTGAAAAACAAGGGAGGATGCCATCCTTGCCCCTCGTAGCGGCTAAAACAATAGTTTGGGGTCAATCTGCCTCAGCTAACAAGATATCATAATAGCACGTTGGATGTCACCTTCAATTAGGAATACTATGTCATATAATCTGTCAGGGGGACCCACTCGGATGTCAGCAGTCTCAAATGTGATGAATGTGTCAGTTGCTGTCACCCTTAGAAATGGACGCAGTGCTTGCCTCTCTATGGTAACCACCGCTGTGCTGTCTAGCCACGTTACTGCCCATGTTAGGTTCTGAAGTTGTGTTCTCACCGTCCGTGGCATATCGTGCTGTTAAAGCAGCAACTTTCTTTTTCTGAAACTGAGGGTGCAGATGAGTAAAATCGCTCTTTCCTTTACCGTTAGTCTGACGAGGCTGTTCGCGTTCTTGCGGGGCTCCTCGACCTCTGCTGCAAACCAGATGATCTCCTCCACTGGCTTGTGAGCCTGATGTTTCCTGTGAAGAACAAGGAGAACACTGATCAGGGACATAAAACCTGTCATGAGACCTAATTCTAGCACGGTTGCGCAAATCATAAGTGTGCTCAGAATACTCGGGTATTGGTGACGCAGCACGCAACCCTTGTTTCTGTTGTTGCTTACCCTGTTTTTAATTTTTCTAATTCTTTTTAGGAAAAATAGTACGGTCGTCCTTATTAGACTGCGCCATCTGAGTTTGCTGTTGTGTCTGTATTTTAGCAAAGGCTTAAAACCCAATGGTCTTGTAAGCATCCGCAATAATTTTCGGTAAGTCACCGGGTTTCTCATCCTCTGGGACAAGGCGCAAAGCATTAGACACCTGAAAGTTAACCGCATCTCCCTTCACATTTGCTAGTATGAGATCAGCAACCAGGTCAAACACTCCGACAAGCCTCATTCCCAATTCAACCGCCGCCTCCGGGCCATACTCATATTGAACACGCTTAGTCATGGAGGGCAGTACAGTCATAGAAGGTGTGCCGAAAAATTTTGCATACACCGCTGCGAATACTTTACCCCAATTCTCACAATCCGCTACATCTGGTATTAAGTCTTTCTGAAAACTAATTGTTAGGATCCTGTGTTTTTCCACAGGAGTGGTATTAGGAAATACTGCTTCCAGCTGGTCAAATTTCTCAGCAAGCCAGTGAGGTAAATCATCCTTATTCTGGGGACGCTTTCCCATAACCGAATTAACTATGACGGGACTAATTGAGATCCGGACCGGGCCAGCTGGTTGTGCCGCAACCCCATGTGCTCCCACCTTGAGATTGCGGGAAACCTATTGGACTAGAGCCCTATGTACCCCAATTAAAGAGGTATGTAAGACGCGCAATTCGTCTACAGAGACTGCTACATAACGTGGATGAGATGTGTACTGTTAGACGGGGACCCGGAGGGTCGGCCGAGCAAGGGGGAGAGGCCTCCTGGCGAGGGCCCTCTCCTTAGATCGTACGGACGAGAAACCACCCCCCCACAGATGGACGCCACACAAAGATAGGTTCTTTACACTTTTATCGGTATTCTGAAGCAGGTTAAACTTGACGATACAGCAGCAGCAGGATACTGTGATCCCTTCAATTCTAGTCTCTGAGGGAAAGGGGGTAGCGGGACAGTCTCGGTACCGGTCCGGTACAGGGGTAGCTGGTGTATAGCTCTCAATCCTCGAGCTGGAGGGTTCGCAAATAGGGGCCGCGGCAGCGCCAGTAGGCCTTCAAGGATGGTTTCCGAAGATGAGCCGCGGCAGCGCCAGCAGGCCTTCAAAGATGGTTCACGAGGATGAGCCGCAGCAGCGCCAGCAGGCCTTCAAAGATGGTTCACGAGGATGAGCCGCGGCAGCGCCAGCAGGCCTTCAAAGATGGTTCACGAGGATGAGCCGGGGCAGCGCCAGCAGGCCTTCAAAGATGGTTCACGAGGATGAGCCGCGGCAGCGCCAGCAGGCCTTCAAAGATGGTTCACGAGGATGAGCCGCGGCAGCGCCAGCAGGCCTTCAAAGATAGTTCACGAAGAGGAGCCGCGGTAGCGCCAGCAGGCCTCCTAGGATGAGTTCGTCTAGGTGTCTCTACACTACAGGATACAACTGCCTTCCTGTTCTGGAGCTACCCCAGTTATAGGTCTGGCGCCCTTTGATGTCCGGACCCTCGCACTTGGAGGTCGGGGGGTCCGGGATGAGGGAGTCCAGACACCCAGCAGGGGGGTGGAGCCAGCGCCCAGGGAGGCTGGGGGCGATCGAAACCAGGCGGAGGGGAGCCATCGACACTCCTTCTTCCATAGACTCGCCAAGTGGTCTCTTTACCCCCTGGGTGGATGGTGGTGCCTCGATGTCGGGGCTTGGCTGGGCCTGAGGCTGAGGTCGACCCGAGGCCACGAGGCCTAGTCGTGGCGGGTCCAAGATGGCGGCTGGGCCAGGGACGGTGGTTCGGGAAAGGGCCCGGGCCAGCCGAGAAGGTTGTGGTTACGAGCCTGGGTTCCATCGGGGAAGAGCTGGGGGTTGACCCGGAGGGCTGCACGTGTGGTTCTTGTCCGGGGAACAGGGGTAGTGGTAGTTCGAGACCCGCCATGCGGGAGGGGTCGGGCTGCCACGAGGCCTGTCCAACATGCGTCCCCCCCAGCTGAAGGCAGGGAGAGTCACCCATCCTCTTGGGTAATCTCCTCGCCGAGGCGGAAGAAGCGGGACAGGCCGTCTGCGTTGGCGTGGTCTTGGCCTGGGCGATGCTCCACAGTGAAGTCCATCCCTTGCAGGGAGATGGTCCAACGCAACAGCTTCGGATTCTCTCCCCGCATCTGCATCAGCCATTGCAGAGGTCGGTGGTTTGTTTGCACCCGGAAGTGGGTACCAAAGAGATAGGCCGGAGCTCCTTTAGGGCCCACACCACGGCGAAGGCCTCTCGCTCTATGGTGCTCCAGCGCTGTTCTCGGGCCAGCAGGCGTCGGCTGATGAAGGCCACTGGCTGGTCAACTCCCTCTGTGTTGATTTGGGAGAGGACGGCCCGAACGCCGTGATCGGAGGCATCTGTCTGTACTATAAATTCCCAGCTGTAGTCGGGGGCTTGGAGCACTGGGGCGGTGCACATTGCGGACTTGAGGTTTTCAAAGGCGGCCTGACACTCAGGGGTCCAGTGTACTTACGGGGAGTTCTTCTTGGACGTGAGTTCTGTGAGGGGCCCCACAATGCTGCCATAGTCCTTCACGAAGCGCCGGTAGTATCCGGTGAGCCCCAGGAAGGCTCGGACCTCTGTTTGGGTGACCGGGGGCTCCCAAGCCCGGATGGCTGCGATCTTGAGTTGGAGAGGGGCCACCTGGCCACTTCCCACCTGGTGCCCCAGGTAGGTCACGGACCCTTGGCCGATTTGGCACTTGCTGGCCTTGATTGTTAGTCCCGCCCGCCGGAGGGCGGTCAGGACCTCCTGGAGGTGTTGGAGGTGTTCTGCCCAGTGGAGACTGTACACAGCAATATCGTCCAGATAGGCAGCGCTGAATTCCTCCAGCCCCGCCGATACTTTGTTCACGAGCCTCTGGAAGGTGGCGGGGGCGTTTTTCATTCCGAAGGGCATCACTTTGAAGAGATAGTGGCCATCCGGGGTGGTGAAGGCGTATCGCTCCTGGGCGCCTGGGGTGAGGCCGATCTGCCAATAGCCCACGGTCAAGTCAAAGATGCTCAGGTAGCGGGCGGCCCCCAGCCGGTCGATCAATTCATCCGCTCGGGGGATGGGGTGAGCATCTGTTCGGGTGACGGCGTTCAAGCCCCGGTAGTCCACACAAAATCTGAGTACTGGGGCGACGCCAGGGGCAGCGGTCTTGGGGACCAGCACGACCGGACTGGCCCAGGGACTGTCGGAGGGTTCGATTACTCCTAGGGCCAGCATCTTGGAGACCTCTGATTGGATGCAGGCGTGTACCCGATCGCGAACTCGGTATGCCCTGTGCCGGATAGGGGGACTATCCCCGGTGTCGACATCGTGGAGGCACCAGGGGGTGACCCCGGGCGTGAGGGAGAATAGATCTGCGAATTGTTGCAACAAGTCTTGGCAGCTGTGGCGTTGTGCTGGGGTCAGGGTAGAAGAGAGGTTGACCCCTTCCACTGAGCCATCTTGGGCTAGAGTTTTCAGGAGGTCGGGGAGGGGCTCGGAGTCCTCTTCAGCCCCACTGTCGGTAGCCATCAGGAGGCTAAGCTCGGATCGCACAAAGTGCGGCTTGAGTCTGTTGGCATGGAGGACCCGGAGGGGGTTCCTGGGGGATTCCAGGTCCACCAGGTAGGTGACGGGGCCCTTGCGTTCCACCACCTTGAAGGGTCCGGTCCATTTGTCCTGGAGGGCGCAAGGTTCGACCGGGGACATGACCCAGACTTGTTGTCCCGGCTCGAACTCAATGGACGAGGCGTTTTGATCATACCAGCGTTTCATGTCCTCTTGGCTGGCTTCGAGGTTGGCCTTGGCGAGTTCCCGGAACCTTTGGGTCTGATTCCGGAGGGTCAAGAGGTACCTGTACACATCGGGGGGAGCCTTTTGGGGGGTCACCTCCCACCCTTCCTTGACCAGGCTGAGGGGACCCCAGACGGGGTGCCCATACAGGACCTCGAAGGGGCTGAATCCCAGGGACTTCTGTGGGACCTCCCGGTAGGCAAACAGGAGGCAGGGTAGCAGCACGTCCCATTGGCGGCGTAGGGGCTCTTCCAGGCCCATGATCATACCCTTGAGGGTGCGATTGAATCGTTCCACTAGTTCGTTTCCTTGCGGGTGGTAGGGGGTCGTAAATTTGTAGGTGACCCCACACTGTTGCCAATGGGACTTCATGTATCTGGAGATGAAGTTCGTGCCCCGATCACTGACGACTTCTCGGGGGAAGCCCACCCATGAGAAGATACCCATCAGGGCTCGGCCCACCATGGGCGCTGTCACAGTCCGGAGAGGTATGGCCTCGGGATAGCGGGTGGCATTGTCCACCAGGACGAGTATGAACCGGTGACCTTGCGCTGTCCGGGGCTCCAGGGGCCCCACAATGTCGATCCCCACCCGCTCAAAGGGAGTGGTGACGATGGGAAAGGGTTGCAGGGGGACTTTTAGTTTCCGGCCGCTCTTCCCGCTGGCCTGGCAGGTGGGGCAGGCCCGGCAGTGGTTTATCACATCGTTCCGCATTTTAGGCCAGTAGAAATGGGTCACCAGGCGGCTGTAAGTCTTGTCCTGCCCCAGGTGTCCGGCGAGAGGCACATCGTGTGCCAGGTTCAAGAGGAAGTCTCTGAATCGGAGGGGGACCACTAGCACCCGGCTGGCCCCCAGTTCGGCAATCTTTTGCTCACTGTAGAGGAGCTCATTGTCCCAATAGATCCAGTGGGCCCCCGAGGCATCCCCTGCGCTCTGGGCTATGGCTTGCTATCGGAGCCCCTCGAGGGAGGGACACGCTCTTTGTTCCTGGCGGAACTGCTCCTGAGTGGGGCCACCTTCTTGGCGCCACTGGGCCAGCTCCGGGAGGTCTCGGAGTGGGTCAAGTTCTTCGTTGTCGGGCCCCGGTGGACCAGGTTCAGGGGTGGTCTCTTCCGTGACGACATGCGGTGGAGGTTCGGGCCACTCGGGTTCTTCAGTGGATGGGATGGCGCGGGCGGCCATGGATCGGGTCGTCGCACAGACCCATTCAGGAAGACCAAGCAACCCCAGGTGCTCTCTTCGTTCAACGGCTGCCCAGGGGGAGCTCTCGAGGTCGTTTCCCAGGAGGCAGTCCACGGGGGCATCGTCTCGGACGGTCACTTTCAGCATGCCCGACACTCCCCCCCACTCGAAGGGGACACGGGCCATCTGGCACAGGCTTTCGGAGTTGTCTACAGACCGTACTGGACAAAGTACGTTGGGCAAAATTTGATCGGGGGTCACCAGATGGCAATGGACTGCGGTCACACTGGCCCCCGTGTCGCGGAGGGCTTCGGCCCGGTGTCCATTAATGGTGACCCACTGGCTGTATTTCTGCGTGTTGGACGGGATGGGGGCCCGTGGGACCATGTCCCTTTCTCCTAGACAGACCAGGGACATGGCTGCAGGTTCCCATTCTGTCTGGTATTGCTCACACTCTTCGGCTTCTTCTTCGCCTTGCTCTTCTCCGAGGGCGACGGTGGTGATCTGGCGGTTCATTGGACCCGGGCCTGGACTGACTGGTTTCTCGGACAGTTGGGATCATTGGCGTAATGGCCGGGCCGCTGGCATTTGTGGCAGACAAGGTTGGAGCGGAATCCCGGTCGCGTCGGAGGGCTGCCTCTTCCGGCCGGAGACGGGGGGTTGCTAGTGGGGGGCACCGTGGCAGTGTCCCTGCCCGGACCCTGGCCTCCTCCTCCCCCTCGCGGACAGTGGGACCCCTGGGAGGCTCTGTTTTGTTCGCCCGGCCAATTCCGGGGGACCCGGGTGCTCTCCCATCGATCCGCTTCGATGGCGAGTTTCCGGGGTTCGGTCAGCTTGCTGTCGAGGAGATGCTGTCTTAGTTCAACAAAACAATTATTGGATAGGTGCTCCCACATGATGAGATTGAATAATTGTTTGTAGGTGGTGACCTGGCTGCCTTTGATCCACCCCTCGAAGGCTCGGCTAAAGAAGTTCACATATTCCACCCAGGTCGTACCGGGGATTGTTTTACAGTCCCGAAATCGCTGCCGGTACATCTCGGGGGTGAGCCCATAGCGAGTGAGAAGGGCGGATTTCATGTGCTCGTAGGAGGTCATCTCGGCGTCGGGGAGCTGTAGCAGGGCATCTCTTCCTTCGTTGACGAATCTCCCCCACAACCCGGCTCCCTAGTCTTTTCGCGGAATACGGTGGGAGATCATGGCTACCTCGTAGGCCTTGAACCATTGCTGGATATCGTCGTTCCGGTAGTACTCTCGGACGACGTCTTTGGGAATGTGGACCTTGGTGTCCGTAGGGGGAGCGGAGTTCTGGTTCTCGGGGACGCCGAGGTCCTTATTTTGTCGTCGAATCTCTGGTTCTTTTGAACTGCGCTTGTGTTCGTACGCTAGTTTCTTCTCTTCCAGCTCCCTCTGGCTTTTTTTTTTCATCTCGTTCTTCCCGTAGCCGTAAGTGTTCGAGGGCTATCTTTTTTTCCGCTAGTTTTAGTTCCCCATCTAAGCGGAGTCGAGCCAGTTCCAACTCGTGGAGACGGCTCCTCTCTCGTTCTTGGGCCTCCTCGGAAGAGAGGCCCGCTCTTCTTTCTTCTTCGGGTGTTGCAATTGTTTCCATGGTCTCGATGCTTTCGTTTTGGGGTGGGGACGCTCCCGTCTTCACCCAAGACTCTAAGGCGTGCTTGAGGTCGTCTTTGGTGCTCAGTCCCGTGGTAGCGATGCCCAAGTCTATGCAGAATTGTTTCAGTTCTTTGTGGCTGTATTCTTCCAGCTGTTCCATTTGGAATTTTGCAGTTGTTCCGGTCTCTTTCGTCGACATGGTTGCTGTGCGTCGTGCGGCGAGTTACTCTCCGTACGATTATGCGTTGGCTCGGATCCCACCGCTGCCACCAATGTTAGACGGGGACCCGGAGGGTCGGCCGAGCAAGAGGAGAGGCCTCCTGGCGAGGGCCCTCTCCGTAGATCGTACGGACGAGCAACCACCCCCCCACAGATGGACGCCACACAAAGATAGGTTCTGTACACTTTTATCGGTATTCTGAAGCAGGTTAAACTTGACGATACAGCAGGAGCAGGATACGATGATCCCTTCAATTCTAGTCTCTGAGGGAAAGGGGGTAGCGGGACAGTCTCGGTACCGGTCCGGTACAGGGGTAGCTGGTGTATAGCTCTCAATCCTCGAGCTGGAGGGTTCGCAAATAGGGGCTGCGGCAGCGCCAGCAGGCCTTAAAGGATGGTTTCTGAAGATGAGACCCGCAGCGCCAGCAGGCCTTCAAAGATGGTTCACGGGGATGAGCCGCAGCAGCGCCAGCAGGCCTTCAAAGATGGTTCACGAGGATGAGCCGCGGCAGCGCCAGCAGGCCTTCAAAGATGGTTCACGAGGATGAGCCGCGGCAGCGCCAGCAGGCCTTCAAAGATGGTTCACGAGGATGAGCCGCGGCAGCGCCAGCAGGCCTTCAAAGATGGTTCACAAGGATGAGCCGCGGCAGCGCCAGCAGGCCTTCAAAGATAGTTCACGAAGAGGAGCCGCGGCAGCGCCAACAGGCCTCCTAGGATGAGTTCGTCTAGGTGTCTCTCGACTCCAGGATACAACTGCCTTCCTGTTCTGGAGCTACTCCAGTTATAGGTCTGGCGCCCTTTGATGTCCGGACCCTCGCACTTGGAGATCGGGGGTCGGGGGTCCAGGATGAGAAGTCCAGACAACCAGCAGGGGGGTGGAGCCAGCGCCCAGGGAGGCTGGGGGCGATCAAAACCAGGCGGAGGTGAGCCATCGACACTCCTTCTTCCATTGGCTCGCCAAGTGGTCTCTTTACCCCCTGGGTGGATGGTGGTGCCTCGATGTCGGGGCTTGGCTGGGCCTGAGGCTGAGGTCGACCCGAGGCCACGAGGCCTGGTCGTGGTGGGTCCAAGATGGCGGCTGGGCCGGGGACGGTGGTTCGGGAAAGGGCCCGGGCCAGCTGAGAAGGTTGTGGGGACGAGTCTGGGTTCCGTCGGGGAAGAGCTGGGGGTTGACCCGGAGGGCTGCAGGTGTGGTTCTTGTCCAGGAAACAGGGGTAGTGGTAGTTCGGGACCCGCCATGCGGGAGGGGTCGGGCATGCCACGAGGCCTGTCCAGCATGTACCCTGCTAAAACTGGCCAAGTGGCCCCAGCAATCGACAAAGGGCCTAAATGGAACAGATTCTCCACTAGTTTTAGTTCCCCATCTAAGCGGAGTCGAGCCAGTTCCAACTCGTGGAGACGGCTCCTCTCCCGTTCTTGGGCCTCCTCGGAAGAGAGGCCCGCTCTTCTTTCTTCTTCGGGTGTTGCAATTGTTTCCGTGGTCTCGATGCTTTCGTTTTGGGGTGGGGACGCTCCCGTCTCCATCCAAGACTCCAGTAGTCGAGTAGTAGTTTGAGACCCGCCATGCGGGAGGGGTCGGGCATGCCACGAGGCCTGTCCAACATGTACCCTGCTAAAACTGGCCAAGTGGCTCCAGGAATCGACAAAGGGCCTAAATGGTACAGAGTCACTGTGTGGGGGAGGGCGCCATTAAACCAAATACAGTGTTGCCATGCCGAAATCGGATCTTCGAGTGTCGTATATGGCCGATATACTAAAGGTACTTCAGTGGGAGTGTATGTATGGAACAGCTTATCACCTCCATTCACAGCCGGAAAGGTTACCCAACAGTAGAATACCTCAAAGTGGTAATCCGGGTTAGCACCAACTATAAAAGAAATCACAATCCCTCGTCAGACACTCCATATGCAGCCAAATGACGAAGGAGTGGTGCGCGACTATGCCCTGCAATATCGATATCAGCCATAAGAACAAAGAAAAGTAAAACAACTTTTTGCGAGGCAGCACAAAAGGGTCAGTAATTCAATAACAAGAACCTTTTTATAATATCAAGCTTAAAAAAACCTATAAAATATCAATATAGGTAGGTTATGCCGTCACAACTGTTTATCCGGAAAACAGGAGTGAGGGTATTGTGGACAAGTACAACTACTACTGAAGTGTCTCGAAAATAAGTACCAGACCAAACGTTAGGTGTGCCATGTTGGAGGGATTCGGCTCATGCACAGAACTATGCGCAGGACCTTGGTGTATTGTGGTGTACCAAAAAGCCACCTCAGTGCCTAGAACCCCAGTCTGACTAGTAATAGTGTCTCATTCGTTCTCCGTACTACAGCAAAGCTACCAATGAGAGGAAAACCTAGAACATGCGACTTAGTAAACCCATCAAGAATAGTGGGAAACAAGAACACTCTTTCGCTCTAACACTCATACTAGTCCACAATGGTATAGTTTAAAATGTTTATTTTAACTAACGTTCTCTAATGCACAGTACACTAGCCAACACTAGCAGCAAAATGCATAAGAATAATACAATCAGCATTGTTACAATTCCATAAAACACAAAAGGGGAAATCATATTATATGAAAGTGGAAACAGGACTATAGCGCCTTTACCACCCTTCCCGTGCTGGAAGCTAGTTTATTTATAATTATAGAAGACTTCTAGGCTTTTTCAGGGGGACCCATACCTCCAAGATCAGATTCAATGGTTCACATCCCAGGACAATCACAGGTCATCTCAGTTGGAAAGGTTTTCTCCAAGTGCCCTTTCATGCATATAATACCATATTGAAATGCACCCGAGTTTCTTTTGGACAGCTGTGCCTCCTGTTATGTTTATGTGCGTGGGACTGACTAACGTGAATCAACAGCATACATTGTTATTCGACCTTGAACACACTGTGCAGACAGAGAGCACAGTGTTCGTATAGATATGTGAAAATTAGACCGTTCTCATGTGAAGAAGGCAAGCCCTGTATTTACGAGAAGAGAGCCATGCAGTGTTGTGTGCAAAAGCAGAAAAAGGTGTCTAAGCATATATTTCACTTATGCTAACTTAACAATGTCTGCAGCTGACCCCATATTCTCACTTCAGTGTGGGCCATGTGAAGTATCACCACATAGGAAGAGCTAAGTGCATAGTCACTAAAACGAAACTGCATTGCACGCAGCTGTCCTGATGTGTGGGATGAGCACATACAGGTGTTGCCTGCCATGGTAAAGACCACCCTAACTCCTGCCATGTACAAATTCATACCTGGGTTTGGGTTGAATGTAAGTGATGCACACCAGAGAATCATGAGCTTCATTGAAAGGAATTTGGCGAAAGGCAGAGCAGCAAGTCACCTTGCGCTGCTACCCTAGGCCAAAGTTAAATTGCAGGAATGCACCGCATGTATGCAATATGATGCATTCCTGTCTTTTCTCCCTGCACTTGTGGATTTTTGGCAGGCTAGTGCCAGCACATGCACCCTTGCACCATAGTGGAAGTGTACATATTTTGCATGCAGGATTGCATTTTGTCAGGAAGGGGCACCTTCCTGCACAGAAACATTGCTAAGAGGTGTTTTCATCTTTGTATGTGTGCTTCAGAATGCAACACAAATAGAAAGAGGAAGGAACAAGGAGAAATAAAGAAATGACTAATTGTTAGGCCTCACCTCAGGAGGCATAAGGATTTTGCACTTCCCCAGGTTTTTTACTATAATGTGTTAATCTGGGGCAGCGTCAAAGTCCAAGGTTGCTGTTGGAAACACCCACTGCAGACTCCCATGGAAGATATCACAACCACACAGTAAGGCAAGGCACCGATTGGCACTGCTTTGCCCTAATCAACATTTATGAAGACACTCAAAGCCACGCAGGGTAACTTTGCTTAGTTTAGGAAATATGATTTAGAGCCCTGCACCACTTCACATGGTACAAAGATGATGCAAGGCTCTCAATAATAAGCCCATATGTGTGTGTGTGTTTTTTTTTAAAGAATAGATGGTGTGTGAGCCCAGTGTGCCCCTGGAGTACATTGAACTGGTATAGTGTTTGAATGGAGAGACATTGCACGGCAAGGAAATGAGAAGTGGCATGAGTGCTGCAAGATTGCCTGAGCAAAACACATGCACTGCTGTGTGTGATAGTGTCACACTTGTGTCGCAGCTGTAAATGAATTACAAAGATGAGGTCATTGGTGTTCTACATCCTAAATGTGATGTGGACCTGGGTGAAGATATTGCACGTGTCAGGAGGGTGCTGAAAAAAGAAATATCTTACCTTGCTACATATGTCAAAGCAGTAGCATGTGAAAATGGGAATTGTGAAGTGACAGGATGAGCTAGGTTGCCACAACTAGGGGCTGGATTCGTGGATGGTTGGCGGGTGAGGTGTGTGGGCCTAGTTGTTTGGCAACCCTAGGTAGGTACATGTCACAGAATATCATGACTACTAGCATGTGGGGTACAGCTTGACCCATAACCCTCAAATATAGGCAGCCATGTCAGTCAATTAGATATGTTGACTCACAATGTTGGTGTTGAATTCACATGAGAGTCAATGTATGATATGGGTGCCATCAGTGTGTGACAGTAAAAGGGAGTCCCAGGGACAAACTGAGGATTGCCAGGGGAGTGTTGTACATCTACAAGTGAGCAGGGCTCAGTCAAATGATGTTTAATACTCTGCGGATAACCACATTTTGTAATAATGAAATAGGTGGGCGTCAGTGCTTGCAACCTGCCTAGTCTGACTGGGCCTAACACTTCAGAGTTCGTACACACTGCATACTGTTCTGAACTATGGAGCAGAGTGTGTTAGTAATTACATCACATGAGTAAACAAACAATGGAAAACCATGGTAAGTGCATGCCCTTACACATCCCTGCAGGATGGCAAGGTTGCTAACTGTGCAGTGAGTTGTGTGCACGCACTTGAAATATAAGACTTTGGCCACATGTATGCACAATGTACATGCAAGACAGCGAAACAATGCAGAATGCAGTGGTGTAGTGTGTGAAAGGCAGACTGCAGGATCGAATCAAATACATGACCAAACCCACATCTCTTTCCCTGGAGCTGTGGGCTGAGTAGTGCCTAGAGGAAATGCAGGTACCCGGGTGCCGTGTTGCAATGTGCACAGTAGTGATGTCAATATGTGAAACCACATTCAGAATAGCCATCAAGAAAAACAAATACTAATCTAATCAGCAAGGCAGATTTGGATCTCACATCAACATACCAGCACAGACAGGACAGGCCAGCAAGCTGTTTATCTATGTTTCAATGTCTGTTCTAAAAAGTCACCCTTGTCACACAGTGGTAGTGTGACCAAAGCTGAGATCCTGCCATCTGCAAGGCAACTAGAGTGCAACTTGACAATATTTTCTAAGAGTCATACACGTCCTACACATCAATGTAGAAATCGAAGTTAATGAGAATAAAGTCTGTATGTCACCCAGATTACTCATGTCAACATTTAGCATAGATCACTATTAACATATTTCTATTTCATTGCAGAGGGAGAAACAACACAACCTGAACAGTTGCCTGTCCTGGATGAGCAGCCTGTTGGTGATGACATCCTGCTCCCAATGGGCAATTACACCTTTCGGCAACTCTTCTATGCCATTGGAACACCTTCTCTGGTAGCGAGAAGGGATAACAGAGGGTCATGGTATCCAGGGGAACTGCCCACATCTGGACATACCCCATCTGCCAACCCAAGCCAGCCCTGGACTCCAAGGACCCCATTGTTATCTTCTTACAGCAGGCGGTAGGATTTCAGTGGTACTGGTGGATGAGGTGCGAGTGGGTATGGAGACCATCACAGGCAGCCTAGAGGGAGTTTGTGAGTGCCTCAGTCCAGATAAGGACACCCCTGAGGCAATAAGAGGCATCTACCTTCAATTCAACAGATTGGAACAGTCCCTGGCTGACATCGCTGGTGTCATGAGGTAAGAACAACAGATCTGCTGATGTAACACCAGTGGTGTTAGCACCCAGTTGGGGGCTATATGCACCATCCTTGAATCTTTGGAGCATAAGAAGGACTCCTATAATGTTACAATGGGTGCCTTCCACCGCAGCATTGTTGCTGTGCTGACAAGTCAGTAGTCCCTTTTCTGCACTCTACTGCCTTCCTTGCTGGCACAGGTAAATGCTACAGGAGTCAGTTCAGTTTATAACTTTATTCGAGTGTTTTAAAAAACATCATAAAAGTATACAGTTAAAACATTACATATACATAATACACAAAATGATGAACAGGGATAGCCTTGTCACATGGTGTGGGAGTTGCTGCACATAAATTTACGGGAAAACCATACTAAGTCTAGCTCTAATAGATTTCAGAACAAAAGTAGCGGTAAAAAAACATATATCAGGGCTTGAAAGTGAGAAAAGAAACCTCATGGCGTTACCTGTGGTATACATAGAGTATTTAAGGAACATAGGCTTGAGGTAACAAATACGCTGCGCTTTATACAAAGGACAGAGTAATAAAAAGTGCGGTGTGCTTTGTTTGGTAAAACCGTCACATGGACAAGGAGTAACTGGGTGAGATTTCATTGTTGGGAAGGCAACCAGGTTATGTACTATACCTAATCTCAATCTTGAGAGGACAAACTGATGAGACTGTCTGTGGATAATGTGAGAAGTTGGCCCGATATGCAACGTTCGCTATTCTAGCGACCACTATGTATCGTTCCAACGACCCTAATGGTGTTTGGTTGTAAGTCAACCTATAGACCAGCTATCCTAGTAGCGTGGATACGAGCAGTCTAAGGCTAAAGACTCGAGAGGGCGTGTTAAGCCAGCTGTTATACCATCACATACCCCTTGAACACCAAGTGAAAGGACACCACACAAGTGTTATGAAAATAAACAGTATATTTATTAAGAATCACAACATCCCTGTACTCTTTATGAGGACAGGGTACTAAGCACAAACCAAATCTCTTAGGAAAATACTTCAAGTGCACAATTAAAACAAGTGTCCAAGGACACGGAAAGTTTAAGGTCTCGGGCGGACCCGATAAGGCAAGTCGGAAGCGAGGGACTCGGGACCCTAGAGTAAAGAGGCTATGCAGGCACCGAAATGCCGAGTTACCTAGCCACGAAGGCTGCGGCTGCACAAGTCTTACAGGCGTCGGGGTCTTCGCTGACGAGCCAGGAGCCGGAAGAAAAGGAGTTGCTGGCCGGCGACCAGTGATGAATAGTTCGTAGAGATCCAAGCCTGGATCAGAGATCGATGATACCTGAAAGCAGAGGGGACCAAGTTCGTACTACTAGCCAGTAGTCAGAGGGTACCAGGAAGGCACCGGTTGGCCGTCACCTCGACCAGGTGAGTGGGCGACGCTAGGCTCTGCAGTCTCATGGACCAGGAGGCGTTGTCGGCGACCACGGTGGAGGTGCGAGCTGTCCCACGAAGGATGATGCTATCGGCGTCGCTGGGCCCAGGATGGGGCAACAAGCCTTGGCAGATCTCAGGGCCACGTGGTGGGCCTAAGATAGCGTCTTGAGTGGACCAGGAGGGCCCGGGGTGCTTCTCGCAAAGATGGAAGCAAGGGCCAGTCTGGAGCAACCAGACCAGCAGTGTTGATTGTCGGATGTCGTCACAGAAGGGCACAAGCCAGCGGCTAGTGACCAGACAACGTGCTGAGCAGCGAGCAGAAGGGCCCCACGCAGATCGTGGAGATGCTGGGAGACTGCACTTCGGTGCTGGAGCGGCTCAGGGTCGGGGCTTCTCGGACCCCAGAGCACTCACCAGAGAATTGCTTCGATGGTCGTGCTGGTTAAGAGCGTGCAGGTTCTGATGATGGCCGGTCCCTCGAGGTCTCGTCGCACCCACAGATCACAGCTGAGCTGATGACGTGGGTAGAGGTCAGAGGTGCCAGGGAAGCCGGTTCTCGTCGAGCTGGGCCGTCGGATCCTTGAGGAAGGACTTGCAGCAAACCGCAGAGTTCTTAGATGGTGCCCGCTGATGCAGGGTGACTACTCCTTAGTCACAAGGGAGAAATCTTGAGAAGAGTCTTGAGTGTCCTTTCGTAGAAAGTAGTTCTTGATTCAAAGATGATCTAATTTGGAAGGGTCCCCGCTCCGGCCTTTATTCTAAAGAAAGGGGTGGGTACATGACTAGGTCCTGCCCTAAGGGTGGGACCAGGAAGGGGGGTAGTTACACCCCTCTCCCCTGCCGGACTTTCCCCAGGCCAGGGCTGGCGCCCCTGGAACTGGTTCTGACCGGCAGATGCGTAGTGAGCACCGGGGTGCCACTCCGCAGTCACCTTCTCGCAAAAGCCCTACCTACCCAGAATACACAAACCCTGTCTGGGACGGTGCGAACACCGCCCTCGACAGGAAACCCTTTGTCCAAGCTCTCCTCGCTGGAAGGACTCCCAGCAGCAGGAGGTCAGACTCGTGTCTGTGGTGGCAGCATCCATTTTGTGGAGCTGAGGCTTTAGTTAACTATAACCGGGGTTCACAGTTACGTACATGTCGTGTCCCTCTAGAAGGGCGGAATGCTAACCTCGTCGCCAGAGTTGGTGAGAGGGCAGCATCCCGATTCGTATGACACCTTACTCGACATGTCTTGATAACGCGACACCGAAGTTACCGATGTGGTACGCGTTATCATGGAACAGCCATTGGGTCTTGATTCCGCAAGCTGCAACCGGGCTCGGCTCGGGCCAGAGCCTAGTTCACACGAGCCCACGCACTCTGCCTTCAGGATTGTCAAGGCCTGCCATAGGAGTGACTGATAGGAACTCGGGTGTCCATTGTATGGTTAGATATAGAGCTACTATACCTAAAGCAAAGGGTGATTACACGACTTTGCCCCAGCTGTCATGCAGCCAGTTGTGTCAAATTTAGGAGGCCAGCCAGGGGTGGCATAATACATGCTGCAGCCCCTGGCGGCCCTGGGTACACCTATGCCCTGCGTTACGGGGTCTGATAAGGTGGCCCAGTACCAATTGGTAAATGCACCTAGGGTACATATCGTAATTTAGAAAGAGAACAGCCAGGCTGTGGGTCTGATTAGCAGGCCCACAGCCAGAGAAAGTCGTAAACCAGTGAAACAAAAGCAAAAAATCTGGGTGATCATAGGATTGCAGACCCTACTCTCCTACATGACCCCCCCCCAAACGTCGGAACAATAAGCTAACCTTGACCAGGTGAGTCTTCTTGTTCTAAGTGGAAGTATCTGGAGAGCCCATCGGCATTGCCATGATCAGTACCAGGTCTATGTTCCACTGTAAAGTCCATCCCCTGTAGGGAAATGGACCACCTTAGCAGTTTGGGGTTTTCACCCTTCATCTGATTTAGCCACAAGAGGGGCTTATGGTCGGTCTGAATCTTGAAGTGAGTGCCAAACAAGTATGGCCTCAGCTTCTTCAGGGCCCAAACCACAGCAAAGGCCTCCCTCTCAATAGCTGACCAATTCTTCTCTCTAGGGGTCAGCCTTCTGCTTATAAAAGCAATGGGCTGGTCTTGACCATCAAAATTCAGTTGAGAAAGAACAGCTCCCACACCCAACTCAGAAGCATCTGTTTGGACAATGAATGGTTTGGAGTAGTCCGGACTCTTGAGGATAGGCGCCGTGCACATGGCCTGCTTTAGGTCATCGAATGCTTTTTGACAGCTCGCTGTCCACTGAACCTTTTTTGGCATTTTCTTGCTTGTCAGTTCGTTTAATGGTGTCACGATGGAACCATAGTTCCTGACAAACTTCCGGTAGTATCCAGTCAGGCCCAAGAAAGCTCGAACCTGAGTCTGGGTGGTTGGAGGAGCCCAGTCCCTGATTGACTGTATCTTGCTCTCCAGTGGCTGAACCTGGCCTCCACCTACAAGGTGGCCCAGGTATACAACCTGTGTCTGTCCTATCTGGCACTTGGTGGCCTTGATAGTGAGGCCTGCCGCTTGCAGAGCCTCTAACACTTTCCGCAGGTGGACCAGGTGATCCTCCCAGGTGGAGCTAAAGACAGCGATATCGTCAAGATACGCCGCACAGAAGTCGTCCAGCCCAGTAAGGACTTGATTCACCAACTTTTGGAAGGTGGCAGGTGCATTTTTCAGACCAAAGGGCATCACCACGAACTGATAATGCCCACCAGGGGTTGAAAATGCGGTCTTAGGCTTGGCGTCCTCAGCTAACCTGATTTGCCAATACCCAGCTGTCAGGTCAAACGTACTTAAGTAGTTGGCCGAGGCCAATCTATCGATAAGCTCGTCTGCCCTTGGTATTGGGTGGGCGTCAGTCTTAGTGACTGCATTGAGACCCCTGTAGTCTACGCAGAACCTCATCTCTTTCTTACCGCCCTGGGTGTGAGGTTTCGGCACTAGAACTACGGGACTAGCCCAAGGGCTGTCCGAGGGTTCAATGACTCCCAGCTCCAACATTTTCTGCACTTCACTCTTGATGCAGTCTCTAACGTGATCAGGCTGCCGGTAGATTTTACTCTTAACGGGCAAGCTGTCACCAGTGTCGACCTCATGGGTGCACCAATTGGTCTGACTGGGTGTTAGAGAAAACATATGCCTGAACGACTGAAGAACCTGTTTACAGTCGCTCTGTTGATGTTCGGAGAGGCTGCCACAAAAGACAACACCATCTACCGATCCATCGTCAGGATTCTGAGTGAGCAGGTCGGGGAGAGGGTCACTCTCCTCTTCCTGTCCCTCATCTAGGGCCATGAGCAAACTCATGTCCTTCCTGTCGACATATGCCTTGAGCCTGTTGACATGAAGCACCCTGTGGGGGCTCCGGGGAGTTCCCAGGTCGACCAGGTAGGTGACCTCTCCCTTTTTCTCCAGGATGGTGTAGGGCCCGGACCATTTGTCCTTGAGTGCTGCTGGGGCCACTGGCTCCAACACCCACACCTACTTTCCGGGCTGATAAACAGTCAAGACAGCCTTTTGGTCATGCCAAGCTTTTTGGAGTTCTTGGCTGGCCTTAAGGTTTTCAGATGCCTTCTCCATGTATTCAGCCATCCGCGAGCGGAGGCCAAGCACATAGTCCACTATGTTGGCTGCCGGCTTTTTGAGAGGTCTCTCCCATCCTTCCTTCACCAAACACAGGGGTCCTCTTACAGGATGTCCGTACAAAAGTTCAAAAGGGCTGTAGCCAACCCCCTTCTGTGGGACTTCTCTGTAGGCGAACAAGAGGCAGGGGATCAGGACGTCCCATCTACGCCGAAGCTTTTCCGGTAGTCCATGAATCATCCCTTTCAGGGTCCTGTTGAATCTCTCAACAAGCCCATTGCATTGTGGATGATAGGGTGTAGTGAACTTGTAGTTGACACCACATTCCTTCCACATAGCAGTCAAGTAGCTCGACATAAAGTTTGCACCTCTGTCGGAGACGACCTCCTTAGGGAAGCCCACTCTGGAGAATACTCCAACTAGGGCTCTTGCCACAACAGGTGCTGTAGTGGTCCTAAGGGGAATAGCTTCAGGATACCTGGTGGCATTATCCACTACCACCAGTATAAACTTGTGCCCTGATGCTGTTGGTGGTTCCATGGGACCGACGATGTCGATCCCCACCCGTTCAAAGGGTACTCCCACCACAGGCATTGGTATAAGGGGGGCCTTTGTCGTGCCACCTGACTTACCACTGGCTTGGCAAGTGACACAGGAGCGGCAAAACTCCTTGGTATCTTCGTTCATATGAGGCCAGTGAAAGTGTGAGACAAGCCTGTCCCACGTCTTCGTCTGGCCTAAGTGACCTGCTAAGGGAATCTCGTGGGCCAAGGTAAGTAGGAAACCACGCTGAGACAAGGGTACAACCAGCCTCCTGGTCATGCCAGGCTTGGGGTCTCTTGACTCAGTGTACAGGAGTCCATCTTCCCAGTATACCTTGTGGGTACCTGTGGCGTTCCCAGCAGCCTCAGCAGCAGCCTGCTGTCTGAGGGGTTCAAGAGAAGGGCAGTCTAACTGGTCCTTCCCCAGGTCTTCCCTTGAGGGTCCCCCTGAACCCAAGAATTCAACTTGATCAAGTTCGAACTCCCTAGGCTCAGTTTCCCTCAATTCTTGTAGGTCAGCCTCCTCTGAGACTTGATCCACGACCTGGGGCAAGGGGGAAGGCGCAGCCTTAACCCTACTGCTCTTTTTCTTGGGAGGTGTCTGGTCCGTTGTTCCAGGATCCAGCACCTGTTCAGTGGGGCATTTCCTGACCTGTGACCTGGTCACAGCGAACACATGTGCTGGCAAACCTAACATTTCCATGTGAGTCCGGTGCTCCACTTCTGACCATTGTGATGACTCCAAATCATTGCCCAACAAACAATCCACTGGGAGGTCTGGACTAACTACAACCTTCTTTTGGCCAGTTACCCCTCCCCAGGAGAAAGCTACAATTGCCATACTGTGATTGGTAGTGACATTGCTTGCATTGGTCACCAGGAATTCTGTACCTGGCATGATCTGTCCAGGGTCCACAAAGTTAGGCGTCACCATGGTGACGCTGGCACAAGTGTCCCTATAGGCCTGAGCCATCTTTCCATTTATGAAAGGCGTCTGTCTGTATTTGCCCAAAGTATTGGGACTTATGTCAGGGGACACGTCCGCGTCCCCTGTACTGACAAGGACAGCCTGAGTGAGTGTGCCAACTAAGTTGTCACGCCCCTCAGAACCCAGGGTTAACCCTACTAAACCCTTGGGAGGCGCACTACCACTGCTGACTGTACTAGGGGGCACAGGTGCCTTAGGGGCTGCAGTGGCAGGAGTCTGCCCTCCTCCTTTCTTGGTGCACTCACTAAACCAGTGAGATTTACTTTTACAGTACTGGCACCATCTTTTGGATTGGCCTTCTTTCTTCTTTTGGGGAGCCTGACCCCCACCCTCTTTGGGTTGTTGGGGACCTGTCGAAGACTTCTGGTCATTTTGTTCCCCCTTAGAATCTTTACCCTTCTGGTCTGCTTTCTTCTGACCACCTTGATTCTGGCCCTGGTTCTGTTTAACTCTCGTACGAACCCATCTGTCTGCCTTCTTTCCCAATTCTTGGGGAGAGGTCAGATCCGAGTCGACAAGATGCTGATGCAACAACTGGTTCTGACAATTGTTTAAAATTTGTTCTCTCATCATCAAATTATACAATCCTTTGTAATCAGTAACCTTACTGCCCAGCAACCAGCCCTCAAAAGCCTTAGTGGCACAATCGACAAAGTCAGACCAATCTTGAGACTGCGTTTTCTGGGTATCCCTGAACAGCACCCTGTACTGCTCAGTGGTTAGGCCAAACCCTTCAACGAGTGTATTCTTCAAGACGTGGTAATTATTGGCATCCTCTACCCTTGTGGTGAGGAGCTTGTCTCTTCCTTTACCTTCAAAGGAGAGCCACAAGATAGCTGCCCACTGACTCTGGGGAACACCTTGCACAGTGCAGGCCCTCTCCAAAGCAGTAATCCATTTGTGGATGTCGTCCCCTTGTTTAAAGGGGGGCACTATCTTACCAAGGTGTTTCATATCAAAACTCCTTTCCCTATTACTAGGTACAATGCTGCCACCAGTGGGGACTACCCCACTTAACTGTTGCTCTCTAGCAAAGGCAAGCCTTTCTTTGGCCAGGGCAAGTTCTTCCCTTTCAATCCTCAGATTAGCTGCCCTTTCCTTAGCTTCGTACACTCTCCTCTGAGGGGACGTCATCCCTCTTTGAGAAGAGTTGTGAGAGCCATTGGTTTGAAGGGATCTGCCAGAGTCTCTCGACAGAGATCGGGCTCGTCCATTCCCAATGTTAAGCGGACCTGACAGTAGCGCTGGGGGTCCCCCAGTACCACTATCATGTTTGCTTAAGTTGGACCTGCTTAGTCTAACGACTTCTACCTGTCCCTTATCTGCCTCATCCCCAGAGAGATCCTCGTCCTCCTCCACATTCTCATTCTCGGCTGCGAGGAGGATTAGGTCAGGGTCATCTCTGGTTCCCTCGAGGGGAGGCATGTCTCCTTCTGGATTAGAAGAGCTGGGACGGGTCTCAGCTTTTCTGGCATCATAAGTCTCCAAGAGACCAATCAGAAAGGACGTTGTGGGGTTAGACCCCTGCTTGATCTTCCTGGAGTGACACACTTGTCGTAACTCCTTGAAGCTCAGCACAGTATATCTCGAAGGGATGACCTGTGGAGGGTCAACTGACACAAGGGGAGACTCAGAGTTTCCTCCTTTGTCCGACATACTGTTTCTAGTGTGGTGTAAGTGATGCACCTACCTACACTATGTGTTTACCTACTGTTCCCTTGCTAAGAGTTGCAGCCAAGGTGTGCTAAGCCTTGAGGAGCTGCAACAGCTGGTTCAGTAGAACTCAGAGTATTCTAAGCTTTAGTTATATGTGCTAACAGTACTTATGCGATCTTTCAACAAGATATTCTTAGGATACGTGTGGTAAAACAACAGCAAGCTCAAATCCCAACCGCTGCTCACCAATGTGAGAAGTTGGCCCGATATGCAACGTTCGCTATTCTAGCGACCGCTATGTATCGTTCCAACGACCCTAATGGTGTTTGGTTGTAAGTCAACCTATAGACCAGCTATCCTAGTAGCGTGGATACGAGCAGTCTAAGGCTAAAGACTCGAGAGGGCGTGTTAAGCCAGCTGTTATACCATCACATACCCCTTGAACACCAAGTGAAAGGACACCACACAAGTGTTATGAAAATAAACAGTATATTTATTAAGAATCACAACATCCCTGTACTCTTTATGAGGACAGGGTACTAAGCACAAACCAAATCTCCTAGGAAAATACTTCAAGTGCACAATTAAAACAAGTGAACGAGGACACGGAAAGTTTAAGGTCTCGGGCGGACCCGATAAGGCAAGTCGGAAGCGAGGGACTCGGGACCCTAGAGTAAAGAGGCTATGCAGGCACCGAAATGCCGAGTTACCTAGCCACGAAGGCTGCGGCTGCACAAGTCTTACAGGCGTCGGGGTCTTCGCTGACGAGCCAGGAGCCGGAAGAAAAGGAGTTGATGGCCGGCGACCAGTGATGAATAGTTCGTAGAGATCCAAGCCTGGATCAGAGATCGATGATACCTGAAAGCAGAGGGGACCAAGTTCGTACTACTAGCCAGTAGTCAGAGGGTACCAGGAAGGCACCGGTTGGCCGTCACGTCGACCAGGTGAGTGGGCGACGCTAGGCTCTGCAGTCTCACGGACCAGGAGGCGTTGTCGGCGACCACGGTGGAGGTGCGAGCTGTCCCACGAAGGATGAGGCAACAAGCCTTGGCAGATCTCAGGGCCACGTGGTGGGCCTAAGATGGCGTCTTGAGTGGACCAGGAGGGCCCGGGGTGCTTCTCGCAAAGATGGAAGCAAGGGCCAGTCTGGAGCAACCAGACCAGCAGTATTGATTGTCGGATGTCGTCACAGAAGGGCACAAGCCAGCGGCTAGTGACCAGACAACGTGCTGAGCAGCGAGCAGAAGGGCCCCACGCAGATCGTGGAGATGCTGGGAGACTGCACTTCGGTGCTGGAGCGGCTCAGGGTCGGGGCTTCTCGGACCCCAGAGCACTCACCAGAGAATTGCTTCGATGGTCGTGCTGGTTAAGAGCGTGCAGGTTCTGATGATGGCCGGTCCCTCGAGGTCTCGTCGCACCCACAGATCACAGCTGAGCTGATGACGTGGGTAGAGGTCAGAGGTGCCAGGGAAGCCGGTTCTCGTCGAGCTGGGCCGTCAGATCCTTGAGGAAGGACTTGCAGCAAACCGCAGAGTTCTTAGATGGTGCCCGCTGATGCAGGGTGACTACTCCTTAGTCACAAGGGAGAAATCTTGAGAAGAGTCTTGAGTGTCCTTTCGTAGAAAGTAGTTCTTGATTCAAAGATGATCTAATTTGGAAGGGTCCCCGCTCCGGCCTTTATTCTAAAGAAAGGGGTGGGTACATGACTAGGTCCTGCCCTAAGGGTGGGACCAGGAAGGGGGATAGTTACACCCCTCTCCCCTGCCGGACTTTCCCCAGGCCAGGGCTGGCGCCCCTGGAACTGGTTCTGACCGGCAGATGCGTAGTGAGCACCGGGGTGCCACTCCGCAGTCACCTTCTCGCAAAAGCCCTACCTACCCAGAATACACAAACCCTGTCTGGGACGGTGCGAACACCGCCCTCGACAGGAAACCCTTTGTCCAAGCTCTCCTCGCTGGAAGGACTCCCAGCAGCAGGAGGTCAGACTCGTGTCTGTGGTGGCAGCATCCATTTTGTGGAGCTGAGGCTTTAGTTAACTATAACCGGGGTTCACAGTTACGTACATGTCGTGTCCCTCTAGAAGGGCGGAATGCTAACCTCGTCGCCAGAGTTGGTGAGAGGGCAGCATCCCGATTCGTATGACACCTTACTCGACATGTCTTGATAACGCGACACCGAAGTTACCGATGTGGTACGCGTTATCATGGAACAGCCATTGGGTCTTGATTCCGCAAGCTGCAACCGGGCTCGGCTCGGGCCAGAGCCTAGTTCACACGAGCCCACGCACTCTGCCTTCAGGATTGTCAAGGCCTGCCATAGGAGTGACTGATAGGAACTCGGGTGCCCATTGTATGGTTAGATATAGAGCTACTATACCTAAAGCAAAGGGTGATTACACGACTTTGCCCCAGTTGTCATGCAGCCAGTTGTGTCAAATTTAGGAGGCCAGCCAGGGGTGGCATAATACATGCTGCAGCCCCTGGCGGCCCTGGGTACACCTATGCCCTGCGTTACGGGGTCTGATAAGGTGGCCCAGTACCAATTGGTAAATGCACCTAGGGTACATATCGTAATTTAGAAAGAGAACAGCCAGGCTGTGGGTCTGATTAGCAGGCCCACAGCCAGAGAAAGTCGTAAACCAGTGAAACAAAAGCAAAAAATCTGGGTGATCATAGGATTGCAGACCCTACTCTCCTACAGATAACATTAAGGTACATGGGAATACCACGACTATCATCTTTCAGTGAAAAGTGAAAAGTATGTGTGGAATATTCTCTGGTAACATAACTTCGCACATCCGATTTCGCCCTAATATAGACGTTTTTTAGTTCCTGTTTGCTTAGAGAATTCAAACAGGTGGGGTCGTTACATATGTCCATGTCAAACAAGTCCTTAACAGTTGAAATTACATGTTTTAACCATAGGATACTTAAAACTTTATCCAAGAGTAAGCAGTCCTTGATGATGTCTTTGGTAAAGGCAGTTTCTGTCTTGGTAAAAATGGATTTCCATACCAGCAATGGCCTTAGTCCCGTAAGATCTGACAGGTAATCCATATCTAGTTCCGAATGAGTTAAAACAGTAGATGCCGAGGAGGGAAGACAAAGCAGCCGTTTGATGAACTTGTTTTCTTCAATTTGCAGGGCCCTGGCATTGCAGTGTCCCCACACCCCCGAACCATACAATGCTATCGAGGTACATCTGTGTTTGTATATGGTCAGCATATCAACAATATGGCGGCTTCCAACTTTAGAGGCAAAGCGGAAGACGCCTGAGGATGCTTTCCCCATTCTAGCTTTGACATTAATCTCCTCTGCAGCCCATGATCCTCTGTCATTAAAAGTAACACCCAAATAACAAAAATTGGTAACAGTTTCAATATGGTTTTCCTTAAAACAGAAGGGTTTAAAACGTTTCAGCTTTTTCCCACACACCATGACAAACGTTTTGGAATTATTGATTTTAAGTTTCCTTCTCTGTATAAAATCATAGAACCCATCCATCAATTTTTGGAGGCCTATAGGGGTCCTAGAAAGTAGGACCGTATCGTCGGCATAGAGTAATACCGGTATGGGGGTGCCTCCTACTTGGGGGGCATCAGCATGGATTTGCTTTAATTCTTGCTCAACCGAGTTAATGAAGAGCGAGAAAAGCAACGGGGCCAATACACATCCCTGTCGGATGCCAGATCTTACTCTAATCTTTCGCGTGCACTCCCCCTCTGGACCATAGCGGATTTGGGCAGATAAGTTTGAGTAAAGTGTGGCTAAAAAATGAATAATATCAGGGGGGGCTCCCATACCCAGTAAAGTTGTCCATAACAAGGCATGGTCAACCAGATCAAATGCACTAGAAAGATCCGCGAAACACAAAAATAGTGATCCCGGCTTGGCCTTGGTATACTTCCCTATTAAAAGGTTCAAGTTGATACATTGTTCAATCGTACCAAGGCCCTTTCTAAAGCCATATTGGGATGGGGCAAGAATATGGTTATCTAAGGCCCAATCTTCCAAACGTGCTAACAGGACCCTACTCAAGATTTTTAGTGAGGAATCCAGAAGGGAGATAGGGCGGTAGTTCTTAGCCTCTCCTCTATCCCCCTTCTTATAGATTGGGATAATAATGGATTCACCCCAGGTAGAGGGAGTCCTGTTATCCATAGCAGCGTTAAAGGCTATGGTCAATAATGGACTCCAGAGAGCTGGCTCGAATTTGTATAGGTCGATTGGTACCCCATCTGGGCCCGGAGCCTTTCCCCCTTTGCTATTCATTATTGCCATATCCACCTCATGGATCGTGATTCTCGGAGTTTCAACTGGGGTAATGCAGCTAGAATTAAAATTATCATTTGGTTCTCCAGTTGGATCAAAGATCCCTGAGAAGTGGGACACCCAGCCATCTTCACTAACTTGGGCAGTGAGAACAGGGAATTCCTCTTTTTGCAGGAATGGGCTATTGATGGTACTCCAGAACAGTTTACTGTCCCGGAGAGCTGCAGCTTTGCTCAGATCTTCCCAGGCTATTTCTCTTAGTTCTTGTTTCCTGAGTTTGAGCTCATTTTTGTAATTGGCCCTCAGGGATGTGACCACTTCCCTGTCTCTCGGGGTTATGGAGAGGGCAAGTTTAAGGGCTTTAAGTGCCCTTGTACATGCTTGGTTAAACCAACCCTGTGTATCCCGTTTATTATTAGCCTTCTTCGTGGTGAGGGTTTGCTTGATTATGGCACCCAATTTCTCAAAGTTATTTACAGATTGTTCTGGGGGGGCTTCCGTATCAAGGCAACTAAGTATCGTATTTAGGCCAGCTTTCACCACCCTACAATGTAAATTCTCTGATTTTTCCCCACACCACTTGATGCGAGTCCCATTTGGTCTGCATGGGATAATGTCATCGACAACCCTACCGGAGAATGCATTCCTATGGAGCTCGCAGTATATGATCATAGTAAGAGCATTGTGGTCACTCAGACCAAGGTCTAAGATCTGTGGGACCGAACAATGGGGAGCTACCCGGTTGGAAATGAGCAGAAAATCAATGATTGAGGTAGTATTTCTCCCCGTGTAGGTGGGCGCCAGGTTACCCTCATAATCAGGGGCATGTTGGTGAATGGATACATCATATTTTAACATCAGGTTGTTAAGGGAAGTGCCGTATGGAGAGTGTAAAAAGTGTAGTAGATTCTCCCCATTTTCTCCATCGTATCCACATGTAGTTGAATATGAGAGGGGGCAAGTTCTGATGTTAAAGTCTCCCCCCCAAACAATATCATAGGATACAGTCGATTTGCAGAGAATGGAGTCCAAAACAGATTCGAGTTTGTCTACTACAGTGGTACTGGAAGGGTCAAAGATGTTATTGTAGTGGTTAATCAACAATAAATTTCTGTCCCTGCCTACTAAAATTTACAAAATTTGCGAATGGGACCCCACTATGTGATTTTTCCTTACATGTATAGGGAGGTGTACAGATAATAAAATCAGTAATCCCCCTTTGGCCCTCCCCATTGCAGATTCGACCGCATTACAGTTGTATGAGACAAAACCATCATAGAAAATATCTTCCACTGACCACGTTTCTTGCAGACATAAAATGTCAAAGTCCACAATGTGTTCCCTCCAACCCGGGGCTGAAGCTTTTTGCCGCCACCCAGCAATGTTCCAGCTCGCCAATGAATATCCCTTTAGCCTTGGGTTCTGTACTGTATTGGTGTGGGTAGTTGGGGTAGAAGGTGTAGTATGGGTCATATCGGGAGGAATCAGGTCCGGTTCAGTGGGGGTAGCTGGGGTAGGAATGGTGGGAATGGTTTCCGGGCATTGTGTAACAGGGATCATAACGGGTGGAATCTGGGCCAGTTTGGTGGGGATAGCTGGGATAGGAAGGGTTTCCAAACATTGAGTTGGTAAATAGACCGTAGGTAAGGCATCAGAGTTAGCTGGGGCATAGATCGGCTCCAAGGAGGAAGAGACGGGGTGTAGTCAGTCAACTCCCTCTAGGCCGTCTAAGCAACCAAAGCGGTTATGATCCGTGAAGGGGTGGAATTGGGGTGCTTATTGGGGTTGTCTAGGTGGTCTGGCATCGTACGCTCGTTGCCTGCCCCTCCGTTCCACAACGGTCCAGTCCCCTCTTCTCGGCTGGTAGCGAGTGTTAGTTGGTGGAAAGAAATAAGAAACGGGAAGGGTCTGGATGGTTGAATCAAAGGATCTATTGAAACCTGCACATATGTGAGATACTGTACGGGGGTCTCTGAAACTAACGGTTAGGCAGTCCCCATTGATGTTTTTAGGGGTCTTGCCTATCCAAGGAACCCTCCTGACCATGATAATTTCGTTGTGTAAGTGGCCCGGGAGAGGTCTATTCCAGTTGAGCCATTTAATTACCTTGTTTTTCAGGGAGCTAAAGGTTTCTGATTCCCCTGTTTCTAGTGGTGGTACTCCGGCTAAGATGACAGTAAACCGGTTAGCCTCCAGTGGTAGATCAGGCCGTCTAGGTCTAGGGGTATTGTGTACCTCATTCGGTGCTCCCTGGTTACCCTCAACCGTATGGGCTGGTGGATTAGATTGACTTGGTTGTTGACTCGCCACATTATTGGCGGTTGGATTACTGGGCAGAGAGGGGGATGGTATGCAGGTATTCAGTGGGGGGATATTTAGTTGATTCGGATGCGGGTTGGGAGGAGCAGGGATCAAAGGGGTTATAGTAGTCGGAGGGATATATTGACTCTGGAGGTTACCAAGGGTGGCTAAAATGGAGGCAGATGTTTTCTCTACATTGGATATTCTGGAGCATAGCCTATCCAGTTTAGCCTCCAATGGGGATATGATTGATTTAAGTAAGGCCCCGGCCCATTCCATGGATATTTCTCTACTCGGGAGGGAGACATCAGGGAGGTTAGTGGTGGTCTGGGGTGCCACCTCCCGCACCTTGGCAGATTTTAAAGCCCTTCCCGTTTTAGTTTCTTTCTTGTTATACACTCTTTTCCGTTTCCTAACTGCACCCTCTCTTTCCCCTTGGCTCTTATTCTCAGTAATGCTCACATCAAGGTGGGATGAGAGGGAGACATTATTACTTACGGGGACACAGTTAATGTCGGCCACAATGTCAGTTGTGGTAGCCAGGGTAGACAGGGTGCCGGGATCTTCTCTAGGCGGGGATATTATCTCCATAGTAGCAGACTGATCGCTGTTTCTATTGGGCGTTTTAGCGTTGGCAAGGGGTCCTATGGATGAGCGTTTAAGAGAGATGAGTTCAGTTGACAAACGCTTTTCCAATATGACTATCTCCTTGTCTATAATATTATTAGCCCTTATGAGGAATTTCTCCATACCTCCGGCGGTTGACAGGCTACCTGTTAAGGAGGATTTGATCCTATTGTCTCTGCCAGCCATAGTCTTAAAATAAAAAAGGGACTCACACAGGTTAGAGGGGTGGCCCGGTCCGGTCACTCCGGGTCACGAACGGCCACAAACGGTCCCGCCCTTGTCCCGGGCTTCTCCCGGCGCCCTCCCGCGCGCTCCCGCGCCGCGGGAGAACTGGCCGCAAAATATAGTAATCGCTGGGTAAGCGTGGGAGTGGTCGGGGGGAGCAGCCCAGGTGATCTCAATCCGGGCAGGCGGGTGCTCCTGGGAATCAGAGTCCCAGCACCCGCGCTCGCAGCCCCGCCTCACACAATCCTCAGCAGTGGCCCCCAGCGATGATCCAACTCCCCTCACGAAGCGGGACCCGCGGAGCGGGTACCGCGAGCAGTTGGAGTAAGAGTTCTGAGGTAAGAGGCAGCAAAAATCCTCAGTGCAGCGTCCGTTCTGCAAGGCGTCCCACTGGTCTTGTCCAGCAGCGCAGCTTTAGAAGGCTCAAGGGCGGGAGGGAGGGGTCGGGGAGAGCAGCCCAGGTGATCTCAATCCGGGCAGGCGGGTGCTCCTGGGAATCAGAGTCCCAGCACCCGCGCTCGCAGCCCCGCCTCACACAATCCTCAGCAGTGGCCCCCAGCGATGATCCAACTCCCCTCACGAAGCGGGACCCGCGGAGCGGGTACCGCGAGCAGTTGGAGTAAGAGTTCTGAGGTAAGAGGCAGCAAAAATCCTCAGTGCAGCGTCCGTTCTGCAAGGCGTCCCACTGGTCTTGTCCAGCAGCGCAGCTTTAGAAGGCTCAAGGGCGGGAGGGAGGGGTCGGGGAGAGCAGCCCAGGTGATCTCAATCCGGGCAGGCGGGTGCTCCTGGGAATCAGAGTCCCAGCACCCGCGCTCGCAGCCCCGCCTCACACAATCCTCAGCAGTGGCCCCCAGCGATGATCCAACTCCCCTCACGAAGCGGGACCCGCGGAGCGGGTACCGCGAGCAGTTGGAGTAAGAGTTCTGAGGTAAGAGGCAGCAAAAATCCTCAGTGCAGCGTCCGTTCTGCAAGGCGTCCCACTGGTCTTGTCCAGCAGCGCAGCTTTAGAAGGCTCAAGGGTGGGAGGGAGGGGTCGGGGAGAGCTGCCCAGGTGATCTCAATCCGGGCAGGCGGGTGCTCCTGGGAATCAGAGTCCCAGCACCCGCGCTCGCAGCCCCGCCTCACACAATCCTCAGCAGTGGCCCCCAGCGATGATCCAACTCCCCTCACGAAGCGGGACCCGCGGAGCGGGTACCGCGAGCAGTTGGAGTAAGAGTTCTGAGGTAAGAGGCAGCAAAAATCCTCAGTGCAGCGTCCGTTCTGCAAGGCGTCCCACTGGTCTTGTCCAGCAGTGCAGCTTTAGAAGGCTCAAGGGCGGGAGGGAGGGGTCGGGGAGAGCAGCCCAGGTGATCTCAATCCGGGCAGGCGGGTGCTCCTGGGAATCAGAGTCCCAGCACCCGCGCTCGCAGCCCCGCCTCACACAATCCTCAGCAGTGGCCCCCAGCGATGATCCAACTCCCCTCACGAAGCGGGACCCGCGGAGCGGGTACCGCGAGTAGTAGGAGTAAGAGTTCTGAGGTAAGAGGCAGCAAAAATCCTCAGTGCAGCGTCCGTTCTGCAAGGCGTCCCACTGGTCTTGTCCAGCAGCGCAGCTTTCGAAGGCTCAAGGGCGGGAGGGAGGGGTCGGGGAGAGCAGCCCAGGTGATCTCAATCCGGGCAGGCGGGTGCTCCTGGGAATCAGAGTCCCAGCACCCGCGCTCGCAGCCCCGCCTCACACAATCCTCAGCAGTGGCCCCCAGCGATGATCCAACTCCCCTCACGAAGCGGGACCCGCGGAGCGGGTACCGCGAGCAGTAGGAGTAAGAGTTCTGAGGTAAGAGGCAGCAAAAATCCTCAGTGCAGCGTCCGTTCTGCAAGGCGTCCCACTGGTCTTGTCCAGCAGCGCAGCTTTAGAAGGCTCAAGGGCGGGAGGGAGGGGTCGGGGAGAGCAGCCCAGGTGATCTCAATCCGGCAAGGCGGGTGCTCCTGGGAATCAGAGTCCCAGCACTCGCGCTCGCAGCCCCGCCTCACACAATCCTCAGCAGTGGCCCCCAGCGATGATCCAACTCCCCTCACGAAGCGGGACCCGCGGAGCGGGTACCGCGAGCAGTAGGAGTAAGAGTTCTGAGGTAAGAGGCAGCAAAAATCCTCAGTGCAGCGTCCGTTCTGCAAGGCGTCCCACTGGTCTTGTCCAGCAGCGCAGCTTTAGAAGGCTCAAGGGCGGGAGGGAGGGGTCGGGGAGAGCAGCCCAGGTGATCTCAATCCGGCAAGGCGGGTGCTCCTGGGAATCAGAGTCCCAGCACTCGCGCTCGCAGCCCCGCCTCACACAATCCTCAGCAGTGGCCCCCAGCGATGATCCAACTCCCCTCACGAAGCGGGACCCGCGGAGCGGGTACCGCGAGCAGTAGGAGTAAGAGTTCTGAGGTAAGAGGCAGCAAAAATCCTCAGTGCAGCGTCCGTTCTGCAAGGCGTCCCACTGGTCTTGTCCAGCAGCGCAGCTTTAGAAGGCTCAAGGGCGGGAGGGAGGGGTCGGGGAGAGCAGCCCAGGTGATCTCAATCCGGGCAGGCGGGTGCTCCTGGGAATCAGAGTCCCAGCACCCGCGCTCGCAGCCCCGCCTCACACAATCCTCAGCAGTGGCCCCCAGCGATGATCCAACTCCCCTCACGAAGCGGGACCCGCGGAGCGGGTACCGCGAGCAGTTGGAGTAAGAGTTCTGAGGTAAGAGGCAGCAAAAATCCTCAGTGCAGCGTCCGTTCTGCAAGGCGTCCCACTGGTCTTGTCCAGCAGTGCAGCTTTAGAAGGCTCAAGGGCGGGAGGGAGGGGTCGGGGAGAGCAGCCCAGGTGATCTCAATCCGGGCAGGCGGGTGCTCCTGGGAATCAGAGTCCCAGCACCCGCGCTCGCAGCCCCGCCTCACACAATCCTCAGCAGTGGCCCCCAGCGATGATCCAACTCCCCTCACGAAGCGGGACCCGCGGAGCGGGTACCGCGAGCAGTTGGAGTAAGAGTTCTGAGGTAAGAGGCAGCAAAAATCCTCAGTGCAGCGTCCGTTCTGCAAGGCGTCCCACTGGTCTTGTCCAGCAGCGCAGCTTTAGAAGGCTCAAGGGTGGGAGGGAGGGGTCGGGGAGAGCAGCCCAGGTGATCTCAATCCGGGCAGGCGGGTGCTCCTGGGAATCAGAGTCCCAGCACCCGCGCTCGCAGCCCCGCCTCACACAATCCTCAGCAGTGGCCCCCAGCGATGATCCAACTCCCCTCACGAAGCGGGACCCGCGGAGCGGGTACCGCGAGCAGTTGGAGTAAGAGTTCTGAGGTAAGAGGCAGCAAAAATCCTCAGTGCAGCGTCCGTTCTGCAAGGCGTCCCACTGGTCTTGTCCAGCAGTGCAGCTTTAGAAGGCTCAAGGGCGGGAGGGAGGGGTCGGGGAGAGCAGCCCAGGTGATCTCAATCCGGGCAGGCGGGTGCTCCTGGGAATCAGAGTCCCAGCACCCGCGCTCGCAGCCACGCCTCACACAATCCTCAGCAGTGGCCCCCAGCGATGATCCAACTCCCCTCACGAAGCGGGACCCGCGGAGCGGGTACCGCGAGCAGTAGGAGTAAGAGTTCTGAGGTAAGAGGCAGCAAAAATCCTCAGTGCAGCGTCCGTTCTGCAAGGCGTCCCACTGGTCTTGTCCAGCAGCGCAGCTTTAGAAGGCTCAAGGGCGGGAGGGAGGGGTCGGGGAGAGCAGCCCAGGTGATCTCAATCCGGGCAGGCGGGTGCTGCTGGGAATCAGAGTCCCAGCACCCGCGCTCGCAGCCCCGCCTCACACAATCCTCAGCAGTGGCCCCCAGCGATGATCCAACTCCCCTCACGAAGCGGGACCCGCGGAGCGGGTACCGCGAGCAGTAGGAGTAAGAGTTCTGAGGTAAGAGGCAGCAAAAATCCTCAGTGCAGCGTCCGTTCTGCAAGGCGTCCCACTGGTCTTGTCCAGCAGCGCAGCTTTAGAAGGCTCAAGGGCGGGAGGGAGGGGTCGGGGAGAGCAGCCCAGGTGATCTCAATCCGGCAAGGCGGGTGCTCCTGGGAATCAGAGTCCCAGCACTCGCGCTCGCAGCCCCGCCTCACACAATCCTCAGCAGTGGCCCCCAGCGATGATCCAACTCCCCTCACGAAGCGGGACCCGCGGAGCGGGTACCGCGAGCAGTAGGAGTAAGAGTTCTGAGGTAAGAGGCAGCAAAAATCCTCAGTGCAGCGTCCGTTCTGCAAGGCGTCCCACTGGTCTTGTCCAGCAGCGCAGCTTTAGAAGGCTCAAGGGCGGGAGGGAGGGGTCGGGGAGAGCAGCCCAGGTGATCTCAATCCGGGCAGGCGGGTGCTCCTGGGAATCAGAGTCCCAGCACCCGCGCTCGCAGCCCCGCCTCACACAATCCTCAGCAGTGGCCCCCAGCGATGATCCAACTCCCCTCACGGAGCGGGACCCGCGGAGCGGGTACCGCGAGCAGTAGGAGTAAGAGTTCTGAGGTAAGAGGCAGCAAAAATCCTCAGTGCAGCGTCCGTTCTGCAAGGCGTCCCACTGGTCTTGTCCAGCAGCACAGCTTTAGAAGGCTCAAGGGCGGGAGGGAGGGGTCGGGGAGAGCAGCCCAGGTGATCTCAATCCGGGCAGGTGGGTGCTCCTGGGAATCAGAGTCCCAGCACCCGCGCTCGCAGCCCCGCCTCACACAATCCTCAGCAGTGGCCCCCAGCGATGATCCAGCTCCCCTCACGAAGCGGGACCCGCGGAGCGGGTACCGCGAGCAGTAGGAGTAGGAGTTCTGAGGTAAGAGGCAGCAAAAATCCTCAGTGCAGCGTCCGTTCTGCAAGGAGTCAGGGTAACCACATCTTCTGCCCCTGATGTATGTGTGCCTCAGATGCCTCTAGCACTACAACTACAACGCTCAGGTGAGGCACCACAAACATCATTGGACAAAGATTGGGACTTCAACCTTCTCCCGTGGAGCAATTTCTGCTAACATTTGTATGTGCCACTTGGCCCATTTATCATTGGACCTGTGTTTAGGGTCATGCCCCCGCCCTTTTCACCTGGTTCTGTCCCCTTTTTTAATGCCCTCCTGTTGATCAAATCCATTGGTGGACTGCTGATGTAGCCTACCTTCCCTAATGGCAATGTGTGGACCTCCTCCTCACTGAAACGCTCTCTTCTCAGCATGGCACAGGACATGTCTCCCCCTTTAACTCGGTCTGGACATCCCCTGGCTCTCAAACAATGTTGGGGTTGTTGCTGCAAGAAATGGTATTTGCAAATTGCTCAGTTAAACACTTGAATATAAAAGCACTTACATGAACCCATGTGTTGTACTTATTTTGCAGGTACGACTAACTAGACAATGGCGGATGTGTGAATACAAAACACACTTCTCAGCATCTGAAGGAAATTGCACTACGGTCCCTATCACATGGTCTGTTTGGACACAGCCAAGCATCAAGTACCTCCACTGCCATGGCATCAAGTTGAAAGTCTTCTTGAACTACTGAACTTCCTGCCATTACAATAGGCATCAGTAACTAGAAGGACAGTTAATAATTCCAACCAATTATGCATTTGAATACATGCACAAATTGTGTCCTGTGAGGCATATGAGCAACTAATACATTCCCATATATCCACAGCTAGCTGCCCAAAGAAATGCTGAAACTAAACATAACTGATGCATTGCTCAGGCCTGTGCTTCAGCACTGTCTTCAGTGTGGGGCCGAGGGGGTCCCTTCAAGTGTAGGGAATCCTGCAGCTGCATACTGTCTCTGGGCCAAGTGAGCTCTGTGCATGCCTCCTGCTCTCTCTGGGCCCCCACCCTCATCCTCCTTCCGGCCTGGCTCTGACCGAAGAGAAACATTGTAACTTTACTTTGTTTCTCTTCAGTCAACGCGAGGAGCTCAGCGAAAGCTCAGACTGCAGCTGCTGCTTTAGAGCCTGTCTCTGTCACAGCTCTGCAGACGAGCTGAGGGGCCCCCTTCATGTACTGGACACTGCCCCCCCCCCCCACACTGCGGGAGCTGCGGGGGTATTTGTTACGCCCCTGCTGTGTATGTCATGGCCCTGGCCTGGCTTGGCCCTAGTCTGGCCTGGCTTGGTCGTAGTCTGGCATGGCCTGTGACATACTAGGGATTGATTGTGTGCTGGGTCTGGCAATGTTCCAAGTACCAGAGGCTTTAGCACATCTCTACAATTTCTGCATCTTCCGGTATGCTTTGCGGACATTCCCTATATGCTGGTGACTTTCCTTGCACAGCTTGAAGGTGCAGGTCTCCTCAGCAGTCATGTTGGCAAGGGAGAAAATATAAATAAATTGTTAACATAGTCTAGACATGTACATGATGTCTGACATAATTAGTCTGACATTGTAAGACAATTACTCTGTACCTGACCATAACAACACCAGCAATAGGGATGAAGATATAGACAATATGTTGTCACTACATTGACATCACCAACTAGTACCAGTTAAGCTGAGTCAAGTGCCATCTGTGTATTTGCACAGACTGTAACAGAACTCACGATGAGATAGAACCCATATCATATGGGCCAGTTGTTCACACTCATGTAGATGTCCAAATCAACAAATTTGACACATGGGCCTGGTTACACTAAATTGGGAGTTGGAGTGGCGGCCAGCATAAGTTTAGATCATGGATCATAAACATAAGTGTACATGGATGATGTGAGACAGTACAGACAATGTGGCTATCTTGGCATACCCCATTCGGGCTTTCACAAGGCTGCACACGTTGCAGCTCTCACTCAGGGGTTTATTGATGAGAGCCCTGCAGCACTTTTGCCCCACATAAAGTGGTACAAGCATGACACAGGGCTCTGAATACAATTCATGAACCCACACTAATCCATCCTGCGTGGCTTTGAGTGGCCTCATAAATATATACAGGCCAAATAGGAATATGTCTCATTACAACTAATGTGTTGTTCACGCATTCCATTCCGTTTGAATGCGAACTAGTACATCGCTAGTCGTTACAACGACTTGCTGTAGGGTGCGCACTGGACTTAGGAATAGTATTATTTATGTGCTGTATCTTCATTTCTCCTTGTCCTTATTTCTTTCTATGTGCTCTGTATTCTGCAGCACATATAGAAAGGGGAAAAGGCCTCCTAGTATTGTTGCAGTGCAGGAAGGTACACCTTTCTGCACAGTAACAATTCTGATGACAGCACAGGCACCTTTGCACCATGTTGCAAGTGTGCTTGCATTTGCACTAGTTTGCTGAAACTGTGCCAGTGGAGGGATAATGGACAGGAACGCACTGTATTGCATAATACGGTGCATTCACACCCTTTCACATTGGTGTAGGGCAGTGCAGTAAGGTGACTTGCTGTGCTGCCCTAAGCCAATTCCCTGTAACTAAGGGCCTAGGTACATATTTAGAGATGTGTATTTCCTGTGGCCAGCTTACATGTACCCTACTGTAAAAACAGTGGTCTTTTTCTGTGAGAATTTCTAAAGACAGTTTCGCCCAGTGATGCGCTGAATCACTGACAGCTCATTGATGGTAGCTGGGTGTTACCTCCCGCCACATATTGCGATAGCTCATTCCTACATCAATCAGACATATACATCAAAATAGTACCATTTACTATTGACACTTACTGGTAGCATTGGGGTCCTGGAATAATTACACCGCTCCCCATGAGAATGGAAGATGGCCACCTAAAAGACATGAAAGAGGATATGGCATTTTGAAATTTGCATTTTAGCATGTCAACATATTTATAAACTATACCATAAGATAACAGTATTGATGAAGTGCACACCTTGGAAAAACGCATTTGGCAATATGCCCAGCTCATTGCATGCATCGAGTTCATTTGCACCCCAGAACATCTGGGATGCTGGACTTCAGGGGTACTGATAATGACATGCCTGAAGCATGCGTCCAGGATGGGATAGATTGAGTAGTGCTGGCCAGCACAACGGCAGAGTCCAGTGTGCCAAGGCACATGGGTGACACGATTTACCCTGGAAGTATCTAAGGAGCAAGTTAATGAACAAAACACACAAAAGAGCAGACCAGGTCTGAAAGCGGTGTGTGACTGCAAAAGCAACCGTGAGGCACTAATGGTGAGTGCATGAGACAAAGGGTTGCAAAATTGTAGAGACTATTAGTCACAAAAGGCTGAAGGAATTCCCATCAGACCACCCATGTGGTGGATTTTACGTCACGTGGGAATTGCTGATCTTACCTTCCCAAGTTCGACCATATAGTGTCGATGCGGGAAAGGTTGTCAGGGACATAGTCTTAATGTGACACCCTAAAGTAGTGTGAATGAAAACAGTGCAGTGCTCAAAAATGTGATAAATAAAATTGACTACCAAGACTCCAAAGTCACATATCACAGTCAATGGTGGCTTGCGTATTTGAACTGACATGTTACTAACTTGGTAGCAAACCATAGTATCTTTAGTCATTTGTTCTCAAAATAGCTAAATTGTGTATTTTGTCATCCTTAGCACATTAGCAAGGACAAGAACCACTTCAAGACTGTGTTATGACGGAAAGGCAGACATTGCGCTGTAGAAAATACAGGGACATACAAGGTAGGTCCAGGAGAGCCAGGGCCTTGCCAAATTTTTAGGATTTCCAAATAGAAGACATAAACATAAAATGATTCTAAATTGCATTTGTTTACATAGCGCATGGTAGCTGATTATCTTGCATTGATCCGGTTCTCCTGGACCTATGTTGGACACCCCTGAGAGACTCAATGTTTGCATTTCTTTCCGAGGAGGCACAGAAAGAAAAAGTAGCAAGAGTAGCTTTGTATTTCAAGTAGCTGCTGAATTTTAACAAGTGTAGATTTTAGAGCTGACAGTTCTAAAAGCAAATCGTCTACAGTGCTAAAGGACCAACCATGGACAGACGCACTGATAACCCAAGCTAAAAAGATCATAGTCATTTGAAAAACCGGTCTGCACCAGGGGAGTGCAGCCCAAGCCGATAAAAAAAGTAATTAGTGGAGGTGGCAGCCTACACAAAAGTTAGTGGAAAGTGATGGAGGTGCTTTTCTGCCTGCAGATGCACTCTTTTGTGTAATCTAAGTATATTTGTTCATTTCAGAATCAAAGAGAGAGGGGGGGGATCTATCTTGAACAACGTTTCAAAGGTTTTTCATTTTTTTTATTTAATCAAAATAATGTCCACAGTTTTGTTAAGAAAATATTGTACCAGCAGTCTGACAAAGGCAGATAACAATTAGCAAAGGTGCTGAGGGCATGTTGTGTGGACAGGCAGGAGAGCAGAGTCGTAGAAACTTGTCATGGACAGGTAGACTGGCTCACAGGAGTCAGCTCCTTAACACTGAGCAGTCAACACTGGGGTGGCACTTGATTATAGTGCGGCTGGGTCTCGGATTAAGGCTCATGGTCTCATACTGTACAGAAGGGCTGCAGAAGTGCAGAAGCTGGGGCCTCTACCCCAGGTTCATCCTCCACCTTAGCTATAGAATATACAGTTAGATGATCCAGCCAGTGCCAGATTAGTGAAAAGATGTAGCAGACAAGATCTCACCACTACAAGCACACATCAATGGCTGAAATAGCTAATACATCCAACTTATACAGTGTGTGTTGCAGTCATTGAGTAGTGGTTTCATCTGAATCTGTATTCAGCTTAATATCATGGCCTATGACACAGTAATGTTACTCAAAAAGAAAACATACTAAGATGACTTTCTCCAAACTGCTGCCCTTTGCTGCAAGTCTCTTTTATTATCCTGAGAGGCATGAAGTCTTTATGGAAGAAGCATGCATGCCAACAGCTGCAACAACATAAGACGCCAGCCGACTTTGTGTGGCTTCCGCCAAACAATGATGTACATATTAGCATGTTTAATTTATATTTCAAGGAGGAATCATTAGGTGATTAGGCTGCATCTGAATTCTCCCTGGCCTTAAAAGTGTGCTTGTAATGCTTAACCGGTCTAACTTGGTACAGATGAGCGCTAAACTCCTCCATATAAATGAATGGGAATGCTGACATTTTGCTGTTATGATGACACAGGGCCCGGCCGTCCTGGTGCTCAACCTTGCCTTGCAGTGCGTGTTCCCATTTACTAAGCCCGCCGCAAGACCTTCTACTGCGGCAGCCTACTAAACACCTTTCATCCTGCACATCCAACAAGCGCAATGACCTTTTACAGGGTCAGACTGGCGCTCCGCTCCGCTACAGGTCATGCCATGTGCTATCGTGAGTGAGCGCAGACCGATGTTGTCTTTCTTTTATTTCCGTGATGACTGACTTGGAAATAAAAGAGGGGAAATGGCGTTTAGTTTAACCCCAGTGCTGCTACTTCTAAAGCTGGCATTTAGGCCGCGCCAAACACCTTTGATGGGTCGGGTGGCCTGATGTAATATAGATCCCCAAAAGGAAAATCGCCCCATAACAAAACCGGCCCCAGGGAAACCCCAGGTACTGCCAGTCTAGGCCTGTCTCAGGGCAAGGGCCTGCTGCATATGCACAGTGCCAGAGGTGGGCCTGTGGAGCTCGGGGCCTGCCACGCTGTAGGGGCTATTATAACGCCCCTGCCATTAAGCACAGTGACAGTTAACTAGCACACTCATTTATTCAGCAACCCTCCAGACACCAATTAGATGAGCCAAGGAACTAATACAAGGGAATAGAGTGGGGGGGGACAAAAATGAACAATCAAGGTAACATAATGGAAGATGTATTGCAGTGCATGAGTTAGAATCATAGTTAGATCAAACACATTCATAAAGAGGAGGCTGCTGTAAGAGAGGCGGCGAGAGTGATCCTCATTGACGAGAAACAATACAGGAGGAAAGAAGCAGCAAGAAAATAAGAGCTGTCAAACAACAATAGACAGCAGGCCATAATGGATGTATAAGAGGAAAGAGGATGCAAGATGATACAGTCAAAGAAAGAGAAAGAAAAGGAGATCGAGCAGGACAGTCATAACAAAAGTGGGGTAGAGAGAGTCTGAGTAATGGAGGAGAACTCTTAAATAATGTGCATGAGAGAGAGTAAGTGAAAGAGTTATGGATAAAGGGAGAGAAAGACTACTTAGAAAGTCAGGAATGTTGGCAAAGAGATAAAGGAATGAGTGCGGAAAACAGGTCAGAGACCTAAGGGCAGAAAGGATGGACATTTATGAAAAAGAGAAGAAAACAAGAAAGGAAAAAACAGAGAAAGAAACAAAAGAGCTAGAAAGAGAATGGGGATATGGAGGGTTAAGAGTGACCATCTCTGAGCAGATGCTGTCTAGAGAGTAAGATTACCTGAAATGAGGGTCATTCCCAGTGCATGAAGGGGACTATATGGAGGAATGAGGAACAGAAGAACAGGACATCATTGTAGAAGCTAGACAGAGGGGAGGAAAGAAAACAGGATGAAAACTACACGTTAGGAGATAGCGGAGATCAAGTAACCCAAAGACTAAAAAGTGAGGCAACCAACAGGGAAAAAGAGAGATATTGTGTTGGGTGTAGAAATTTGCAAGGTGATGGGAAGACACTAGGAATAAGTACATTGAATGCAGCGTGACTATGGCATTTTAAATGTTTGCTGCTTTATTCTGAGTGGCAGAGCTGTGAGAGCTTTTACACAAGTTTTCAGTGCTTTCCTACAACTTGAAAAGCAAACATTTTAAGGAAGTGCAGTGCACTCATTTTAATGCTGTTTGAAAAACAGAAAAGCTGCCCCAACTTTTTGACCCAGCTTTCAATATTTATGAAGGAGAAATGCCCACTATTCAGTGGATCATTGGGATAGAGCTGCAGGCCAGGGGATTGAGCCATAAGGCCACCTTCCTACAATACCTAGACCCTGACAGTCTGAGCCGAGAGCACCACTGCCAGAGTCACCGGATCCGAACCTGGCTTGGTTCTCGTCTCCCTCCCAGAGCAACATGTGCAATCCACATATGTGGTATATGTTATTCTGCTTGAGGTTGGAAATCCTAATGCAGGTGCATTTACATGGTCAGATCTCACTTTTGGGGGCGGGGCAGAACCTCACGCTGAAAAGCAGACCAAGCAATGCAAGGAGTCACTCATACCCAGATTCCACCCACTATCAGGCATTGTTAAAACAGTTGCCTTTGTTCAGTACTTGCAGGGGCCCCAGTGGGGGCTTCTGGGGTTTTTGTTAAGTCTGGTGTGACCAGGTGGTGAGGCATAATGAATGCTATGGTATCGGCCCTGTACCCCCAGGGCCTGTCAGTTACTCCATGCCTCCCTTTATTACATCACAGTAGAAAGAAAAGGGCTGTCGGTGGACTCACCTGTTTGGGTGACCCCAGTTAGTCCAGCTCCAGCCTCACTAATTCTTTAGTCCCCAGGAATCACAGCCCTTCAGCAGCTGAAGGATGCCAACATGGCCGGGTGAAAGCCTGATGCTCTCTGCTGCTTGCCACCTCTGTAGTCTGACTCTGATACTGGACTCTTACTGAGGCTGCAGGCTGGATGTGGGAGGGTCCACAGACAATCACTGAATCCTGCTTTAGTCATCCACCCCGGCCTTCTGCAAGAGCCCTCCACCCTCTCCTGCAATTACAAACCCCCTGGCTTGGCTTCCTGTGGACTCAGTGGCTTCCTAAAATGTAACAATAAAGTGTTACTTACTTTTCTTCAGGGCAGTGTCAACTTATTGCACTCTGCACAAAGAAAAGAGCAAGTTGCTGTCTGCTGAATATCAGGACAAGCGAGGTGCATGGCTGAGGGGTCCCTGGACCTCCTGCAGGGGAGGGGTGGGCCGGGGCAAGCCCCTTTGTGTGCACACAAATTTACACACAGAGTTCTATCACCTGTCTCTCCCTCTCAGCATTGCTTCTTCCTTTGAACTTCCTTCTGACCTTTTTCTTTGCTGCTCTGACCACTGTTTCTTTCTCCACCCCAGTGCTCAGATTCACTGATAAATCCTGGGGGGCCTCTCATATCAGGCCTCTGTACACCAGAAAGAAATAAAAGCTATAAATTGCAATTGTTTCTTTTTTGCGTGGAGACCTTTCAGAACACAGCTAGCTGCCCAAAGAAATGCTGAAGCTAAACATAACTGATGCATTGCTCAGGCCTGTGCTTCAGCACTCTCTTCAGTGTGGGGCCGAGGGGGCCCCTTCAAGTGTAGGGAATCCTGCAGCTGCAAACTGTCTCTGGGCCAAGTGAGGTCTGTGCATGCCTCCTGCTCTATCTGGGCCCCCAACCTCATCCTCCTTCCGGCCTGGCCCTGACTGAAGAGAAACATTGAAACTTTACTTTGTTTCTCTTCAGTCAACGCGAGGAGCTCAGTGAAGGCTCAGACTGCAACTGCTGCTTTGGAGCCTGTCTCTGCCACAGCTCTGCAGATGAGCTGAGGGGGCCTCCTTCATGTACTGGACACTGCCACCCCCCGCACTGCAGGAACTGCGGGGGTATTTGTTACGCCCCTGCTGTGTATGTCATGGCCCTGGCCTGGCTTGGCCCTAGTCTGGCCTGGCTTGGTCGTAGTCTGGCATGGCCTGTGACATACTAGGGATTGATTGTGTGCTGGGTCTGGCAATGTTCCAAGTACCAGAGGCTTTAGCACATCTCTACAATTTCTGCATCTTCCGATATGCTTTGCGGACATTCCCTATATGCTGGTGACTTTCCTTGCACAGCTTGAAGGTGCAGGTCTCCTCAGCAGTCATGTTGGCAAGGGAGAAAATATAAATAAATTGTTAACATAGTCTAGACATGTACATGATGTCTGACATAATTAGTCTGACATTATAAGACAATTTCTCTGTACCTGACCATAACAACACCAGCAATAGGGATGAAGATATAGACAATATGTTGTCACTACATTGACATCACCAACTAGTACCAGTTAAGCTGAGTCAAGTGCCATCTGTGTATTTGCACAGACTGTAACAGAACTCACGATGAGATAGAACCCATATCATATGGGCCAGTTGTTTACACTCATGTAGATGTCCAAATCGACAAGATTGACACATGGGCCTGGTTACACTAAATTGGGAGTTGGAGTGGCGGCCACCATAAGTTTAGATCATGGATCATAAACATAAGTGTACATGGATGAAGTGATACAGTACAGACAATGTGGCTATCTTGGCATACCCCATTCGGGCTTTCACAAGGCTGCACACGTTGCAGCTCTCACTCAGGGGTTTATTGAAGAGAGCCCTGTAGCACTTTTGCCCCACATAAAGTGGTACATGCATGACACAGGGCTCTGAATAAAATTCATGAACCCACACTAATCCAGCCTGCGTGGCTTTGAGTGGCCTCATAAATATATACAGGCCAAATAGGAATATGTCTCACTACAACTAATGTGTTGTTCACGCATTCCATTCCGTTTGAATGCGAACTAGTACATCGCCAGTCGTTACAACGACTTGCTGTAGGGTGCGCACTGGACTTAGGAATAGTATTATTTATGTGCTGTATCTTCATTTCTCCTTGTCCTTATTTCTTTCTATGTGCTCTGTATTCTGCAGGACATATAGAAAGGGGAAAAGGCCTCCTAGTATTGTTGCAGTGCAGGAAGGTACACCTTTCTGCACAGTAACAATTCTGATGACAGCACAGGCACCTTTGTACCATGTTGCAAGTGTGCTTGCATTTGCACTAGTTTGCTGAAACTGTGCCAGTGGAGGGATAATGGACAGGAACGCACTGTATTGCATAATACGGTGCATTCACACCCTTTCACATTGGTGTAGGGCAGTGCAGTAAGGTGACTTGCTGTGCTGCCCTAAGCCAATTCCCTGTAACTAAGGGCCTAGGTACATATTTAGAGATGTGTATTTCCTGTGGCCAGCTTACATGTACCCTACTGTAAAAACAGTGGTCTTTTTCTGTGAGAATTTCTAAAGACAGTTTCGCCCAGTGATGCGCTGAATCACTGACAGCTCATTGATGGTAGCTGGGTGTTACCTCCCACCACATATTGCGATAGCTCATTCCTACATCAATCAGACATATACATCAAAATAGTACCATTTACTATTGACACTTACTGGTAGCATTGGGGTCCTGGAATAATTACACCGCTCCCCGTGAGAATGGAAGATGGCCACCTAAAAGACATGAAAGAGGATATGGCATTTTGAAATTTGCATTTTAGCATGTCAACATATTTATAAACTATACCATAAGATAACAGTATTGATGAAGTGCACACCTTGGAAAAACGCATTTGGCAATATGCCCAGCTCATTGCATGCATCGAGTTCATTTGCACCCCAGAACATCTGAGATGCTGGACTTCAGGGGTACTGATAATGACATGCCTGAAGCATGCGTCCAGGATGGGATAGATTGAGTAGTGCTTGCCAGCACAACGGCAGAGTCCAGTGTGCCAAGGCACATGGGTGACACGATTTACCCTGGAAGTATCTAAGGAGCAAGTTAATGAACACCTTGCACCGCACAAGCATAACATGTTTAAATGCTCCAGTGGGCCAAATTGATATGTCACATAAATTTGATGTGACACAAAGCCACTTTGGGTGGGTTAGTATTGCCTAATACATATGGAGTACGGCAATGCAGACAAAATCACTCCCTTGCCAGACTCAGCGCTAGGTAGGTATTCCATGGACCTTGTGGGGGCTTTAATCACACAACACCCATGTGGATTGATGGCTGCCCAGATGTATGACACAGTGCTGACCTGGTAATGTGCAAAGACCATATGGTTCCCCAGGGGAGGCAAAAGGAGAAGACATGATTGGAGTTCTCCTCGTTTTCTCATGTATGCATCTGTGCTGCATTCTGCAATACATATAGAAAGAGGAGAAAGGGTCTCAGGTTTTACATTTGTGCAAGCAGTTGTGCCTTCCTGCGCAAACAATCCTTGCAATAACACAGGCACCCTTGCACCATTGTGCAAGGGTGCCTGTGTTGGGGCCAGTCTGCCAATACAGCACCAGTGGAGGGTGAAGGAACAGGAATCCACCATCGTCCCTATATTGTTGGAAAAGATAAATGTAGTACTAATCATGTTTCCGTTTAGTGTCCCAGATAAAGGTACATCACTATATGCAGACATGACATACATACATACTGACAGGTCCACCGATCTCCAGCCCCAGGAAGTCTATTAGATCGGTCTCCACAGAGACGATATCTGCTCATACTGCTTTAGCTGGTGTGTAGTAAGGGACTAAGAAAGAGAAGAGAGAGACCCCTTCACACAACCAGGGGAGTAGAGTACTATTGCGAGAGCAAAATTGGAAAAGGGAAGTATAAGAGATCCTCAAAAGATTGCTTTTAAAGGTAGGTGAAGGTTAGGACTAACAAGGGTGTCATTCAAAAAGGAATTAATGAAGGGTAAAAAGTAATGTGGGACCCTTTTACCTCAACAGATAGAAGTGGAAGAAAATATGTTTTTACAAAAAGGAAGGTAAACCAGGGAACAGACAAAGCGATAACACTCGACAAACAGGAGAGGAAAAAAAGGGTTTCCAACAAGAAGGTGAGAAGGAGAACCTCATATTCAGTCATGCAGTAAGAGCAGCATGAAAGTGTGTTAATTAGGTTACTTATTGTAAATTTAATTACATTCCCCAGAATCGTGTAAACCCCCAAAAAGAAGAATATGTCCAATTAAAAAGGAGTGCTAATACAGCAGTAAGATGAGATAAGGTAATACATCTACTGTTTGTTGTAAATTAAGCAGAAATGTACACTTTTGATACAAAGCGATTCTAACCAGAGATGGGGCATGGTGAAATTATCACCTGTAAGCTATGCATAAATCAAAATACATGACTTAGAATACTATACCGGGGTGTTTACCGGGGTTGTAAATGAATCAGATTGTGAGAAGTATTCAACGATAGTGCTGAATTAATCTTTGGCCTAAAATGTTGCTAGTCTAAGATGTTAAGTCATTACAGGAATTGAACGAGGCTAAATGGAATACAAAATAGAGAATTAATATGATGTATCTCCAACAGGCATAAGGCCAGAAGGCAACCAATCAGGGCCTAAAAAAGAGAGACATATCCTGGTCTTGAAAAAGATGGAACAATAAGAGAAAGCCATCGAAACGCGTAAACGCCATTAATAGGCACGATCTTTTTGGGGTCTGTGACCAATTCTTAAACACAAGCTAAAGGCATATGCCAAGAGGATTGGTTTGAAAAATTAATGTTACCCTGATGTGTCGTAGGATGACAAATTTAATTGTCTGTGTTTTTGTCTCTCTGTTTATTGTTGTGCGGTTAAATACCAGAAGGGGTAATAGTGGGGTGTTCAGTCTACACATTTGAAAAATGTATTTGTATTTCCCTCTTGTGAGAATATTGATTTTCATGTAATTTTATGATGAAGTGTTTTTTATGATATATGTAGAGATCTTTATAAATTGTGTTTTTTTTACAAATATGTTTTTAACCGCAGATCATGCAACACAAAAACATTTTTAAATAAAGAAATTATTTTATAATATTCTAATTCGGATTTGTATTGTGTATGTTTTGAGGTAACAGGTATAGAGCCATATCCAATACTGTGTAGTAAGGGACACCTTGAAAATATTTTTGTGGTGCCAGCGCACCTGCTCCCATTGGTCATGTTTGTCCTTTGCAGGATAGCCCTTGCTCATCCTGCCACCAGCCTCAAGCATCCTTGAGAGGTAATATGGTATGAGCCAGACCAGCCATCTCAGCTGTGGCTCACCGAAGTTCCACCCCCTCCCCTCCCAGACATACCCCAACCCTCAACAATCCCCCAAAAACGTTCTACTCTAAATCTAAAACCCCTACCAAATATACCTACTCACAGTACCCCAAAACACAAACACCAACAGTACGATGACAATACAAAATACATAACAATGACACTACACAATATATAACAGCAACAGGGACCTGGACACAACACACACTCTCAATATCAACTAACACACTTCTCCAACAGATACCCTCAGGCAACCTCCTCCACTATGCAGTGGCGTCACTAGGGTTGGTGTCACCCGGTGCGGGTTACTCATGGTGTCACCCCCTGACCACTTACTGCATGGACCTCATGTGCCATCAGCGGGTTTGCCTTCCAGTCTGCACCCTTTCCACTGTTTACCTAGGGGTACCCTGCGCGAGTTTCAGGACGCTCATCTGCGTGTCCAGCGTTGTCCCCTGTATTTTGGGAGCATTTGTGACTGTATTTGCTCAATATAAACTCACTTGACTGCAGTTTGGTTCACTCTGCGTCTGGGCGTTATACTTAGTTCACTGGTTTCCACCGTATTGAATTATTCTCTGGTTCAGGCCTTTCCTGAAGCCACTTTTAATAACCACTAACTCTGTGTTGATACAACCAGTGCCAGGCAGTTTTCTGTGTCTCAACCCACTGCCCACTAAGCAAACTAAAATGATCACCTTAATGTAAATGGTTCCATTTACTCTGTAGTGCCAAGAGGCCTGCATAGTTAATGTGTGCCATCTGACATACATTGATAGTGAAATGAATGTCACAGTGCCCAAGTAAGGACAGGAATCATTCTTACAGGTTTGAAGTGGCCATGTGGCCATGTGTTTAGTTCTCCTTACAGTATCCGTTCTCTCTTTATTATATATATTCTTTGCTTTACTGCTTGCTCTCTCGCCTGCCCACCGACCTCTCAATTCTCACTGTAGCCTATCCTTCCATGTCCACTCCTTCCTTACACCCTCCTTTGCCATTATGTGTTCTCCTTTCCCTCCCTAATCCATATATACAGTCTGGAATGTTTCTGAGTTGCATGTATGAACTTTAGATGCCTTAGACGTAAAAATGCAGCTACTCTGCTGCGCGCTGTGCCAGTGCACCTGATCTAGTATGGGCCCAGATGTCTACATAACATAAAAGCATAAGAACTACAGCCCCAGGCTGTCATGGTATTTCTTAAGAGCAACACTAATGTGTAGAGTCCTACTGAAAAAGGTTCGGCATTCTCTGACAACACACCAAAAGCAACTGTATGTTAGTCAATCTGTGATGTTTTGACATCCCCACCTTCTAGTTTGCTGTACTGTCACTTTTGTAAAGTTTATTCATCTTTTTGTTAAAAATGATGAGAATTAAAGTAAATAAAGCACGTGGTAAAGAAGACACGAATATCTGACACAAATAGGTCTCGCTTTTGGGACCTAATAAGTGTTTAGCCATACAGCACATTATCCTGGGTGCAATGCCACCAGGGATTGGATAGCTATACAAATACTACATACTGGGTCTTACAGTCTTGTTCTAGGTTTCACTACAGTAATAGTGCATAGATACATTAATTGTATGTATAGGCATTTATATAGCGCACTACTTACCCGTAGGGTCCCAAGGCGCTTCGACCACTGCGAAACCCTTCCTGGCTTCCCTGAGAGATGGTCCCTTAATGGGTATCTCCAGGGTGAGACCAGGCATCCCCGGCGGTCTGGTGGGGCCGTTAGTGAAGATGAGGCAAGCTAATGCCCAGAGTTGCCGAGTGTGATCGCTGATCAGAGTGAGCACCGAGGCGAGAGAATTATCGAGTCCGCTGACCCTGGTCCAGAAACCTGCCGCGCCGGGAATCGAACCCTGGTCCCGGGCCGTCCTCTGCTCTCGGGTCTGCCGCCTCTAACCAGTGAGCCACACTACTTCACTTTAAGTGGGATGAAAAAACGGGGGGTCTCTCAAAGGGGCGTGGCCTATATAATTAAGGTTGTGACTTAAAAACACCTACGCTAAAAACTTGTGCTTAGCATAGTGTGCCTCCTGACTGGTATTTTGCCTTTTCTATCAATGCATTCAGATATATAATATAGCAAGTAACATTATACCTACTAGCTACCAAACCGTCATCTCACAGCACACGGAGGGCAGCCATGATTACACAGCTGAATGTCATTAAGCAGATGAGGAGTTAATGCAGAGCATTCAGGTCACTCACTGCCTGTCAGTTTCACAATGTACCCCGAGACCGACCAAATGTAGGAATAATGGCAAGTTCGCTTGTCTATAATATCGAAGGCTTCATTTTAGGTACGACACCAATTTTGAATGGCAGAAAATACCAGGTTTTGCTCCATCTCCCTGGAAATGTTTCTTCCGTGGCGCTACAGACTGTTTTTGTGGAGTAATACTGCACTAATGTGTGAGTTCAAGAAGCAAATATATTTTTTCCAATTATTTTGCTCGAATTATTGGATCATATTCAAAGTGCAAAACATTTTACGTTTGTTAGTTTAGTCAAAAGAAATCGTGTAACGCCAATATTCAGGGGGAGTACTGCTACTGTAAATCATTAATACGGATTGGATTCGTTATGCAGGTAATCGATGGTGAAACAATGGTTCTACTTCTCCCCCTCCCAGTCGAGCCTCTATGGCGCCCCTCACTTAATGTCTTTACTTCCCTCTGTTGTCTCAGGTGTCCCCGCCTTCGCCCGTTCTGTCCCAGAGCTGGCACACAATAGTCTGATAGAAGAGACATGAAAGGCGGTGACAGATACACCGCCCACTGCTGCCTGATAACAAGCAGTCATGTCCGGCTGCCACGCAGCCTAAGGTTATGACCCTTTCACTGCAATGACGCAGTTAAACGTATATCCAAACGAAAGGTAGCAATGCCTATGCCCTGAGCAGCAAAGCTTAAATTGCGAGACATGGCTGTCACAAGAAGTGAACAAGATGACATTATATACACATACCAGGGGCCTAGCTAGAGCTTGAAATGGAAATATAGAAGTACAGGCACTCTGGAGCAGAGTACCTGCGTGTTTCTGAGAAGGGACGGTGCTCTCCAAGTAAAAGTATTGCCTTTTTCTTGGGAAGTGCAGCAGGTACACTCCCTCTCAAAATAAAAAAGTGCCGGACAGTACTGGCTCTACTTACAAGAAATGCACAATCCTTACCTTAGTCTGCACACGAGGTCCCGCGGGCCCCGGCCGGTCTCGGAGGCCTGTGAGCCATGGTGTGGGGGCACAGTCAGGAAAATATGCGGTAAAACCCCGAGCCGCGGGGGGTACACCCTCCGGCGGGGCCAGGGTGGGGGATCGGCCGCGCGCGGTACTCCTGGGTTCAGTGGATCATCACGCCAAAGCATTCCCGCCGCTCCTTGCGTGAGTGACGTATGGAAGTTAAACGTCATTGACGTCAGGACGCTGACGTCGTACAGCAGCCTAATAATAATCTTCGCCTGCGGCCGGGTAATGGGTTGGGTGACACCGTGACCGTCACATGGGGTGACACCACCGTGAGCCTCTGCTCGCCTCCTGATATGTAGCAAAGCAATACGATTATTTAAAGCAGAGGCTCACGGTGTCACCCCATGTGACGGTGTCACCCGGTGCGGTCTGCACCCCCGCACACCCTAGTGACGCCACTGCCACTATGCACTGACTAACAGAGAAGTGAAGGCGTAAGCAAATTCTCATTTCCTAGTTAGCGGGCTTTCACACCCAATGCATCACTTCCTGCCTGTATCCCGCCCATTTTTTACAAATGCATTGCTTTTTTAATGCATTGGTACTGGAATAGATGGTTTTATGTTATGCCAATTTAATTTATGACTCACTTGAATCACCCAAAGGGGTATCTCAGTGCAACCAAGAGACAGGGCAACAAGAGCAGCTAGATAACTACAAAATTGTCTTAAGTACTTTCCTAAATCGAGAATGATCTGAATAGATCCAAATATGGTGGTACAGTTTGTTCTAATAATAAGGAGCCAGATAGGAATAAGACATGCTGCCCGAACGGGCGCTTTTGACAGGTGGAATGAGTAACAATGCTTTATCACTCGGTCTCAAAAATCTCAGCGGGTTGTAGTGCCTACGTTTGGTAGCTATTTAACCAGGACAGTTTCCAGTTAGAGCTTTTTGCGTTAGACAACACATTTTAAAAATTATTCTCTTCAGAACAGGGAGCCAATGCAAGGTCTGCAGATGGGGAGCTGAGGCAGCCCAAGGCGACAAATTGCAAAGCAGGCGATCCACTGTGTTCTGTACCACCTATAATTTAGACAGGAACGTCTCATTTGCAAAAGCAAAACAAACGTTGCAATAATCCAGGCGGCTAACCACAAGGGCCTGGACCGTTGTTTTTCTTGCTGAGAGTGGAAGGAAGAGAAACGCTCTTCTGAATAAGTGCATGATATGGAAACAAGAACCTGAAATTAACATCACCTGTTCTTTCATGGTAAGAGGTTGGTCAAGGCGGACTCCCAAGTTCTTGACCACCCACTTGGGTGTTGGCACAATCCCAAATTCTGATGGACACCAGTTAACAGTCCATAGTTGGTGGGCCTTGCCAAACATCATAATCTCATTTTTTTCTGAATTCAATTTGAGAAAGTTTTCTGTAATCCATTTGGCAATTGCTGGCATCCGTCTAAAAAGATGTGTTTAGTTTTGGCTAAATCTTTCTCAAAGTAGATTACAAGCTGTGTATAGTCTGCATATATTATGATCTCAAAGCCAAAGGCTATTACAATCGTGGCAAGTGGTGCAAAATATATGTTAAAGAGAAAAGGGTCAAGACAAGAGCCCTGGGGCACCCCCTTGTCCAGCGACATTGTGCGAGATTTAAAAGAGCATAAAATAATGGTTTGGGTTCTGTTGGACAGAAAACCCGCAAACCAATTTAGCTCTGTCCTATGAATGCAAATCTATTGTAACCTATAGAGTAATTTGGGATGGGACACTGCATGGAACGTGGCCGACAAGTCGAGCAATACTAGCATAGATGGTATATTGCCATCTACAGAACCTCTGATATGGTCGGTGGCCACTACCAAGGCTTTCTCAGTGCTGTAAGGCGGTCTGAAACCCGCTGGGATGGGTCTAGGATGTTGTTAACCTCAAGTTACTCTAAAAGTTGTTTGTTAATTAATTCTTCCAAGAGCTCACCTAACTAAGGAAGCAATGAGATTGGGCGATAATTAGAGAGGTTCAAATTGGTTAAACTAGCCTTTTTTGGATTGTCCTAAACTGGGCAGCCTTCCATGTGGCAGGGATTTTTCCAGTGTTAACCAAAAGATTGAATATTAAATCTATGGCAGGAGCAAACTGTTAGGCGAGAGCAATGGAGATCTTGGCGGGACAAATATCCAAAGGAGATCCAGATTTGGCTGAAGCAAGTGTTACCTGAATTTCCTCCAAGGAAAGCTTCTTGAACTTTTCCAAGTTTGGTACCCCATGGGCGAGGGGAGGTAAGGAAAAGTCACCTCCAGATAGTAGGGGAAATTCTGATAGATTTTGTTTAGTTTTTCTTCACAGAGATTAGCCAGAGAATCACAAGGAGGCTGAGATGGCTGGATGACTAGAGTAAATTCTCTAGGGTTTACAGAATCATTTTGAACTCTAAATAACATTTCAATGAGTTTTTTGCCTGTGAAATTTGATCCGAGATGTATAGTTTCCAAGCAGCATTTACGGTGGTAGCATGTACGTGCTGCTCTATACAGCTCTCTGTCAAAGGTATTATTAGAGCACCTCCACTGGATTTCTAATTTTTTACATGATGATTTCTCCGTTCTAAGAGCCTATGTATACCAAGGGGCGTGGGCACCATATGAGGGAATATGATCCCTTTGAAGAAAGGTAATCTTATCAGAGGCACAATTTAGAACATTGTGATATTCAGAAAGAGCTTGATCCATGTCTGGGGTACTTGCTGTGATGGGATGATTAAATGCTAAAGCAAAGGACTCAGGAGTGATTTTGCGCCAATGTCTACTTAGGTTTTTACCTACTTTAGATGATTTATGCATTTCTGTTGTCGTAGGAATCCTAAAATTGATCAAAGCGTGGTCCGTTCAAAGTAAAAATTGTTGATGTTCACATAACAGAGGAATAGAGATGGTGAAAACTTTATCTAATATATGCCCTGTGACATGCGTGGACACGTTTACTCTTTGATGCAGCCCGAGAGAGGCCATGTCAGCAATAAACAGGCTCGCCTCCTCGTTGTCTGGGTCTTCCGGGTAGCAATTAAAATCACCTGATAAAAAAACTGTTTTGCTACCCGGATATGAGGAGCCATGTATTCAATTAGGCGATGAATAAACTCCATTTTAGTCCCTGTAGTCGATATACTAAGGCACATCTCCAGTGATCCTTGGGCGAAGGTTCCAGTTTGAATATGCAAATCTCTGCCCAATCAACCGGGTCAGCATCTATAATAGACATTTTAATCGTGTTTTTGAAAATATTATCAATACCTCCCCCTATCCTGAGATCCCTATCCAATCTAAACATGGACTCATTTAGTGGGAGGGCCGTTGTTTTAGCAGAGGAGGAGGCTGGGGTCAACAGGTTTCAGTAAGGAAACCTACCTCCAGAAGGCTTGCAGAGTTCTGTCGTATGTTTAGGCAGTGACCTAACATTAAGAAGGAAAAACCTAAGCCCTGCAGAGTTGAAACAAGGCATGCTTGACACACGACGCATTGACCGCAATGCCTTTTTCACTGCATTGGCACCGATGTGTGACTTACGAGCAAAACTACGTTTGCAATGCAATGCACAAAAGGATGAATGTTTGAGTTTTGGCCTCGCACGCAACTGGCCTATTGTCTGCAATACACTGTGTAGTAATTTGTACATTGCAGGTGAACACAGCTTGAGCCTCACTTACCTTGCTCCTCTCATCTCACCTGACAGGCGTGATATCATCAGATGGCTGCATTGTCATTGTAAAAATAGCGCCTATGGGTGGATTTTTGTCTTTCTTGTGCTGACATATTGGTTGAAAATATGTTTATGTGAAGAACACATCCATGTTGTGATGTGTAGAGACATAACAAACCATTTGGTGTTTTGTGGGTCGCAGTATGTTTGGTGGAACGTAGGTAGCTGCGGAGTAGTCATCTGTTTGCTCTATTATATAGCATTGCTATGCCTATGAAATACAATGTTGTATAAACTATCATACACCACATCAATATTCATACAGTCTGTCTGCATTGCAGACATAGATTTGTTTACGGATGCAATTGACACTAAGGGAGGCACAGAGACTGACTCAGCCCTGCAAAGTACCACGCATCATGTGTTAGAATATCGCATTTTAGTGTGGTGGTCCGCATCACCGCACTAAAATGCGAAGTCACACATTTATAGAGGCTCCTGATGCTGTCAAGCCAAAGCACTATACCTGACCAAAGCAGCGCATGGCCCATTTCGCTGCTCTCACCGAATCTGAATGCTGCAGGAACTGGGGGCTGCCTCAGCTGCACTCTCTGGCTTCATTCGGCATCGCATTCACATGACAAAGAGTCTTGAAAAGTCATTGCAACAAGGTGTCCATTTTTAATTTGCCCAGTAATGCCGGACAGGATGCAAACTATAAATAGTGCAGGCCACACGGGAAGAGGGAGTGGATGCCAGTTATCACATTTTCTTAAAGTTAAATTCTGGCAGGATTCACCTTGCCGGTACCAGAGGCAGTATTTGGTGCATAACTGCTGCCTCTCAAGTGAGTGCCGTCTCATGGGCTTCTGGACAGACTGTGGTTGGTGCCTGCAGCCTGTTATGATCATGTTGTGTGAGTTTGGACCGGACATGGCTGCCAGAAAATATTTGGTGCCTGCGGCCTCTCATAACCCTGGCCCCAAAGGTACTCCTTAGATCGCTCTGCCAGAGCCAGACTGTCAGAAGTCTCAACAAGGTTATTAGATACTATTATATTAATTTTTGAGCATCAATAATCACTGTGCTGTGCCTGTTTAGGAGCTTACTGCTTGACTTTCTACTCTGTGTTTTAATTGGATACAGGACACCTGACTGGGAGCTGCAACAGTGTCCGGGGCCCTTTCACTTCATTCCTGGACGGTAATCCCGGGCAGAAAGGGAACCATGAGCCCTTCACCAGGGCAAAAGCGGTACAAAAGAGGGTGGTAATGGACGGAGCATCTGAACCAATCAAACACTCACACCCAGTCAAAAGATCTGGGTTTAATCCATCACCGTTCTTAAGCCCACTCTGTCACCCCAGTTCAGACATGGCTATATGCAAATCAGTCTGACCCTGTGCCTCATGGGAACAGTCCAGCCCGAACTGCCAAGCCATGCCTTCCCTGGACCGGAAACAAGCTTCCAAAGACCGGTTTCTGGCATTCCAGCCATCTTCAGCCCGGCTTGCTTGAATCCAGTGGCAAAGTGAGCAAGGGACTCACGTCTGAGCATACCCTGCCACACTTATGGCGGCCAAAAGCGGTACAAAAGGGGGTGGTAATGGACGGAGCATCTGAACCAATCAAACACTCACACCCAGTCAAAAGATCTGGGTTTAATCCATCACCGTTCCTCAGCCCACTCTGCCACCTCAGTTCAGACATGGCTATATGCAAATCAGTCTGACCCTGTGCCTCATGGGAACAGTCCAGCCCGAACTGCCAAGCCATGCCTTCCCTGGACCGGAAACAAGCTTCCGAGGTCCGGTTTCTGGCATTCCAGCCGTCTTCAGCCCGGCTTGCTTGAATCCAGTGGCAAAGTGATCAAGGGACTCACGTCTGAGCATACTCTGCCACACCTATGGCGGCCAAAAGCAGTACAAAAGGGGGTGGTAATGGACAGAGCATCTGAACCAATCAAACACTCACACCCAGTCAAAAGATCTGGGTTTAATCCATCACCGTTCTTTAGCCCACTCTGCCACCCCAGTTCAGACATGGCTATATGCAAATCAGTCTGACCCTGTGCCTCATGGGAACAGTCCAGCCCGAACTGCCAAGCCATGCCTTCCCTGGACCGGAAACAAGCTTCCGAGGACCGGTTTTTGGCATTCCAGCCGTCTTCAGCCCGGCTTGCTTGAATCCAGTGGCAAAGTGAGCAAGGGACTCACGTCTGAGCATACCCTGCCACACTTATGGCGGCCAAAAGCGGTACAAAAGGGTGTGGTAATGGACGGAGCATCTGAACCAATCAAACACTCACACTCTGTCAAAAGATCTGGGTTTAATCCATCACCGTTCTTTAGCCCACTCTGCCACCCCAGTTCAGACATGGCTATATGCAAATCAGTCTGACCCTGTGCCTCATGGGAACAGTCCAGCCCGAACTGCCAAGCCATGCCTTCCCTGGACCGGAAACAAGCTTCCAAGGACCGGTTTCTGGCATTCCAGCCGTTTTCAGCCCGGCTTGCTTGAATCCAGTGGCAAAGTAAGCAAGGGACTCACGTCTGAGCATACCCTGCCACACTTATGGTGGCCAAAAGCGGTACAAAAGGGGGTGGTAATGGACGGAGCATCTGAACCAATCAAACGCTCACAACCAGTCACAAGATCTGGGTTTAATCCATCACCGTTCTTTAGCCCACTCTGCCACCCCAGTTCAGACATGGCTATATGCAAATCAGTCTGACCCTGTGCCTCATGGGAACAGTCCAGCCCAAACTGCCAAGCCATGCCTTCCCTGGACCGGAAACAAGCTTCCGAGGACCGGTTTCTGGCATTCCAGCCGTCTTCAGCCCGGCTTGCTTGAATCCAGTGGCAAAGTGAGCAAGGGACTCACGTCTGAGCATACCCTGCCACACTTATGGCGGCCAAAAGCGGTACAAAAGGGGGAGGTAATGGACGGAGCATCTGAACCAATCAAACACTCGCACCCAGTCAAAAGATCTGGGTTTAATCCATCACCGTTCTTTAGCCCACTCTGCCACCCCAGTTCAGACATGGCTGTATGCAAATCAGTCTGACCCTGTGCCTCATGGGAACAGTCCAGCCCGAACTGCCAAGCCATGCCTTCCCTGGACCGGAAACAAGCTTCCGAGGACCGGTTTCTGGCATTCCAGCCGTCTTCAGCCCGGCTTGCTTGAATCCAGTGGCAAAGTGAGCAAGGGACTCACGTCTGAGCATACCCTGCCACACTTATGGTGGCCAAAAGCGGTACAAAAGGGGGTGGTAATGGACGGAGCATCTGAACCAATCAAACACTCACACCAAGTCAAAAGATCTGGGCTTAATCCATCACCATTCTTTAGCCCACTCTGCCACCCCAGTTCAGACATGGCTATATGCAAATCAGTCTGACCCTGTGCCTCATGGGAACAGCCCAGCCTGAACTGCCAAGCCATGCCTTCCCTGGACCGGAAACAAGCTTCCGAGGACCGGTTTCTGGCATTCCAGCAGTCTTCAGCCCGGCTTGCTTGAATCCAGTGGTAAAGTGAGCAAGGGACTCACGTCTGAGCATACCCTGCCACACTTATGGTGGCCAAGTCGGGATAACATGGGGGAGAGGTGGTGGTGGTGAAGGAACTCGTCCCGCCCCGTAGAGCAAATCTTAGGTGACACAGGTCAGACCTCCGTTAGGTTTCCAGGTGCAGAAGAGAGTGTGCAACTGCAAAGTGCCCGTGCACTACCCAATCGCCCTAGGTATTCAAGCACTGAGACTAGCCATGCACCCCTCCTGACCGCGGAACTGCACAGCAGGAAAGTCTGTGCCCTGGAGAGGGGAATGGGATTGCGTCCGTACTGGCCACAGTCAGGGAATCCACAGCTTTGCTCTGGATGGGTGAGCCGACAAAGCTTCAATAAAGCCTAAACCGGCCTTGTGCTTTTTGTCAGTGCATGGGGGTTACTGCTGAGACCACAGTGATTTGCCCCCTTAGATGAAGTTGCAGGTTTCTCTTAAGTTGCCATTCTGTCACCAGTGCAGTCAGATCTTGAGACTGCAGGTCAGGTCAGTGTGTGGGGTTGATTTTTTTTGTCTGTTTATGTGCTTGTCGGGCTAGGTGGCTGGGCTGGACTGCTGAATTTTCTGGAAATAAAATCCTGCCTTAAGCTTAATTGGATGGAATATGACATATGCAAAATATGTATATAGCATATGAGGAAAATATGAAAATGTGACAGCTATGGTTTAAGTCATGATCTCCTACTGTTGCACTGACTTGCTATGCTATTAAAATTTGCTTTTGCTGGCACAGTCACGTTGCTCAAATGGGTGTAATTTCTGATATGTTTGTTTCCCTCCTCTTTACTGCTTGATTTTGCTTGCAAAAAAGTGTTACTCATATTCGTTGAATTTCACTCATAATTTCACTAAAATTATGAAAACGTCACACATAGCAATCCGAAACCTTGGCAGCTATGCTGGGTGGTTCAGCCAGTCCACAGTGTATTTGGCATCCTGCTTACCAATTTACAGGACAAATATTATGCTGTGTTGTTAAGCAAATATGACCCCTGTGACTGTTGGACAGACATCAATTACCACACTACACTAGCCAACTTCCACCCTGGAATTTAATGGCGCAGACACATTTGCTTTTTGGGCTTTGTGTCGGAAACAAGATGTGTGGCACAGGCACAATGCACCTTGGAAAAAGTCGAATCGAAATCTGTTTGCCTATGGTATGACCATCATGAGTCCAGCTTCAGTAGGCCAGACAAGTGTGTTTTTTATTTTTTTATTCAGGAATCCTGAGTGCCACTATATATGTATGTATGTATATATATATATATATATATATATATATATATATATATATATATATATATATATATATATATATATATATATATATATATATATATATATATATATATATATATATATGTATGTATGTATGTATGTATGTATGTATGTATGTATGTATGTATGTATGTATGTATGTATGTATATATATATATATATATATATAGTCCCTACATTGCATTACTCTGCATTGCAGAGAGTTTCCTTCACTTTTGCATGTGGGTAGCCATGCACATCAGCTGTAAATATGTGCATCTACTGAAAGATGACACCCGGAAAACCTGTAAAGCGTCAGTGACTGCTACCTTCACTGGAGTGATAGTACATGTACTTACACCTTATCATTTAATCTTTTCTTCTATTTTATTGGTATCCTGTGTACAGAAACACACATAGTTGGAGCACTGGGGCAAACAGCAAAGATAGGTTATCAGTAAGACACACGTTTACAGTTGCATCCATTTCTAGTTGTAACAGTCACATCCTTGCCTCGTGCGGCAAGTGTACCTGCACTGACCCTAGTTTGCCATATAAGTTCCCCCACAGGTCAAGAGGTAACATTTTTAAAGTGTTATGTTGGATACTGTACAAATCTTGCAATGTACTTGTAAACATAGCTGTGGCATACGGAGACTATCTGTGTGGCCTTGTTTGGCCATTGCCAATATACGCTCCTCTATTTCTAACCTAAGGACATCATGTGGACTATACAGTGTTCCACATATGTAAGACCAAAAGTATTGTCATTGTCATGACCCCCTCATGCGCCCTAAGGGCAGTGGGCTTAACTTGCAGGGATTATGTTGTATTACCCATGTGGTGCTTCATGGACTGCAACTATGCCATGACTGAGTTTTCATAATCCCTCAAATTCCTTGACACTTGAGCTGTTATTTTACCCCTGTGCTGCCCTATCGCGCTTAAGATTCCATGACCGTTGTTCCCCATTACCCGTGATGCCATTGTGCTTCAGTCACATCAAGTGTCCCCCAAAACCCATGACCATATAGGTACCTTGCACCCACTGCCACTAGAGCCTTGGTTTTGTGTTCCTTTGTGCAGGTTTGAGCTGAACAGAAACATTAGTTTCCTGGCTGATTGGATCCAAACATCTGTTTGCACCTGCCTTGCCTGTAAGATGGAAGCCAGTGCAGCAACACATTTATCCTTCTAGAGTCACGGGGAATCTTCCAGGCTGCAACATGATGCATGTGTCACATGTTGAACTGCTATATCTGTTGGATTCTCAACGTGGTGTGTCTACCAGCCCTAAAACACCAGGACCTTGCTTGTACTATGCACCTTGCAAAACAATCTTCACACGTCCCAAGCACCTGAATAATCTGCCAGACCCATTCTGTTATCTGGTCTTCAGCAGTTTAAGTTGGGCTCGTGATTCCCATGTGTGCCCAGCTGCCTCAACTCCGCCTTCTTCTCAGCCTCCTGCAGAGCTACTCCAGCTACTGTAGCATGATGTGGTATATGTGACAATGTAACCAGAAAATAGTTCACATTTGCTGTTTTTTGTAGAAAGCACACATGTGTTTATGCGTTGTTTACAAGTGACAGTTGTTACATTTTCTCATGACCAACAACCACAACACTTTGCATCATCTGCCAATGTGGAAAAAGCTAGAGGTTTGCGAAGTTTCATGGAGATTCATCAAAGAGAAGCCAAGTTATTAATGTTCAAAAACCCAGGAAATTCATAACTCTGGAAATCCTAACTATAGCTACAGTGTGTGTGTGTGTGTTTGTGCGTGCGTGAGTGCTTGTGTTTGTCTGTGTGTTTTAGTATTGGCCTGCACTGGTCTTCAATTATATTTTAATAAAATACAGAAAATGGAAATATTGTAAAACTGAAGGATAGTTCTAGTGCTCTTAAGCAAGGCAAACAATATCCTTGTACTGATTAAGTCAGATAGGAATCTCACATAAGACTACAGTATAGGGTGCCTCTGTCCTAAGGGTTTCAGATGAATGATTTTATAAGGCCATTGTGTAAAACTGATTTGCTTAACATGGGGATTAGGATTCGCTATGTTAGTCTAATTTATTTTTTCTGTTCGGATTTTATTCAAAGTTAAAAACATTTTTACAGTTACAGTTGTTCATAAACAAAGTGGTTCACAGGAGTTTCCCTTTGAAATCCAGCTGAACAGGCTCATATTTCTTGGACACTTGCCTGGCTGCTACCTGTGGTAACCCGCAGAATTCCTGGCTGTAGTGAAAACCGCAGGATACAATGTCGTATGTTTGTCTCATAGTTAGACTAAGCCACCAAATTAACGTTTTCCCCGCCTTTATGTGACTGGCAGCCAGGTTGAATCTCTACACCTCTCCCTTCACAAATGCCACTGTGCTTTAATCTGTCATTATGGTGCATTCCTGGGAGTCAACGAGACTGGTATATTTAGTAGGCATCTTTCTCATTTTGTAGGAAGGCTTTGTACCTCTGTATGCTAAATCAAGAATGGTATTGTTAGACCTGGCAAGCTTGGCGTGGTCCATTTCCCCCTTTTGCCTTCTGACCTCCTGTTTTGCTGACTTTATTTTTGTTAGCTTTAGGATTTTGGGAACTTTACCACTGCTGACCAGTGCTAAGTGCATGTGCTCATTTCCTAAAACATGGTACCATTGGCTTAGCAACAACTGTCCTATTTAATTTACTTATAAGCCCTTAGTAAATTGCATTACCTGTGCCCAGGTCCTGTAAATTAAATTTTACTAGTGGGCCTGCAGCACTGATTGGGCCACCCACTTTAGTAGCCCTTTAAACATGTGTTAGGCCTGCCGCTGCTGAGCCTGTGGGCATAGTTTTAAACTGACATGTTAACCTGGCAAGTTAACCCTCTTGCCAGGCCCAATCCTTCCTTTTTAATACATATATGTCATTCCTAAGGTAGGCCCTGTGTAGCCACAAAGGGCAGGTTGCAGTGTATTTAAACATTTGGACATGTTCTTTACGTTTTACATGCCCAGCTAGTGAAAATCTCTTAAATTAGTTATTCACTACTGCAATGCATATCTCTTCCATGGGCTAACATTGAGATTACCCTATTACATTCTATAAGGGTAATTTCCAATTGGGAAAAGATTAATATTTTGAGTTTGGTGTCTCTGGACTCCCAATTTAAAATCACAACTTATGGTAAAGTTGGAGTTTAAGTTGCAAGTCTGAAAATGCCACTTTTAGAAAGTTCATTTTAGGGAACCCGGGAAGTCAAAAGGGACCTAGGGCACAAGCAATTTATAAAGGAATAATGGTCCCTTTCAAACAAGGTCATAGAAAGCAATGATACACAGATAAACAATGATATCTCTGTTTTTGAATTCCAAATGACATATATGAGTTTATTAAATCAAACATTAAGTAAAAAAGGCCATAGAAGTGAGACTATATACAGTGAGAAAGTAAGTTAATAGAATGTCAGAACACAGGTATCGCACATCATGTGGATAAGTACAAACAATAAGTAAGGCACAACTTCATAGTGCCTTTGCTCATATCAAAATTAGTGGAGTCAAGGTACTCAAGTCAATGACGTTTCGACCCCTGAACAGAATAGGAGGATCATCATCAGGATGCAACTGATTATGCATGAGAAAATTAGACGGAAAAGAAAGACAAGAAAGAGCAGAGTTTCAGTTGTAATAAACCAATGCGTTGCGACCTAAATCATGCGTGGAAGATCCAAGTGTATAGTGATCCAATCAGGACATGCAGGAATGTGCCTAATGTGCACCAAAAAATCTATTGAGTCTGATAACAGTTCAAACCAGACCAGGTAGTGATGAACCTATCCACTATAGTAAGTAAGATCAGAAACAAAGTCAATGTAAGGTTATCAACTAACCATGTCGCAGGGGACATAAATTATTCAAAGAGCCACCTTTAAAGAATTGCCAAAGGAGATCTGATCTAAAAGAAATATTTTTACACAGTTAACCAAAAATAAGTACAAAGAGGAAATTAACACAAGTCAAAATAATAGCCAGGAATTCAAGGACTGGCCTAAATACAAATAAAAAGTTCACAATAGTAGGGCGGTGTAACCAATTTCCAGGTCGCCAAGCTATGCCAAGACATGTCTGGGGTGGGTGACAACTGGGCTTTGTGCATTCCCTCTAGACATCAGCACACAAATGGAGCATAGGCGTGCCTGATGGGCAATTAGCATCATGATGGGTCATCCTGGGCAGGATGGAAGGGAGGAGATGACACTCACACCTGAACAGGCTGTGTCTGTCCCACCCAAAGAGCTGCAGACCCCCTTGTAGTGAGTCTTGAGCGAGGGCAGGAAGGGCAGGGACCTTGTGCACTTCAAAGGCCTCTCTTTGAAGTCGCCCCACTTCAAAGGCACAACTGGGTATAAGTACAGGACCCCTGACACAACCAACTCAGTACACTTCTGGACAGGAAGAATGACTACTGTGCCTTCCGGTCTGAAATTTCAGGGACATCGAAGACTGCCAACAACCCTGCTTCATCTCTAGGACTCTGCCAACTGTGATTCCTACCCTGACAGGTGGTGCCAATCCTGTCCTAAGCCCTTGAAAGTGTTTTTTTTGTGTCTGTTTCCTGTAAAATCCACGCATTGCCTTCATTGCGCCGATGCATAACCTCCTCTGCTTCTAGCATCAGGTCATTGATTTTGACGCATCCTCCATCCAAGGTACTTTTTCAGTGGGAGCAGTCTGGTCACTATATCAGACCCAGGCTCCATCGTGGCCGGCCTACAATTTTGGACCTACCCCAGTTTAGCGTGACCAGATGTTCCAGTTTGGCCCTTTATTCTTTTAAGCACTATGGGGCATATTATCAAGGGGGTTTATCTCCGCTTTTTTGGCTTTAAAAGCCAAGAAAGCGGAGATAAAATTATCTCCCTATTACCTAGCTGTCGCTAACACCAGTTAGCGACAGCCAGTAAGTAGGAGATAGCGACCATCTTGGGCCCCGCTTTGCATGTCAGTGATATTTATCACTAATGACATGCAAAGTGGGCGTGCCAAGATGTTAGCGGCTGGAAACAGTCGCTAACATCACTATCTCCTATTACCAACTTTTGGAGATATTCGCGCTAAGCGCGAATATCTCCAAAAGCTAACACCTGTCCCTGAGCAGTTCTTAGCCATGTTATCCAATGGGAGGTGGATAACATGGCTAAGAGCATTTGCTCGGTAATGCATGAATATCGCTGACTTTACAGCGATATTCTTGCATTTCGGCCGGTTTTTATCACTTAGGAGATAAACCTTGATAATAGCAAGGCTCCTAAGCGATAAAAATCGCCGCAGCTCGGCGATAAAAATATCGCCGCTAAACCAACATAGCGATAATTATCGCTAGTTGTTGGTAATATGCCCCTATATTTTCAGATATTCTTTAAAAATGCATAAGTCCGGTTCTTCTAATTGGATCTTTGTTGTGTTGGTCTTGTTTTGTTCATTAAATTAAGCTCAGTTTTTATAATCTGGTGTGGATTACTTTTGTGTGGTGTTGTCACTGTTTTATTGCTTTAAAGTGTTGCACAAATACTTTACACAATGCCTCTTAAGTTTAGCTGATTTCTCTGTGCTTAGCTACAAGAGGGTGAGCACAGGTTAATTTAGGGTGTGCAACCCTGGGTAAGATTGTGAGCCTTACTTGGACAGGGTGAATAGATCTGCCAACTAGAGATCCAATTTCTAACAGGTGTAAAACTTAATAAAACATCTATTTGTGCCTGAATTCTACACCACAGTTGCAAGGCATTGCTACCACCACAAGTGTCAGCTGCATGGATGCTGAAATGGGTCCTCGTTTCCCTATAAAAAATAGCATTTTGCAAGAGGTACGCATGGGACACCTTTAATTAGGGCTGGTGCAGGTTCTCGGTACCATGTAACTGCTTCCTCCCTATCTGGTACTCATCCTATTGCTGTTGCTGCGAGAGGACAGAGACAGTGGATGGAGGTTGCTGAGTCATATCTCTGACAGCTCACTAATAGCCATTACTTAGAAGTAGACATTTTGTATGATGTTGCATACCCTTTTTGAGGTGGTTTTGAATGGCGTTTGTTACTCCTCCAATCGTATCTTCACTCCCAATAGCCATGGCCATAGCTACTTTTTATCTGGAAAACTGAGACCAGGAGAAACCTCTTGCTAGACTTTGGTGTCTCCAGTGTGATAATCCACTGCTTAGTGATAATAGCTATCGACCCAGAACCTAATAACCGAGACCATGCTTGTTTGTTTGGAAGAGTGGAGGCTACAGGTTTATTCGGTGCCTTTACTTACAAGCAATCTTACATTACTTAACTTAGTGATATCTCAAAACCTTTATCCCTGTGACCATTCATCTCCAGTGCCTCCATAGCCCTCTTTTGCCTAGTGCCACTTCCTGTATCTTTCGCCATTCACTTGTACCAAGTGGCCGTACCCGTTGGTCCCCTCCATCATTTATTCCCCATTGGTTGACTCTATACTTCCAATAGGTCGGTAGTTTTTGCTGTCTTCGCAAGAACAGAGGGTTCCTGGAGAGGGTGGGTGAGGTTTTAAACATCAACCCACTCAACCACCCCAGGGGTCTGTCTCCTTTCTAGCCTGGAATTTGGCGCTGGGTGCCTTCCTTCTTAAAGGCCCTCCATCTCCCTTTAAGGTTAGGCATTTCTCCTGAGAACATCTGTACTACGACCATGGCCTAACGATTTGCCCGTCCAGCTTGGGCATAACGTTTGATTGCTGTAGTCAGCTCTTAGAAAGATTTAAAAGCATCTTTTAACCATTAAATATATTTATTTGGCTGATATAAATCATAAAACTGCATTTCCTTACTGCAAAAGAGAGAATAAATTAACAATGAAGACACAAAAATATATTATGTCGATACACTCAATGTGAATAATAACCAGGTGAGAAATAGTCTTCTGTTGTTGTAATTAAACAAGCGTAGTTTGGCAAAGCTGTTCACTGCTTTGAAGAAGTATCAGCTGGCAAAGTGCATAAGTAGAATAAACTAGGTTTATTCTTTAAGTGCCCTGAGTGCTGCTGAGTTTAGCTTTCAAGAGTGCACCCCTAGTCCCAAGACTCTGGGTTTCATTGGTGCACAAAGTTAGAATGCTCTGTGAAATGAGGGTCAAGGTGGTGAGGCAGCAGAGGAGCTACTGAGATGGCTAGACTCATTTGGGTCAATGGTAGAACTAGGGGGCATATTACCAAGCAATAGCGATAATTATCGCTATTGCTTGGTTAGAGACAAAAATTTACCGCAGCGCTGTGGCGATTTTTACCGCAAATAAACCTTGGTATTACCAAGGTTTAACGCAAATGCTGTAAAAATCGCCGCAAAGCATGAATATCGCTGAAAAGTCAGCGATATTCATGCATTAGCGAGCTAATGCTCTTAGCCATATTATCCACCTCCCATTGGATAACATGGCTAAGAACTGCTCAGGGCAGGTGTTGGCTTTTGGAGATATTCCCGCTTAGCGCGAATATCTCCAAAAGTTGGTAATAGGAGATAGTGATGTTAGCGACTGTTTTCAGTCTCTAACATCTTGGCACGCCCACTTTGCATCTCATTAGTGATAAATATCACTGACATGCAAAGTGGGGCCCAAGATGGTCGCTATCTCCTACTAGCTGTCGCTAACTGGTGTTAGCAGCAGCTAGGTAATAGGGAGATAATTTTATCTCCGCTTTCTTGGCTTTTAAAGCCAAAAAAGCGGAGATAAACCCCCTTGATAATATGCCCCCCGGTCTGTGAGCAAAATGGTAACCAGGAAACTAAGCTGATATTGTCTATTAAGATGAAGAATGATTATCCTTGTCCACACCACTCTCTGCAGAAATGCTGAGGCTAACTACAGGAAAAAGTACTACCAAACTGCAGAGGTGTCAAGCTGCAGGCCACTTGGCGTTATCGCATGATGTTTTTGCCTATAAATGGATAGAAGCTAATCTTCCTAATGCGTGGACCACTGTGCACAAATTACGACTTATGAGGCTGTCTCCTAACCTTTCCTCACAGCAATGAGGTGAAGAAAAAGGGCCCCATTTATGAGATTTTGCCGTAGGGTAGCACCGCAGCCCTTCCTGCACACCTGTTTGCGCATGCAAAAACGGGTCGTACATCTGGCCCGAATTTACTTATATTTTGCCACTTTAATGAACACAACATATTCTTGTGGTGCAGCCGTCATCGGAGCGTAGTGTCCTGAAGGAGAGGACCAGTATATAACATATTAAAATTCGCAGACAACAGCCCCCTCAATCTTTAATTCTTCTTAATGTCAAATAACATCTTTCCGGACAAAAGACTCCCATCAGAACTAGCTGCGATTCAGACAGGATGAATTTAGAATTTTTCTCAACCGTCACAGGGATATTCGGATCATCTGCTGACAGCGCAAGCAGGGAGTATGAATATACAAGACCTGTAGTGTGAGACAATATTTTTTTACCTACTACAACCACCACACAGCTGTTACATCAGTAGGTCGCCAGACCCTTCCGGTTAGACTAACAATGATTTTGGAAAATAGTAGCTCCTATTACATCATTACCTTTGTATCCTTTTTGAGTGTGGTTGCATCACCTGAACAACTAGCACAACCCTACTTCTGCAAACAAATGTCAACATTTGGCTACTCGACCAAACCCACTGGGATGGGTGGGTGTGGCAGTGGATTTGACCCATCCAGATTGTTGGTGCAAACACAAGTACAAGCTGCACTCGACAGGATGGCCCTTTAATCCCAGGCTGAGGTTTGAGACAAAAAAAAACGATTACAATGGATTACAGTGAAGCACATTAAGCACCACAATGGTGATAGTGAGTACATTTGCAAACCATGAAGGTTTATTGATAGATTTGTCACGTTATAAACTCATATCATTCAAATTAGTCATAAATCAATGATCATCATAAAAATGTGTTGTCAGTACATTTCAGAGTGATTCAAAATACCAAAAACAAACTGTTGAATATTTTCATAAGAAAATCAAGCAGATTCAGTTTCCCCTGAAGGGGATATTCCCTAACATGCTAACCTAGAAGAAATCGGGAAAAATATGAGAGAATTTAAGTAGGAGGTGTAATGAAGCTAAGTGTTTAAAAGCAGAATCAAATAAAAACTCAGTCAGGTAAGAGAAAATGGATTTGCTCAGGAGTCTAACTCTCTGAACAGGAGCAAAATGAAGGCATACCATCTCAAGAGCATGGAAAGGGGCATCTGAATCTAACTAGCTCAGCAGCGCACAATTAAATCATACAATTTTTTTTTTATTGTATTTATTATGAGAAAGCACATCACAAAGTACAAATATTCATTCGCCTACAACACTTCTCGGGCCGGCAGTGGGTCTCTTCGCCATAACGATGACACATAGGATGACACATGAAAAACATAGAGTTCAATTCCAAGACATAGCAGCAGTTCAGCAGAGGCAGGTTTCCCTCTGTAGGCTCGTACGATCTGCGTTGTAATGTGCACTGTATGTATATGGACAAATCTGTACATTTTCAACTTTTTCTCCCAACCAGTTCCCCGCCCCATGAATCCCCCCTCCCCTTAACTGGTCCCCAGTTTGTGCTCTTCGTGTAAGTTAGCGGGCGTCCCGCAGGTGAGTTGTGGCTTGTGCAGCATGCTACTCTCCATCGTTCCAGAGGGTCACTCCCATGTTCTCACACCTCTGGGGATGGGGTATCTCCTACAGCCCATTGACGGTCTGATGTGTGGGGGAGAGCCCTGTCCGGTTCAACCAGGCTCCAAGTGCGAGTCACTCCCTCGTTCCTCCCCCTCCCCCTCTACTGATTCATCCTCGTCTACCCTGGAGGTCAGGTAGGTCTGGTACAACCCCCAGAAGTTCTTGGGTCGACTTCTGGGCAGAAGGAGCTCACTGTATGTTTCCGCCTGAGTGTTACAGTACGTCATGTCGCTGGCCCACCGCTTAAGTGTAGGTAGTGGGCCCCTCATCCAGCATAAAGCGACTACTCGTTTTGCAAGGAGCATTCCCATGCTTACCAGCTTTCTCACAGAGACGGGTATCAATCTCGTGTATCCCATTAAAGCAAGGGCTGGGTCCAATACCAAGTCCAACTCCACAATAGTGCTAATTTCAGCAAATACGCAGGTCCAGAACCTCTGAACACCCGGGCAGCTCCAAGCTAAGTGCAGGAAGTCCGCAACCTGGGCGTGACACCTCTCACAGCGTGGCGTCTCACGGAGGCCGTACTGTGCAGACGTTCCGGCGTATGGTATACCCTTTGCAAAAATTTAAAGTGGACCAAGCGGTGCCTCCCGTTCAGGGAAATTCGCCTGGAGGCCGCACAGCAGTACGCCCACATGCTGTCATCAATATGGGTGTCTAGGTCAGTCTGACAGGCTATGCGCGCCCTCGTGTAGAGCAGGGCCGTGTGCTCATGTCCTATCTTATAAAGCCTAGTAATCAGCTTCTTCGGAGACTCAGTGTCTATGACGTATACTAGTTCCGGGACTTCAGGGGGTTCTTCCATGTCAGGGCCTAGCAGTTCTAGCAGGGCACTACGTACCCTATGGTACTGGAAGCGCTGAAGTAATGAGGTGCTCTCCCTCCCTTGTGAAAGCTGTACCCACGTCTTCACCTTCCCTTGCACGAATAGGTCCCCCAAGGTGCGTGCGCCCAGTTCGTTGAGGACCTTATGTACACCTGGTTCCGTCAATGTTGGGAGCCAAAGCGCCCACTGTATCGGCATGTTGGGTGCGTACATCAGCTCTTTGTTTTGCCTCTGCAATATGGAATGCCAGGCGTGGTTAGTGGACAGTAGAGAGTCCAGCATGCCTACTCTGCGGTCTTTGGGGCCACAAATGGTCGCAGGGAGCGGGGTAGGGTCTGCGAACAGCCGTTCCAGAATCACATGCGGGATGTCCTGATTGCCATGAATCCAAGTGTGGAGATGGGAGGCTTGTGCTATCCTGTAATAACGTTCCAGGTCTGGTGCAGCCAGCCCCCCTTGCTCGTATGGAAATTGCAGTACCTTCCATTGCACCCTAGGTTGTTTTCCAGCCCATGCCAGTCTCACTAGGAGTTTGTTTATGGTTGCGAAGAAAGCTTTCGAGAGGACCATCGGGAGATTATTGAAGAGGAACAGAAACCTCGGGAGAATAACCATTTTCATCATGGCTATTCTTCCCATCAGAGACAGCGGGAGCTTAATCCAGAGCTCAACGTCGTCTACGAGTTTGCTGTAGGCAACCTCGTAGTTTTCCCTCAGCATAATGTCAGGGTCCATGTGGAGCATGATGCCCAGATATCTTATCGGTTCGGTGGACCATTGGAGCGGGTAGTCCATCTCGAAGGGGTCGGTGATTGGGGTCAGTGGGAAGGCGACCGATTTTGCCCAGTTAACCTTCAGTCCAGAGAGTGCCCCGAACCTCACTACTTCCCTCAATACCGATGAAAGATTATTGACCGGGTCCCTGACATACAGCAGGGTGTCCTCCGCATACGTGGAAATACCAATCTTGTAGGTTGGGTAGTTGATGGCTTCATACGAGTGGTATTCCCGAATCGCACACGCCAGTGGCTCCGCCACCAGGGCGTAGAGTAGCGGGGAAAGGGGACACCCCTGCCTCGTGCCTCTGCTGATGGAGATCGGCTCCGAGACTGCATCTCCCAGTCTAACTCTAGCTGTGGGCTGATGGTAAAGGGCGCCCAGGAGTTGGAGGAATAGCTCTCCCAGCCCTAGCTTCTTCAGTACTTTGCGCATGAAAGGCCACTCCACGGAGTCAAAGGCCTTCTCCATGTCTAGAAAGACCGCAATGGCTTTGGTGTCATGCTTGGTGTGCTGCATGGCTCCCATGACCGTGCGGATGTTGTAAGTGAGGTTCCTAGCCGGGATAAACCCTGCTTGCTCCGGGGCTACCAACTCAGGCGCCACAAGTGCCAGCCTGGTCGCCAGCACCTTCGCATAAAGCTTAGCGTCCACATTAAGAAGGGACAATGGGCGGTATGAACCTGGAAGGTCATGGGGCTTGCCAGGTTTCAGTATAGTGACAATGAGTGCCTCTCTCATAGAGGGCGGCATAACGCCGTACTCACATATTTCGTCAAAGAGGGTGGAGAGGTAAGGTAACAGCTTGTCTTTGTACGCCTTGTAAAAGGCCACAGTCAATCCATCAATCCCGGGGGCACTTTCCGATCTCATGCCGTCTAGCGCATCTGATATCTCCTCACGGAGTATAGGGGTCATCAGGAATTCCCTCTGCCAGTTCTCGAGGAATGGCATCTAGATATAGCTGAGGTAATTGTCAATTTGGTCCTCCACCCCCGAGATTTTAGTGGTGTATAGTTCCTCGTAGAATCTCCTAAACTCCGCTAGTATGTCTTCCTCCGTCGTTAGTGTCGCCCCCCCTGTGGTTCGCATTTCTGTGACTGCCTGCCTACGCCTGGTGCCCTTCATTATCCTGGCTAGTAGTGCACCTGGGCGGTCACCCTCTCCATACGTACGCGCTGTCGCATATTTTCCTAGATGTCTGACCTCCCTGTCTGCCTCCTCGTGGAACTCTTTCAGTAGATCTTGCAAGGTCCCATCTCCTGGCGGGGTCGGGTCGAGTAGCTGGTGGCGTTCGTAGTCTGCTATCTGCCCCTCCAGATACTTCAGCCTGTTTCTAATTGCTTTCAGGACACTGGAGTATTTCGCCATGACCACCCCCCTGACGTACACTTTAAATTTCTCCCAAATCGTTCCGAAGCTGTCCACTGAGCCTAAATTAGTGGCGAAGAAGTTATCTATGTCCTCCCCCAGGTCAGCTCTAAATGTCTCATCCAGCAAGGAGTAAGGTGGGAAACGCCACGTGAACGGGGGGATTCTCTGCTTGGGAGTGTTCAGTACCAACAATACCGGGGAGTGGTCCGACAGGGTTCGGGGAAGCACCCTGCAGCCCCTGATCGTGGAGAGTAGGGTATGTGTGGCCAGCCAGTAGTCTATCCTGGTGTGGATGTTGTGGTACGCAGACTAGTGCGTGTATCCCCCCTTGGCGCTGTGTCTTTCTATCCAAACATCTACCAGACCCAGTCTCAACATTTCTGCCTGCATTTGTTGCACAGCCGCCGCCGGTCTCCGGGGGGGGGCCCGTCGATCTATCTAGCTCTGGGCTAAAAGTGAAGTTGAAGTCTCCCCCCCAAAGCATTCTATCTGCGGGCCACTCGGCACAATGTCCCGCCACTGCCGCGTAGAAGTCAGGGGAGTCATAATTCGGGCCATAGACGTTCATGACCAGTAGGTTGTGCCCCTTGCCTGTGCACCTGCTCAACACAAACCTCCCCTCCGGGTCCGCCTTCATCAGTGTAAGGGATAATTTGGATTTCGGGTTGACCCATGTGAGGACTCCCCTTGCGTGTGTGGTGAAGCCTGTGTAAGTGGAGTGTCCCTGAAGCCCCCTGTGCGTGAGCATCTTGCTGGTGTTGGGCAAGTGAGTTTCCTGCAGTAGCGCCAGGTCTATGTGGTGTCTTTGTAGATAGTGTAGCACCTTGCGGAGTTTCCGATAGTCATTTAACCCCCTCACATTCCAAGTAATAGCCTTAAGGGTCTCTGTATCACTCAGTAAATCTTCGTGTGTTGTGTCAGCCATTGACAGTGAAAGAGAACTTCAGTTGCATTGCAGTGACGAGTACCACCACCCTCCGTAAGTAGCAGTTGCCCACCCACCCTGCGGAACATAACATTTCAGAGCACATTTTGGACCCCCCCCCCAGACATCCCCGAACTCAGAACTCCCAACTCCCCCCACCTCCCACAGTCAACCAACCCCAACCTGGTGTGACCGAGATCCCTGCATCCCTCCCCCCCACCCATCTTCAAACCCATGCAACACTTCTCCAAACAGGCTCAATACGAGCCGTAAGCGCTGTAAGCACTAGGGCAGAGGTAGCCTACTCAGTCTTTTCGTCGTTCACCGTCCTTTCGGGACTCCCGTGCAATGTTCATAAGCTGCCCCTTCGCCCGCGCCCCCATATGCTAGTGCGGCAGTGAGTTGTAAGTACCGTATACTACCAGCTTTTATGGGCCCCCCCCCCCAACCCCAACCTCCCTGTTCCTTCCTTGTGTCTGTGCCCCCCTCGAGACCACCCCAGCTTAGGATAACTGTAGTATAGACAGCACAGCCCCCCATGGGAACCATTTCAATCTGTGCAGATCTCACCCACAATCTCGCATACAGTAGTCCGGCAGCCTCAGTGTTTTGCCCCGCGTGGGCGCCTCCTGGCCATCAAAGTGGGGGGGTGTCTTGTCCACCAGAGTAGCTGAGCCTCCGGAGCGTGTCTCTGCACCCCCCCTCTCATCAGTCCTGATCCTCCAGATCCTCTTCGCCAGTACGCTCCTCTGCACGCGCCGGCGGGCTACCTCGGTTCTCTTTGATCCACTGCTTCAACGATTTTTGCAGTTCCTTGGGATCGGTGAAAAAATGCGAATGTCCTTGCCTGTTAATGCGCAGCCGCGCCGGGTACAACATGGCATAGTCCAAACCCAAGTCTCTAAGTTGTTGTTTGTACGGGACGAATCGCCGCCTCTCCTCCTGGACTTTGGAGGTGAAATCAGGGTATAAAGATATGTCCATTCCCTCGTACTGTAGTTTCCCCTTCTCTCAAGCAGCACGGAGGGCAGCGTCCCTGTCCCTGTAGTTGAGCAGTTTCGCTATAATCGGCCTAGGATTCACGCCTGGGGGAGGCCTTGGTCCCAGAGTGCGGTGGGCGCGTCCACTATAAACATGGGGGAAAAGGTGTCGTCTCCCAATAGAGTCTTAAGGAGCTTCTCAACGAAGAGTTCCATTTTACCCGTTTGGGTCGACTCCGCCACTCCCGTGACGCGGATGTTGGAACGCCTGGAGCGCGCCTCCAAGTCCTCCGACTTCTCCTGTATTACCTGCAGCAGCCTCCCAAATTGTTTGTGGTCGGCGTCCCATTCAGTTTGCGCCTCCTCCGCCTCTGTCAACCTGCGCTCCGCCATATCCAGCCTCTCCGCATGCTTGTCCACTCTTTCCGTCATCCGGTCCATCCGATACGCCAGGGCGTCAATCTTGGTGCCAATGGCCGACATGCCCTCCTGCAGGCCTTTCTCCATTGTAGTCAGCATTCCTTTTATTTCCGCACATAGTGAGGCACTCGGGTCACCAGTAGCTCCCGGAGACTGGGCGACTGGCTGTTCTGGCCCCTTCTGTCTCCGCTGGTCAAACGTGAGTTTCGTCTGTGTCCTGTCCCCCTTGCCCATCGTTCCGTTAGCTGGGGAGGCGGGGGGCCACGAGTTAAAGAGTATTAAGGAGTTCTCAATTGGTCTGCGTGCGTCCCCTCTCCGTCCGCAGGGCGATGCAGGGGGTCCGTCAACCAGGCCGCTCCGTTCGTGTGTCCAGGCGGGCACGGCCAGGCCTACAGGCCCAGGTGGCCGTCCGCCTATATTTCCTTCTCCAGTTTCGCCAGCTCTAGAATACCCCCAGACCTCTTCGGAGTGCCGCTCTTGTGGTGGGGGTCCTCCTTCCTGAAGCAGCTTTTCTCTCCCCAACTCTTGCTTCGCGCCCCCGAGTTACCAGGGAGTGCTATTAGGTAGAGGGCAGAGGCGCTTGTACCTTCGCGGGGTTCCGCCGGCGCCACGTGGTCTCCACTGGTTACCGCGTTGAGCTGTCGCCTCTTTCTCGTCCCCTCTGCTGTCCCGACGCGCCCAAAGTCTTTCCTAGGCGCCCTCAGAAGTGATGGGAGCGTGTGGGAGAGCTGTGGGGGCCGCCGACCTCAGGACCCGTTCAGCTCCGGGATGTCCGCACCGGGCGGCCGCACGTCTGGTGACGCAACTCGGCTGTGCGGTTCAGGAAAGGCCGGGGATCTAGGCCTGGTCCGGCCAGCTCCGATAGGTCGTGCAATGGAGGTCTCCCGTGCTCGCTCCTCTCCCAAATTTCGGTCGGAGGTCTGTCAGGGGTAGGGGAGTCAGCCCCCGCCGGAATCGCTCGGTGTTCGCCGCTGAAAAAAGGATCTTTGCCGGATATTTGGCGGCGCTAGCTCGGAGCTCCGCTCTTACGCGTCCGCCATAGACGCCGGCTAGCTCCGCCCCTCAATTAAATCATACAATTCTCAACAATTTGCAACACTCCCCATCAGGGTTAGATTGGTAAGGCGGCACTCGGGCCATGGCCGAGGGGCCGGTATCAGAGTTCCAGCTGTGGGCTGCTTTTTTGGGCAGCCTGGGAGTTGATTTGGGTGGTGTCTGTGTTGCTTGGATGCCGCCAATGACCCAGTGGGTGCCTGAGTGGCCTATCTGGGGGCAGATGGGCATCTATTACCTGCCTTTTATCAGCAGGCAGAGGTGTCACTCCCTATCTCTCGCTGGGCCAGCCAAATAATGTAGGCATATTGAGCGGGGCAGGGTGCCTGATCAGAAGCGGCCTCATTTGTTTTCAGGTGTGTTTCACCAGTGTGAACTAATCCGTACATTTTTTTATCTAAGTAAAGTTAAGCAAACATGCCTCTGTCAGAGACTCCCCCCCCTCCTTTTTAGAAAACTTCGCCGAAGCAGTGTTTTGCGGAAAGGCAAAATGCAAATGTGGGCCACTTTTTTTTTAGCGTGCCCGGGCCAATTTTTAATCCAACTCCAACCCTACTCCCCATGGTTCTGAGGCAGAGCAGACAGATCAAGGTTGATCATTTCACGATCTAGCGGGTCAACTCTCTTTCCAGGCATCATCCAATGGAAGTTTCCTGCTGCGCAGCTTTCAAGAGATATCTCATAGCAGGATGATACATCGTGGTCAGCATGTCCCAGGCACAGGTGTGGAAATGCACTATTCCCTCTCTATGAAACGCATAAACATAAACAATCCTCACAAAAACTAAAATATTTTGTAACTTTCTTATTAGTGTGGACTACTGCAACTTGGCTCAAGAGCAAGAGGGAAAGAACAAGCAGACAAAAACTGATTTTCATGTCAGGGTGAATCGTTTAAACTGAGGCCTACATTAACTATGGCTAACTTAACATGAGAATCTGTTGAGAATAGTACATGTGTTGCATTGCCCATAATCTGGTTTCACTGTTTACTGCTGCGCGTGACATACGTCATCTCCGAATGTTCGGAGATTACTTATGTGACGTCACAGCTGTCGTCTGCCAGACGCTGTGCCCGCTATTGCCACTGATGCACATCAACCTGTTGGCTCCTTGTGGGCCCTTGTTATGAGTTACTTAATAAACTCCACCTTTAATCTCTCCGTGGTCAGTCTATGCTTCCCACAACAGAATCACACTTTATATACATGTATACGATGTGAAGTTTAGTGTACATGTTATGTAAAACATAAAATAATGACAGAGAGCAACCAGTTTCAAAGAGAGCTTTTAAACTTTAATTCCATGTTCTGTAGGAGGTTGGAAGCCAGCAACACCTCTTTTTTAACCCTGTTAAGGGGTCACAGTATTTTCCTGGCAGTTGGGGACTAACTGCGCATGCCTATAGAGTCCTGCCAGTCCCACGGCACATGACCCAATAGTGCACACTTCACACTACTCACGTCATTACCCCAATCTTGAATTTGAATTTGAATTTAAAAACATTTCTATAGCGCGCTTCTACCATGCGGTTTCTTGGCGCTGTTGGATTGTGAGGAAGCAGGCAAGAGCGGGGGGGGGATTTAAGCATTGTAGGCTCGGGAAAAGAGAAGAGTTTTGAGACCCTTCCGGAACTCGATATAGGAGGATGACATACGGAGTTCCGAGGGAAGGGAATTCCAAAACGCAGGAGCAAGCACTGCGAATTTCGTACCGCCAGTCTTTTTCTTGCTGAAGCGGGGGATGGTTAACAGGGCCTGATGAGTGGACCTAAGCTCTCTTCCAGGTGTGTAGGGAGTGATGGCAGAACAAATAAATTCCGGGGTGGTGCCCATTTTAGCCTGAAAAGTGGTGCAGCCAAGCTTAAACAGGGCACGCTCTTTCACTGGCAGCCAGTGCAAGGCCTGCAATAGAGGGGTGGCTCGATGGTATTTGGGCAGGCCGTGAATCAGGCGAGCAGCCTGGTTCTGCACTAGCTGCAAACGGCGAATGGCGTAAGCTGGAGCGCCATTATAAATGATGTTCCCATAATCAAGGCGCGAGAGCACCATGGCCATAACTATAATTTTTAGGGCGGGTAAAGAAAAAAAGCGAGAGATCTTCCTAATGATTCGGAGGGAAAAGAAACAGGAGGAAACAACTGAATTGACCTGAGAGTGAACGGAAAGTGAGGGATCCAGGAAAATGCCAAGAGTCTTGACCTTGGGAACTGGGAGCGGGGGAACACCCAGTGAGGAGGGCCAGTGAGAAGGGGACCAGGGACTGCAACCACCTCTGGTCAAGACTAACTCCGTCTTGTCCGGGTTGAGTTTGAGGTGGTTGCAGTTCATCCAATCCTGGATGAACAACATGACGGATTGGACTTTTGAAGCGGAAGAGGAAGAGTGGGAAAGGTTGAAGATTAGCTGGAGGTCATCGGCGTAATTGAACACCGTGACCTCGAGCTGCTGTAACATAAAAATGAGGGGGTAAATGTATAAATTAAACAAGAGAGGGGAAAGAGAGGAACCTTGGGGGACTCCGCATGCAACCTTACGAGAGGCAGCAGTGAAACCAGCAAGGTGGACTGCCTGAGCCCTATCACTCAGGAAGGACTTGAGCCAGGCGAGGGCCAGGCCCTCTATGCCCGCCGCCTTGACACGGGTGAGGAGGATGAAATGGTCCACCGTGTCAAAAGCGGCGGATAGATCTAAAAGAATGAGGGCCTGGGGGAGGTTGGTATCAATGCCCTCGCGTAGGCTGTCCATCACTGAGATCACCACCTTCTCCGTGGAGTGGAGGGGGCGAAAGCCCGCCTGCCGGGGGGAGAGGCAGTGGTTGGTTTCCACGTAGGTACTCAGGGTGCTGGTTACATGGGTCTCTAGAACCTTGGCCAAGTAGGGTAGAAGGGAGATGGGACGGTAATTGGAAGGGGATGAAGGGTCGGCACCGGGTTTTTTTAGGATGGGGATGACTGCCGCAAATTTATGGGCAGTGGGGACCACTCCGGATTTGAGTGAGTCGTTTAAAAGTGTGAGGGGGGGGGGTAGGACAATGTAGGAAGACTTCTCGCAAAATGCGAGCAGGGGCAAAGTCTAGGGGGGAACCTGACTTCACCTTTTGGAGCAGGGGAGAAAGTGTAGCTATGGTCAAAGGGGAGAAGGAAGTGAATTTGGAAGTGATGACGGGAGGGGAGGGATTGATGAAGGTAGGGGAAGGGGGAGGGATATTGGCCTTGATCTTTGCGACCTTATCAACGAAGAAGTCGTTGAGTGAGTCGCAGAGCGGTTGAGAGGGGGGGATCGAGGCCGTGGCTCTGTTGGATGAGGCAAGCTCATGTACTGTGGCAAAAATCTCTTTAGATTGAGATTCAGCTGCTAGTATCCTGTTTGAATAAAACAGGGTCTTGGCATCAAGTATGCTTTGTTTATATACTTTGAGCACAGAAAGGTAGATAGTTTTTTTGGCGGGGCAATATTCTCTTCTCCATACACGCTCTGCTCTGCGTGCGGCTAATTTCTTCTCCTTGAGGTCGGGGGTAAACCAGCGATTAGCAGCATGGGCACGCTTCACCGTGATACGTCTCAGGGGAGCAAAGTCGTCGCCTGCCCGGGTCAGCCAGCCATCGATGGTAGTCAGCTGGTCCGGGGCGGCGAGGCCTGAGAGGTCAGGGCAGGAGTTGGCTAGGGATGAGCAGAAAGATGGCATGTCTGCCTTACCCCATTTTCTAACCCAGGTGTTCTTGGGGAGAGGAGGTTTAGGCGCTGGGGCTAACGCGAGAGAGAAGGAGATTAAAAAATGGTCCGACCAGGGGCAGGGGGAGATGGCAGGGGGAGTAGTAGGGATATTTAGGGTCCAAACCTGGTCAAGCGAATGGCCATGAACATGGGTGGGTCTGTGGACAAGAGGAGAGAAGTTAAAACTGGTCATAAGGCTGGTAAATTCTTTAGAGAGGGGGCTTTCGGCGGGATCGTTAGGCCAAAAATTGAAGTCACCCAACACCAACACTGAAGAGTTGTTAATAACCAGTGTGGCGAGGATGTCCTGAAGGCAAGAAACAAAGTTGGAAGTTGCGTGAGGGGGGCGATAAATGAGAACAGCAGTAAGGGGGAGTCGAGTGAGAGCTAGCACGAATTATTAGGCAGTCTACCTCAGGGATAGGGGGAGAGGGGAGTATTTGAAAGTGGGAATCAGTATGTGTTATCAAGGCTACTCCGCCGCCTCTCCTGCCCTCCGGGCGGTCCGCTCGAATGATGGAATATGAGGGAGGGAGTGCGGCTAAGACGTTGGGAAGGGAGTCCGCCTTGAGCCAGGTCTCTGTTAAAAACAAGAGATCCGGATTGTGGGTATCAAGAAAGTCGAATAGCTCATGCTGATGGCTGACGACAGACCTGGTGTTGAGGAGCGTGGCAGTGGTGTTATAAGACGGCGTGTGGGGAGCAGGCAAAAGGGAGTGAATAGGATCAACGGCACAAGGCCGAGGGAAACAACTTTGAATAGCGGCGGGTGGAGCAGCGGGGGGGCTCGTAAGGAGATTTAAGTGTTGTAGTGAGTTAGACACAGTAGGACTAATGGTGCCAGGGATCCAGTGAGAGAGGAGCTCAGAGGAAGTGTATGACAGCGGGAGGACATAAGGGGGTGCCCCCTGCCCCGGCCTGCCGCGGACGGGCGCAGACGGGCAGGACTCTGGCTTGACTCCGGCGAGCCTACGGCGCGCCCGCTGCGCTCGTCCGCTGCGCTCGTCCGCTGCGCTGACACATGGGGGACGTTTAAATAGAGGAGCAGCGTGGGGGGAGTGGCGTGGGTGGGGTCAGGCGAACCAGCCCGATCCAAGATGGCGGCCACTACCGCTAGGCGCCTGAGGTGTAATCAGCTGCCAGCCAGCCCCGCTGGGCCCCTAAAAAAGCAAGGTGAGAGGTTAGGGGTACCTGTTGAATTTCAGTACAGGTTAGACAGCAAAAATACGCAATTTAAAAACGAATGCGTGTCGCCGCTTTTGGTCAGCGTGACAGCGCGCTAAGAGAAATTAAAATACTCAATCGCAGCCCTCAGCTCCTGCAAGCAAGCCCACTGCCACCGGGCTGCTCGCAATCGCTGGGGAGACTGAGGATCACTCCTAAATAGAGGAGCAGCGTGGGGGGAGTGGCGTGGGTGGGGTCGGGCGAACCAGCCCGATCCAAGATGGCGGCCACTACCGCTAGGCGCCTGAGGTGTAATCAGCTGCCAGCCAGCCCCGCTGGGCCCCTAAAAAAGCAAGGTGAGAGATTAGGGGTACCTGTTGAATTTCAGTACAGGTTAGACAGCAAAAATACGCAATTTAAAAACGAATGCGTGTCGCCGCTTTTGGTCAGCGTGACAGCGCGCTAAGAGAAATTAAAATACTCAATCGCAGCCCTCAGCTCCTGCAAGCAAGCCCACTGCCACCGGGCTGCTCGCAATCGCTGGGGAGACTGAGGATCACTCCTAAATAGAGGAGCAGCGTGGGGAAGTGGCGTGGGTGGGGTCGGGCGAACCAGCCCGATCCAAGATGGCGGCCACTACCGCTAGGCGCCTGAGGTGTACTCAGCTGCCAGCCAGCCCCGCTGGGCCCCTAAAAAAGCAAGGTGAGAGGTTAGGGGTACCTGTTGAATTTCAGTACAGGTTAGACAGCAAAAGTACGCAATTTAAAAACGAATGCGTGTCGCCGCTTTTGGTCAGCGTGACAGCGCGCTAAGAGAAATTAAAATACTCAATCGCAGCCCTCAGCTCCTGCAAGCAAGCCCACTGCCACCGGGCTGCTCGCAATCGCTGGGGAGACTGAGGATCACTCCTAAATAGAGGAGCAGCGTGGGGGGAGTGGCGTGGGTGGGGTCGGGCGAACCAGCCCGATCCAAGATGGCGGCCACTACCGCTAGGCGCCTGAGGTGTAATCAGCTGCCAGCCAGCCCCGCTGGGCCCCTAAAAAAGCAAGGTGAGAGGTTAGGGGTACCTGTTGAATTTCAGTACAGGTTAGACAGCAAAAATACGCAATTTAAAAACGAATGCGTGTCGCCGCTTTTGGTCAGCGTGACAGCGCGCTAAGAGAAATTAAAATACTCAATCGCAGCCCTCAGCTCCTGCAAGCAAGCCCACTGCCACCGGGCTGCTCGCAATCGCTGGGGAGACTGAGGATCACTCCTAAATAGAGGAGCAGCGTGGGGGGAGTGGCGTGGGTGGGGTCGGGCGAACCAGCCCGATCCAAGATGGCGGCCACTACCGCTAGGCGCCTGAGGTGTAATCAGCTGCCAGCCAGCCCCGCTGGGCCCCTAAAAAAGCAAGGTGAGAGGTTAGGGCTACCTGTTGAATTTCAGTACAGGTTAGACAGCAAAAATACGCAATTTAAAAACGAATGCGTGTCGCCGCTTTTGGTCAGCGTGACAGCGCGCTAAGAGAAATTAAAATACTCAATCGCAGCCCTCAGCTCCTGCAAGCAAGCCCACTGCCACCGGGCTGCTCGCAATCCAAATCTTATAATACTAAACTACAGTGAAGACTGCCATAAATATTTTAAAGCTAAACTTATTAGGTTGAGGGACCGTAGGCTTGGCCGTAGGCCAAGCCGGAAGTCCAGAGAATTATTGTTTCTTAGAGTGGCTGCTTTATCCCGCCTCTCTTTTTGTCTCTCCTCCATTGGCTGGCTTCCTAAACGGAGGCCAGCCATTGGAGGAGAAGGGAGTCACTCCAATAAAGCCCCATCTCTTTTGGATTCGGGGGGGGGGGGGGTGTTTTTTGCGTTCTTTAGCCCTGTGACGTCATCTGTCACTCAGAGTGCAAAAAACATGCCCCAAATCCGACATTTTCGGACCTTGGCGGCCGCCATCTTGTTACTAAATGCTGTCGTCTGCTGTTGTTGTGCGTCCCTTGTTTAAGAAACTGGTGAAGTAGCACAATAGGGCATGGTTCGGATGCTTTTGAGCGACATGTTTCTAAATGCATCCTCGTGTTTCCTTGGCAGCTGCACGGAGCGCTGCGCCGTCGCCTCTGCTGCCGCCCACTCGGTATCTGTGCCTGGGCAGGTTCCTGGAAGCCTCTGCGAACGGGCTCCGCCGTTGCCTCTCCTTGGCCTTCTGCACTATAGAATCCATCTCCCGTAGGTGTTGTTGTTTGTTATCTGGGCTCAGAAAGGCATTCGCCATTCTAGGAACGGCTGTTACACCCCCCCTGCCTTAGCTGTGTGGTGAAGGAATATTGCAGCCAGTGGGTAGGTCGGAGGTGACTTTGAAGACGCTGGCCAGGGTTGGAACTCGATGCCGGAGCCAAGGGAGACCTCGGGGTGGGTGGGAGAGGGAGCTGGAGCCAACGGAGGCCTTGTGGGTGGGTGAGGGGTGGGGGTTTAGTTTACCTCAGGGCCATAGCCGAAGGCAGTAGCACTAAGGACTCTTTAAGGCCCCCGCTGCTAGTGTAAAGTCTGGCTTCCCCTAAGCAGCCTCAGGTATCTTCCTCTCCTGTCAAGCAGACGATCCAACACGAGCTGACATCCCACACCGAGGGACTCGGCTCACGCTGCCTGCATCCCTCTTCTAATGAAACAGCCCTTGAAATTATCATTCAGAATGTTTACATCCGGAGCAGCCTCTGTGGCACTCCTCCGAGCCCACCTGCCAGGGAAACAGTTATTCTCATTAACATCACCGATCGCCACGGACCATCGGCATCCTGTCACTAATCTCTATTTTTCAGGAAAATGCACCTCACTGCAGCGCATTTAGCATCAACTTGAGCGAGGCATGATAGGAGGTTTTGTGATGAACGCAGGTAGCGCTTGTGTCCCTTCTTTGAGAACGACTCGCTCTTAATTATGTGGAACACTCGTCCTCCGCAGCTGCCCGCGTGTCATCTGTGACCCTTCAGGAACCTACGGCTCTCCCGCCACCTGAGCGTTGCATTCTGGGATGGGCATCGGCGCCCAGAGCCCCGCAGGCCGGCCGCGCCTTCCTCCGGAGTGGGTGAGTCCAGCTGTGTGTCATGTGTGTGCCAGGTGTATACTTGAATTGATTCGAATTGGATAAATGCACTGCTGGTTATTCTCTCTCTAGTTGTAATTTGATCAAATTTGGTGGTGCACCGGAAGGTGGCGTCGAGTGTCCAACGACGTCTGAATTATGTAAATTGAGAAGTGAGACTAGAGGTTCTCTAGGGTCATCCCTTCACAGGCACTCATTGGGTTGTCTCCCATGTACAAGAAGACTTTCACTCCTTTAATCCAATTGTTCATTAGGTTTTTTATTTCATTCCATTTAGATGATATCGGTTATAAACATACTTTGTTGTCCTTCATTCAATGATTAACATGTTTTATAGTTCAGACATTGTCTTTGTCAAACATCCAATGCATTTCGGGCATTTAACGACATGCCCTTCATCAGCGAAAACGACACTGTGAAACGTAATAAGATGCTATTACTATCGGGTTAAATCAATAATGTAACATACATCAAAATAACAACTGGTAGGTATGTAAATGACATGAAAACAGAATTATCAAAGAAACCAAGTGTTTGTGTACTAGGTGATCGTGGTGTGCATGCAAGGTGAAAAACGCCAAAAAGATTAGGTGTCACTCACATGAGTGGTAATTCCAGTTTGCGGTGGATACTGCAAAAAATAATAAAGCAAAGCGACTTTTAAGTACACGGAAATCACGGGAATCACTTATCGTGAAACTTCAAAAGGAACTGTGTTCGTCTAGCGGACTGACCTTAATTGAAAGTAGGTATGCGTTCAGCTCCGGTTCTCTCCTTCGTTCGCGCCGGTACGGTAGTGGCCGGCGGTGCTTTGTTATTTAGCAATTTCTAGTGGAAGAATCAAAGAAAAGGATTGACAAAATCGACAGAGTGAAACTTTTAACGACTAAAGTCAAAATCGAACAAACACGAACCGTGGTAGTATCCAAATACCCGACATCGAGTAAAAAGTACAAACAATCTATTCTGAAACATTGGTCGATCCTTAACATGGAACCCGATTTCGGGCAGTCTTTTAGAGAACCACCGATCTTCGCGTTCACAAGATCAAAGAACCTAGGGGAAATTCTTCAACAAAAACCATTAGAAAACACAACATACACAGGAACTAAACCTTGCCTTAACTGTGGCAACTGCAACAGTGTAATCCGAGGCAACACCATCTGCCATCCCTCGAAAGGTTATCCAATTAAACTGAAGGTCAATGCCACTTGTGAATCAAGCAACCTGATATATGGGATCAGATGCCCATGTGGGAAAATGTACGTGGGTAAAACCGAGCGACGCATCAAAGTGCGATTAACTGAGCACAAATCAAACATTCGCTTGAAAAACATCAGATCAGCACTGTCTTCGCACTTTGTAGAGGAGCACCACAATGTTTCCCAAATCAAATTCATAATTCTTGAAACTGTCCAGAAAATGGAGGGGAGAGACAATACTAAATACCTCCTCAGGAGAGAAAACTATTGGATACAAAATCTTTCCACCCAGATACCAATGGGTCTAAATGAAAGAATAGAATTTTCCTGTTATTTATAACTATTTGAAAGTACAGAATTTTCCTATGAATTGCTCTATGGACTGTATCTTGTGTATACTGTGTTTGTTCACTTATCCACCAGACACGTACTCTCACATACACTTACATCTCTTTTATTGTCTTCAAGAGTGGCACTAACCACATATCATCCCGTCACTAACCTCGACCTTACAGGTTCGAGACCTGATCCATCCTTAATCAATTTTTTTAAATCACAGCCTCTCGGCCGCTACATTTAAACTCGAGTCCGATTTTTTGTATAGTTAAAAAATTTTTCATTCATATATATCGATTTCTGGCCAGAATCATGTCACACTTTTTCTTCCGTAATATCTCCTTTTCAAGTAGCAGGAAACTGACTACAGATATTTGTATGATAGTCTTTTTTTCATATTCACGGTCACGTGACATTCCACATGACCGGAACTTTTGCTAAATAACAAAGCGCCGCCGGCCACTACCGTACCGGCGCGAACGAAGGAGAGAACCGGAGCTGAACGCATACCTACTTTCAATTAAGGTCAGTCCGCTAGACGAACACAGTTCCTTTTGAAGTTTCACGATAAGTGATTCCCGTGATTTCCGTGTACTTAAAAGTCGCTTTGCTTTATTATTTTTTGCAGTATCCACCGCAAACTGGAATTACCAGTCATGTGAGTGACACCTAATCTTTTTGGCGTTTTTCACCTTGCATGCACACCACGATCACCTAGTACACAAACACTTGGTTTCTTTGATAATTCTGTTTTCATGTCATTTACATACCTACCAGTTGTTATTTTGATGTATGTTACATTATTGATTTAACCCAATAGTAATAGCATCTTATTACGTTTCACAGTGTCGTTTTCGCTGATGAAGGGCATGTCGTTAAATGCCCGAAATGCATTGGATGTTTGACAAAGACAATGTCTGAACTATAAAACATGTTAATCATTGAATGAAGGACAACAAAGTATGTTTATAACCGATATCATCTAAATGGAATGAAATAAAAAACCTAATGAACTATTGGATTAAAGGAGTGAAAGTCTTCTTGTACATGGGAGACAACCCAATGAGTGCCTGTGAAGGGATGTGCCAGGTGTATGCCATGTTTCTATCCTCCATGGGCTCAGCGGCTCCTCAAGACATTGTTGCTGCGGAAACTGATGCCCCTGGGCCCGTGAACCCTGGCCCACTGGAGCCTGTCAGTGTCCGGGGCGTGTTGGCAGTCAGGGTCATTGTTATGGGTTGTTGCTTTGGATTTATAAGTCAGCATCGCTGCACTGAGGTACTTGGACTGTGAGGTAGGAGGCAGCAGTGTTGTCAGTCCATGTGTGTGCTGCCAGTCTGTTCCTGTCTGTCATTTCAGTCTGTGTGTGTTGTGTTCAGTCTGTGTTTTGCTGTCAGAGTCTATCTTGTGTTGTCAGTCTGTGAAGGTGCCTCTGTCAGCCTTTGTCCCTCGTGTGTTGACAGGCCTTTCCTTTCTGTGTTGCCAGTCTGTGATTGTATCCTGTGTGTGTCAGGTGTGCCTGCTGTTTTGTCAGTCTGTGACTGGTCTGTGAGTCTGTGTTGTCACCCGTTGTATCTCGTCAGAGATTGCCTCTCCTGTATCACCAGTCTGTCTGCCTTGGTTTGTCAGTTCGTTTCTCTGCTGTGTTGTTCGCCCCTGTCTCTTGTTGTTCTGTCTTGTGCAGTGTTGTTGGCCTGTCCGTTTGTGTGCGCATCAGCCTCTGTCTCTCTGGCGTTGTCAGCCTGTCCCTCTTGTGTCACTCTGTATTTGTCTAATGCTGTCTGTCTGCTTGTATTGCTCATCAGCCTCTGTCTGTATGTATGTCTGTCCTTTTTGTCAGTCTCTCTTGTCTCCTGACTTTCGTACTGTGCATGTCTGCATCTTTGGCCAGCTTGTGTTTTTGCTTGTTAGTCGCTCGCTGTGTGTCAGCATCTCTCGTGTGTCAGTCTGCCTTTCTGGCACTCTGTCTTCCCGACAGGTGCAGTGCACTCTTCACCCCCCCCCTTTCTCTTAACCCTCACCGAAACCCCCTCTCTCAAGGCGCCCTGGCTCTTCTATTTACCTTTGTGATCCGTTTTAGGTCTGGCAGTAGCCATACCACATGAACTTACCAAACGTAAGTAATTTAAAGGGACTTGTGACCTGCTATCTTCATCCATTGGTCTGTTTTTGTGTCATTTACATTTTTGTGCCGCCCACTACAGCACGGGGCAATGGGTCAGCCAACTCCAGGCATTGGATAACTTCGCTTTGAGTGACGGGGTTCTTTTCTTCGTGCCAGGGGCAATATGGCAGTGTGTGTTTTTTGAGACAAACTGCTTTGCGTTAAGCCATTTTTTTAAAATATTTTTTTTAATAAGGGCAAATGCCCCCACCTCACCCAACAATAAAGTTTTACAAGAACAATAATGGAAGATAACAAATAATTAAAAGCACAAGGCTGGTAGCCAATGTTAGACTGGCCGGCTTTGCCAATGCTTGTCTAGGTCTGGCTTGATGATGGTTTTCGTCCAGCCCATGGCACAGAAACAGCAGTGCTTACTGCCATGGAAGAACTTCGAATGCGTGCAGACAGGGGCCAAGCCGTGGCCTTGATCTTATTAGACCTGTCTGCCGCATTCAATACTGTCAACCACGTGACCCTGCTTGAGAGGCTGAGAGAGGCAGGGGTTGATGGCACGGCCCTGCTCTGGTTTCATTCCTATCTCAGAGATAGGAAACAGGCCGTATCCCTCCCTCCTTTCCAATCTGCTTTCTCCCCTTGTCGTAATTGGCCTGGCCGCGTTAGCGATTAGCTGAACCTACACGTTGTCCTCCTTAACTTGGCTATATACGAAAACGCCATTTTGAATGTTGCGGCGGCCATCTTAGATCAAAAGCGGCCTCGTGGCCGGGGTGCCCTTTAGTCCGTTGTCCGTTCCACTGACCACTTCAGTCTGCCCAGCAACAGGCTATTTTCATTACTGGTCAAGCCGCACATGCGCAGTTCTAGCTGACCAGTAAGCCTTCAGGAATGTGCACCAAACTGACCAGTGGAGTTGTGCCCCCTCCAATGAGCTGGCAGTATTCCAAAACATGACCATATATGTCCTTAAAATGTGTCTTAACTTGTGCCGCCTATCTTTTATTGCCCCAAAATTGTATATAAAACGGGGTCACACCGGTGTTCGGTGTGATACCTCTTGCATTACCGAAGGGTGCTGTTTGAGTGTACCACCACCCCATGGGGTCTTAATAAACTTGTTCTTTGCCTTTTACAGTTTCCGTGCCAACAGTTCTTGAGTGTAAGTGGGTTATCTCCGGAGCGTGTAGGCCTTGGGAACCCTGATTTACATCAATTGGCGACCACGAAGGGACTCATCGGCGACTCGGATGCCCGAAGGAGAGGTCGTGACGAAGGCTTGGAAACCCGCCATGGGCGCGCGCTGCCACGAGTGACCCGAGTCTTGGCTGCCACGGTGTCTTTTCCTTTCCTTCCGATCTGACCTTCCAGGTGGCGCCGGTCTCCGACTGAGTTTTCGAGTGTCTGCATCGCTGAAAAAGTGCCGTTTGGCTGATTTGGCTTACAAGACCTTGGCAGTTGGAATCTGGACATTTGGGAATTTGGGTAAGCTTTGTGTTCGGTAAGGTAGTCTTCGGACGCTTACTGAAATTCTGTGATTTGTGATCGGTAAGGTAGTCCTCGGACGCTTGCCGAAGTCCTACGATCTACGTTTTGATTTGAGTTAGCTAACATTGTGAATTTGTGACCTTTGAACTTATATGTGTAGTGCACTTCACATAGGCAGGCATGTAGAGATGTTTCTCTAACTTTATTTTTTTCCTCTGAGCGGCACAATCGTGTGAAGTACTGTAAGTGCCATTTTGTCTGGTGTCACGCTTTCGTGATACTTTTCGAACATGCCTGTTTTCAGCACACTCCGAGGAATGTGCTGTCTTGGAGAAGGTACCTCAATTAGGTTAGCAGAAGCACAGCCGGCTCCCCCAGAGGGAACACCAAGTCGGGAGATGTACATAAAATTTGGCCTTCCCCCTATTATGTACAGTAAATTATGGCATAAGTATACCAAGGCCGATCCTGAATTGCAATGGCCTCTACACGGGTCGTTTGATTTATGTAAAGTACAATTTGTAGAGCAATGTTTGTTTCAACGCAGGTCTAGACAAAATATGTTTGATTGCGTGCGAATGTGGGAGAAAGCGGCGCGTGAGCGAATGAAGCGTGAGGTTGCCTTGGCGGACAAAGAGCAGCGCAAGGCTGCTCGGGATAAGGCTTTACAGCTTGAGGAAAAGGAGGCTCAGGAGAAGAAAGAAAGGGAGGAACGGGAACGTAAATTGCAAACGACTGGTCAATTTCCTATCCGCCGACCACTTTATCCTGTCCTTAATAATGAAATTGATGATTTTTCTTTGTTAGATCGGTCACCGCCTCCGTATGTTTCGCCGACGGCTCCGGCTGCGGATTCAGAGGACGATGGTCAGGATCAGTTGGGCCAGAAGGGTGTATCGGCTCTCAGGTTTACTGCGGAGAGGGCCGCTCATTTACGCAGTTGGGCTCGTAAAGTGAATAAGAATTGTGTTACTCAGGAGCAGTTGTTAGTAGAAAAGAAAGCGTGGTCGGATCTTGAATTAATATATTTTCTGTCCAGTCTGGCGGATGAAGTTGTAGGCGCGTTTCGTGAACTGTCTGATACGTTAGAACCTAAATCGTTGTCAGTATATCGTGAGAATTTGGCTAAAGGTGATTTTGATCTTTCAGATGTTGACGACCTGTTCAAGCAACTGATCAAGCTGCGGGATGAGACAGCCAGATTGCGGGAGGAGCGGAAAAGGAGGCAAAAGGAGTTCGACTCGGGGAATAATGGGCAGATTAAGGAGTGCTCTCTCCGTGGTTCAGATAAGAGTTCTGCATTGCATGTTATGCCTATGCGTGAAGCCGCGCCTTTGTATGTTCCACCAAAAGGGGCAGGTACGGATGAGGATAAATTGTCGAAGGATGCGAAAGGGTATTTTGTGTATAATTGGGTATATACGCCGTGGAATAGAGCAGATGTCATGGCATTGAAAAATTCTTTACCTGATCTTCGGAAGAATCCGGCGGCATTCTATGAGGGGGTGGAAGGGGCTATATCGTCTTGTGTGATGACTCTCGTGGATGTAGATTTGTTTTTTGGGTTAATTTTACCACCTGATATGTGGAGGCAAATTCGTAAAAATAATGATGAAACGATATTGGGGGGAACATGGAAAGAAATAAATGCTGCAGATTTAGATAGAGAACCAGCATGTAAGCCTTGCCAGCTAATTCTAGACCTTCCGGCAGCTATCTTGAATAAATTAAAAACGCTTGTTCCCTCTAAAAAGATTGATTGGACCATGCTAACGTCGTGCAAGCAGAAACCCGATGAAACGGTCTCAGATTTCTTTACACGCTTCGAGGAGGCATTTCATGATTACAGTGGTCAATCTTTAACTGACGATACGGGTCGGCATTTGTTTGTAGATAAGTATGTAGCTAATCTCCTACCAGAGATTGCAAAGCGATTGAAGTCGAGTGAAAGTTCCTGGGCCACGGCGACCCCTGCGTCTTTGTTAACTATGGCTCAGTATTATGAGCGGCAGGAAGTGGAGGCTAAAGAAAGTGTAGAGAAGAAGGCGAAGGAATTGAAAACGAAGGTGATGTTGGCGCAGGTTCGGGGAACACAGGGTAGAGGGAATGATAGAGGTAGACGAGGTGGAGGAAACGCGTCTTATGGTCGTACGGACATAGCGGAGGATCAGTGTGCTTATTGTAAGGAGTTCGGGCATTGGGCCGAAGATTGTCCGGTACTTCGTGAACAGCGTAGTCAGCGTGGTCGAGGAAGTGGAAGGTCAAGAGGAGGTTATACTGGAGCGAGAGGTGGTGGAGGTGATCGTAGGCAGGTTGAGGAGAGGGGCCGTGGCCAGGATGAACGAAACACGTTTGATAGACGGAATCAATATCAGATTTCGGAGGGAGAGAATGTGGAACACCAGGATTATGTGCATGCATAGGACTGCGTAGGATGGGGTAAGGAATCAGTTGAAGTGCCAGTAGATCAGCAAGGTCCATATGTAACAGCGGGCATTCTGGGTTCTACTGATCAATTTCTAGTCGACACAGGAGCTACTCGTAGCGCTTTGTCGAAAAACTTGGTTCCGAGGGCTCCCCTGTCTGGCGAAATGATTACGTGTGTAGGGTTTGATGGCACACCCTCCCCTAGCCCATTGTCCAAGCCCCTTGCACTATGTATTGACAAATATTTTAGTTTCAACCAATTTTTGTTATCACCCCATACCCCAGACAATATCCTGGGTATTGATTTGCTTAAATATTTTCGAGCGACAATACGTTGCGCTCCGGAGGGAGTGCGGGTTATCCTGAATGACAATTATCCTGACCCCGACAGGTTTTATGCTATTTTAGATATTCCAGCTTTGGCCTCTCTACCGCATACGTTGTGGGCGACCTCAGATACGGATGTGGGAGAGATGCGTATTCCACCAATACACATTACTGTTAAGGAGGGGGCCCCTCTACCACGAGTACCACAGTATAAGATCTCGAGAGAAGGTGAAATTGCATTGACACATATTGTTCAGGATTTGATTTCTGCAGGGGTTGTGGAGGAGGTCCCTTTTAATGTTTGCAATAGTCCTATTCTTCCGATTCTTAAGAGAGACACTGACGGCAAAATCTATCGCTTTATTATTGATTTGCGAGAGATTAACAAAATTGTCATTCCCCAATACCCGGTGGTGTCCGATATTACGACCTTGCTTACCTTGGTTCCACCGACAGCCACCACCTTTAGCGTTATTGATTTAAAGAATGCGTTCTTTTCCATCCCTGTTCATCCTGATAGCAGATATCTGTTCGGCTTTACGCTCAATAATAAATCGTATAGATTTTGTCGTGTTCCCCAAGGATATACTGAAAGTCCTAGCATCTACAGCCAGGCTTTGAAAAGGCAGCTAGATTCCTTTAAATTGCAGTCTGGCGTTGCGCTCATCCAGTACGTGGATGACCTTCTGCTTGCCGCTGATTCCTATGCACAATGTGAACAGAGTACACTTGCGTTGCTTTCCTTTTTGGCACAAAACAATCATAAGGTTTCCAAGAAAAAGCTTCAATACTGTAGACCCCAGGTGACCTATCTCGGTCATCTGTTGTCTAAGGAGGGGCGTGCATTAACATCTGATCGAATTCAAGCAATTTTAGACACACCAGTCCCCCGCACGCAGAGAGATGTACGTGCCTTCATAGGGTTGACGTCCTTTTGTAGGCAATGGATCATGGGTTTTTCACATATCATAAAACCTTTGCTAGCATTACTGTCCAAAGCTACACCAATGCCTCTTGAGTGGACAGATGAATGTCAGAAAGCTTTTGAGCAGTTGAGGCAGGCCCTTTGTTCTGCACCCGTGTTAGGTACACCAGACTACACAAAACTTTTCACATTGTACGTGCACGAGAATGATGGGTGTGCGTTGTCAGTGTTAGTGCAATTACACGGGGATAAGCAGAGACCATGTGCATACTTCTCTGCCATTCTGGATCCTGTAGCACGAGGGTTGCCTGGGTGTTTTCGAGCGGTAGCAGCAACAGCAGTGGCTATACGACAGAGTGAGGGAATAGTGTTATCACACAAATTGTTGGTGTTAGTTCCTCACGCAGTAGATGCCCTGCTAAACCAAACAAAGACCCAATACCTTACGAGTGCACGGCTAACAGGATATGAGCTGACACTTTTGGCGCCACATATTACACTGAAAAGATGCGCTACTCTGAACCCTGCCACTCTATTGCCCTATCCGGCCGAGGAGGGTCAGGAAGAAAAACATCATGACTGTGTTTTCCTGACCGAGGAACAGACAAAGGGTCGTGTCGACTTACAGGATGTGCCACTTCCAGATGTGGATGGGGAACTGTGGGTTGATGGATCGTGTTTAAGGCTGCCAGATGGTACGACTTCCGCAGCCTATGCGATCACGACGCTTAAGACAGTGGTAGAAACAGCTAGGATACCACAAAAGTCGGCTCAGGCAGCAGAGCTGATAGCCTTAACAAGAGCCTGCGAATTGAGTGCCGGTTTATGTGTGAACATATACACGGACAGCCGGTATGCCTTTGGAGTGGCCCACGACTTCGGGCTACTCTGGAGAGAACGTGGGTTTCTGACATCACACGGAGAGCACATTATGCACGGAGAGCTAGTGCGTGATCTCCTAAATGCGTTGCTTGGCCCTAAGAAAGTAGCGATAGTGAAGTGCAGTGCCCATAAAAAGATCACGGACAAAGTGGGCCAAGGAAATGCCTTTGCAGACAGCATAGCAAGACAAACGGCTATGTCCCGAACTAGCTCCCCCATGTACGTGGTACAATCACAGGCAGAGCGATGGAGTGATGCTAGAGCAGAAATACTGGATATTCAAAAATCAGCTACTGAATCTGAACTCGCGGCATGGGCAGCAGATGGGGTACTAGATGACGAGGGTTGTTGGAGAAGCAAAGACATGGAGAAGTGGAAATTGCCTGCGGCTTACTTGCAGGCGATGGTCCAGATGACACATGGACTGGCCCATGTGGGAGCTCTTGCAATCACTCGGCTTTTAACGCGAGTTTGGGAACATCCCGAGATTGCTAATACTGCAAAGAGAGTAGTGCAGACCTGCCTGGTATGTTTGCAACACAATCCTGGAAAGGGGACCCATACTCCGAAAGGAGGGTTCGTTCCACCTTCTGCACCATTTGAGGTGCTTCAAATGGATTACATCCAACTCGAGCGCTGCAATAACCTGAAGTATGTCCTAGTGGTGGTATGTGCTTTTAGCAAATGGGTTGAGGCCTACCCCACGAAAGACAACACGGCTTTGACAACAGCTAAGGTGTTGCTTAAGGAATTCTTTCCTCGCTTTGGAGTTTGTAAATTTTTGTGGAGCGATAATGGGCCCCATTTTGTTGGAAAGATTGTGGAATATGTACTGAAGGGGTTAGGGATTCAGCAGAAGTTCCACGCTGTATTCCACCCTCAGTCAGCAGGTTTGGTTGAGCGGTACAATGCTACGTTGAAGCTTAAGCTGGCCAAAATTGTGGCGTCTACATCGTTGAAGTGGCCTGACGCTTTGCCGCTAGCACTGCTCTCTCTTAGATCAGTACCCCACTCACGAACTGGCCTTACGCCTTATGAGGTGGTGTTTGGCCGCCCTATGAATATCTGGGGCGTGCCCAAGCCGCGATTAATACATGATGTGCCTTGTGTTATGATGAATGATTATCTGGCACGATTAACAAATGATTTGCTCTCTATTCATCAACAGGTTCGAGAAGCGCTCCCCGACAACTCTATTGGAGAGGGCCATGATCTCCGCCCTGGTGATCATGTGATGATTCGCTCGTTTGAGAGAGCAAGCAGTCTGGAGCCCAGGTGGAAGGGCCCCGAGCAGGTCCTCCTTGCGACCCGCACCGCTGTACGAGTGACAAACAGGAAGCGGTGGGTGCATTCGACACATTGTCGCCGTGTCTCTCCGGATCTGGTGACTCCTGCTGTGCTGACTGATTACAAGGAGATCTTGGAGAAAGAAAAGAGCCCAGCTGTGACGTCGGCCGAAGTTGAGGGAGCCTTCCCGGACCAAGCTGCTGCCGGACGAGAGCGCTACAATTTGCGTCCCCGATAAGAAGATTTTTTTTTTTGCATTTTATGACTGGTTGGTTACCGCTCCAGGTTTGTGAAACGGAAACCGGGAATTCCAAGGGGGGGGATCAGTTCTGCCAGTGTAGCGACACCCGTCTTGGCCCGGAGAAGAAAACAACGGCTACCTCGGAGTTCAGCACCGTATTTTTCTTTTTTTTAGGTATACACGCACGTGTATTTGAAGACTTTGTGAACAATTTGTGCTATTTGAGACTTTGCACGAACATTTCTGAACTATGGCATCAACGGCATCTCGTGATAAGAAAATACTGGGTGCCTTTCTCTTTGTTTTGACTATTGTGGTGATAGCTGTCATAGCCTGGGTAGTCGAACTTGTGGTACCTGTACGTGAACATTTGCTGCCGACTACCCCGGCTCCGTCTGAACATTTTCATTTTACACTGCCCTTTCATGAAGAACGACACCGCCAAACGTATTTAAATAACAGCTTCATTCAGATTCTTCACCACACACATAACATGACCAATACCTCCAATTGCTGGGTGTGTGGGATGTTGCCAGGGCACCAGAAGAGAGGGTGCACCCCACTTATTCCACTCCCGTTTTCGCACAATGGATCATGCAACGCTTGGTACACCCTCCTCTTTACTTTGAGATGGCCAACAAAAGGGGGGGTGCTTTTTCGTTTGAATAAAGTATGTTCCCATGACAAGGATGGGTTTCCACGGGCTGAGGGCACTAGGTTTGAATGGGAGGAGTATAGGCCTGATAATGTGTCTGCCCCACGTGTGTACAGCAACCAGCGGAACATTAATGTATCTAGTGCACATGTTATAAATGTCATTGCTACAAAAGCCGATTTATGTATCAGGAATAAGGGCTCGATTGCAGTGGGGAAAAGCGAATGTAATACTACTCTCACTTTTGATAGCCCGAATGGCATTTCATTTGTTGCATCACGAAATACGTATTTTATTTGTGGAACGAAGGGCTACCATCAGCTTCCATTGGGGTGGTTGGGCACGTGCTACGTATCGTTTGTGTTACCTCCTGTATTCATTGCCCCTCCAATGTATCACAATGATTACACCTTGTACCACGACTTCGTTTTGAATAGGGTTAAGCGAACTGTTGTCCTGGAGGACATTGACCAAACAGACACTGCATTGCAACAGTATGTGGACTTTAATCTGGGATTATTCTCCTTTGTGGGGGCTGCATTGAACAGCCGGAAAATCAGACGACTGACACGTGTTGTCGAGGCTGTAGCGAATGACACTGCCATTGCCCTGGGGAATATTACCGAGGAACTACAGATTTCCAGGATTGTCACGCTCCAAAACAGGATGGTGTTGGATGTCGTTTTGGCTGATCGTGGGGGGGCATGTAGAATTATCGGAAGCAGCTGTTGTGTATATATTCCGGACAATTCTCCATCTGTTTATGATGCCATCTCCAAGCTTCATAAAATAGCAGCTGAAATACACCCGGACAATGGAACTTGGACACTTTCGGGATGGTTCTGGTCCATGCTTGCAACTTGGGGCTGGAAACTGTTGACGATTCTGTGTATACTTGTGGGAGCCATGTTTTTCATATGCCTATGTATTCAGTGTGGCCCAGCTTTATGTTCAATGTGTTTATCAGCTTGCATACCATCAAGACGAGCTCTTGCCCATGACAAAATGATGCTTCACAAAGAGGTAACACAAATTATGTTAATAGACATCGAGGACGAACATCCTGATTATGTTCACTATGAGGTAGATTCAGCTAAACGCTAAAAGGGTCGTCTGTCGTAATTGGCCTGGCCGCGTTAGCGATTAGCTGAACCTACACGTTGTCCTCCTTAACTTGGCTATATACGAAAACGCCATTTTGAATGTTGCGGCGGCCATCTTAGATCATAAGCGGCCTCGTGGCCGGCGTGCCCTTTAGTCCGTTGTCCGTTCCACTGACCACTTCAGTCTGCCCAGCAACAGGCTATTTTTAGTACTGGTCAAGCCGCACATGCGCAGTTCTAGCTGACCAGTAAGCCTTCAGGAATGTGCACCAAACTGACCAGTGGAGTTGTGCCCCCTCCAATGAGCTGGCAGTATTCCAAAACATGACCATATATGTCCTTAAAATGTGTCTTAACTTGTGCCGCCTATCTTTTATTGCCCCAAAATTGTATATAAAACGGGGTCACACCGGTGTTCGGTGTGATACCTCTTGCATTACCGAAGGGTGCTGTTTGAGTGCACCACCACCCCATGGGGTCTTAATAAACTTGTTCTTTGCCTTTTACAGTTTCCGTGCCAACAGTTCTTGAGTGTAAGTGGGTTATCTCTGGAGCGTGTAGGCCTTGGGAACCCTGATTTACATCACCCTGTCCCTCATGGTGTTCCCCAGGGTTCCTCTATCAGTCCGATCCTTTTCAATGTTTACTTAAAACCACTGGTCACTTTAATCAAATCTCACAATATGACTACAGTAAACTATACGGACGATACCCAGCTCCTTTTCTCTTGGGAGGGCGAAGATTCCATTTCTTTAGAAGCCTTCCACAACTGCCTAAGAGACACCGCAGGCTGGTTACACCGGAACTCCCTCCATTTCAACTCCTCGAAAACCGAGGTTCTGTTCTGTCCTGCGAGCCGCATACCTCGCCTTCTGCCTGCTGAGTTCTGGCCCCCGGAAAACTCAAACAATCCGCTACCTGTTGCCAGCGTTCGCAATTTGGGCGTCATGCTAAATAACAAACTTAGCATGGAAACGCAGGTTACAAGAACAGTCGCCACCTGCTCAGCCCTTATGCGCTCACTGCGCAAAATCCTGCCATTACTACCACCTCCAGCCCGAGCATTGATAGTCAGGTGCACTATTCTGAGTCGCCTTGACTATTGTAACGCCCTCCTGCTTGAATCTCCTTCGACACTGCTGGACAGACTCCAACGAGTTCAGTCGGCAGCAGCCAAACTGGCACTTGGATGGACCAGGAGTTCCTCGGCCACCGCTGCCTTGGCCGAGTTGCACTGGCTTCCCTTGAAGCAGCGTATTGCCTTCAAAGCCCTTTTCTTGGTCTTCAAGGCACTACACGGTTCAGGACCTAGACCTCTCCAACATCTGTTCTCTTGGTACATCCCTACCAGAACACTTAGATCCGCAACCGCCTGCCTTGTGAAAGTACCCAGATTCAAGAAGGCTAGGATTGGGGGAAGATCCTTCAGAGTAGCTGCTGCCAAGCTCTGGAACAGTCTGCCTGCCGATATTCGCCAAATTCCTCACCTCCTACCCTTCAGGAAATGAATAAAAACATGGCTCTTCCCCCAGCCTTCTATCCCCGCCCGCCCCTAATCAACTCCCCCGCCTATAACCTAGGAGTTAGCTACCAGCACCAGGATACCTGCCAGGTGACAGCCGCGCTCTATAAATGTTTTAAATAAAATTAAATAAATAAAATAAATAATGATGCAGCTCACTGGAGACCTTATGTTACCAATTATTTGGAAAACAAATGGGGATGGAGTTGGCTCCGTCCAGAGGAGTTCCTTCCAGTATTTTCATGCTATGTGGCTGTTTGATATATCATTTCGTCTCCTATGCAGCGCTTGCATTGCAATGCACGAGGGAATATTTTACATTTGAATAATACAATGAATCTTGGCATTAAATCATTTACCTTTATAGATGCACTGATTACAGAAATAACTATTTTTTGTTCATTTTTTCACAGTAGCAGACGTAAAAAAGTATTTGAGCCGGTATTGAATTTGCAAGCCAGACCTTTTCGCTTTGTAAATTGCATTTCTGTTCCTCTTCAAGTGCTGGGTGTGGGTGGCTCTGTCTGTGTGAGGGTGGCTCTGTGTAGGTTGCTCTATGTGAATGACTCTGTGTAGGTGGCTCAGTGAGGGTGGCTCTGTGTGGGTGGCTCTATGTGTGTGTGGGTGGCTTTGTATGTGTGGCTCTGTGTGGTTGTAAATGCAATAGGTCATGCATTTGCGAGCGATTAAGCTATTGGCATTGTAAATGACGATGCCATTTATTTAACGATTAAGCTATTGGCAATGTAAATGACAATGCCATTTATTTATGATTTAAAAAAAAAAAGTCATGAGCAATGCCAATAGCTCTACCTTTAATAATGCCGAGACCATTGCATTGTAAATGCTTGTTTTTCTTTGTTAGGGAAGCTAGGCTAATCCTCTAGCCTGAAGAGTTCTGAACTGCAACGACCTCATTGTAATCTCCCATATTGTTTTTTTTTTATTTGCTGTCATGGCAACTGGCTGATTCTAGACACACAAAGCGCGTGAAAGACGACGTTCCTTCTAATCTCCAGCTGAGGGCCCCGGGTGCATACTTTAAGTGAAGTTAACGTATAGTGCTTCCCCTGCTCTTCCAATTCCCTGCCAGGCTGCATAGCGTCATCTCCCTGGGCTCCTATAGTAACAGTGAAGGAGCGTGATTTTAGTACAAACGCCATGATGTCAGGGCGAATGAGTTATGCCGGCTCTCTCGTGGTTATTTGCACTGGAATTCCAAAGCAATGGCTTGTGGAGATTATTATTATTAACGGACCGCACACCTGACCTGTGATTACATGATTGCACTGGGTTGCGTTCCAGTCCTGTTACAGTTTAATGTTGACGCGTCACATCTGTTGTGATTAAACAGACTGCGGATTTCATGTCGAAGTTGCTGGGCCCCTCGTTGCTTCATAGTTACTCTTGACCTGGCACCTGCCACATTAAAACGTCTAATAGCCTTGTTAGCACGAAACATAATTTAAAAAAAAACAATGTCACCTAAAACAGATTTTTGTGCCAGTGCAGCTGGAGGGCAATGGGTCAAAGGAGGTAGCCAGGCATAAGCATTTGATACAGCTTGAAAATATTCAAACTTTCACGTAGTGGTATACCTTATTGTGGTCACCGAACTCGCATTGAGAAAAGTCCCAGATGTAAATTTTTAAAATTAAACTGCTAGTTTTACTCATATGGCTTCTGTAAATTTCAAATTGGCCTGGAATTTACAAAGAATCTTAGGAGCGCTACTGGGAAGATCAATGGGATGCATAAACATTAATTTACAAATTATGCTAGCCTAGATGTTAGCATAAATCAATTAAACTGGGATCCTCAATTGCATTTTCACTTTTTTTTCCACAAGCAAAATAATTTCCCTAGGGAGTTGCCCCTTCGCCTATACAGACCAATTTTCGGGGTGTTCTTCCCTCATTTCCGCTGGAATGCATATTTACTCCAGAACTTGATGGACTTTCATCTCAAACCACTTCATGGACGAAACTGCACTAAATGCCAAGGGGCATTGAATGTAACAAGACACGCCATTTAAACACAATAACTTCACAGGAAGTGACATAATAGAACTTTTGACCATGAATCCCAGGAAGTAATACCAAAAGGCCTTGCTCCTTATGACACTAATTGATGTCACTGGATCCTAGTTCATAGCCCAAAGAGAAAATGCATCGATAAATCAGGCATAGATTCACAAAAAAAAGAGATTAATAAAACAATAGTAGTCAGCCCTCCATACTAATTTGTATGGACCCCATATTGCATATGAACTATGCTGTTGGCTTGATTCACTCCTAAGCATTGTTAATCATTTTTTTTATTATAATCACTTGTAAGGAACTAGAACATGTGTGAAGCGCAAAGGTGATAGTTCTGTTCAAACGCATAATTTTTCATGTTCACACTTATAGCACATTATTCGAACAATAATGGCCTCTTAGTGCTCACTACCCCTGCGCTGATACACAAGACTGTCTAGCGTCATGCCCAACCTTTGCACCATGTTGCTAGGGTGTGTGAATGCTGTCTAGCATAGGATTTGTACTGTAAGTACAAACATTCCCGTCCTATGAGGCATATTATCAAGAACGGCGATAAAAATGATCGCCGCTGTAGCGGCAGGAAACTGCAGCTAATGGGCTTGATAATATGCTCTTGTGAATTCCCATAGCAGCCCAGGTTCTGGTGTTAACCTGGGCTGCTATGGGAATTCACAAGGGCATATTATCAAGCCCATTATCGCCGCTTTAGCGGCAGTTTCCTGCCGCCAAAGCGGCAATAATTTTATCGCCGTTCTTGAAAATATGCCCCTAAATTCTATGCCTAGGTAAATTCTTAAACATTCCACACACTGTTTGTGATACGTGCTGTACGGTGCCGCACACATGCATTGTGATGAATGTCTGAAGAAATGAAAAATTCCTCCTTTTTGATGCTTGATTCAATTAGTTATTTTTTTAACCCCTTCGCTGCGGCGGCTATTCCGCCTCAGCACTAATGGGGCGGGGGGGGCCGCGCAGCGCTCACACGCTGGTGACGGAACCGCTCCATCACCAGCCTCGGGTGAGGGGTGCTGATGACGGAGCGGTTCTGTCATGGCCCCACCCGCTCAATAGAATGCCAGCGCAGGCGCAAAATCCGCGCCACGCAGGCGCGTCGGGCGGGCCATAACGGAACCGCTCCGTCATCAGCACAGCGCCACCGCGGCTGATGATGGAGCGGTTCCGTCATCAGCATCGATGCGTTTAAGCAAAACTCAGTCTGGCTATCTTATTAGATCAGCCTTTGACTAAAAAAACAAAGGGGCTTATTTACAAACCCCTTGCTCCACCGGTGCATTGATTTAAATATGGGAAAAAGTGACGTACTGGCAGCACAACAGGCACAAATTTGCAAAATAAGCTCCTAAGGGTGGTTGCAATAATTCACACAGGTTATACCCAAGTAATGCCTACATGAGGCAAAGTGGTACAAAGTACAATTTGCACCAAGAAAAGAACCCCTTTCCAGTGTAAAACACCTTTGTGCCTGAAAGTAAATACGCATTACTTGGAGTAATTTAGACCAAGAGCAAACACATAGTACATTTGACCTTGAAAATTCCAACATAATCGGAAAATTTCAAAGCTGCATACATCTATTTGCCTGTTCAAATTCACATTTTGTATATCTCTAACACGAATTGTAAAGTTTTAAATTATGGTATTGGTGCATCAAAGTGTCACCGTGGTTCATGAAATATTTGTGAGCTGAGCTACCTTTGAAGAAATCTATAAATTTTGCATTCACTCCCTACCCTGAATTACTTTTTAATTTATCTTGATTTCTGCTTCGAGTGTTTCCCAGGGGCACTTTGTTAAACAATATTTCTATAATGTTAAAAACAAGAATGCACAAAGAGGAGGTTCCTGGAAAACCCAATAAATACATCAATAGCAGCAGAAAGTAGCCCAGTCTTGGAATTGATTTGCATTTTGCACCTAATAATCAGAGTGCAGAATTTTCGCCTTAGTAATCATTTTGCCACAATGACCTCCACCGTTCCCCCCATCATTATGCATTCTGTGCTGCCGAGAGACTTCCACCCCTTTTCTGAGAGAAGTGTAACAGTGGAGTAGAAAGGACCTCCCGCATAAAAAAACACAATGGCTTAGTAAAAAAAAATGGCTTAGTCAGAAAAAAGGGGAAAACCCTATAAAAAACACATAAGTAAAACAAAAGGCAAAAAAAAGAATGTAGCCCACATTCATACACACTGCCTGCATGTAAGAGGGAACAGTAGAGTTCTAAAAATGGCAGCCTGCCGGCAAAACAAGCAATTAAGTAAACAAGAGGGAAGAGGGGGGTGGAACTCCATAAATACGAGTTTCACAGTGTGGAACTCTGCAGCTGGTTGTGTGCGATGGTGAGATCCCTGTACTGAAAAGTACTAGCAAACTAATGCAACAGATTTCCTTCCTGGGACTCCTTATAGATAATCAACCTATGTAATATTGTTCTTACTTCAGTGCCTGGGGTAACATGTGAAGCAACAGAGATGCCACAGTTCTGAGATGGAGCCTGAACTTCAGAAAAGATAGGACATACCCTCAATCTCTATGGGGTGGGACGGTGGGTGGTAAAATGGTGATATTGTGAAAGGCTCAGGTACGGGGCTACATGGTCCTCTACCCTTTATATAGTTTAGATATTGCCCATCACCGGCAAACTATCAGTTCCCACCCCGGTCACAGTCGGAGTCCCCCAAGGTTCAACCCTCTCCCCCACCCTCTTTAACCTTTACCTAGATCCACTCACCGAAGTTCTCCGTTCCGCCAACATCTCCTACCATATGTATGCGGACGACAGCCAAATATACATTAACATTTCCTCGCTCAATGAGATCCTCTCCCTGAATGAGACCCTGAAATTAACTGTCCAATGGCTAGCCAATAACCAACTCAAACTGAATGCAAAGAAAACTGAATTTCTCCTAATCTCCCCATCAAAAGCCAACCCGGAGATTCAGATGTGGATAAAGGCCATCACAGCCCTGAACTGCCCACTGACCATTGTGGACTCTGCCAAATCCCTGGGCATAATCCTCGACAGTAACCTCAATATGAGAAACCACATTAACTCAATGGCCAAAGCAGCCAGATTCCACTTGAGCTACCTCTGGAAGCTGAAACCTTTCATCGATGCACCGGACTTAAAAATGGCAGTTCAATTCTATTCAATTCACTTCCCTCACAGGATTACCTAAGACCTCCTTAGCGCCTCTAAAAGCCTGCCTCAACGCGGCTGCTAGACTACTCACAGGTACCAGGAAGTTTGACCACATCTCTCCACACATGAAAGCGCTGAACTGGCTCCCCCTGGAGGCCAGAATCCAGCTGAAATTGGCTTGCACTATACATAAGGCTCTATACACAAACTCCCCTGTTTATCTGGCACAGAAATTAGTGATATCCGGAGGAAGCAGGAACTCCTGCTCCAACCTGCCTCCTTTAAAAAAAAAAAAGAACCTACAGCAGGGCGTTCACCGGAGTAGCACCAAGAATTTGGAACTCTCTCCCACCTTCCATCAGGAAAATTCCTCTTCTAGCACGCTTCAAAAATGAGACCAAAACCTTCCTCATGGGTAAATTCCTCGCCTAACGCCTGCCCACAACCTCCTCATTGAGCGGGCTACTCTATGACTACCGCCTTCCCATATCACCAACTGCCCACGACGAGAACATATGGAACCTTGTTTTTGCTTCTGACTCTGACGATGATTGTAACCATACATGTTGATCTTGTTTGTCCCTGCACCTTAATCATTTTATTTGTTCAACAATGTATACAGTGTAAAGCGCTCTGATACCCTCACAGGTCATGTTCGCGCTCTCTAAAACACAAAAATAAATAAATAAATAAATAAACATACATACCGGCCCCAGGGGATTGGGTGCCCAGGGCTTATTCGAGGCCCCAGGGAGTGGAGTTGCATGCACTACTCCCTTAATTAAACAATGTACCGCTCCCTCTAGGGCCATGTCCCAACCTATTTTTAAGACAAGGGCCTGAGTCGCCAAGTCCTAAAATGGCTGCCGCCACATGTTGATTTATGTGGTGATAGTCAATCAGATCTCACAGTGAGATGTCATCTCCGCAGATCCTCCATTACGAAAAATATAAAAAGTTTTTTAACTTTAATTTCTTGGAAACTATTGAACAATATACCAAATCATAAAATGCACACTTTCTGGCTCAGGATCTTGCTTTCTACAAATTTGGTGCAATTCCGTTCAGCTATTTGGGCTATATCTGTGTCTAATTTTCCTAGAGAAAAATAAATGGGAAAAACAAGTTTTGGGACCCCCGCCTTTTTATTGGCCCCAGCTTGACAGATCACCCCGAAACTTTCCAGGAAAGAGCAGGGGTAGAAGAAACATTTTTGGGAAAGTTTCCTGAAAATGTATCAAAGAGGGCTAAAGTTATAAACAAACCCAAAAAATAATTGCCTATGGAAATATATATATATATATATATATATATATATATATATATATATATATATATATATATATATATATATATATATATATATATATATATATATATATATATATATATATATATATATATATATATATATTCACTGAAAAAAACATAGGTTTCACACCAGTTATAGTTAGGAATTTGCATTTAAAAAACCTATTAAATTCACTGAAAAAAACATAGGTTTGACACCTGTTATAGTTAAATGGAAATTTTACTGACATAAAACTATTGAAATTCCCACGTTATAGTTAGTTGGACTCACTATAACTTGCGTGCCTGCAATGCACTGCTGATGACGACACATATTACATCACTCATGACATGGTCAGTGACATCACTCATGACATCACTGATGACACCATCCAGTGAATGTGTGTCTTTTTGAAAAATAAATATGTTTTATATATGTATATGTGAAGGTCGATGGAAGAATAAATGTTGAAATAAGTGTCTAAATGGATTTTTTTTAATTGATTGGTTAACTGGCTTATTAAGTGTATCTTAGTGAATACATATATTAGCGAGTATTGTTTAACTATTTAAAAGTTTGTATCAGTGTTTCACTTTGTGTATAAGGGGCTGCAAGGGTTGGTGATTAGCTACATGTGTGTGTATATGGGTTATTAGATTTTTTTTGTATCAGTATGAGTGTCTGTATGGTTTGGTGGGGGTGTTACTTAGCACATAGATGCATTAATGACTGACTCACTGTTTGTATGTGTTTTGAAGACAGCATATGTGCAGGACTGTATGGGTGGATGAGTGTGTATATGTGTGTGTTAGTGAGTGAATGACTGTCTCACTAGTGTCTATCAGTAACTATATATGTTTTAATCTAGTATATGTGAGTATTGATGTATATAAGTGAGTATATGTGAGATTGAGAGATTGAAAGAGTTCCTCTTTATTTAAGTATGTGTTTCTATAAGTGATTGTTTAAGGGAATAAGTATGTGTAAGTTTCCTTAGAAGTAATGTGCTAGTGTGTGTATAGCTGTATATGCAAATCAATGGATGTTCAATAGTTTATTTGCATGTGTGAGTATGTGTGTGAGTAACTTTTGGATGACTGTCGGTGTGTAACAGGATGTATAGGTGTTTCACTACTTATGATGAGTGAATATATGTTTGAGTGACTATATAGAACTGTTGGTGAATGAGTGGATGTGTATATAGATGGTGGAATTTCTGAATTGGTTGTTGTAACTGGTATTGGTTTCTCTATTTTTTTGAAAATTTTAGTTTCTATTTTTGAATATGTGTTTCAAGGGTTACATTACACTGAAAGGAGGTCTGTGACCCTGTTCCCAGGGGCCAGTATTGTGTGATGCAGAACGACACCCTTCAGGTAGTGCTGCAGACTTTGAAACAGCTCATGGCCTCGAAGCACAGGATTGATGGGACGCCTGGGAGCAGGTGCGTCAGCGACAGCGTGATCCCTGGAAACCACAGACGCACGCTGATTTTCAGCAGATGGTACTTGGGCTAAACCATAGTTAATGAAACTGCGTTGGTTACATTGTAACTTCATATACAATAACAACTGACAACCCAGAATGCTATATAAATTGGCAGCGCCCCCGGGACCTGGCCCACCCTGGGTTTTTTTTTTTAACCAAGCGCGGGAGCTCGCACTTTGTTTTTTTATTATTTTGCCGGGATTCGTGAACCCATTGCGATTTCCGACAAAATCATATTTAAAAAAAGCTTTTTTTGGCCCTGGGTGTCATTGTGGGACCCCCCTGAGTAGGCCTAGGGGGTCTGGGTGTTTCTACCCTGCCCCCATTTCATGTTTTTTTATGTTTTTTCTACTGTTTTCTTGTGACTCGGTTCTACTGAGCCACAAGATGACTGCCAACACATCCTGGTTTGGAGTGTTGACAGCCACTTAGAATGAAGCTTGTGGTCGGGAGGGTTCGCGAACCCACCGCTGCCCCAGATATCGAAACTTTTTCTTTTTCTAATTTCTCAGGAACTACTGAAAGGATTTACACCATTTAACAAAAAGGACTCTTTATGAACCAAGACCTACCTTTTTGACAAATTTCTTGTTTTTCACCTTTTTTGTACTGTTTTCTTGTGACTCGGTTACCGAGTCACAAGATGGCTGCCATCACATTCTAGTTTGGAGTGTTGGCAGCCAATCAGAATTAAAATCGTGCTTGGGAGGGTTTACGAACCCGCCTCGATGCTCAGTTATATACATTTTTATTTTTTTAATTTCTCAGCAACTACTGAACGTAAATACACCATTTAAAACAAAGTACGCTTTCTGGACCAAGACCTACCTCTTTGCCAAATTTGGTGTAATTGCGTTCAGCAGTTCGGGCTGTAGCTTTGTCTAAAGTTCCTACGGAAATTAACACAGAGAAAATGCGTTTTGGGACCCATTTTTTCTCTGGCCCCACTTGAAGAATCACCCCGAAACTTTCAAGACACGAGCTGACCTTAGTGAACCATTAGTTTTGAACATTTTGCGAAGATTCGTCAAATGGCGCCAAAGTTATTGGCAAAAGAAAAATGGCTTTTTGAATAGAAACAAGGTCTTTACTTAACTACCTACTGGCGATTGCCAGTAGGTAATATATACATACACACATTAGTAAAACATCGGTGGACTTCTTAGATGTTAGGGTCTTTCACACAGCAGGACGCCTAGCCACCTCATTACACAGAAAAGACACATCGGGTAACACAACCCTACATGCAACAAGTGCCCACCCCGCCACGTTATTGATAACATCCCGTATGGTGAGCTTCTTCGTGTGAAGAGAATCTGTAGCACTGATGATGAGCTTAATACATGTACAGCCCAAGCATTAGATAGATTTCGGGAACGAGGTTACAAGGAGAATATACTCACAAAAGCGGTCAACAAAATGAAATCTAGAACAAGAGAAACCCTTTTTTCACCAGTGGAGGCAAATAGGGTCTCAGTAGGAGATTCGGCTGAAACTCCTATTAGATTTATTACTGCATACAGTGGCCAGGATAGAAAAATCTGGTCTATTCTGAGTAAAAGTTGGCCTATTCTCCAAACAGATGCAGTACTATCGCATCATTTACCAGCACGGCCAGAGATTATGTTTCGGAGGCGATCCTCCTTACATATGCATATCTCAAATCCTTGCCCCGAAGTACCCACAACAAAAAAAACCTGGTTTCCACCTCGAATGGGATTCTATAAATGCAGCAGCTGCAGAGCCTGCAAATTTGGAGTAAATGCAAAGCAGTATTACACTCCATTCAGTCCAGTACCACAATCTATTAAAGGACATTACGGTTGCAAAACAGAGTATGCTGTTTACGTCCTGGCATGCATGTGTGATCTCAGATATGTGGGAAGCACTAAACTACCAGTGCACGCCAGGATATTGCAGCATATCAGAGCAATCGTCAACAACGATAGCTCCTATCCGGTAGCTAGACATGGAGTTCTGGACTTTTTGGTTCCGTCCAGAGGTGTCAGGGTACAACACCCAAAGACCCCGGAGTTCCACCTGCCTTGGTGCACAAATGAACAGAAACACGGGCTTCTCGATGGTGGCGTCAAGGACCAAAGGTTTATTACTGCAGGGACACAGAAGTCACAGAATCTACACACGGGCAGAGACTAGGAGCCTGTTCGATTTGTACAAAGTGGGTTGCTCCTTATATACGAAATTTTTAGCTGGGGGCGAATTCTTTACATGTAATACATTCCCAAAACCTTTGTGTCTAAAACAATAAATATTTGGCGTTACACAGGAACCGTCGATAATATCTGAGGCCAAACATTGCGAAAAGAGGGGTTCCCACTAGTTCGTCACAATTCCCTGTCAATATTGCATTCAGGACCCGGACCGCCTCATCGTAAAGTTCGTTACCTCCCCCTAATAAAGATTCAGAAAGAAAGAAACAGAGCCAGGTGTGGAAGATAGAAAAGCGGGATAAGGGATGTTTGTGGGTTGTAAATGGGCAAGGCTACCGGCTTCGGCCGCCTAATCATGATCAGGTACAATGGACACGAAGACCAGTTTGGCAGGACTGGCCTCGGGCAGAGGAGGCAGCCTTTGTCGAGTCATGCAGCTACAGCGTGATCTGGTTTAAGGTGCACGTGTCATAAAAGGGTGAATCTCCGGCTAAGGCTACGTGTCCTTAATCAAAGTGGAGTGAATGAAGTGATCAGAGGCTATTGCATATGTGAGGGCAAGGAAACACAAAATGGCGGCCATGATCTAAGATGGATGCCGTGGGTATATCAGAAATATGTCAATGGAAGGAGTGCTCTTGCTCGTAGCGTAGCGAAAACACTAGGATATACTAAATGGATCATTTGCGGTTCACTGATACCAATATTATGTATTTCCGACGAACTTGAAAACACGGGTTCAAGTCGTCACGGAACCGTCACGGAACCTCACGGAACCTCAGACCCTCCTTTTGCCCTTACATAGGCAATTACTCAGTCTATGTCAGAATCTAATTCTATGCTCATCAGGTCAGTGACATGCTGTTGTATCATCATCCTTTCTCGTGTCTTTTCTCCAAACGCAGGTGGTTTTCTGAGACAAGTCGCAGCACAAAGACTACACAGAGCGGGACCACACTGGATAATCAGACAACATGAGAATAGGAATACTAGGATGATACCAATGACCATTAGAACCTTCCATCCCCACGCTGATATCAGAGTCCAAAACCACTCCATGAAGGACCAGTTTCCTTTGTCTACATGTATGGAGTCTGAAATCTTGTGCAACTTAGAGATCGCCTCATAGACTGTTGGAGCATTATTAGGAATAAAGACACAGCAGCTCGATTGGATCATTCTGCATACCCCACCTCGATCTGCAAGTATAACGTCTAGAACCATACGGTTCTGCAACGTCATGAGCCTATCCGCCTGAAGCTCAGCTGTCAGATTGCTAAGGGCACCAGCAGTTTCGGTAATAGTAGATTCAACTACCCGTGTTAGCTGACGTATGTTTCTACTATTGGCCATAGGTCCCCAGAACGGAAGGAAGCCTTTGAAGAAGTCTCCAGCTTCCTGACCAGCGGTATCTTCCTTGCTGAAGACACCTCTTGCTACTCTTGTTCTGTGGTAATCAGATGAAGCAGTGTATGTCGGAGGTAACAATCGAGCAATATAACATGATCCTGAGAAGTCGGCAGGCAACCATGTATAAGCTCTGTCTCGACAAATGAAATAGGTACCCCTAGCAGTAAGAAAGGCAGGGGAAGAGTTAGCCGGAAACACATAAGTCTCTACGCACTCACTCCTCCCTAGCTGAGCTCTCGGATTTTTCCCATTTCCTTGCAAACAGACCTGACCTCGGTGAGGTACGACCCAGATTGGAGTTGAGCTTTTACGCTTGCTTTCTCCTAAACTAAGGCGATACTCTGAAGTATTCCAACTTAAATATACTCGCAATTCGTCTCTAGGGTAGGATGGAGTATTATTGACGTCCTTGACCATGTCAATAATTCCCTGGACTAAGGCTTTGTTAGCAGAGTCATATTTAGTGGAACGCGGTGGACGTGGAGGATAGGTTTCAAGGGCATAAGCAAAGATGGTTTGGAAGGCCTGAAATGATCCATTATAGCTGTAAGGCAAAACCAGATAGGGAATACCTTTATCCATAGTGTGGGGTATCAAGCCACACACCCAGCAGTCTGTAGTGTTAACTACCAGTTGGTGTTGGTGCAAGAGCTGTACAAAAGTGTTGTTGATGAACTCTGAGCGTCTGGCTTGCTCATGTTCAGGAAAAGAGTGAAATGAGTGTATAGAAGAAACAGTAGAAATAGCAGGATCAAGGGGAGGTACTGTAGTAACTGGCACAAAAATCAAATTTATGCTAAAGACGATTCCACCCACCAATGTTGCTAAAACAATCAAAAATGTAATGGCACATTGCATCAGAAAACATTTGCTGTGAAGAATTCTATTAAGTCTGTTTCTGCGAACGTAAATCACATTTTCTCGTTGCAGCGCAGGAAGCTCCATCTTCTACAATCCGCTCGCGACCACTGATGATGTGTACGTAGATGAAAATGCCTCTATCAGCCCTGGGAGTTCCCAGAACCAACAGAAAGATCGACCTTGTGTCAGATCCCTGCAAATTCAAACTAGGCACACAGCCACGACCCTACGGCTACCCAGACGGCAAGGCAATTTAAAAACAATAAACAATAGCAAACTTCCTGACTGAAGGCAAAAGTTCAATATATCAAAAATCACAATATGCAGTTGCCTGCTTTATTTGTCCTTTTTATGGCTTCTAAGGTTGTATCTCTGCTTCGCTGGTACTGTCTGATCGGAAAATAGTGTATCACTAGCAGCTGTTGTAGAGTTTAAGTTCGCAGATAACAAAGTTTCTTCTGATGCTGAAGACAAATGTTCAGTGTTCAAAGGAGTTTTTTCAGGAGGAGAGTCAGGTTTTGACGTGTCAGTAATCAAATCGGCATCGCTGAAAGGGATAAATTTCGGGGTGATTTCAGATTCGGAGGCACCAATTCCCTTCTTCACCCAGTCGTCGTAAGGGAGCGGCAACGGAACACGCTTTACGTGAGAAGCGTGAATCCAGTGTTTTCGGCCAGCGACACGTACGGCTGTCCTCGTTGCCAGCAGGACCTGGAAGGGGCCGATGTAGCGAGGCTGAAGATTCTTTGTCCTCGCGAAGTTTCTGACCACCACGTGGTCGCCGGGTTTCAGTTGATGCCCTGGACTCTCCGGAGGTTTTGGCAAAGCATCGAAGACCTGTTGATGAATAAGACTCAATTTAGCAGTCAAGTCGTAAAGGTAGTCTATCAACATAGGATATTCAATGGAGCAAAATTGTTTAGGCCTCGGCACACCCCAGATATTTGCCGGGCGGCCAAACACAATCTCGTATGGAGAAAGCCCTATTCTAGAATGCACTGTTGCTCTTGTTGATAACAAGGCCAAAGGAAGTGCGTCTGGCCAAGCTAAACCTGTGGATGCTTGTATTTTGGCTATCTTAAGCTTGAGGGTGCCATTATAACCCTCGACTAAACCAGCAGACTGGGGATGGTTTGCACTATGGAATTTCTGTTTCAATCCTAGGCCGGCACACACACTCTGCATAACTTTCCCTATAAACTCACTTCCGTTATCTGACCATACAATCCGTGGCATTCCATACCTAGGGAAAAATTCCTTGAGAAGAATTTTGGCAGTAGATAGAGCAGTGTTGTCCTTTAGTGGGTATGCTTCTATCCACCTGGAAAAAGCACAAACTACCACCAGGACGTACTTTAGATTGTTGCAGCGTTCCATGTGAATGAAGTCTAACTGAATCACTTCAAAGGGGCAGGAAGGAGGAGCGAAATGACCAGCTGGAGTTGGAGTTCCCTTGCCAGGATTATGCATCAAGCACACCATACAATTTTTCACCACTCTCTCTGCACACTTACTGATTCCCTCATTTTTCCAGACCGGAGCCAACATCTTACATATCCCTTTAGAACTTATATGCGCTACTCCATGCGCCATCGTCACTACTGCAAGCACATACGCATCGGGCAACATCCAACGCTGCTGTTCTGTCAAATCAATCCAACATCCATTCGAGTCCAACTTGCCCGTACTTTCTCTCCATACACGTTTCTCTTCCTCAGTCGCTTCTTTCTGAATCTCTTTCACACTTTCCATAGTGTCCTCACACATTCCAGACTCAGCAATCCATCTTGCAGACGTAGCAACATACATTCTACTCATCATGTCTCTAGCTGTCTGTTTAGCAGTTTCATCAGCAAAGGCATTCCCACGACCAACATCATCCGTGATTGCTTTATGAGCACTGCACTTCACAATCGCAACTTCAGTCGGTAAGGTTAGAGATTCCAACAAGTCGTTAACTAGCTGACCATGTTGGATCTTAGTCCCATGGGACGTAATGAAACCCCTTTCTCTCCACAACCGGCCAAAACTATGGGCCACGCCAAATGCGTACTGACTATCTGTAAACACATTCACTCTCTTTCCCTCAGCTAAAACACACGCTCTCGTGAGAGCTATTAATTCTGCAGCTTGGGCAGAATTCTGACTTACTCTTGCAGTCTCCACAATCGTCTTCAAAGTCGTCACTGCGTAAGCAGCAGTCACATCACCATTCTCCAATTTAAAACATGACCCGTCCACATACAGCGTACCATCCGGATCTGATAGGGGAGTATCCTTCAAATCGATACGTCCTTTTGTCTCTTCCTCCGTTTTGAAATAGCAGTCATGTGGCTCAGAATCACTCGACTCTTGATCAGTCGGCAACAATGTTGCTGGATTCAATACATTGCATCTTTTGATCTGAATATGACTCGCTAGTAATGTCAGCTCGTAACCAGATAATCTCGCACTAGTAAGGTGTTGAGTCTTTGTTCGGTTCATGAGTGTATCCACTGCATGAGGAACCATGACCACTAGCATATTGTTCATCACCAAACCAGCAGATTGTCGAATGGAAGCTGCAGCTGCCGCTGTAGCTCTCAAACAACTAGGCAATGCTCTAGCTACCGGATCTAATGTTGATGAAAAATACGCACAAGGGCGTTGTTTATCACCAAATTTCTGTGTCAGAACACTCAACGCACAACCTTCTCTTTCGTGAACGTAGAGCGTGAATGGCTTGCTGTAATCAGGTGTACCCAATACAGGAGCTGAACACAATGCTTTTCGTAATTCAGTAAAACTCTTTTGACATTCATCAGACCATGGCACCGGACTCGGAACATATTTCCCAGTCAAAGCTACCAATGGTTTCGCTAAAAGAGAAAAATTTGGAATCCACTGCCTACAATAAGAGGTAATACCTAAGAAGGCACGTACCTCTCTCTGTGTGCGTGGAACACTCATCTGCGTAATGGCTTTTATTCTTTCTGGGGTCAACTTCCTTCCCTCCTTTGATAAGAGGTGACCTAGGTAGGTCACTTCTTGGCAGCAGTATTGCATTTTGGAAGGAGACACCTTATGATTCAATTTAGACAAATGATGCAATAGGGAAATTGTAGCTGCTTTGCAAGTTTCCTTGTCATCGGCAGCCACTAAAAGATCGTCTACGTACTGTACAAGGGCAGAACCTGGAGGAAGGACAAAAGAATCTAACTGGCTTTTTAATGCTTGACTGTAAATGGATGGACTTTCACAATAGCCTTGTGGAGCGCGTTTAAATCTGAAACTGCGACCTCCTAAACAGAAGCCAAAAATATCCCTACTTTCTTCGGCTATCGGAATGCTGAAAAAGGCATTCTTTAGGTCAATAACTGAGAACCATGTAGCTGTGGCAGGAATCAATGTTAACAAGGCAGTAATGTCTGGTACTACAGGAAACTGCGGGATTACAATCTTATTAACTTCTCTAAGGTCTATGACAAACCTATAAACTGGAGGTTTTGTAGGATCAGTTCGTTTCAGAATCGGTAATACAGGACTGTTACAGACATTTCCTCTAGTTTCCTCAACCACACCCTTCTTAATCAAATCTTGCACAATCAATAAAAGTGCACGCTCACCTTCACTCGAGATTTTGTATTGAGGAATTCTTGGAAATTTTACATTTGCTTTCAAAGTTACCACATACGGTGGAATTTCTAGGAGACCTACATCGTTAGGACCAGTCGCCCAAAGAGAATCAGGGAGTGAACGTAGCTCCGACGGGAGTGCGTCCATTGACAAATACATCGGAGAGGTGATATTTTTACCCAACGTAAGCTGTACTCCTTCCGGAGAACAGTACAATGTCGCATATAGTCGTTTTAACAAATCTAAACCAAGCAGGTTTTCATTACAACCTGTTGTCAAAATCAGGGGTGCTTTCAATTGGCATGGTCCAACAGAAATAGACAAAGGACCAGATATCGGGTTGTACACAGGGGCGCCTGAAAAACCTACGGAAACATTTGTTGAGCCAGACAAAGGTGCGCCAGGGAGTTTCGCATGAATGATAGAACTTTTTGCGGCACCAGTATCTAACAGAAACGGTTCGACTACACCTGATGTTGCTACTGCGACATACGGCCCACTCTGATCCACTGGAACTGATACTACTCCCTCTCTCTGTCCATGGCTGTCCTAGTACCCATTTTGCTGAAAACCCTCATCTGCTTCACAATAGTCTTCAACAAGATATTGTGGAGATCTATTTTGCTGAGCAGATTGTCCATTTCGCTGATCAAAGTGATTGGAGGGACGATCGTTCGTTTGTGGAGGCATAGCACCTCGTCCTCGTCCTCTAGAATTCTGCACAAAACCACCACGACCTCTCTGAGCTGCTGCTGCATTATTTTGCGCTAAGATCGGACATTCATTTTTATAGTGACCCTCTTTCTTGCAGTACGCACACTGATTCCACTGATATTGAGGCCTTGATGTACTATAATCTGTCCTTTGGTATGAGTTTTGCTGCGTATTAGTCTGATTCGCGCGAGGCGGATACGCCTGCTGCAAAAGAACTTTAGTTTTTAAATCTTTCGTTTTCTTCTCTGATTTCTCCTTTTCCTCTTTATCCCTATTTTCGTAGTACTGTGCAGTCGCAAGGATTTGCGCTGTCGTAGATACAGCCCACGCACTTTCTGAGTCTTTCAGTTTATTGCATAATTCAGGTAACAAATTATGCACAAATTTATCGACAAACAATCTTTGTCCTCCTTCTGTACTCATGTCCTGACCACTATGATCCACAAAAGTCTCTTCGAACCTCGTGAAGAAGTCCGAGACACTTTCGTCTTTCTTCTGCCTACATGCTGACAACTTGTCCCAATTAACACGTAATGCTGGCATCAGAGTCTTCATTAGATCTATTATTCTACCTGGCAGATTAGCAATCAGAGGTTCGGGTTTCGCACCACCTATTTGTTGACCATCTGCTGCAGTGATAGCTGCCCAATCACCACCTAAAGCAGCCTGATGATCCTCTCTACGAATTTTAGCCCACACTGGTTGCGGAACTACATTACCAAACAACATATCAATGTCGGCTAAGTTCATTATACAAGCCTCAACTGTCTGTGTTAATTCCTTGTAATATCCAGCCGGATTCTTACGTGGATCTGGCAAGGCCTGTTTCACCGCTAACACTTCTGCTCGCTTCCATGGAATGTGTATCCACACTCGTTGGAACTGTGCTGGAGCAGCCGCAATACCAGCAACCGCATCAGCTTGAATAGCTTCGCGCCAAATCGGAGGAACTTCCCTCATCGGATATTGGCGACTTAGCTTCATTTTACCTTTTTCTAAATCTCTCGGTGAACGAAGAGATGGATCATTCCTGAAACTTAAAATGAGTTCCATCGCTTCCTTTATATTCTCACCCACTATCATTCCAGCAGCAAACTCCTTTTGAACCCTAATTAAATCTTCCAAATCTGATTCGACATCGTCTTCTTCTATCTCTTCACGTAACAACGAGCACATCTCATCAAAGACGTATCGTTGTGTTGGTTCCCCCCACTGCATAAATGTGTCTAACACATCTCTCGCACTATATCTTCTACTCTTTGAAATCCATCTGAGAGCCGTGGAATCTAAAACTCCCCGTTCCTCAGTACTTGGAAGCTGACTCCGTCTCTGAACAGAGTCAGTAGTAGGAGTCTTAATCAAAGTTTTATATATAGGAGACAGCATATTAGTAACAGAATCAGTGATTCTTCGACGAACAGAAAGTGGTGTTAGCACACTCGCAGACATAGAGAATGCAGTAGAGGTAGGAATAGATGACGAAACAGTAGGAGTATCGAGGAAAATAGTTTCTGGAGCAGTAGGTACAGGAGCTGGCAGTGTAGGAAGAGGAGGAGCTGTAGGAACATTCACATTCACCACAGGAAGTACAGGAACTTGATTCTGAGGAACAGGAGCAGGAGCACCAGGTTGTCCAGCAACCGGCAATTGAACATTCGGGACAGGCGGAGCCGTAGCACCTTGTGCATACGGTGGAGGTGACCGTAACAGATAAGATAGCAGAGGATCGTTTTCGGAGTCCTCCAGTATCTTAGCCATTTTCGATGGCAAGGCAGGATAGCATTTGTCAATCGCTAAGTTATGCTCTCGAATAGCTACATCTATGGCCTTCTCACACTCGTTAGCCTGCAACTGTTTAGTCGCTTGCTCTAGAGTTAACTCTTCTTGTTCTTTCTGCTCTTTCTTCACCCTTTTCATTTCTCTCTGTTTGGATTCTTTTCGCCAGTAACGGAAAGAATCAAACATTGCCGGCCGGGCTTTCTTTTTGAACAATTTCGCTTCTAAGTTGTCGAGAATCTCGGGTTCAAAACTACCATGCAGTGGCCAACTAAGGACACCATCCTTCTTACAATAACGGACCCATATCTCATTATAAGATATAGGACCCACGCCATACTTGCAATATAAATCATATAGGGGAGTCCCAATCGGAGGAACCAGACAAGAGTCCTCCAATCGTGAGTCACTGTTGCAACTAAAACAAGACAACATTTTCCGACTTACCATTTTCAGTCAGGAACACAAAACAAACAAACACGGAACAATTATGTGCACTCGAACCAAGAACTTAGGCCTACCAAAACGAACTGATGTATCGATACCCAAACTAAACCAAATAGATTATCGTAACTAGAACAACCAGTGATAATCTGACCAAACCAAACCAAACCAAGAACCGATCAAGGATTTTAACAATCCTCACAAAGTAACCAGCTAGCTATCACTAAATACTTAACTGAGTCACTGAAGACGTCACCAAGGAGAAACCCGTCACGTTTCGCCGTACTAAGGACTGCACCACTTCGGGTCCAAGACAGGGCGACGGTCAAGGCAACGGCCCACTGCAGCCGTCCTGAACGGGAAACCCTCGTGGAAGAGAACTTCGGGCCACTTTTGCGATATGCCGGGATCGATGAAGTGGGGCGCCTCCCTCAGGAATCTTCACACGAAGCCTCTCGAACTCTTCAGGCTTTTGGACCGGTACCGAATGAGGTCGCCCCACGTTGGGCGCCAATTGGAGTTCTGGACTTTTTGGTTCCGTCCAGAGGTGTCAGGGTACAACACCCAAAGACCCCGGAGTTCCACCTGCCTTGGTGCACAAATGAACAGAAACACGGGCTTCTCGATGGTGGCGTCAAGGACCAAAGGTTTATTACTGCAGGGACACAGAAGTCACAGAATCTACACACGGGCAGAGACTAGGAGCCTGTTCGATTTGTACAAAGTGGGTTGCTCCTTATATACGAAATTTTTAGCTGGGGGCGAATTCTTTACATGTAATACATTCCCAAAACCTTTGTGTCTAAAACAATAAATATTTGGCGTTACACAGGAACCGTCGATAATATCTGAGGCCAAACATTGCGAAAAGAGGGGTTCCCACTAGTTCGTCACAATTCCCTGTCAATATTGCATTCAGGACCCGGACCGCCTCATCGTAAAGTTCGTTACCTCCCCCTAATAAAGATTCAGAAAGAAAGAAACAGAGCCAGGTGTGGAAGATAGAAAAGCGGGATAAGGGATGTTTGTGGGTTGTAAATGGGCAAGGCTACCGGCTTCGGCCGCCTAATCATGATCAGGTACAATGGACACGAAGACCAGTTTGGCAGGACTGGCCTCGGGCAGAGGAGGCAGCCTTTGTCGAGTCATGCAGCTACAGCGTGATCTGGTTTAAGGTGCACGTGTCATAAAAGGGTGAATCTCCGGCTAAGGCTACGTGTCCTTAATCAAAGTGGAGTGAATGAAGTGATCAGAGGCTATTGCATATGTGAGGGCAAGGAAACACAAAATGGCGGCCATGATCTAAGATGGATGCCGTGGGTATATCAGAAATATGTCAATGGAAGGAGTGCTCTTGCTCGTAGCGTAGCGAAAACACTAGGATATACTAAATGGATCATTTGCGGTTCACTGATACCAATATTATGTATTTCCGACGAACTTGAAAACATGGGTTCAAGTCGTCACAGAACCGTCACGGAACCTCACGGAACCTCAGACACTTTAAGAGTGTACATAACAACAACCTCCAGTGTCTTAGCTATTATGTCATCACTTCAGTACCCAAACCTAGAAGGGGTGGAGACCGTGATAGGATGCTCAGACAATTAGAGTCTAAAATGATCTTAGAACTATATTCTAAGGTCCCGAATGGACTCAACACTACGGAAGATCTGTATCATTTTCTATGAGGATAATACTCTACAGATTTAGTAGTCATAACATGTGTACTGCATAGCAATAGTCAGGTTGTGAGTAGTACGTCCAGCCAGCCACCCGTCATGAATCTATATATTAAAAATATGGCTCACTCCGACACCCAGATCAGACTTTTTCTCTTTTTTCCTTTTTTTCAAACTGCAAATAACAGGGGCGAATTTGGATTCTCCCTGTTACATTACAGTCACTTTATGCTATTGTTTCTTTAAAATAGGTCACATAGGGGTTGCCATCGACACTTGATGTCCCCGAATATGTAACTAGTTGGTTGTGGAATAGGAGGTTTCAAAACTGCAATTATATACCTAGCTTGATATTGCACACTTTTTTGTGTAAGTTGCACAGAAGAGTGTCTAGTTTACATCATGCCATTGCACTTTAACAAATGTAAATTATGAATGAAATTACATATATATTTTTCTACCTAAACACAACAGTTTTTAAAATGTTTTTAAACTGTTTTTGGTAGACAAAGGCATTGGTTTTTCTGCATGTTTTAAGAAATTGATTTTATATCTATTTATATTATAAATAGGACAAATCATATATATTTTTTGAATATGGCGTAAAAATATGTATTGGCATTCGTTTGCACATACGAAAGAGATATATGCACATTGCACTTTAATGCGGTTTTGACAAATTGAATGAAAATAAGCATTTATGCTGATATGAAATGAATAGTGAACAACGGATTGAAATAATGAGAATGTCATCCAGCTATATACATACGTAATCAGAGGCACTTCACATTGTATTAACATGTGACCTATAAGTATTTTCTTTATATCTATTATTTGTGCATCACATGGTGTATATGAAGGGGTTTAAAAAGAGGCATTATGGGAAATATTTTTTATGTGAGCAAGGGCATCCGCCGGAAACGCGTCATCTGTGAGCGCTGCTGTGACCTTCACTCGAATAAAGTACCTCTTGCCAGCAATTTGGGATTCGTTGGTTTTTCTTCTTGGGACAGAAATATCAACTGGCATTCCTATAGTTAACCAACATCGCTCGATATATATATATATATATATATATATATATATATATATATATATATATATATATATATATTTATATATATATATATATATACAAAAAAGAAGCAGAGAACTCTGGGTAGTTCCAAGATTTCGTTGGAGAGCAGCTCCTGTATAGAGCACAGTACCACACCATCGACACTCTGAATTTGCTCACCTCAAAAGTCTGACATTACCTATTGGCAGTCGCCAGTAGGTAGTTATAGTTAGGACCAAGTTTCCATATGAAAAGCATTTTTTGATTTGCTTATAACTTTGGCGTTGTTTGACGAATCTTTATGAAATTTTCCCCAAAAATTATTTTTTCAGATCAGCTCCTATCTGAAAAGTGGATGATTCGTCAAGGGGGGGTTGAGAAAAAAGGGGGGTCCCAAAATTTGTTTTCGCCTTGCAATTTCCATAGGAAAATTTAGACAAGGCTACAAGTCAAACTGCTGAACGGAATTACACCAAATTTGGCAAGGAGAAAGTTCTTGGTCCAGATAGCACGCTTTTGTTTAAATGGTGTAAATCCGTTCAGTTATTTATGAAATATCAAAATTTACAGATATCGATAAAGACTTTGATTTTGATCCTCACACGTACAAGCAGCATAATAGGTACATACGTTGGAGAGCTTCAAAACTGTTACCAGGCAAACCGTGTTATTTCCTTTCTCATGACTAAAAACATCTATTAATTGCCATAATTCTAAAAAGAAGACATATAAAAAATATTGTTCTAACTATAACGTGCCTGAAACCTATGGTTTTTCAGTGAATATATATATAAAACAATATTTAGTCCTATTATGTCTGCAGCTGTCCCAGTTTTTGATTCTGAAAAACTAGTCACTCACCATTTAGGGGTACCCCATTTAACCTAAATTATGCGGCAAGAAAAGACAAATTATGATGTATAATGCAGCAGATTTTCTTTTACAGTAATACTTAATAATTTTGCAATTTTTACACTTGGTAATACTTGCTGTGTAAATGTTTCACCTCATTAGTACCAGTTCAACAACCAAATGGAAAATAAGCCACTGAAAGATGACAAGTAAATCTTTGCGAAGGGTCTTCCACTGCATGCAAACCAATATTACCGCTTTTTAATAACTTTTGTTCCATTTGAACAAGAAAAAAATTATTTTGTTAAAATCTTCAAATTATGCAGCATATGATGGATTATGTAGGAAATGCATTAAATCCAAAATTATATAGAACAAAAGCAGCAGAATCGACAAATCCAGTGTCTCTGACTAGCTATCCATGTCGTATGACCTTCGGCCTAAGCAGAGTGTTGTAAAGCGTTTTTAAGGACAACTAGTAGTTTGAGAGACTAATCACGAGCTGTCTGTAACACAATTTACAACACTCTGTGCTACACTATGTTTACCCTATCTTCGTTCTGCAAAGCATATTTTTACTTGTGAATGTCGTTACTAGTATTCATAATATTTGCTCTTTTCAGATGAGAACAAGTGACCTAGGGTACATTAGGTGGTGTAACTACAAAATTTGACTAATGATTCAATACATTGTAGAGTGATTTTTACATGTCATATAACTTTTACCATCTTTATGTGCCAGACAAGTTCTGTTCGTAATTTCTTATGCTGCTTAGCATTCTGAGCTTCCCTTCATGTGTAGTCGGGTTGGAAGGAGTTGTGTTTGCATGCTCCCCCTGAAAAGAGATGGGGAGGTATCGATATGTCCAGCATATACAAGAACACAAAAAAATTACCATTCTGACTGACTGACTGAAGGTATTTGTAGAGCGCACTACTGCCAAACCGTCTTGGCGCTAGGTGATGTGCTAAAACAGTAGCCGACATGTTCAGGATAGGAAAAAGAGCCATGTTTTAATTTCCTTCCTGAAGACAGATCTGTTTGGCAGAAGTCTCAGGTGTGTGGGCAATGAGTTCCAAAGTTTGGATGCTAAAAAGGAAAAGCATTGACCTCCAAGGTAGGCTGATCTTAAAGATTGTGATGGTACATATTGGGAAAACAAGGATTGCACATCCTTGGCCCCACCACCTAACAGGGCTTTCTACACCAGGCATAGAGTCTTAAAATCAAAACGTCGCCACACTGGGAGGCAGTGAATTTGTTTTATATTGGTCGATGTAGGGTGATGTTTGGGTGATTTGAGCAGTACTCTAGCTGCCGCGTTCTGAATTGACTGCAGTTTGGAGAATTGAGCAGCACCTGCTCCTAGATAGAGAGCATTACAATAGTCAATTCTAGATAGAATTGTGGCTACTACCACTGTTTTCCTCAAGGAAAGCTGGATAAATGGGAGAATCTTCCTCAGGCCTTTTAGCATAAAGAAGCGAGCTGATGAGACTTGGTTAATCTGTGGAGTCCAAGTGAGGTCTTTGTCAACCATAAGACCGAGGTTCCTGGCTTTATTGAACGGAGCCGGACAGATACCGGCTGCAGTTGGCCACCATAATTGGTTCCAGACTGAGATTTTCTGGCCAAACTCTATCACCTCGGTTTTATCTACGTTCAGCTTTAAGAAATTGGTGTTCATCCAGGTCATCAGGTCAGAAATACATTTGCAGAATTGGGATGCCATAGCATCCACTGACTGTGTTACGGACACTATAAGCTGTGTGTCATCAGCTTATGACACCAGCGTAAAGCCGTAACTTTTTATTAGTCTAACCAGAGGGGCTACATATATATTGAAGAGCGTAAGGGATAAAACCGAGCATTGTGGGACTCCGCCGGGGAGTGGGAATTCCTCGGACCGATATCCATCCCAAAGAATCACTTGTTCCCTAGACGATAGAAAGGAGGAGAGGAGGGCAAGAGCTGTACCACTGATACCTACATCCTGTAGCCTTCGTATTAATAGCACGGGGTTCACGGTATCGAAGGCTGCTGTTAGATCAAGCTGAATCAATGCAGCCCTTCCTCCACCATCCATCACCTTACGTATTTCCTCTACTGCCATAATCAAGGCTGTCTCAGTAGAGTGTAATGATCTAAAGCCATGTTGAGTAGTGTCAAGGATGTTATTGGTCTCTAGATATGATGTTAGTTTTAAGTTCATAGCCTTCTCAAGGACTTTTGCAGGTAGAGGCAGACAGGAGATGGGACAGTAGTTTTTCTCGTCTAGGGGCTCCAGCTTGAGTTTTTTTAGGAGAGGGCGAATACAGGCTTTTTTCCAGATCGTTGGGAATACTCCTGAGGCTATACTTTGGTTTAATATGGGGATAGTGGGATACTTATCTAACCTGGGGCCAGATGTAGTATATGTGGAGGGCAAAGGACTAGAGGAGAACCAGATTTGATTTTTACCAATAGGTCAGCCACTTTCTCTTCTCCCAGCAGTGGGAAATGCGATAGGCTGCAAAGAGAGACCTTGACTTCAGGCTGGGCTGAGTCATTACTCGCTATGTCCTTAGCCGATTTTAGGAGCTAATTATATACAGATTGGACCTTGCTTTGAAAAAAGCCTGCCATCTTGTCTACAAACTTTTGATCTGGTGTGAACATAGTGTCCCACGGACATTTCAGTAATGCAGAGACCGTTTGAAACAGTTCTTTAGGTGAGTTTGTGGCCACCTGGATTTTGGTGGTGAAGTAGGCTGTTTTAGCCTGTATAATTGCTTTTTTGTATTCTTCTAGGGCAGCACACTAAGCTTTCCTTTGTGCGATGCTGTACTGAGACCTCCAGATAAGTTCGTTTTGCCTGCACTTAATTTTAGCTAGTTTGAGATCTGCAGAGTACTAGGGGGACAAGGCCTTTTTTCATCGAGAGCGCATCGCCACTTCTGGTGCAACAATATTAGCTGCTCTGTTAAGCTAGTTATGAAAAACTGTTGCAGCTTGGTTAGGATCAGTAGGAATTGAGGGCATTTCACTTAGTGCCGACATTAAATCATTTTCACTGACTGACTTCCAGGCACGATATTTAACGGTCGAAGATCTATTCCTACGACCACCGTTTAAAGTTGCTGGCTTGATTGTAAAATACACCACAGAATGGTTGGACCAGGGTAAAGGACAGACCGTCTTAACTTGTATAAGAGAATTATTGGTGAAGATACCATCTAGTGTATGTCCTGCTAGATGTGTGGGCTCACCGACAATTTGGTTTAATCCAAAACTAGCTAGTTTATCTAGGTGTCCGGATTATTGTTAGCTTGCAAATGGAAATTAAAGTCACCTAGTATGGTAAATGACTCGGGGGGCTTATTACCAACAACTAGTGATAATTATCGCTATGTTGGTTTAGCGGCGATATTCTTATCGCCGAGCTGCGGCGATTTTTATCACTTTGGAACCTTGCTATTATCAAGGTTTATCTCCTAAGCAATAAAAATCGGCCGAAATGCATGAATATCGCTGAAAAGTCAGCGATATTCATGCATTACCAAGCTAATGCTCTTAGCCATGTTATCCACCTACCATTTGATAACATGGCTAAGAACTGCTCTGGGGCAGGTGTTAGCTTTTGGAGATATTCGCGCTTAGCGGGAATATCTCCAAAAGTTGGTAATAGGAGATAGCGATGTTAGTGACTGTTTCCAGTCGCTAACATCTTGGCACGCCCACTCTGCATGTCATTAGTGATAAATATCACTGACATGCAAAGCGGGGCCCAAGATGGTCGCTATCTCCTACTAGCTGTCGCTAACTGGTGTTAGCGACAGCTAGGTAATAGGGAGATCATTTTATCTCCGCTTTCTTGGCTTTTAAAGCCAAAAAAGCGGAGATAAACCCCCTTGATAATATAACGCCTCGGTTTCTAGGCATAACTTGAGATATGTCTGGAGGGAGGTCGTGAAAGATGATCTGGGGCCAGGGGTCTGTAAATTAACATACTAGCTCCAGTCTTTGAATATTTGGTGAAAGTGTGGGGCATATTATCAAGGGGGTTTATCTCCGCTTTTTTGGCTTTAAAAGCCAAGAAAGAGGAGATAAAATTATTTCCCTATTACCAAGCTGTCGCTAACACCAGTTAGTGACAGCTAATAGGAGATAGCGACCATCTTGGGCCCCGCTTTGCATGTCAGTGATATTTATCACTAATGACATGCAAAGTGGGCGTGCCAAGATGTTAGCTACTGGAAACAGTCCCTAACATCGCTATCTCCTATTACCAACTTTTGGAGATATTCGCGCTAAGCGCGAATATCTCCAAAAGCTAACACCTGCCCTGAGCAGTTCTTAGCCATGTTATCCAATGGGAGGTGGATAATATGGCTAAGAGCATTTGCTCGATAATGCATGAATATCGCGGACTTTTCAGCGATATTCATGCATTGCGGCCGTTTTTTATCGCATTTGCGATAAACCTTGCTAATAGCAAGGTTTATCTGCGATAAAAATCGCCGATGTGCGGCGATAATTTTTGTCTCTAAACAAGTTAGAGACAAAAATTATCGCTAGTTGTTGGTAATATGCCCCTGTGTTTTTTGGGGGTAGTCCTTGCCAGTACCATTCTATTAAATGTTGACGTTGTTTCAACTTTACACTGACATGCTTTATTTCAGAGGTTACTAATATCGAGAGACATCTTTAGGCGCCACTGAATTTCTAATCGTATCTGGATCAGCGGCTCGTAGAATGGAGACAGGTCTTCTTCACAGATGCTTAATGACACTGTGCTTGTCGTAGTTGAGCCAGCAGTCGTCAGTAGACTTCACAAATGGTGCCAGGTGCCAAAGGGATGAGACGCGGAAATGATCAGAGGGAATCTAGGGGCACATTATCAAGGACCGGTGTTAAAATTATCGCCGTTTTATCGGCAGGAAACTGCCGATAAAACGGCGATAATGGGCTTGATAATACGCCCTTGTTAATTTCCATAGAAGCCCTAGTTCTTGTGTTAACATGGGCTTCTACGGGAATTAACAAGAGATTATCGCCGTTTTATGGGCAGTTTCCTACCGATAAAACGGCGATAATTTTAACACGCAGTCCTTGATAATATGTCCCATAGTTACGGTCGGTTTACCCTGGTAAATTTCTACAAGTTTGACCAGTCGAAATTTACCTAAGAAAAATTACGCGGTGGGGGGGGGTGGGGCCTGGGAACTGGGGCCTTAATCTGTGCACGTTATTTTCTTCTATGTATCGCTTTGTTGGGGGCAAACTTTCCCAATAGCTCCATCGGAATACATGTGTAAACTAGCTGGCACGAACGCCATACATTTGTAAAGTAATGTTGCCCCCTTGTGGCTCTTTAGAGTAAAGCTACTGTTTTTATTAGCCTTTATTCGAATAGTCTCTCCATTAACTAACTATTCACAGTACCTCACCAAAAAGCCTCCTAGCTGTGTCTGAAAAGTTGGTCTAAAATCTTGTCTCCAATTACTAGGAGTGAGCAAGGAAGACGGTTCCTATAGTGCGCCGGACCGATTCAGCAAAAAAGAGGGTGAAATATTGCATGTTATTGTACAGCATATTTGATAAAGAAATTGGGGGCATATTATCAAGCCTGTGCGCTAAAATTATCGCCGCTTTATCGGCCGAAAACGGCCGATAAAGCGGCGATAATGGGCTTGATAATATGCTCTGTGGAATTCCAATCGAAGCCCATGTTAGATGTCTTCACATCTAACATGTGCTTCGATTGGAATTCCATAGAGCATATTAACAAGCCCATTATCGCCGCTTTATCGGCCGTTTTCGGCCGATAAAGCGGCGATAATTTTAGCGCACAGGCTTGATAATATGCCCCTTGGTTCGATGCGCACCCCCAGTTTATACGGCAGTTTTGAAAGGATACTCTTAAAATATTTAAATAATTGGAAGCGCAGCCCCTATTTTCTGCAGCAGTATATCTGAGGCGACATAATACATAATTCATATCATGCCACTGTTATCCCCTGTTTCCCCTGGCCTAAATCAGCAGTGTCATTATTTGCACACGGCCACTGTCCACAATGACAGTGTATACGTACTGTAGGAGAACATTGTGGGTCCTGTGGTGTCGGGCGGGGTGTTTATTGCCATACTTACTAATGTCTGATACAGAGTAGGGTTTTCAATTTTAATTTTGTTCTTAAACGGAGGGGTTGCTTTTAAATTGTACTTTGCTGATTTGCACTGCACTCATTTGCACAAAATACCTTTGCTGCTGTCTACATCCTGAGCTAGAGCGCTAACGCGGTGCCTGGAACGTTTCTCCGACGCGCTAGAAGATTAGCGCTCTAGTCTTCAGGATTGTTTCTGTTTCCCGGCTCCCCCCCTCCACTTCCGGTTTTGCATTATAACCGGGACGTTGCAACCGCGCAGGTTTTAGCGTGAGTCCTGTGGTGTCGGGCGGGGTGTTTATTGCCATACTTACTACTGTCTGATACAGAGTGGGGCTTTCAATTTTAATTTTGTTCTTAAAAGGGGGGTTGCTTTTAAATTGTACTTTGCCGATTTGCACTGCACTGATTTGCACAAAATACTTTTGCTGTTGTCTACATCCTGTGCTAGAGTGCTAACGCGGTGCCTGGAACGTTTCTCCGACCCGCTAGAAGATTAGCACTCTAGTCTTCAGGATTGTTTCTGTGTGCCGGCTCCCCACTTCCGGTTTCACATTTAAACCGGGATGTTGCGACCGCACTGATTGTAGCGTGAGTCCTGTGGTGTCGGGCGGGGTGTTTATTGCCATACTTACTACTGTCTGATACAGAGAGGGGCTTTCAATTTTAATTTTGTTCTTAAACGGGGGGTTGCTTTTAAATTGTACTTTGCCGATTTGCACTGCACTGATTTGCACAAAATACTTTTGCTGCTGTCTACATCCTGAGCTAGAGCGCTAACGCGGTGCCTGGAACATTTCTCCGACCCGCTAGAAGATTAGTCTTCAGGATTGTTTCTGTTTCCTGGCTCCCCCCCCTCCACTTCTGGTTTCGCATTTAAACCAGGATGTTGTGGCCATGCAGCGGGCGCGCCGAAGGCGCGCCAAAGGCAAGGCCGTCTGCGCCCGTGCGCGCCAAGACTGCGACAGGTACAGGACACGCTGGTAAAAATATCTCCCACCTGGTATATCAGGCAAATACACTTAGGGAGCTAAATAACAACTTTAAATGTAGCGGCCATGTATGTATGGACAATTCATGGGGTCCTGTTTCCTAGAGATCATGTGCATGGACTATGCCAGGACCGGCATCCGTGGCACAGGCAAACCCCCTCTCTACACATCTTGATCACATTAAAGGCGCTGAAAGTATGGGTTTCTCCATCGCCCTCCATGCCTCATTGTCCTTTACAGGAGGCTTAATATATCGTCCCCCAGGCAGCTCTACGGGATTTGTGGAATGCCTGAGCGAATCTTTAGGCCAGGTGGCTCTCCGCTATCCATATTTTACCCTCCTAGGTGATTTTAATTTACACCTGGAATCTAAAACTGAACCTCAGGTAAACAGTTTTCTCAATACCCTCGAAATTTTTGGACTTTCTAAAAAAATAGGAGATGCAATGAACCTAGCAGGACATACCCTGGATGGGATCTGCTCCAACTTCCCAGTACTAGAGACTCATACTCCGATACCCCAAATATGGACGGACCACTGCTTTATCCCATTTAGCATAAAGTTACATCACCCTCATAAAATGGAGAAAAAATCCCTGACAGACTTAAGCAATCAGCCCAGTCACAGGTTCCCAAGTTGTCTGGAGATGTTGAGCTTGACTCAAAACAAAAATTTTCCACTCCTGGATACAGTCTGCAACGCATGATCTGGTTCCTCCAAAGCGCTTTAACAAAAATGACAACCCTAAGAAGATAAGTGCCCCTTGGTACACACAAGCTCTGGTGGAAGTCCACCTCCAGTGCAAAAAGAGCGAAAGGAAATGGAGGAAAGACTACGACCCCTCAGCAAAAGATCTTTTTATAAAAAAAAAGGAAGGACTACTTTGCACTTATAAAAATAGGCAAAAAAGATTACTACACTCAAGTGATTTCGGAAGCCCAACAAAGACAAAAGACTGTCTTTGCTATAGTGAAATCCTTTACTCACCCAAAAGCCCTTCAATTAGGAATTCCACCCTCACAAGGCCTCTGTGACCAGATTGTGGATAAAATAAAATTGATTCAGGCAGACTTCTCACAAATAGCGCTGCCAATTCCAAAGGAAATAAAAAGCTCCTCGGCTGAGGCACTTAATTCCCTTAGTTACTCTTGCTCAAACTAGGGATGCAATAATCTTATGTAAATCAAGATCACCTGCTGACGCGTGTCCCCCGTTTATTCTTCCCCAGATAGTTGATATAGTGAATCCTATCATTAACAGAATAGTTAATGATTCACTCAGTGCAGGAATTGTGCCTAGAGACTGGAAAAAAGCCACTGTCAAACCGTTAATAAAAAAACAAAACAAAGACCCTACGGAACTTTCCAACCTACGTCCCATATCCCTCCTAGCAGCACTTGGGAAAATAACGGAATCCATGGTCCACCAAGAACTTTCAAACTTTGTAGAAACACATAACATCTTGCATCAGCAACAATCAGGCTTCCGCCCCAAGCATTCTATGGAAACTGCCCTCATGGAAGTAACGGATTCCATTAAATTTATCCAAGATGAAGGAAAAAACACTGTCTTGATTTTTCTAGACTTATCGGCGGCGTTCGATACCATTTCTCATAACATACTCATCGATAGACTGAGAGCAAATGGTATTACGGACAGAGCTCTTGACTGGATTGTTTCTTTTCTTTCGGAGAGAACGCAAACATTATCTTTAGGACTTTTTTCCTCAAATGAAAAAAAATTAACCGCTGGAGTACCTCAGGGATCTATACTGAGTCCCCTACTCTTTAATATATACATGGCACCCCTCATCACCCTCATTGAATCGTATGGCATCTGCATTATTTCATATGCCGACGATACGCAATTGATCGTATCCCTGGAAAAAAATGCCATCAGAGCGGAACAAAATTTCCAAAACTGATTAACGGAAATTTTTCAGTGGATGAAAAATAACCACCTCAAATGTAATTCAGACAAAACTGAGATTCTGCCCATGGGGAAAAATACCAACTTTTGCTCCAGTAAATGATGGCCTGAAGGCATTACTCCGCCTCCTGCCTCGGTAGATTCAGCAAGAATCTTGGAATCCTTTACGATTCCTCTTTATCTTTTGATTACCATGTAAGAAAGATGTCAGGCAGCTGTTTTAATATAATAAAATCTCTGAAAAAATTCTTTGATTTTCTTCCTACTGAGACAAGAAAGTCCGTTGCAGTCTCCCTCATACTTTCCCGTTTAGATTACTGTAACGGGCTGATGGCTGGTGTTAAGAAACAAACATTAAAGAAGTTACAAAGTGTCCAACATGCGGCAGCCCGGCTGGTCCTAAAACTTCCTAGAAAATCCTCAGCATCTGCAGCCCTCAGGACTTTGCATTGGCTACACAAAAGGATTCTTTTTAAGATCTTGTTGACTATGTTTAAAGCCTTAAATGATATCGGCCCAAAGTATTTGTTGAATAGATTTACCCGCTATAACCCAAATAGAGTTTTGAGATCAGCGGGGTGTAATCTGGCAAATTACCCGAAATTTCAACTTAAAACAAAAGTAGGCAAAACACTCGGTGTCCTGGCCCCTAAGGCCTGGAATGCTATGCCAAACGATCTGAGAATGCAACCCACTGAAGCCGCTTTCAGAAAAACACTTAAAACCTTGCTATACAATTTGACAGATACGTATGTATTGGCCGCCATTTACCGTCTCTTCGCCCTGACTTCGACCTACTTTCCTTAGTGCTAGGATGCTCCTTCCGAAGCGGCAGTTCGTGCTCTATAAATGCCAAATAACATAACATAACATTGTCAATGCAAACACAAAGTGATGGAAATCCCACCATCCCACATGTTTATTGTGAAATATCCATCATCACACTCTCTCCCCCCGTTGCTTTTTCCTTTAGCTGAGTCAGTCACAGTGTGTGGGAAACCCCAGGATTCCCTGGTCGACATGTTAAAATATGACCTCTATGGGGATTATTTACAAGCCCGGTGCTCCACTTTTGCGTCATTTTTAAAATGGGAAAAGCAACGCAAAAGTGGCGCTAGGGGCTTGAAAATCTGCCCCTATATTCCTAGCCCACAGGCAGAAGAAACTTCACCATAAAAAACGTAAATATGGCTCCTCCAGTGCTTAATTTGTAAATAATGAAGTGCAGGTGCTAGAAATGTTGCAAAGGAGGCCACAGCTTACTTCTTCATCTGGTGACCTCACTTCTAACACTCTCACTGCCTTAGTCTCTATCTTCTAACCTTGATCTGTTGTCTGTCCCCTAAGTCTTTGCTCTAAGAGTCTATCCTCTCACCTCTCTAATTGTTTTCTATCATCTTTGTCACACCTGGTGTGTTACCTTATTCCCTGTATTTCTGATTTGCCCTCTATTCATTCTAGCCCTGGCTTTTTCTTCTTCACATGTATCCATGCTCTGCTCTCTCTACCCTCGATCTCGGCTCTTTACTATCACTCTTCTAGCAGTGATTAGCTGTGTCTTCGTTTTATCATATGTCTGCTTTTTTCCTCTGTCCTGTCGTCTACGTCCTTTCATTCTATCTTCTCTCTTCTTAATGCGCTCTTCTTCACGTCATGGCTGCTTTCTCTTTGTATCTGATTTGCTCTCCTTTTCTTCTACTTAGCTCTGTCTTATCTATCTCCTGTCCTGTTGTGTTTTTCTCCTCTTTACTCCTGCTCTCTCTCTCAACTATAACACTACTGCTGCCTGTGACCCCTGTCGTCAGCCTGTACATGTCTCTGCTATCTTGAACTCTGGGTTTCCCTGTTGTCATTCCTAAAGAAGTGGAAGATGCTGTGTTTTACTTTCTTATCTACAATGAGTGCAAAAACAAAATGTACACCCAATGAAAATGATTTTTTTGCATATATTAATCAGTGTGGTATGACTGGGTTTATTGCAGAACAGACAGCTGCTCGAGCTCAGCAGGTGATTTCACTGCTAGTGTTGCCTGTAATTAGTAGGTCCAGGGATGGCGACGGCATCAGCATCTACTACTCAGCTTGCTGTGACCCTGCCTGCGACAGCACAGGCACTGTCCCCAGCCCTAATGCTGCCAATGCCGGTAAGTATGGCTGTGGTGCTTACTGGACTCACACACACTCAGCAATTACCATGCTGGGGTGCAGCACACAGAATCTACAGGTGACGCCATGGCGCACAATAGTGGTGTTGAGACACAGCCGCATCGAGCACGTTGAGGATAGCAGCAATGCAGGGCTGCAGGATATGCTACTCTGGCTATGCAGCAAGTGAAAAGTCCACACTTACTTTCGCATATTCTTCCTCAAGAGCCCTCACTACCAAGTTCCAAATGCGCTCTCGCAGCTTCTTGCCTCAACTCCGTCATGAGCATGCCCCCAGCTACAATTATCCAATGGGAGGCTTAGGCTCAGGCAGCGGCAGGGTGCAGCAGACTCTGGGAATAGAATGCAAGCCATAGTTTGTTGATGAATTCTTGGATTTGTGATCGGTGTGATGACATCATCACTAACATGGTGATAAACAATCATGCCTGCCTGGACTTACCAGCCAGCCACCATGCAATGTATGTTATTCTTTTTATTTTTAATTTGAACAATTAATATTGAGACCACCACCTGCAGGGTCAGAAATTGAGGCTCTGGCCCTGTGAAATAAGCGCTGCTCAAATTAAGCAAGGCCTCGTCTTTACAGAAGATACAGCTTTGAATGGACATTGATTTTATTGAGTGAGATTGTTATAACTGGGTAGTAATGATTAACTTACACCTAATTAATTGAACTAATGCATTTGTTGACAATGTTCCGAATGGAAAGTCAAAACTCGGAACGTAGTGCCCTGGAAACATGAAGTGATCAAGCAATCCTGTACATACTTTAAAAGACGATCAAATTGGACACATTTCTAACAAGGTCTATAAGTGAACATATATTTTCACAATTTATGAGGTGACAAATAGAATTTGTCTCTACTTTTACATTTTATTTCTGGCTTTGAAGTGTTTTCAACAAGAATCTTTTCAATCAGTCACTTTTAAGGCCATGCTGCTTCAAACCCCTTTGCCTGCTTGAAGCAGGCGTAAGGATTGACGCAGCATGTTAGGGCACCCCGAGTCTTGTTGGAGCTGAGTTGCGCTTGCGACGCAACTCCAGCAATGCGCCGCCTTTCGGACGGGGAATGCGTCAAGCATCTGCCCATCCGAGGGCCATGGTGCGCCGTATTGTAAATGCTATAAGCTAAATGTCCAGGTAGGAATCATTAACGGTATCTATTTCGCAATTATTCGTGTCATATCTATGATCACTCAATTAAACATAGCAACCAAAGGGCTTCAGAAGAAACAATCAAAATTAGTATAAAAAATAAAGTATATTTATTTTTTGATTTTCAATGTTTGAAATGGCTTTTTTCCTGATAATAATGATCTGGCAACAAAAAACCACCAAAACATATGTAACAAATCATATGGTAGTATACAAACACCTTCAGCATATAATGTGGAAACAATAAAGGAACCACATGCAAATCAATACATATGCAATCAAATTCACAAGTTATGTTTAAAGTGAATTATACAGTGTATTTGCATAAAAGGTGTTAGGCGTCGATGTTTCGGTCCTTGCTGGTCAGATAGATCCGTAGGACCATCTTCAGGACAGAGAAGTTGCACAGAAGTATGATGCAAAAAAACGCCACACGGGTCGTTAGTCAGGAAGCCACCCGATAATTTATGGCCGAGATTGCACTCCGGCATCTAACACGGACTCTATTGAGCCGGCGTTTTGCTGCTTCATAAATTATCGGGTGGCTTCCTGACTACCGACCCGTGTGGCATTTTTTTGCATCATACTTCTGTGCAACTTCTCTGTCCTGAAGATGGTCCTACGGATCTATCTGACCAGCAAGGACCGAAACGTCGACGCCTAACACCTTTTATGTGGTTCCTTTATTGTTTCCACATTATATGTGTTTGTATAATACCATATGATTTGTTACATATGTTTTGGTGGTTTTTTGTTGCCAGATCATTATTATCAGGAAAAAAGCCATTTCATACATTGAAAATCAAAAAATAAATATACTTTATTTTTTATACTAATTTTGATTGTTTCTTCTGAAGCCCTTTGGTTGCTATGTTTAATTGAGTGATCACAGATATGACACGAATAATTGCGAAATAGATACCGTTAATGATTCCTACCTGGACATTTAGCTTATATTATTGATATTACGCAGTCCCGGTGGGATTATTGGGTGGCTCTGTTCTAGTAGTATTGTAAATGCAGCGCATCAGTGGTGGCGCACGGGTGGGCAGATGCGTTGCAACTCTTCTGCGCCGCATTGTAAATGCAGTGCATCAGTGGTGGCGCACGGGTGGGCAGATGCTTCGCAACTCTTCTGGCGCATCTCTGCTGATTAGCAGAGATGCGTCAGTAGTCGTAAATCTGCCCCTAGATGTTTACTTGCTATTTAGTTTTTATGCCTCAACTGTTTGATGCTCAACTGCACGGGCATCAACATGTGAAGCCATATGCAGAAGCTACTCTCTCTGGATTGAACTTTGCGCCACCTAGCACTGCTCTTACTAACCCTGGCCAGTAGAAACATAAAGGCAGAGATAGAAAGTCAACTGGGGTCACAGAGACCAATTTATGCTCTACTGTTTGCACTCCTCGCTATCTTCAGTGCCCTTAACAGCAAATAGGAGACTGTTGAATGGCTAAGGGCAGGACATAGGTTGAACCCATTGATGGGTGATATAGGGCCCTATTTGGAGCTTGCCCAATAGAGTAATCCATCTATCACAAACATGTTGAATGTCCTGTCCGCCGTCCTACAATTGTATTACTGCCAATGGCATTTGTTACATAGCTGAGTGTAGATCCGCCAAACCCTTAATAAGGCCCTTAGTACCTGGCTGCACCTGTATGAGTACAATGAAGATACAGATGTTTATTGGTTAATACTGGGGCTGTGTGTAGACTCAGATTAGAAGGCAGGTGTTTTTGCGAGGGTGCCATGTTTTGAATCTCCTCTCCTTTTTCATCCTTCAGGCACCTGTGTTGTGGCCTTTAACTGGCTCTTGCACTTTTCTGAACCCAGTTTAAGGGAAGAAGAATAAAACTCCACCCATTTCAAAGCACTCTAAGAGATTACAGCTGATTCTAGGCCACTGGACTGGGATGTTGCCCCAAGCGATCACCAGTGGCTGAGATTAATTCAAGCATACCATCCATCTCCTGGCCTATCATTGTAGTTGATACCCTACGTGTAAAGGGTATGCCTAGACATGTGCCCTGTGCTCACTGTGCCACTAGAACCAAGCTGCACCAAACGGAACAGGCCCAAATAGGCCAAAACTGTTCTTGGGATGCTTATGTTTCGATAAGAGAGGACCTTGCTGGTTCAGACTGGACTTTTTCTGTTGGAAGAGGACCAAGGTGATTTGCAAATGATTGAGTCTAATCTGAGGTGGCATTGTGGGCAAGAAAACAACAGATTAGCATGTGGCTGAGATTAATTCAAGCATTCTGGCCATCAGGAGCATGACTGTCAAGGTAGTTGCAGCAACCCTCCTTGTGAACTGGCAATCTCCCATCTGAGTCAGATTTTCCAACACTGTGGTATCTGAGAGAGGAACTAATGTAATCTCTTTATAAATGGGATGGGTGGACGGGGTGGGGTGACAGCAAGCTGGTGTCACCTATCACTTCTACATCTCTGGGCTGATGGAACACCTCAACAAGACCCCAAAGATCAGGATGGGAACTGTGCCCAAGAAACTCAGGAACAAGTGGGATCTCTTTCTGCCATTTATTTTTCACATACAGGAAAATCCCGAACAAAGAGGGAAGGATGTAGCCCATTTGAGCTTCAATTTTGGCATCTTTAATGGAGACCAGTGATTTTGGACTGAGACGCTCTCCCGATTCTCCAAGCCATGATGTGGACAACTAGATTTTAGGCTTCGGGAAGCTGATAGCTCACCTGATAAACATGGCAAAATCAAACCTTTAGGCTAGCCAAGAATTAAAAGAGTGGTAGGGGACCAGAAGGTGTCACAGACTGGGTACCACCTGGATCATGAAGTATTAGTTCTTTAGAAAATTTGCACTCAAGCTTCAGACGACAAATGGAGTGGTCTCTACAGCTTGTTCAGAAAGATTTCGATGTCAACTACCTAGATGACACATGTGCCAATTGAATGTCCCAAAGTGTATTGCATGTAAACTGGCTCAAGCTTGACGTCAGTATAGACTACACTGTTAGGAACCTGGTAATGGCAGAAGAAGTTGAATAGGACAGCGAGCCTCTTCTAGACCAGCGGCACAGTGATGAGATAGGTGGTTTAGTAATCTGACTCCCGAACTACATCTGTAGTGTAGAGGTACTGGGATGGTTCACCCAACTGTTTTCATATACCTCAGGATTACCTCCAGACACAATCTATGACAAAGGCACTTAGGATAGTTTGCCAGGGAAAAGCAACAATGCAGGATGTAGACTAAGTCCAGGAGGGCATCAAGGCAGAGGTGACCAAGTTGGTGGACCTGGGGGATATTGAGCACTTAGAGTCCCTGGGCTTGTCCAGTGGGACTAGTCCCTAAGCAAGAGTAGATGGATCTTCTTGGGTAGAATATTGTGCCTTAATACCATTACGAAGATGGATGCCAATTCTATGCCAATCCAATACAATTGAGTTATGGGTTCAATTGAGGGCAGCCAAGTATCTTGAAATACTTGATCTGACCAGCGGCTACTAGCAGAATGTGTTGGCACCTGGTGCCAAGAAAAGATTTCATTTTCTACACCCAAGGTCCTCTATCAGTTTAAGGTTATGTGTTTTGGGTTAAAGAATGGTCTGCTAATTTCCAATGGCAGGTTAACTCTTCATTGTCTCCATGTAAGAGTTGTTTGTGACCTACTTGGATGATATTGCTGTATTTAGGAAGTAATGGGAGGACCACGTGAAGAAACCGAAGCAGGTGTTGTTGAGGATGGAGGTGTACACATTAACCATAAAGGCTAAGAAGTGCTATGTATGTCAGCCCTCTATGGTCTATCTTCGGCATCAGGTGGAAAATTAGAAGATTTGCACTTTGGAGGCTAAAGCAGAAGTGGCACTAGATAGGGAGGTCCCAACAAGTCACACCCACATGGGTGTTTTTCTAAATCCTACCGGATATTACAGGAACTTTGTGGCTAACTATGGAATTAAAGTAGCCCATTTAACAGCCCTGACTTCCATGCAGCAGCTTAGGAAAGTGATTTGGACTTAAGTGTCTGAAGGCCTTTGATGACCCGCAGGCCACATTCTGTAATACACTCATCTTGAAGGCTTCCTTACTACAGTAAACCCTTTGTTGTGCAGACTGAGGATTCTGACGATGAAGCTGGGACAGTTCCCACCTAACTCACAGAGAAAAGCAGTGATTACTGTTGTCTTCTTTGCCCACAGATAGCTGCTTAGAGAACAGAACTGGGCTGCCATGGAAAAACAGTGCTTTGCCATAGAGTGGTCTCTTCACATGTTCAGGCTCACTTTTTTGGTACCAAGTTTGTAATCCAGATAGATCACAAGCTACTCAAGTGGGTGATGGCTATTAGGGGAGAGAACCCCCAAGTCAATCTGATGCTCGGTCTTTTTTTTCCAGGGAATGAACTTCACTGTGGAGCAGAAATCAGGGGTGCACTACAGGAAAACAGTATGGTTTTCCCACTGTTTTTCCCAATCAGATGGCCACATTTCTCAACCGTAAGGTAAGTCCTGGGGCATGTGGATATGTGGGGACATCTGTTAGGATGGAGAATTGTCCTCAGCTTAGCTTGAGTTTATTCTGGCAAACTGAAGGATTTGACCTCCCCCACCCCCACCTCAACACACATGATAATCATGCTTTTGTGTTTGAGGACTTTTTGTGACAGACTGAGAACCAAAGCAGAGATGTGTCATCTGGAGGGACACACCATGTACACCCTTCCCTACTAAGTGTGACAATAGTCAGCTAGCCAGGCTGTAGAAGGCTGACCGTGATGGCACTAATAGAATTTATAGTTCCAAGATATCCATTTTTACCATCCCATGCCAGGAAAAATCCCCTACTGATCTTGTCAGCTTACTAAATTGGTCTGCCAGTTCCCTGCCACCATGTCCTTCCACCATCTATGCTGGACGTGGATGTTGTATGTGTATATATTTGTCATTATATACAGGAAGTGTGTATAGAGTATAGGTGATGCACAAAGCCATAGCAACTGGAATCCATTTTCTGCTTGTTACGTCCAGGTTTTATCCAAGATGAAGGACAATGGAAGCATCAGAAGGGCTTCTCCAGGACAAGACATTCAAGAGACCCTTTATAGTGAGTCAGATCTTTGAACGCAAAGAAGAGACAAAGGGCCCATTTGAAGCCTAGGAACTTTCTTAGGCCCTTTCCTAGTTTGCTGATCTCTAGAAGGGCTACTCCCTACAGGCGAACGGGTAGTTAAGTGATACAGCTTCCCTTTCATTTGTACTTTTGTTTTAGGCCTCTCATGACTGAAGACTCTGAGCTCCAACCCTACTTCGTGTTAGCATCCTGCAAAAAAAGACTGTAGCTTGACCAGTCTGAGTGCAATAAGTGATTGTGTGCGTCCCTTCATGGATGTTTATATCTAGTCCTATGATCTTTATACCCTTTCCCATATATCATTTCCATCTTCACTTTCACATGTTTACATGCAACTTTAGAACCAGCCTTATTAATGATGATATAAGAACCACTGATGTTCAATGAAAATCTTGCCGAGCTACTATTGTTAGAGACGAAATAGTAAACACATCGGTCAAGATTACATTAGTGGCCACCAAATGTAAAGATTACCAGAAGTGATCATCACACCAGGCCCGGCTTTAGGGCAGTTCGACCGGTGCAGCCGCACAGGGCACTGATCTGGGAGGGCGACACTGACCTGATTGGGGGGGGCTGGGGGGGGTGCTGTGTTTAGCAATAACATACAATTAAAAAAACCTGTAGCAGAGTTTCTTGTACGTCCAGTTTTTGGGCAGCAATAATAATTTTCATAATAGCTCTTGTGATTATTGTTCCTGCTAGAGAGAGAGGGATCACAGTTTGTCTAGTGGCCGTTTTGACTCACCATAAAGTAAAGTAACACAGAGGGTTAAGATTCCGACTGCAAAGAACACGTACAGTGTAGCTCACAGATATGTATTTTATGTGGTTAGATGAGTGGATTACTGCTTTCGTCACAGAGATCCTTTTGTTACCCATTCCAAGACTGGCACAGAGAGGCTTCATAGCACGGAGTTCGTGGCCCCCCTCTCCACCCACTACAGGTGAGCGATTCCAGGGGGCCGATGGGGGGCAGCTGCAGGCATGAATGAGTCAGTGGAGCTGGGGAGCCACAGTGATACCCACGCATCCTTGTCCAGCAGAAGACCATTTGGGAATGCCTGAATTTAACATGGCCTCCGGGGCCTATGCCTGATACTTTGAATGTGGCACTACTCCTGGGGCTGCTCCCCCTTTACATCTCTGAACTGTGAGAAGCGGTGAAAGTGGAGGTGGGGACAACGGACCTTGCTCCCCATACGGCGGTTCAACCCTCTGAGGCATCTGGGCTGAGGCTCACATGTGGTTCCCCGAGAACAGCTCTACCTTCCATTGGTGCCAGGGTGAAACTAATATAATGCTGTGATGCTACGCCTAGCATGCCAAGCCGGACACTCTTATAGTGGCCCGCAGTCACCTTTGGGAGCTCTCCGATACCGTCACCCCACACAGTGATCGCTCCTGAAATACTGCCTGTACCTGCCTAAAATGACAGCCGCAACAAACCCTCCTGCGTCTCTCCTGACCTTTTCTCACTCCTCTCCCTAGTCCCTACCCCTCCCCACTCTACTCTTCTCCACTATCCTGCTACTGACCTTTGCCCTCACCTGTCCTGGCCCTTAGTCCCCACCCTGTTTATCTGTGAATTTTTCCCTGGTCGATTGAGATCTAGCTATTTCGTCTAGGCCTGATGGAGGTACCTGGTTTAGCTATAGGGGAGACAGTTCGGGGATTCCCTCCTTGGACGTCACCTACCCAGTCGGTCTTTAGACAGACTTCCTTTCGTCTCTCCTGTCACCTCTTCCCGCACCCTCCCTCTATTTATGTCTCTCCTTCTCTCCTCTCTCAATATACTGAGACTAAACCATTTTGTCCGATGCCCGATGGAGCTACCAGGTTTAGCTATAGGGGAGACAGTTCAGGGATTCCCTCCTTGGACGTCACCTACCCAGTCGGTCTTTAGACAGACTTCCTTTCGTCTCTCCTGACGTCTCTTCCCGCATCCTCCCTCTATTTATGTCTCTCCTTCTCTAATCTCTCAATGTGTTGAGACTGAACAATTTTTTCTGAGGCCCGATGGAGCTACCTGGTTTAGCTATAGGGGAGATGGGCTGCGTATTCCCTCCTTGGTCGTCACCTACCCAGTCGGTCTTTAGACAGACTTCCTTTTGTCTCTCCTTGTTGTCTCTTCCCTTATCCTTCCTTTCTCATCTCCCCTGCCCCCTCCACTACTTTCCCCTCTCCTTTCTCTCCTCTCCTAATGTATTGCCTATTTTTTGATGTATTGTATAATTGTTGATCTTTTTCTGTTACATTTGATTCTCATGTAAAGCGCTCTGATACCTTCGGGTCTAGCCAGCGCTATATAAAACTCTTTAAATAAATAAATAAAAAGAAATAAAGTGTCCAGAAACGGTTTCAGAACTGACTGTTGGCATGCACAGCTAATGTATGCAATTTTATTACAAAGATGGTGTATAAACATCCAGCCAGTGTGCCAAGATTTCTCTATCTGGAATCCAGAGTCTCCACACCAGTGGCGACCAAGAAAGTCTCTACATTCCCAGTGATGTTTTTTTTCAAGGGAGAGAGCAGCTGTCTCTCTCCTAAAGAGGGGCCTTGCACGTGTCCTTGCATGAGGATGATGCCTTCCAAAAGGAGAGGGGCCGTGAAGGAGTCAAGGTGGGACAAATCGAAGACATCCTCCGCAGTACCAGAGAAGGACTTACACCGCTTTAGGCGAGTGAGGACCATATTCACCCCGGAGTAGGAACAAGACTGGGTAGCTCCACTGGAAGCAGGGTACAGAGGAACTCATTTCCAGTTGGTCCTGTTGCAAGATTGAGCACCAGGAAGGCATGTGCTACTTAGAGGACTGCAGATGCCTGCAAAGAGTGCTGGAGGAGAACCACATCGACAAGAGGCTTGCACTAAAACCCACATACTCACCACTAAAACCAGGGGAGGGCACCTAACTTATTTGGGTGGTGACTTTTGAGTTTTGGCTCAAGGAAGAGCCCAAACCGCAAGTTCTGACATGTCATGAGCACTACAACTCCATCACAGCCTTCTCCTGGCTCTGCCTCCACTTACTTGTTAGACCTTGGCAGCACAGTAGTTGCTCCAACGCCAGCAGCACAGTCACTGCCTCCAACGCCATTGCCCGTGTGGTGTATATGTGTTGGAAATGGCCTTTTTGCAGGATTATTCCAAAGGTTTTTTTGCTTCTTCTTATTTTTCCTAACCTGTTTTTGTTGACTTTAGGACTCTGGGCACATTACCACTGCTAATCAGTGCTAAAGTACATATGCTCTCTGTTTAAATTGTTAGAATGATTGGTTATCCATGATTGGCATATCTGATTTACTGGTAAGTCCCTAGTACAGTGCACTATGTGCGCCAGGGCCTGTAAATCAAATACTACTAGTGGGCCTGCAGCACTGATTGTGCCACCCACATGAGTAGCCTTGAAAGGGTTACTTCTTTTGATAATTCGGCGAAGGCAGAAAGTGTAGCCCTACGTACGGAAGAAACAGCGGGGCTCCGCATGTATCCCATAGCTCAGGCCTGGGATGACACCTTGGTTGCTTTTCACCAAGTGTGTCTACGAGGTGAGATTATTTAGATGCTCTTCCCTCTGAATGCTACCCCGACCCCCCCCCCTCCATTTCTGCCCACCTGCTCCTCTCACCTGCCCTCTCTGGGTCGGGGCCTTCGTTGATGACTCCCTCCCGCCACCCCCGCTGCGGCCGCTGCGCACCGTACTGGATGACTCCCATCACTGATACAATGATGCATATACCTGCCCGTGCCCCACCCCATCTGCTTTGAATTTGTTTTTTTTCTTTTTCAGTTTTCAGTCTCTATTTTTACAAGCTCCTATTCACTGTTTATCGTTATGAGCAAAAGGTTTTGAATATTGATTGTTTTTCAGACTTTTCTTGAGCTTTACTTGGTAACTGCAGGGCGACATTGAATGCAAAGCTATGGCTGTCCCCTGTGATGAGCGCGACACTCTGGGGTACAGCATAAGGGACACACCCTGGGAATGGGGGACATTGACACACAATACACATGCTCTCCCACGTCTTAGCACCCAGGCTATCCTGTCCTCCTTTATTTTAACGCTCCTTTTGACTGAGATGTTACCTATTGACTGGGATCCACCACACCTTTCCTACTAGATGCACTCTTAGTAGTCTTCTCGCGTGCCCAATTCCTCTTCACCTGTCAGTTTATCACCATAGGTACCCCATCCTACGTGTTTGTTTTGCCGGACAAGCGTGGGAAGATCTGTAATTCTGGCGAACTGTTGTTGTGGAGGTGTATTTTTGTACAGCGGTATTTAACATTCTTGTCATGCTATGTTTTTTTTTCCTTTTCTCCTTGAGTATTATTTTTTCATTTGATAATAATGTACAGATAACAGATGTGAAATGTCATGTTTCATCTGTGTTACTGGTGTGCTATCTTGCTTTCCTGTACTCTCATAAAAGAAATGCAATAAAACATATTCAAACAAAAAAACGAGTAGCCTTGAAAGGGGATCTCAGACCTGCCACTGGAGTGTCTGCGCACCCAGTTTTAAAATGCCATGTCGACCTGGCAAGTGCACCCACTTGCCAGGCGCCAACCTTCCCTTTTCTTACATGTAAGGCACCCCTCAGATAGGCCCAAGGTACCCCCATAGGCAGGGTGCAGTGAATGTAAAAGGTAGAACATGTGCTGGTGTGTTTTACATGGCCTGATAATGAAATACTGCCAATTTCGTGTTTTCACTATTGAAAGGCTATCTGTCCCATAGGCTAACATGGGAGTTACTTTGTAGCATCTTACAAGTATACATTTCCATTGGGACAAGATAGAGAAATGGAGTTTAGGCTCTCTGAACCCAGAATGTAATAATACATCTTTTTAGTGAGATGGTTTTTAAACTGTGTGCCACATTTGGAAAGTATGCATTTTCTTGTTTAACCATTCTGTGTGCTTCTGCTGTTTGCGTATTGGCTGTCTGGTTTTGGAGTGACAGGAGCCAGGGATGTGCATTCACTCTAGACAGCCGCAAGGGGTGTTGAGGTGTGTCCTACCTTCCTTGGTGACTCACAGCTGGGCTGAATAGACCGGGCTGCATTTAGAGTGGTGGGAGAAGTTTTACTTGCACCTGAATAAGCTGTGTCTCCTTTGCACAATGCTATCTCCCCCTCCTGTGGTCATGCTGTATCAGAGAGGACAGAACTGGTTTGAACTAGACTCAGAGACCCTACCACAAAGAGAACAAAGAGAAAATGGGGTATAAGTATTGGACCTTAAACCCCAGAGAATTACATCACTTCTGGACTCAATAGGAATCTCTGCCAAGGAAAAGAGCTGGAGCACTTAAGGAGGAGTACTGCCCCTTTGTTGTGATGCTTAACTGGGTTGGCCTGCAGTAGCTGCTTCTGCCAAGGAGAGAACAAAGACTGGAAATTGTCTGTTAACCTACTTGAAGTAGAATCTCAGGGGGTGTGTGTGCTGGCCTCCTGTTCTGAAGTCTCAGGGACACAAATACTTCACCTGCAACCTACTGACCAGCACCTGGACTCATCTGTAGACTCCTGTTTTTAAAAAGGCGGCAGTTCCAGTTCTTGAGCCCTAACAATTGTGTGGTTGGTGCGGCAAAGCAAGAAAAACAACTCTGATGCCAACAGTGATGCGACGACTTGCAGCGAGGCCAGGGGAACCGCTCATGAAGTGCACTACCCACCGCCCCGCCTGCACTGGAGCTCCGATGCCTGCCGCAGTTATTGGACTTCCCGGCAAACACAAGGAGATGATGGACGGAGCACTGAAACTTTTTAGATACTCACCCCCAGTCACAGACCAGGCTTGAATCCATCATCATTCTTTAGCTCACTTTACCACCCCAGTTCAGACCCAGCAATATGTAAATCTGTCTTGACCCTGTCCCTCATGGGAAGAATACAGCCTAAACTGCCAAGTCAGGTCTTCCCTGGTCCAGAAACAAGCATCCTGAGACCGGCTTAAGGTTAAAACATGTCATGAGCCAGACTAGCTTAAATTTAGTGGCAAAGTGAGCAAGGGACCCACGTCTGGGCCTACCCTGCCATCTTAGGGTGACCAAAGCAAACATAAGTCGATGATGGAAGGAGCACAGAAACTTTTCAGATACTCAGCCCCAGTCACATTCACAAATCTGGGTTGAATCCAGCATCATTCGTTAGATCACTTTTTTTTCTTGTTTTTATCTTCAAACAAGATGAAAGCAATGTCATTCTGATTGAAGGTTAAAAAAACTGTCAACCTTGGATGGGTTGCAAAAAAGACCTCCTAGGTAAAATATAGAAACCACAAAAAAACAAAAAGTGGGCAAGTGTTTATTTTGCGATGCCATCACAAGGACAAGGAGGTAAACTATGAACCCATGAACCCTGTCGGGGGTGCACTACCAGAAAATAAACCATCCCTAATCTAAAACAGGTAAGATAGACCTATGTTCTATATTGGTAACCCAGAGAAGATGGCATTCAATCCTCAGCTCTTGTTTGAGACCAAGGTAATGCAATGTAACTGAAGAGTGTTGATTGCGGTCTCATATGGGTTCTATATTGGTCAAATACAGATTTCACCTCATCTTTTGCACTGCCAGTGATTTCATTTGGAGAAAGGGAAAATTGAGGGAGTTATACGTCCCAAACAAAAATATTTTTTAACGTAGGACAACCAGGGAATGGCATTAGCGTGTTCTAGTTTTAGGATGTCCACTAAGATCTCTTCAGAAAATGAACAAAACAGAGAAGTCCAAATTTTAATCCACAGGAGCAAAGTGGTAGCTAAAACTGCATCTTCAAGAAAAGAAAGGTCAGATTCCAAATGGGTAATTAAATTGGCTATACTCCGTGGAGTAGCTAGCAGCATACAAAGAAACTTTGTTTGTAATAAACCAGGTGAGGTATAACCCCATACACCTGCCCCGTATGTACCCAGAGGGACACATTTCACCTTGTACAAGGTGATCAACTACTGAATTGGTTTATGACCTACTTACTTTGAGAAGTGAAATATAGCTTATATTGCCCCCTCTATCTTGCCTGCTCTCAGAAATAAGGGGTTTTCCAATTTTAAATCAAAAGAGAACAAAATGCCAATATAGTTACATTTCTGAACTCTAGTAATAGGAGTTTGTGCAACATTATTAAGGCGAGAAGGGGTATTTTTAGGCCTGCAAATCATAATGTAGGACTTTGCATGATTTATTTTGAGGTTTAATTCCCTCATGAAATCGTTAAACATATTCAATAACAGCTGGAGTCCGTTTGCTGTACTAGTCAAGAGAACTGTGTCATCTGCGTAAAGAAGCACAGGAACAACACGGGTCTGACTCGATGGGAGATCTGTGCTTTTAATGTCAATTCCTTTCTTGTGGACATTTATACAAATAAGACAAATAAAAGGCATCAAAATACAGCCCTATCTGACACCTTTATTGGACAAACAGAGAGGGGTACAATCTCCGTTGTCATCAAAACAGACCTGTTTCTTCATTCCCTCATGTAGTCTGGTCAAAACGTTGATTAATGCTTGATTTAGTCCAGCTTTTCCCATCATTGTCCAGAGCTTCTTCCTGTTAACCTGGTCAAAAGCACTTTACAAGTCTATAAAAGCCATATGGATTGCCTCACCTGTGGCTTGCACATATTTACCTGAAATCATAAGGAGGTTCAGAGATTGTGCCACTGTTCCAATTCCATGGTGGGAACTAAATTGAACCTAAAAAAAATATGTATCGCTAGCCCATTCCTCAAGAAAGGTGAAGGATTACCCGCCCCATAATTTTGACAGAGGAATCCAAGAGGGATGTAGGCCTATAACAGGTGGGTGAAATTTTGGTAAAATGTTAAAAGATTGGGACAGTAGTAGAATCCCCCTATGAGGGAGGGATCTGACCTAAGATTACACTATGAAAAACATTTATTAAAAGTGGTGTCCAAAAACAGGATTTTGTTTAAAAACTTCAATGGGTACCCCATCAAGCCCTTGAGCTTCACCTGAAGAGGACTGGCTATCATTGTGATATCAACAGTAATGTCATTGCTCAAGGCTAAGACTTCATCCGAGGAAGGAGAAGCCAGATGCTTGCCTTCAGTTAAACAGGTGATGCCAAAGATTTCCGAAATATTATGTAACCATTCTGTGGCTGGAATATGACATTCAATCTGAGGGGAATTGTTGTCACTAAAACAAGACCTGTTGATAACTTCCCAAAACGTCTTAGAGTCACGTAATGATGATATCATGGGTAAGTCGGCCCAGGCCTGGTCCCTCACTTCCTGTTTCCTAGCAGCGACAATTGCTTTATACGAAGTCCTAAACAATTTAATTTGGCAGCATTACGAGAGGATTAGTTAAGGGCCTCCTTAAGCGATTGTAAGGCTGCTGTGCACTTTGAGGAAAACTATTAAAAAGCTGAATTACAAATTGATTAACAGCTTGATTGCAAAAGCCTTAAAGCTCTGGACCACATCAACAGGTGTGGCACTCTCTGTCTAACAGACCATAATGTCCTGATAGCCCTGGGATATGAAGATGCTCCAAAATTTCTTTTCATCAATTTTGGCCTATTTAAGATGGATGTTCTTATTCATTGAATATTTTAATTCAATGGGACAGTTAGTCCCTGCTAATTTGATATGATAGTAGGGCCTGAACAAATTAAAACAATTTTGTTGTGATCGTTCAAAACTGAAGGCATTGTGTAGGAGTCAAGTACATACAGGACTATATGAGGAGAAAGGAACATAAAATTGATTATAGAACCTCTTCCTTATACTGTAAATGTGGGACAGGGGGCCGTTTTCCCTTTGAAAAGTCAGAGCTACAATAAAGATTAATTTCATGATGCTTTGGTTCATTGTGTAGTGATTTACAGGGAGTCACCATGGGTGCCCCCTCAGCCCCCAACCGGAGAGGAAAAGGGGGCCCTGCTAGGGACCCCTAAAGTCACCGGACATGGAAAGCTTTTTGGAAATCGACATCATAATCCCAGCGGTGGAAAAGCTGTCCGCGCATGATTATGTTTGGCTTCCGACTTGGAGCCCGTCGGAAGCCAGCCAGAATGACCGGCAGGTTTGAATTCCGACCGCCGCAATCCTAATATGTTGGCCGGAATTCAAACCAAGGATGTGGGTCGGAAAGCCTCATCAGCCCCCAAACCTCTTTACAACCAACCACATCAATGTCCTTAATAATTTCTAGCTAGTCAGGATAACTCAATGTATTTTTTTATACCAGCAACATTCCATGATATAAAACAAAGTGGATTTGAGATGGTTCAGTCCTGTAGAGACGGTACAAAGCCAGAGGGATCTTCATCAGGAAAGGATGGTTTAGGTGCAGGTATCCCACCCAGTCAATCAACGTTCGACAGCCCTTATAAAACAGCAAAACGATTTGGGTGCAGGAAAGATGGGACAGGAGTTGGGCTTCCAATTCTCAAACGCCTCCCCAGGAAAGGAGGGAACAGTGTTGAAGGCCGGTAGAAGAATCCCAATGGTAGAGTACAGACCAAACTTGAATTTAAGCCCGTAGGGTCTTTTGGAGAGTTATTAATCCTATGTAAAAGATGCCCAGACAATTTAAGATTTCAAAAATGTATAACCATACAGTCCCCTTGAACAGACTTCTTAGAGAGCACTACCCATTTCTTCTAACCATGATGATGCCATTTTTAAGATTCATTGTCCAACCCAATTTTTTTATTACACCAGTGGACAACCTTGTTCTTTAAACTGTGCCAACTTACTTGTCCACCTATCTGCTCTGGGGGGACCCCAGCAAGAATGACGACATATGGGGTACAATCTGGTGGACGTTGCAGATAGTCCCTAAGCCCTCCTCCCTCGTGAGCCAAGCATCCCCAAGCTTATTTCACCAAAAGATCACCAGTGTTCAGGACCATTAAAGGACAGATAGGTGGTAGTGATGTTGAAGCCCTCATAGTAAGACTTTGCGACTGATCAGGCACTGTTGGATGAGGAGGACTAGGCTCAAGCAGTTGTCCCCCTGTCAAACTGGAAGGGATGGTAATGTTCGGAGGCAGGGGCTGCAGTAAATTCCGATTACCCGGATCCAGAGATGAAGAGGAGCCTCACGCCATAAGGGTCTGAACTTTATCCCCCCCAAAAATCAACTGAGTAAAAATCTAATTCCGGAGATCAAACAGGAGAGATTATAGGTTTGAGAAAAGGAGTTTACACAGCTCCGGTGGAGCAGCTTTAATGTCCGAAGGAATATTTGAGTTAGAACCAACTGAAGGAGCACTAGATTTTCTGCACTGTTTTTTGGTTACAATGGTAGTTATTGTAGTGTCATTTTGCCTTTTACTTTTCACTTGAGGCACTTAGGTAACCTGAGTATCAACTAAGGTATCAAGAGAGGCTTCTAGAGGAGTGTGTGGGTTTAGAATAACAATAACTGGTTCCAAGGGTAGACCCGGGGGTGGTACAGCCCCCTGACTCGAGGAGTGTGCATCCACCACTGTACGAGAATCTAAGAAGTCCGTTGAGACGATTAACTTTTGTACCGGATTGTTGCGGCTTTAAACAATCTCCAATTCAGAAGAGATGGTGCCAATTGCAGAAGTTAAATACGTTGTAATTGGGGCTGTATGGAGGGCCCCTTTATCCCCACAGGACTTACTGGTTGCAATAATATTTTACCCATGAATAGAAGATACAGTCATACAAGAAGACTTGCCTAATCGTCACAGGTCCCAGGTACAAGGGTTGAAAAGACCCCAAAAAAAGCAGAAAAACACTGGGATCCAGAGCCAAGAGACAGGACAGGGCCCAGCACAGCCTCGTCTGGCCGTGGACAGGCACAGTCGGGCCCGCTCTTGGCCCGATCTTTGCCCGGGCGCGACTCGCTCTCGTCCCACTCTGTGGGATGCCTCAACTGATTTTATGGCTCTCTGGTGCCTTGTAGCTGGAGAAGCTGGGGGATAAAGTTCCCACCCCACGACTGTAGTTGGAGTCCATGAGCAGGAACAGGGCAAAATATGAGCAGTAAACAGGGCTCCATGCTGTGGGACGCCTCAGCTGATTTTATCAGCCAAGTTGTAGCCAGGAAAGCAAGAGGATGAAGTTTCCACCCTAGCAACTGCAGTTGAAGTCCAGGGGCCAACAACAGGGCAAAAGGTGAGCAGTGAACGGGAGCCCTATAGCCTGTGATGTTTGCTTTGCTAAGCCCCTGTATGGTTCTTGCCAAGTGCCAATGTATCAGCACATTCGTGTGATTGTATAAGCAAAGCCTTCAGTTGGGTCTATATTTCATAAGGGGGCCCGAGATCATCCAAACAGATCTCCCACAAGCAGCGGGAAAACAGCAAGTAGCATATGTGGCACAGTCCAATAAAGTCAGATAGCTATTAATAATGCCGTAATCACTTAGGCCGCCTCCGTTAGTAATATAAAGCGAATATCACCAGGTGCCAGCAAAACAATGCCAGATGAAGTAAAAACTTGGTATAAATCTTTCAACTTTAACACCGCTTTTCCTCATAGTATTAATGTCACTCATTGCAAGCTGAAAACTTGGCAGCTATGGATGGGGTGGCTAGCTCTTGGTTGCCTAGGCAACTGTGCTATAATTGTGGCTTGTTTATCAGATGCAAATAGAAGCATTGACTAAGCCAATAGATGGGCTTGTTGTAGGTGTAGTGCTCCTTTTATAGTAAATATACTACATATTGGAGCGTTGCTCCATCCTCATATCCAAATACATTATTTTAACCTTTTGGCACACTAGAATACCTCAGCAAAGCCGGTATGAGATACATATGCTGGGTGAGGGATGCCAGCATGGCGACAGAGCACCCGTCAGTGCAGATGACGGATAGGTCTGCAGGCTATCACCCAATTGGTGTCGCGAGTGACCACTCAGTTGGTCATCGTTCCTCTGCCCCCCCCCCCCTCCCCAGCACAATTGCATGTCAGAGTGCCAAGGTGGGGTACTCCAGAGAGGTCCACCTTCTCTTTAGTTGTGCTTCTTTCGAAGTAGGCAGGAACTGTACTTCTCCCCTAGTGGGCTTTAAACTGTAGAGGGATCTTCTGGGATGTGGCATGGCTGTGTCCTTCTGTTTGCTTATATCAATGTGCGGTTCTAACTTAGTATTATGCCTGGCCTGCAAGGAGGGAAATCGCACATTCTTTCACCTTTACCAGACTTGCCCGTTTGACCCCCCCCCCCCCCCCCCCCAGGTGTATGTCTGGATTGCAGGATTATGGGGGTTATTGGGTTGTGGCCGATATTCGGGGAAGTGGCCCCATTGGCTTATTCCTGAATGATGCAGAAGTTTCCTGGCAGTCCTTAATTGGGACTAATGCTTTAGACCTCTAGTCCATTCCTCGAGTCCTCGTAGTGCCCTCACAAAGTGGGACGATATTGATAAGTTGGATACAGGGAATTTAGTATTGGGACGATCGCTGAACCTCACGTGAGCCTTACAAATCCAGGTTCAGCATCATAGGATTAGTGGAGAAATCCTGTCAGATGGTATTTTGTGGACCACAAAGGAAGAATAGGTTGATATGTCACCTATGCCATTGAATCGGATGACATCTGCATAGCAAAACAAGTGGATAGAGCATTGGGTGTTTGTGGCACATTTGACAGTAGTGCAGGATAATTATGGTTTTACTCTAGGAAACGGGGATCTTATGCCCAGGTTCTGCCTTTCTTTGCAGTCAGTTACCAGACCAATGGTGGGACAGTACAATTTTACACTTACTCTGGTCAGTTACAACAAAGAGAGAGGTGCTGCTAAGGCAACGCCTCGGCCCCTGATGGACTATATTTAATTTTAGTTGTGTGGGAGTGGGGCTCGCTAGCTCTTCTCCATTTGCTATGTCTGGTCGATGCAGCTAGAAAGTGCCCTCTGCAAACAAGGGCAGGCCACAGGTTGCTTCAGTTAAGACATATTCACCCATGCTTTAGCCAGGGCAGCAGGCGGTTGTGGTAGTTGTCGTCTAACAAGTGTGCTGCGGTGCAAAAAAAGATTGGTAAACACTGCGTTAGAGCCATATTGATGCAACAGGATATTATAGAGCATTTGATATTCCTCATATTCAGGAAACGGCAGGTATTTGCACATAATGTTCCACTCAGGTTCACAAAGACTGGTCTGCCCCCTGGGTTTTCCTACTATGGGCTAGAACCAGAGACTGGAAGGGGCTTCTTTTGCAACCTGTGTTTCAAATAAGTTGATAGCCAATGCTGGGGAGGTGTACCTTGAAGGGCATGATTACTCCTTGGGTTGTCCCAAAAGTTTTGGGGTCAAACTGGGTGGAGTATTAAGTTCACAGTCCTTAGGAATCATCCAACAATCCTTCAACCCAAACAAGGGCAGTTAGCGATACTCTGTATCAAGGAGTGGGTAACATACATCGGTTATTCAGCGACAGCATGCCCCGGGGGCACGCACGCTTCACAAAACACAGAGCTGCAACCAAAAAGGTGCCAAGTGCAGAAACCAGTAAATAGATTTAATATATGTGTGTCTCTGGCCTTACAGCTGGGTGAAGCCAATCTCCTTTAGAGGTACACACAGGTGAGAATTTGGTGCTTCTTACGGTTTGCATGACCAATGCGGTTTGTGGTATCTCCCCGCGGATCTACTGATGGTACACGGCAGCTGAACAGAGAATGGGGAATCTGGGAGTCCGACACCTTTGCAAGTTTAAGCTGCCAGGGTCAGAGAGGGGTAGCAGGTACTGGCATCTTTGATCCGACGGCAGTTAGGCAAGCGGGGTGTGCTGCGTAACTAGATTTGACACCAATAAGGTGTTGACTGGGGGTTTAGCAATCAGAAGGGTCTGTGCAATTGTCTGGTCAACTAGGTGAAGTAAATGCATCCCAGAACCAAGGAAGGTGACCTGTTGGAAGAAGGGAGGCATGGCATGGGCAGGATGGCACCCTTGCTCATTGTCACATACTTCTAGTTATGAACATTCCTGTACATCATGATTTCGAAAGCTAAGGGACTGTTCACATGTTAAGGACAACCATTCTTGCCCTAAAAGCCAATGTAGGCAGGCGGGTTATGGAAGTGGTCACCCAAGTGGGCTGCAGTCCCGTAGATGTGGGACACCGGTGTTCAGGCACACACCGTGCTAGTAGGACATCAGCTAGGTAAGAGCAGCAAATAGATGGGGCATTGTAAACCAGGTTGTCAGAAACCGTCCAGCCCAGAGTTGGCGCGGAGCTGAGTCATGTGCCGCAGTGGAACTTTCCCGCATGGGGTGAATAGTTCTTGGCACAACTTAACAGGCTAAAAGAGCCTTTTGTTTCATCAGACACTAGCTGATCCTGTAGGGGCTGGGACTCAGGGAGGAGCCCCTCCAGCCTTGTCGCGTCGCGCTAGGCAAGCGTCGCTTCTGGGGTTCAAGGACAGGGGGAGGGGTATATAGGCCTCCCCACCATCTTGTTGTCCTCTTTTGCGTAGCGGACATGCCGTCTCACACCCTACCGCTTATCCGGCATGGTTTGCGGCAGAGACTTTTTTAATGTAGTCTTTTTTTATTGCAGGCGGAGTTACAGGGTGATCTGGAAACAAAGGGGTACAGAAGGGTACCTCTGCGCGGAACCATGGTGGGTGCCAGAGCCAAATCCTAGGAGCCTCATGGGAGGTTCCTGGCAAACCATGCCAGCACCCCTATAGTCATTTGGGCGGTTGTGCTCCTGAACAATTGGGTATTTGCTATAGTACGCTCCGCCCCGAAAGGGGCATGAGTAATAAGGAACCATGTGTCACGTGATCCAGGAAGAGGATCGCCAGAAGTGGCAGCACAGATGGGGTTCGCTCCAGTGCTGCTTGGCTCATCAGGCGGCCCAGATGGTTGCATGCCCTTGGATCGCCCGTCAGATAACCCACCATATTACATAACGGTGTATGTAATAAACCTGCAGCAACTTTACCCAAACAAGAAATGTGTTGTGTGTTTATTTATTAGCATGCATGTTACGTTGGAGGGTGGGGAAGGTTGCCAATGGTGTATTATGCCAGACGAAGTAAAAACTCAGTATACATTTTTCAACTTTAACACCGCTTTACCTCATAGTAAGAGTCACCAGTAAAGACACCCCGGAGTTAATGAATGCTTCCAGCCAAACACTGAATTGGTCAGCCCTCCTCCTCCTCTGCAGTGTGGAGCAAATGAAGAAGGCAGGAGTCAGCGGGGTCTTCAAGCCCTTGGATTTGCCAAAGCTCTGCTCCTCAGCACCACCTGGCGTCCACCATCGCCTCCCAACATCCTCTAGCATCTCCCACGTGTCTCGTTGCAACCCAGCGTACTCAGCCAAACTTCTGATTCTTCGCCGTCTCAGATCCGTATCCCAGAGTGCTTCCCCTGCCACGCTCGATGTCAGACCCTCTGGAGTTCTGGACTTTTTGGTTCCGTCCAGAGGTGTCAGGGATAACACCCGAAGACCCCGGAGTTCTGCCTGTCTCGGTGCACAAATAAACAGAAACACGGGCTTCTCGATGGTGGCGTCAAAGACCAAAGGTTTATTACTGCAGGGACACAGAAGTCACAGTGTCTAGGAGCCTGTTCGATTTGTGCAAAGAGGGTTGCTCCTTATATACTAAAAATTGGGCTTGAGGCAAATTCTTTACATGTTAGTACATTCCCAAACCTTTGTGTCCTAAACAATAAATATTTGGCATTGCACAGGAATCGTCAACAATATCTGATGTCAAAACATTACGAACGAGGGGTTCCCACTGTTCCATCATAATCCCATTTCAACTTTTCATTCAAGACCCGGACCGCCTCATCGTAAATTTCGTTACCTCCCCCTAATAAAGGCCCAGAAGGAAAGGAGCAGAGCCAGGTGCAGAAGATAGAAAAGCAGGATAAGAGATGTTTGTGGGTCGTAAATGGGCAAGGCTACCAGCTTCGGCCGCCTAATCATGATCAGGCCAACGAACACGAGAACCAGTATAGCAGGACTAGCCTCGGGCAGAGGAGGCAGCTTCTGTCGAGTCATGCAGCCATGGCGTGTTCTGTTCTAAGGTGCACGTGTCACTAGAGAGGTGAATCTCCGGCTAAAGCCTACGTGTCCTTAATCGAAATGAAGTAATCAGAGGTCATTGCGTGTCCATTGTCTATGTGAGGGCAAGAAACACAAAATGGCTGCCATAATCTAAGATGGATGCCATGGGTAGATCAGAAATGTGTTTGTAACAGGAGTACTCTTGCTCGTAGCATAGCGAAAACACCAGGATATACTAAATGGACCATTTGCGGTTCGCTGATACCAAAGTTATGTATTTACGACAATGTTGAAAACACGGGTTCAAATCGTCACGGAACCTCAGACCCTCCTTTTGCCCTTACATAGGCAATTACTCAGTCTATGTCAGAGTCTAATTCTATGCTCATCAGGTCAGTGACATGCTGTTGTATCATCATCCTCTCTCGCGCCTTTTCTCCAAACGCAGGTGGTTTTCTGAAACAGGTTGCAGCACAGAGACTACACAAAGCTGGACAACACTGGATAATCAGGCAGCATGAGAATAGGAATACTAAGATGACACCAATGACCATCAGAACCTTCCATCCCCACGCTGATATCAGAGTCCAAAACCACTCCATGAAGGACCAGTTTCCCTTGTCTACGTGTATAGAGTCGGAAATCTTGTGTAGCTTAGAGATCGCCTCATAGACTGTTGGAGCGTTTTTGGGAATAAAGACACAGCAGCTCGATTGGATCATTCTGCATACCCCACCTCGATCTGCAAGTATTACGTCTAGAACCATACGGTTCTGCAACGTCATGAGTCGATCCGCCTGAAGCTCAGCTGTCAAGTTGCTAAGGGCACCAGCAGTTTCGGTAATAGTAGATTCAACTACCCGTGTTAGCTGACGTATATTTCTACTATTGGCCATAGGCCCCCAGAACGGAAGGAAACCTTTGAAGAAGTCTCCAGCTTCCTGACCAGCAGTATCTTCCTTACTGAAGACACCTCTTGCTACTCTGGTCTTGTGATAGTCTGAAGAAGCAGTGTACGTTGGAGGCAACAGTCGAGCAATATAACATGAACCTGAAAAGTCAGCAGGCAACCATGTATACGCTCTGTCTTGACAAATGAAGTAGGTACCCCTAGCAGTAAGAAAGGCAGGGGAAGAGTTAGACGGAAACACGTAAGTCTCAACGCACTCACTCCTCCCTAGCTGAGCTCTCGGATGTCTCCCATTTCCTTGCAAACAGACCTGACCTCGGTGAGGTACGACCCAGATTGGAGTGGAGCTTTTACGCTTGCTTTCTCCCAAACTAAGGCGATACTCTGTAGAATTCCAACTCAAATATACCCGTAATTCATCTCTAGGGTAAGATGGAGTATTATTGACGTCTTTAATCATGTCAATAATTCCCTGGACTAAAGCTTTGTTGGCAGAGTTGTATTTAGTGGAACGTGGTGGACGCGGAGGATAGGTCTCAAGGGCATAGGCAAAAATGGTCTGAAAGGCCTGAAATGATCCATTATAGCTAAAAGGCAAAACCAGATAGGGAATGCCTTTATCCATAGTGTGGGGTATCAAGCCACACACCCAGCAGTCTGTAGTGTTAACTACCAGTTGGTGTTGGTGCAAGAGTTGTACAAATGTGTTATTGATAAACTCTGAGCGTCGAGCTTGTTCGTGTTCAGGAAATGAGTGAAAAGAATGCATAGAAGAAAAAGTAGAGGTAGCAGGATCAAGGGGAGGTACTGTAGTTACTGGCATAAAAATTAAATGCACACCAAAAATGATTCCACCCACCAACGTTATCAAAACAATTAAAAATGTAATGGCACATTGCATCAGAAAACATTTGCTATGAAGAATTCTGTAAAGTCTATTTCTGCGAACATAAATTACATTTTCTCGTTGCAGCTCAGGAAGCTCCATCTTCTACAATCCGCTCGCGACCACTGATGATGTGTACGTAGATGAAAATGCCTCTATCAGCCCTGGGAGTTCCCAGAACTAACGAAAGATCGACCTTGTGTCTGACCCCCGCAGATTCAACTAGGCACACAGCCACGACCCTACGGCTACCCAGACGGCAAGGCAATTTTAAAACAATAAAACAATAGCAAACTTCCTGGCTGGAGGCAAAGTGTCAAAATTTCAAATGTGTAAAATAGGCAGTTTCCTGCTTTATTTGTCCATATTGCGAGACCGTAAATTGTATCTCAGTTTAGCAGGAGCTGTTTGATCTGGAAACAGTGTATTTTCAGCAGGTGTTGCAATGTTTAAGTTCGCAGATGGCAAAGTTTCTTTTGATGCAGAGGACAAATGTTCAGGATTCAAAGGAGCAATTTCAGGAGGAGAGCCAGAGTTCGTTGTGTCAGTTATTAGTTCGGCATCGCTGAAAGGGATAAACCTGGGTATTTGTTCAAACTCAGAGGCACCGATTCCCTTCTTCACCCAGTTATCGTAAGGAAGTGGCAGGGGCACACGTTTGACGTGCGTCGTGTGAATCCAGTTCTTCCGTCCGGCCACACGAATAGCAGTTCTCGTCGCTAGCAGCACCTTGTATGGGCCGACGAATCTGGGTTGAAGATTTTTCGTTCTTGCAAAATTCCGAACAACAACGTGATCCCCTGGTTTCAGCTGATGACCTGGACTCCCCGGTGGCTTTGGCAATGCATCGAAAACCTGTTGGTGAATAAGACTCAATTTAGCAGTCAAGTCGTAAAGGTAATCAATCAACATTGGATATTCCAGAGAACAGAATTCTTTTGGCCTTGGCACTCCCCAAACATTAGCGGGACGACCAAAAACTATTTCGTAAGGACTAAGCCCTACTCTGGAATGCACAGTCGATCTCGTGGATAACAAAGCCAAGGGTAGTGCATCTGGCCAGGACAAACCCGTGGATGCCTGTATTTTAGCAAGTTTTAGTTTGAGGGTGCCATTGTAACCCTCAACTAAACCAGCAGACTGGGGATGGTTCGCACTGTGGAACTTTTGCTTGATCCCTAGACCGGCACACACACTCTGCATAACTTTCCCTACAAACTCACTTCCGTTATCTGACCATACAATCCGTGGCATTCCATACCTAGGGAAGTATTCTTTGAGAAGAATTTTGGCAGTTGACAGGGCAGTGTTGTCCTTCAGTGGATATGCTTCGATCCATCTGGAGAAAGCACAAACTACCACTAGGACGTATTTTAGATTGTTGCAACGATCCATGTGAATGAAGTCTAACTGGATCACTTCAAAGGGGCAAGAAGGAGGAGCGAAGTGACCAGCAGGTGTGGGGATTCCCTTGCCAGGATTATGCATCAGGCATACCATACAATTTTTCACCACTCTCTCTGCACACTTACTAATCCCATCATTCTTCCAGACTGGAGCCAACATCTTACAGATCCCTTTAGAACTAATATGCGCTGCTCCATGTGCCATCGTCACTACTGCAAGCACATACGCATCAGGCAACATCCAACGCTGTTGTTCCGACAAATCAATCCAACACCCACTCGAGTCCAATTTACCTGTACTCTCTTTCCATGCAAGCTTTTCCTCCTCAGTCGCCTCCTTCTGAATTTCTTTCACGCTTTCCACCGTGTCCTCACACATTCCAGACTCAGAAATCCATCTTGCAGACGTAGCAACATACATTCTACTCATCATATTCCTAGCTGTCTGTTTAGCGGTTTCATCAGCAAAAGCATTCCCACGACCAACATCATCCGTGATTGCTTTATGAGCACTGCATTTCACAATCGCAACTTCAGTCGGCAATGTTAGAGATTCCAACAAGTCGTTAACTAGCTGACCATGTTGGATCTTAGTCCCATGGGACGTAATGAAACCTCTCTCTTTCCACAAACGGCCAAAACTATGAGCCAAGCCGTACGCGTACTGACTATCTGTGAACACATTCACTCTCTTTCCCTTAGTTAAAACACACGCTCTCGTTAGCGCAATTAATTCCGCAGCTTGGGCAGAATTCTGACTCACTCTTGCGGTCTCCACAATCGTACTCAAAGTCGTTACTGCATAGGCAGCAGTCACATCACCATTCTCCAATTTAAAGCAAGACCCATCAACATACAACGTGCCATCTGGATCTGACAACGGAGTGTCTTTTAAATCAATTCGTCCTTTTATCTCTTCCTCGGTTCTGAAACAACAATCATGGGGTTCAGAATCACTCGACTCCTGATTAGTCGGCAACAATGTTGCTGGATTCAATACATTGCATCTTTTGATCTGTATATGACTCGCTAGCAGTGTCAGCTCGTAGCCAGATAACCTAGCACTGGTAAGGTGTTGCGTCTTAGTTCAATTCATGAGTGTGTCCACAGCATGAGGAACCATGACCACTAGCATGTTATTCATCACCAAACCAGCAGATTGTCGAATGGAAGCTGCAGCTGCTGCTGTAGCTCTCAAACAACTAGGCAACGCTATAGCTACCGGATCTAATGTTGATGAAAAATACGCGCAAGGGCGTTGTTTATCACCAAATCTCTGTGTCAAGACACTCAACGCACAACCTTCTCTTTCGTGAACATAGAGCGTGAATGGCTTGCTGTAATCGGGTGTACCCAATACAGGAGCTGAACATAGTGCATTTCGTAACTCAGAAAAACTCTCCTGACATTCAGCAGACCATGGCACCGGACTCGGAACATTTTTCCCAGTCAAAGCTACCAATGGTTTTGCTAAAAGAGAAAAATTTGGGATCCACTGCCTACAATATGAGGTAATACCTAAAAAGGCACGTACTTCTCTCTGTGTGCGGGGAACATTCATCTGTGTAATTGCTTTTATTCTCTCTGGGGTCAACTTCCTTCCCTCCTTTGACAAGAGATGACCTAGGTAGGTTACTTCTTGGCAACAATATTGCATTTTCGAAGGTGACACCTTGTGATTCAAATTGGACAAATGATGCAATAAGGAAATTGTAGCTGCTTTGCAAGTTTCCTTGTCATCGGCAGCCACTAGAAGATCATCTACATACTGCACTAAAGCTGAACCAGGAGGAAGTACAAAGGAATCTAACTGACTTTTTAATGCCTGACTGTAAATGGATGGACTCTCACAATAGCCTTGTGGAGCACGTTTAAACCTGAAGCTTCGACCTCCTAAAGTGAAGCCGAAAATATCTCTGCTTTCCTCGGCTATCGGAATGCTGAAAAAGGAATTCTTCAAGTCGATAACTGAAAACCATGTGGCTGTTGCAGGAATCAACGTTAACAATGCAGTGATGTCTGGAACCACAGGAAACTGTGGAATCACAATTTTATTAACCTCTCTAAGATCTATTACAAACCTATATACTGGAGGCTTTGAAGGATCAGTACGTTTCAGAATTGGCAATACAGGGCTGTTACAGACATTTCCTCTAGTTTCCTCAACCACACCTTTCTTAATCAAATCTTGCACAATCAATAAAAGTGCACGTTCACCCTCACTAGAGATTTTGTATTGAGGAATTCGTGGAAATTTGACATTTGCTTTCAAAGTGACTACATATGGTGGAATTTCTAAAAGGCCTACATCGTTAGGACCAGTCGCCCAAAGAGTATCAGGGAGTGAACGCAGCTCTGGCGGGAGTGCATCCATCGACAAGTGATTCTTTTACCCAATGTAAGCTGTACTCCTTCTGGAGAACAGTACAATGTCGCATATAGTCGTTTTAACAAGTCTAAACCAAGCAGATTTTCATTACAACCTGTCGTCAAAATCAAGGGTGCTTTCAATTGACGGGGTCCAACAGAAATAGACAAAGGACCAGATACAGGGTTGTAAACAGGGGCGCCTGAGAAACCTACAGAAACATTTGTTAAGCCAGACAAAGGTGCGCCAGGGAGTTTCTCATGTATGATAGAACTTTTTGCTGCACCAGTATCCAACAGAAACGGTTCGACTACACCTGATGTTGCTACTGCGACATAAGGCCCACTCTGATCCACTGGAACTGATACTACTCCCTCTCTTTGTCCATGGCTGTCCTAGTACTCACTTTGCTGAAATCCCTCATCATTTTCACAATAGTCTTCAACGTGATACTGTTGAGATCTATTTTGTTGAGCAGACTGTCCATTTCGTTGATCAAAATGATTAGAAGGGCGATCATTCGTCTGAGGAGGCATAGCACCTCGTCCTCGACCCCTAGAATTTTGCACAAAACCACCACGACCTCTCTGAGCTGCTGCAGCGTTATTCTGCGCTAAGACAGGACACTCATTCTTATAATGACCTTCTTTCTTACAATATGCACATTGATTCCACTGGTATTGCGGTCTCTGAGAACCATAATCTGTCCTTTGATATGACCCTTGCTGCGTATTAGTCTGGTTCGTGCGAGGCGGATATGCTTGCTGTAAAAGAACTTTAGTTTTTGTATCTTTCGTCTTCTTCTCTGACTTTTCCTTCTCCTCTTTATCCCTGTTTTCATAGTACTGGGCAGTCGCAAGAATTTGCGCAGTCGTAGAGACAGCCCACGCACTCTCAGAGTCTTTTAATTTATTACTAAGTTCTGGCAACAAATTGTGTACAAATTTATCAACGAATAGTCTCTGTCCTCCTTCTGTGCTCATATTCTGACCACTGTGATCTACAAAAGTCTCTTCGAACCTTGTGAAGAAGTCGGAGACACTTTCGTCTTTCTTCTGCCTGCATGCGGACAACTTGTCCCAGTTAACGCGCAATGCTGGCATCAGAGTCTTCATTAAGTCAGTTATTCTACCTGGTAAATTAGCAATTAGAGGTTCGGGTTTGGAACCACCTGTTTGCTGACCATCTGCTGCAATTATAGCTGCCCAATCACCACCTAGAGCAACTGGATGATTTTCTTTACGAATTTTAGCCCAAATTGGTTGCGGAACTACATTCCCAAATAACATGTCAATGTCCGCTAGATTCATCACGCAAGCCTCAACTGTCTGTGCTAACTCCTTATAATATCCGGCTGGATTTTTCCGCGGATCTGGCAAGGCCTGCTTTACTGCTAATACCTCAGCTCGATTCCACGGAATGTGTATCCACACTCTCTGGAATTGGGCCGGAGCGGCAACAATACCATTGACAGCATCAGCTTGTACAGCTTCGCGCCAAATTGGAGGAACCTCCCTCATTGGATATTGGCGATTCTGCTTAGTACTACTCTTCTCTAACTCCCTTGGTGAACGAAGTGATGGATCATTCCTATAACTTAAAATTAGTTCCATCGCTTCTTTTATATCCTGACCAACTATCATACCAACTATCATACCAGCAGCAAACTCTTTCTGAACACTAATTAATTCTTCTAAATTCGATTCAGAGTCATCTTCTTCTAATTCCTCACGTAAAAGGGAGCACATTTCGTCGAACACATATCGTTGTGTTGGTTCTTTCCATTGCATAAATGTATCTAATACATCTCTAGTACTATATCTCCTACTCTTCGAAATCCATCTAAGAGCTGTGGAATCTAGTATTCCCCGTTCTTCAGTACTGGGAAGCTGACTACGTCTCTGCACAGAGTCAGAAGTAGGAGTCTTAATCAGAGTTTTATAGAAGGGAGATAGAATATTCGAGACAGAATCAGTGATTCTCCGACGAACAGAAAGTGGAGTCATAATACTGGAAGAAGCAGAGAACACAGTAGCAGTTGGGACAGATAGAACAGGAACAGTAGGAGTATCAGGCAAATTAGCTTGTGAAACAGCAGGTGTAAGTGATACAGGTATAGGCAAAGAAGCCGGCAACCCTGGAAGAGGGGGTGCCGAAGGAACATTAACATTGACAACAGGAGGTACAGGAGCTTGATTCTGGGGAGCAGGAGCAGGAATACCAGGTTGTCCAGCAACCGGTAAAGGTGGAACCGTAGCACCCTGTGCGTACGGTGGGGGTGACCGTAACAAGTAAGACAACAGAGGGTCATTTTCGGGGTCCTCTACTATCTTAGCTGTACTCGATGGCAAGGCAGGATAGCACTTGTCTATTGCTAAATTACGCTCTCTATTGGCCACCTCCATTGCTTTCTCAGATTCGTTGACTTGCAGCTGCTTAGCAGACTGCTCTAAAGTCAACTCTTGCTCTTTCTGTTCTTTCTTCAACATTTTAATTTCTCTCTGTTTAGATTCCTTTCGCCAATAACGAAGAGAATCAAACATTGCCGGCCGGGCTTTCTTCTTGAACAATTTCGTTTCTAAATTATCAATAACTTGGGGTTCAAAACTACCATGCAGTGGCCAACTAAGGACACCGTCTTTCTCTGTATATCGGACCCATACCTCATTATAAGATATAGGACCCACTCCAAACTTACAATATAGATCATAAAGAGGAGTTCCGATCGGAGGAACCAGACATGAGTCTTCCAACCGGGAATCACTGTTGCAACCAAAACACGACAACATACAATTTTTCTGACTTACCATTTTATAACCCGGAACACAGAACGAACAAACACAAACCAAAATGTGCACTCGAACCAAGAACTTAGGCCTACCAAAAGCGAACAAATGTATCGATACCCAAACTAAACCAATAGATTATCGTAACTAGAACAACCAGTGATAATCTTACGAAACCAAACCAAACCAAGAACTAAAAGGATTTTATCCAAACAGGAACAACCCTTACGAAGTAACCAACTAGCAACCACTTAATACTTAACTGAGGCACTGAAGACGTCACCAAGGAGAAACCCGTCACGTCTCGCCGTACTAAGGACTGCAACTCGGGTCCAAGACAGGGCGACGGTCAAGGCAACGGACCACTGCAGCCGTCCTGAACGGGAACCCTCGTGGAAGAGAACGTCGGGCCACTTTTGCGATATGCCGGGATCGATGAAGTGGGGCGCCTCCCTCAGGAATCTTCACACGAAGCTTCTCGAACTCTTCAGGCTTTTGGACCAGTACCGAATGACGTCGCCCCACGTTGGGCGCCAATTGGAGTTCTGGACTTTTTGGTTCCGTCCAGAGGTGTCAGGGATAACACCCGAAGACCCCGGAGTTCTACCTGTCTCGGTGCACAAATAAACAGAAACACGGGCTTCTCGATGGTGGCGTCAAAGACCAAAGGTTTATTACTGCAGGGACACAGAAGTCACAGAAACTACACACGGGCAGTGTCTAGGAGCCTGTTCGATTTGTACACAGAGGGTTGCTCCTTATAAACTAAAAATTGGGCTTGAGGCAAATTCTTTCCATGTTAGTACATTCCCAAACCTTTGTGTCCTAAACAATAAATATTTGGCATTGCACAGGAATCGTCAACAATATCTGACGTCAAAACATTACGAACGAGGGGTTCCCACTGTTCCATCATAATCCCATGTCAACTTTTCATTCAAGACCCGGACCGCCTCATCGTAAATTTCGTTACCTCCCCCTAATAAAGGCCCAGAAGGAAAGGAGCAGAGCCAGGTGCAGAAGATAGAAAAGCAGGATAAGAGATGTTTGTGGGTCGTAAATGGGCAAGGCTACCAGCTTCGGCCGCCTAATCATGATCAGGCCAACGAACACGAGAACCAGTATAGCAGGACTAGCCTCGGGCAGAGGAGGCAGCTTCTGTCGAGTCATGCAGCCATGGCGTGTTCTGTTCTAAGGTGCACGTGTCACTAGAGAGGTGAATCTCCGGCTAAAGCCTACGTGTCCTTAATCGAAATGAAGTAATCAGAGGTCATTGCGTGTCCATTGTCTATGTGAGGGCAAGAAACACAAAATGGCTGCCATAATCTAAGATGGATGCCATGGGTAGATCAGAAATGTGTTTGTAACAGGAGTACTCTTGCTCGTAGCATAGCGAAAACACCAGGATATGCTAAATGGACCATTTGCGGTTCGCTGATACCAAAGTTATGTATTTACGACAATGTTGAAAACACGGGTTCAAATCGTCACGGAACCTCACCTCGCAGTCTGGGCAGTGTACACACCCCAAAATGGACACAGCTGCGGCGGGTGACGGAGATATGCGGCGGTCATGGGTGCTAATGCCGCATCTAGTTTCCTTCGTGCTCGACCGACTTTCCCCCCTCTGCAATTGCCACTGATTTTGGCCCTTTTCTTACAACCTCTCGTAGAAGAAAGGTGCTTCAGGGAGGAAGGGAGAGCAAAATCTTGCGACTAGGGTTGGGAGGTGAAACTCATTGGAGCTACTCGGAACTCCTTGTGAAGTTCTGTCAGCAAGCCGCCATATTGCAGTCATTAAATGTCCCAGTCCCCGAGTCCTGAAAAGTTTTTATGTGTTTTAAATGGGGCAAAAGTGGGCATGGTAGTGGTGCCCAGCCCCGGGCACTCAATCTGGGGACCCATAGAAGGCTCACCCACACTGGGTCCAAAATAAAAAATAAGCACCTGGTACTGCTGTAATCCTGCAGCCCTCCTGTCAAATACAGAGGTATTCCGGTGGGCACTTAGCACAGCACCCCAGTGAGGCACCGCAGTACTCTAGGGGAGATGCTGCTCAAGCTTTACTGCCATAGCACCAATGTACCATGCAAGCTTCCTCCAGGGAAGCTTGTACTGTAACATGGGGGTGAAGCTTGATTGGTGGGTGTTGCAGTACTTTACAAATATTTTTTTAATTAACTAGATGTGGATTTGGTGTATGCAGGGGAATGGGGATCCATTGGATGTGCGGAGTGGGGGGCTGGTTGAGTATGATAAAAAATTCTTTGAAAAATAAGGGACATTATAATTGGGTAAGGTAATAAGATCCTAGTTTATTAAAAAAAAAGGAATTCACAGGGAAAAAAAATAAAGGCTAAAGTTACATTATAGTTAAGGGTTGAAATAACCTAAAAACTAACATTCAAAAACAAAATAAAAAATGCTGACATTGACCAGTTATATTTTACTTTGGAAACGTTTTTTACAGAACTAGCTTCATGCATGTTTAGCCAATAAAATATTGCAGCACTCAAGACATGTTAAGTGACATCATTAATGGCATCTCGAAAACAGCTGTACAGGTTGACACCAAATAACAAAAATCATTATTCCTGAGTAAAGACCTAACTTTTTGTCAGATTAATAACATTCTGTTGAACTATTTTTTCTATATCCGAGAGCAAAGTTTCCGATTGGAATTAACATGAAATCAACATTTTGGGACCACACGCTTTTGTAGGCCCCGCTTGACAGACTGGCTTCCAAAGGGGCTGAAGTTGATCAACTTTATTTTTGGAAAGTTTTGTGCAGATTCATTACATGATGGTAACATTATCAGCAAAACAAATATCTCTCTTACAATGGAAACTGTATATATATGCACTCACACTCAGGGCCGGACTGGGAACCAAAACCGGCCCTGGCAAAGTGCTCGGCCGGTTGCCCCCCTCCCCACTCGGGAGGTTGGAGGTGCCGCCGAGCTCTTTGCTAGGGCCGGTTTTCGGCCGATTTTGCTGCTATGCTGCAAATAGGCCCTGTAACAAAGTAGGCCCCCAGGGGCTCAAAACCGGCCCCCACCCTTGCGGCGCACCGGGGGATTGCCTGGTGCCCGCTATGGCCAGTCCGGGCCTGCTCACACTTACAATTAGTGAGACCATGGCATACAGCTTTACAGCTTTTGATGCTTAATAAAAACCATTGCAAAATTTCCCATTCAATTGATCCGATGGGTGTATATTGGTATTTCTTGAGATAGCCTTCAGTTTTGCATGTAACTCACAGCTTTAAAACCATCTGGCTCTTGAGCGTAACATCTAGTCAGGACCGGACTGGCCATAGGGGCATCCAGAATTTTCCCAATAGGCTGGAAGGGTGGGGGTCGGTTTTGCAGCAGTGAGGACCGTTTTTATGTCTCGCCTAGGCAGCGCACATGCGCTGAGCTAGGAGATGATATTTTGAAATTGGTCTGCTCCTTTTCAAGCACACTTGTGTCCATAAGCCTGATTTTGGTTTATCTTGCTCATTTTTTCAGACCTGACAGGTTGCTATCGCACTTTTGCTCGATTAACCTCCAGAGTTGGATACCTAGAGGACATCTTAAGTAAAGATAGGTAATACTATATTTCATGGACTTTTATCTTGCCTATCATTGGTGCATTCGGGGTCTATTCTTCCACTCCATGTTATTTATGTGAAAAGATATACCTGTTGACCCGGTATTTGCTGCTTGTTGGTTAGTGTGGTCTTTCAGCAATATAAACCCACTGTATTGACTATACCTATAATGTACTATAGATAATACAATCGTCCCGATGCCAGATTATGTGTCATTTTTGATGTTCCTATCATATCTTACAAACTCGCTTATGTGTCTATTTTTCGCAGGTTGTCCCGATCTTTTATAAACCCAGTTTCAACCTGTGGCAAGACTCTCAATAGAGCTAGCACATATACACAGGACATCCGTATTATTCCCAGTTTGCGTGAAGATTGTAAGTTCTTGTTGATAGTTGTCTCTGCCCCTTGTTCACTAGTACTGTTCTCAAAAGGCTATGACAACATCAAGCACTCTAGATAGTTTTATTAAACCAGTCTTTCTGAGTTTCCTTCCCTTGCTCTGAATTCCTACAGAGTCGCGCTTGAATATTTGAGTAAATACCTTCAATATCTATGAGCTAGCAACTTGGGGTAAGGAGCCGTATTGGAGCTTTTCCATTGAGGATTCATTTGGAACTATTCTCTTTCAAAAAATAAGGTATGATATTGTGTTTAAATACAGCTCTCACCTTTACTGACCCTCTATTCTCAGGTCTCTTTCTTCTTGCTACTTTTCTCTCCTTTTCCATTCTCCGTTTTTTCCTTTTTTTCCTTTCTTTTCACTTTTCTTACTTTCCCCAGCACTATGTGTCACATACATTTTAAGTAGTACACAAATGAGATCTAAGCCTTTTTTTCCCCACGACTTTCGTGGGTCCTTACGCTCTTTGCTCCCTATTCAATTTTAATTAAATTGTGAGTTTAAATCAGGCGATTCTCATTCAGTCTTTGTATGAGAACCCTGTTGTTGTAGACAATAAAAGAAAACTATGTGGACCTCTAATTCCCTTTGCTTTTGCTGTCTGTTTGAGCATCACTTTTATTAAATGTGTATTAGGCCCACCGTTTCTGTGCAAACCTTCTCTTTTCAGGCTTGTATTGATGTTTATAGGTAGGCCTAATTTTAACGATGTCCAAGTAGTATATTTGTTTTGTTTAAGTCCTTTAGTACATGTATGTATTGTAAATCGTCTTCTAAAAACCTGTTTTTTAACAAATTCTTATTGTATATATGTTTATATTAACAGCCCTGAAGAAGTCCCTTGTGGACGAAACGTGTCGGCTGTTTGGTGTTCATTATTGAAAATAAATAAAGACAAGAAAACATCATCTTTCGTGATTGATTGTATTTATAAATATTGTTCTTTGAAGTATTTAGTGGTGCACCTTTGCGGTTGTTCAGTTGAATCTAGTTCCCTAGGGAATAGGCACAGTTACGGTGGGTGCCAGACAGTGTGCACACAAACCCCAATTGGAACTTGAGGGGAAGACAAATATTTGGGGAGAAAGGAAGTCAGGTCCTGATAACAAGAAGGGTTCATCGTTTGGCTTTTGTTATTCACACTCGTGCTTGTGCTGGCATCCACCTTGCGAGAGCAAGCAGCGGCGCGTATGCTAATTGAAAACATATGGTTCTCGCGCCACCGCTACTCGCTCACGCAAGGCGGATGTCAGCACAAGCACAAGTGCTTTAAAACAGCTGCTGCTTGTGCTCTTTTGTTGAAAGACGGGAAATTACAGGTTTTCAGAACATGCAGATTCAAGTCTTCACTATAATTGTTTCTTTCATTTGTTCTGCATGTATTTATTTGCTTATAATAATGTAGTATCCTCAGAGCATTACGAATAGCCACAAACCGTTAAACTCTGCAAACATGTACGGGTTTTAAAGTCATACCATTGTCACAATGAAATGTGAGCTTTAGAGTACTCACCCTAACCACAAATGCCTTGCATTAATGGCTGACTCACTCTCACTGACTATCCCACTCGCACTGACACTCTCACAGACTCTCACTCTCTCACAGATACTCACAGACTCTCACTCTCACTGACACTGACACTCACTGACTCTCTCACTCACACTGACACTCTCATTGACAGACTCTCTCACTGACAAACTCTCCCACTGTCTGACTCTCCCACTCTCTCACTGCCAGACTCCCACTGACAGACTGACTCACTCACTCACTCTCGCTGACAGACTCACTCTCGCTGACAGACTCACTCTCACTGACAGACTGACTCTCCCACTCTCTCTTACTAACTGACTCACTCTCTCTGACTGACTCTGTCACAGACTCTCTCTCACTGACTGACTGACTCACTCACTCTCACTGACTGATAGACTCACTCTCACTGACTGGCTCACTCTCTCTCACCCACTCTCATTGCAAGACTCTCACTGACAGACTGACTCACTCACTCTGTGACAGACTCTCACTGTCGGACTCTCCCACTCTGTCACTAACTGCCTCTCCCACTCTCTCTCACTGACTGACTGAATGACTCACTCTCACTGACACTCTCCCACTCTCCCTCACTGACTGACTCTCCCACTCTCACTCACTCACACTGACTCAATCTCACTTTCCCACTCTCTCTCTCACTCACTGACTGACTCAATCTCACTTTCCCACTCTCTCTCTCACTCACTGACTGACTCTCCCACTCACTCTCACTCACTAACTCTCTCATTCACTCTCACTGACTAACTGACTTGCTCACTCACTCACTGACTGACTCAGTCTCACTGACTGACTCACTCTCACTGACAGACTCTCTCACTGACAGACTCTCCAACTCTCTCACTGACTGACTGACTAACTCTCACTGACCTACTCTCACTGACTGACAGACTCTTACTGACTGACTCACTCTCACTAACAGACTCTCACTGACAGCCTCTCCCACTCTCTCTCTCACTGACAGACTCACTCTCACTGACAGGCTTACTCTCTCTCACTCACTCACTCTCACTGCAAGACTCTCACTGACAGACTGACTCGCTCACTGTCACTGACAGACTCTCCCTGACTCACTCTCACTGACTCACTCTCCCACTCTCTCTCACTGACTGACTGACTGACTCACTCACACTGACAGACTCGCACTGACACTCTCCCACTCTCCCTCACTGACTGACTGACTCGCTCACTCACTGACTCACTCAGTCTCACTGACTGACTCACTCTCACTGACATACTCTCACTGACTGACAGACTCACTCTCACAGACTAACTCTCACTGAGAGACTCTCACTAACTTTCCCTCTCTCTCTCACTGACTGACCCACTCTCTCTCACTCACTCACTGACTCTCCCACTCACTCTCACTCACTGGCTGACTGACTCTCCCACTCACTAACTCTCTCACTCACTCTCACTCACTGACTGACTCGCTCACTCACTCACTGACTCAGTCTCACTGTCTGACTCACTCTCACTGACAGACTCTCTCATTGACAGACTCTCCCACTCTCTCACTGACTGACTCACTCTTACTGACATACTCTCACTGACTGACAGACTCACTCTCACTGACAGACTCTCACTGACAGACTATCACTGACAGACTCTCCCACTCACACTCACTCACTGACTCTCCCACTCTCTCTCTATCACTGACTAACTCACTCACTTTCACTGACTGACTGACTCAGTCTCAGTGACTGACTCACTGACTCACTCTCACTGACTGACAGACTATCACTGACTGACAGACAGACTCTCACTGACTGACTGACTTTCTCTCACTGACAGACTCTCACTGACTGACTGACTGACTCACTCTCACTGACAGACTCTCGCTGACTCACTCTCACTCACTGACTCACTCACTCTCACTGACAGACTCTCTCTCACTAATAGACAGACTCTCTCTCACTGACTGACAAACTCTCTCTCCCTGACTGACTGACTCACTCTCACTGAATGACAGACTCACTCTCACCAACAGACTCTCCCACTCTCTCTCACTGACTGACAGACTCACTCTCACTGACAGACTCTCCCACTCTCTCTCACTGACCGACTCACTCTCACTGACTGACTCACTCACTCTCACTGACTGACTCACTCACTCTCACTGACTGACTCACTCTCACTGACTGACAGACTCACTCTCACTGACAGACTCACTCTCTCACCGATATGCTCACTCTCACACTGACAGACTCTCACACTGACAGACTCTCACACTCTCTCTCACTGACTGACTCCCTCTCTCTCACTGACAGATTCTCTGTCACAGACTGACAGACTCCCTCTCACTGACAGACGCACTCTCTCTCACTGACGGACTCACTCACTTTCACTGACTGACAGACTCTCACTCTTACTGACTGACAGACTCTCCCACTCTCTCTCACTGACTTACTGACAAACTCACTCTGACTGCCTGGCTCCCTCTCTCTCACTGACTGACTCACTCACTCTCACTGACTGACTCACTCTCACTGACTGACTCACTCTCACTGACTGACTTACTCTCTCACTGACTCTCACTCTCTCACTCTCACTGACTGACTCCCTCTCTCACTGACTGACTCTCTCACTCGCACTGACTGACTCTCTCACTCACTCTCTCACTGACTGACTCTCTCTCACTGGCTGAGTCTCTCACTCACTCTCGCTAACTGACCTTCACCCTGTTGTTATTTATGCCCCCCATAACAAAAAAAACACAACAAGCAACCACTGGTACAGGCAGATACAAGTTGCTAGCTTTGAAAGGATAAAAAACACTCAAGACATTTTTATTATGGTCATTCAGTTGTACATAATGCTTTTTTGGTCACAGTTTGAGAGAGGTGATGGAGCCCAGAGGTTTTAACTTACAATCACAGCAGTGACCCCCGAAGAAGGGCATGGATTGGCCCGAAATGCATTGGGTTTTTAATGTAAAATAAAGACTGCTTGTGATGAACAACGCACTATTCATATTCTTTTGAAAAGCCCGGATCGGCACAATTAGAATTTCAGAAAACTGAAAATTGGCATTATAAGCGGTTTCTGTGAATTGAAAAATGTGATGAAAAAGTTTAAAGAAGAAGTTGAAAATAAGGTGATAAACATGGGTTAATACTGAAAAATGGTTAAATAACCTTTGAATACATATGCACGCTAAAGGCGGCATAACGCTGTGCGACTGGTTACAGGGGGCTAGACGCAGCCCCATTCCTAACAGGACCCCATAACAAAAAGACACAACATGCAACACTGGGACATGCAGATACAAGTTGGTAGCTTCGAAAGGATAAAAAAACGACCAACTCTCTCTCACTGACTCTCTCTCTCTCACTGACAGACTCTCACTAAAGGACTCTCTCACTCTCATTGACTGACTCACTGACTGACTCTCACTGACTGAATCTAACTGACTGACTCTCCCACTCACTCTCACTGACAGACTCTCTCACTCACTTCACTGACTTACTCTCACTAACAGACTCTCACTAACAGACTCTCACTGACAGACTCTCACTTTCACTGACAGACTCCCTCACTGACTGACTCACTTTTGACAGACTCACTCACTCACTTCACGGACTCACTCTCACTGACGGCTCGCTCTCTCACTGACAGACTCTCTCACTGGCTGACTCAATGTCACTGACAGACTCTCTCTGACTCACTCTCACTGACAGACTAACTCACTCTCACTGACTCTCCCACTCTCTCACTGACTGACTCACTCCCTCTCACTGAGAGACTCTCACTGACAGAATCACTCTCTCTCACTGACTCTCCCACTCTCTCACTGACTGACTGACTCTCTCTCTCTCTCTGACTGACTCATTCTCATTGACAGACTCTCACTGACACACTCACTGACAGACCCTCTCACTCTCACTGACTCTCCCACTCTCTCTCACTGACTGACTCTCCCACTCTCTCTCACTGACTGACTCTCCCACTCCCTCTCACACTGACTGATGGACTCACTAACTCTCACAGACAGACCCTCACTGACTCACTTTCACTGACTGACTGACTCTCCCACTCTCTCTCACTGACTCACTCACTCTCAATGACTGACTCTCCCACTCTCTCACTGACTGACTCACTCTCACTGACAGGCACTCACTGACACTCTCTCTCTCTCTCACTGACTGACACTCCCACTCTCTCTCACTGACTCACTCACTCTCAATGACTGACTCTCCCACTCTCTCACTGACTGACTCACTCTCACTGACAGGCACTCACTGACACTCCCACTCTCTCTCAATAACTGACTCACTCTCATTGACAGACTCTCACTGACAGACTCTCTCACTCTCACTGATTGACTCTCCCACTTTCTCTCACTGACTGTCTCTCCCACTCTCTCTCCCACTGACTGATGGACTTACTCGCTGTCAGTGACAGACATTCGCTGACAGACTCTCACTGACTCACTCTCAATGACAGACTCTCTCACTCTCTCTCACTGAATCTCCCACTCATCTCTCACTGACTGACTCACTCTCGCTGACAGACTCACCAACTCACTCTCACTGACTCCCTCTGACAGACTTTCACTCTCACTGACTGACTCACTCACTCTCTATCACTGACTGACTGACTCTTCCACTCTCTCTCACTGACTGACTCTCCTACTTTCTCTCACTGACTGACTCTCCCTCTCTCACTGACTGACTCACTCCCTCTCACTGAGAGACTCTCACTGACAGAATCACTCTCTCTCACTGACTCTCCCACTCTCTCATTGACCGACTCACTCTCACTGACTGACTCACTCACTCTCACTGACTGACTCACTCACTCTCACTGACTGACTCACTCTCACTGACTTACAGACTCACTCTCACTGACAGACTCACTCTCTCACTGATATGCTCACTCTCACACTGACAGACTCTCACACTGACAGACTCTCACACTCTCACTGACTGACTCCCTCTCTCTCACCGACAGATTCTCTGTCACAGACTCACAGACTCCCTCTCACTGACTGACACACTCTCTCTCACTGACGGACTCACTCACTTTCACTGACCGACAGACTCTCACTCTTACTGACTGACAGACTCTCCCACTCTCTCTCACTGACTTACTGACAGACTCACTCTCACTGTCTGGCTCCCTCTCTCTCACTGACTGACTGACTCACTCACTCTCACTGACTGACTCACTCTCACTGACTGACTCACTCTCACTGACTGACTTACTCTCTCACTGACTCTCACTCTCACTGACTGACTCCCTCTCTCACTGAATGACTCACTCGCACTGACTGACTCTCTCAATCACTCTCTCACTGACTGACTCTCTCTCACTGGCTGAGTCTCTCACTCACTCTCACTAACTGACTAACTGGCCTTCACCCTGTTGTTATTTATGCCCACATAACAAAAGAAAACACAACATGCAACACTGGGACATGCAGATACAAGTTGGTAGCTTCGAAAGGATAAAAAAACGACCAACTCTCTCTCACTGACTCTCTCTCTCTCACTGACAGACTCTCACTAAAGGACTCTCTCACTCTCATTGACTGACTCACTGACTGACTCTCACTGACTGAATCTAACTGACTGACTCTCCCACTCTCTCTCACTGACTGACTCACTCTCACTGACAGACTCTCTCACTCACTTCACTGACTTACTCTCACTAACAGACTCTCACTAACAGACTCTCACTGACAGACTCTCACTTTCACTGACAGACTCCCTCACTGACTGACTCACTTTTGACAGACTCACTCACTCACTTCACGGACTCACTCTCACTGACGGCTCGCTCTCTCACTGACAGACTCTCTCACTGGCTGACTCAATGTCACTGACAGACTCTCTCTGACTCACTCTCACTGACAGACTAACTCACTCTCACTGACTCTCCCACTCTCTCACTGACTGACTCACTCACTCTCACTGACAGACTCTCTCTCTCTCTCACTGACTGACTCACTCTCATTGACAGACTCTCATTGACACTCTCACTGACAGACTTTCACTCTCACTGACTGACTCACTCTTCCACTCTCTCTCACTGACTGACTCTCCCACTTTCTCTCACTGACGGACTCTCCCTCTCTCACTGACTCTCCCACTCTCTCACTGACTGACTGACTCTCTCTCTCTGACTGACTCATTCTCATTGACAGACTCTCACTGACACACTCACTGACAGACCCTCTCACTCTCACTGACTCTCCCACTCTCTCTCACTGACTGACTCTCCCACTCTCTCTCACTGACTGACTCTCCCACTCCCTCTCACACTGACTGATGGACTCACTAACTCTCACAGACAGACCCTCACTGACTCACTTTCACTGACTGACTGACTCTCCCACTCTGTCTCACTGACTCACTCACTCTCAATGACTGACTCTCCCACTCTCTCACTGACTGACTCACTCTCACTGACAGGCACTCACTGACACTCTCTCTCTCTCTCACTGACTGACACTCCCACTCTCTCTCACTGACTCACTCACTCTCATTGACAGACTCTCACTGACAGACTCTCTCCCTCTCACTGATTGACTCTCCCACTTTCTCTCACTGACTGTCTCTCCCACTCTGTCTCACTGACTGACTCTCCCACTCTCTCTCTCACTGACTGATGGACTTACTGTCAGTGACAGACATTCGCTGACAGACTCTCACTGACTCACTCTCAATGACAGACTCTCTCACTCTCTCTCACTGACTCTCCCACTCATCTCTCACTGACTGACTCACTCTCGCTGACAGACTCACCAACTCACTCTCACTGACTCCCTCTGACAGACTTTCACTCTCACTGACTGACTCACTCACTCTCTTTCACTGACTGACTGACTCTTCCACTCTCTCTCACTGACTGACTCTCCCACTTTCTCTCACTGACTGACTCTCCCTCTCTCACTGACTGACTCACTCCCTCTCACTGAGAGACTCTCACTGACAGAATCACTCTCTCTCACTGACTCTCCTACTCTCTCACTGACTGACTGACTCTCTCTCTCTCTCTCTCTCTGACTGACTCATTCTCATTGACAGACTCTCACTGATACACTCACTGACAGACCCTCTCACTCTCACTGACTCTCCCACTCTCTCTCATTGACTGACTCTCCCACTCTCACTGAATGACTCTCCAACTCTCTGTCTCACTGACTGATGGACTCACTAACTCTCACAGACAGACCCTCACTGACTCACTCTTACTGACTGACTGACTCTTCCACTCTCACTGACTCTCCCTCTCTCTCTCACTGACTGACTCACTCTCACTGATTGACTCTCTCACTCTCTCTCACTGAGTGACTCACTCACTCTCACTGACAGACTCTTACTGACAGACTCTCACTGACAGGCTCTCTCACTCTCACTGACAGACTCACTCTCTCTCACTGACTGACTAACTATCCCACTCTCTCTCACTATCTTACTCACTCTCAATGACACTCTCCCACTCTCTCCCTCTCTCTCACTGATTGACTGACAGACTCTCTCACTCTCTCACTGACTCTCTCACTCTCTCTCACTGATTGACTCACTCACTCTCTAACTGACTCACTCACTCTCACTGACTCCCTCTGACAGACTTTCACTCTCACTGACTGACTCACTCCCTCTCTATCACTGACTGACTGACTCTTCCACTCTCTCTCACTGACTGACTGACTCTCACTGACTGATTGACTCTCTCACTGACTGACTCTCTCACTGACTGACTGACTGACTCTCACTAAAAGACTGACTCACTCTCACTGACTGACTATCTCAGTGACTCACTCTCTTTTACTGACTGACTCACTCTCCCACTCTCATTCACTCTCACTGACTGACTCACTCTCACTGACTGACTCTCTCACTCTCACTTACTGACTGACTTTCACTCTCTCACTGACTCTCACTGACTGAAACTCTCTCACTGACTGACTCTCTCACTCTCACTGACTGACTCTCTCACTCACTCTCACTAACTGACTAACTGACCTTCACCCTCCTGTTATTTATGCCACCCATAACAAAAAAAACACAACAAGCAACCACTGGTACAGGCAGATACAAGTTGCTAGCTTTGAAAGGATAAAAAACACTCAAGACATTTTTAATATGGTCATTCAGTTGTCCAGGGTTTGGCCAGATGATATGACTAATCACAAAAGTCTTTTTTGATGGAAACCCTACATCACTCTTTTGGACTGGTCAGCCACTGATGAATAGTCTATAATGTATCGATCTCTTTTTCACCTTTGTATCCGCTTGTTTTCTTACTTTGTACTTATTCTTTTGCACACACGTTGAGATCTAGGTGACTCCGTAGTGATAGCATAGCTCTAATAGTTAGCTAATAGACCCCCTGTGTTTCTTATGGTGTATATCTATTTGGAGCTGGGGATAAAACCAGGTGTGGGTCTTTAAACTCTATATCCCTTGGACCCCCCCCCCCCCCTTTTGAGAAGTTGGTGTATTTACCAGCTCAGCTTAAAGGCATAGGTAAAGTCAATATCTCTGGCTAAATGCTTGTTTTGTTACTGGGGGGCGGTTTTGCAATGGTGCTGTAATATCGACCCCCAGTAACAAAAGCAGCAATTCTTTACACTTGCACCACTTTGCCCCAATTTCTAAAGGAGGGGGTGGGGGGGATTGGGGCTGGTCCTACAAAATTGCCAGGACTGCTTTTGGCTCCCAGTCCGGCCCTGCATCTAGTTGATATTCTAGACGTGCTCATTGGAAAAAGACTCAGAACCCAAGTAAGGTAGGCAGCTATGGGGATACACGTTCTTGCCTGTGGTTGGTTGCTCATTCAGTCTGTTTTTTTCCGTGTGCCCATTGGTCAGTCCTTACTGTTTTGGTATTAGACTCAGAATATTGTGCATGATGTGGTTTGTTTATGTTGGGTTTCTTCTTGTGGCCATTTTTCATAAACCATAAGGTATCGAGCTGCCTTGCATTCCCCAGTTGATGGTGTACAAATTCGCGGTTATTTCAATATGAAGGTTGTACAGAGGAGTGGTTACGTCTTATCTGAACTTCTGCAGTTTCTGCAAGTGTTTCTTTATTTTACGCCATTGTCGGAAGGGTGCTCTGCACTGGTACTTACGACAAACAACCACTAGGTGGAGCTGTGTATCTATGTTTGTACGGAGCACATCAGATTAACAATGAAGTACATATTTTAGAAATCATTCTACGAGTTCAACCCATTTTTACTGCTTTGGTTTGCCTGGAACTATCCAATGTGTTTTATTTATAGGAGTGTTATATTTAGTAGGGAGCTTTACTGGCATGTGGCATTGATGGCCTCCGTAGTTCAACCTACAATAGCCTCACAAGGAATACCTTGGCCCCGGCAATTTTATATACAAATTAAGCTATGAGGCCATCCCTCCAAAAGTAAAGGCCAGGATAAGAGGGAAAGGCTGCAGACTGGCAAAATGGATTTTGTTTGGACTGAGTTTGAGGTAGTGTGTCAACCGTTATTCTATTGCATCAGACAGAAATTAAATTTGATAAGTTTGGTATTACATGCATAGTTGTATCAGATGTGATTGAATAAATATGTTTTACCAGGAACTCCACGGACTCCCTCACTTGTTTGCACTCAAGTTGTACAAACAATATAGGGTATTTCCTGTGACAGCTTTCTTTTGATAGGTGCGTATCCCACACAACTATCAAAGGGTCTACTGGGTACAGTTTTTTAGATCTTACATGTATCAGCAGGGTAGTCAAGGGGTTATGTGGTTCATCAGGTTATTGGGGGTTCCCAGTCTCACTATGTGTGATAATCGACTGTTGGTAATGGCAGTAACATTCTTGTACACTCTGATCATTTTCTTTAATTATCAGTCTTGGCATTTTGTTGTTTATTGTTAAATTGGGGCTCAGCCTTACTGATTGGAGTCCAAACCTTTCCTTGTTTTTTGGGTGGTCTGCATTCTGGACATTCCATGGCAGCGGCTGCTCCTCCTCACCCCCCGCCAGCACTCTTAAAAATGTGAGCAATAAAACGATAATAAGACGGGTCTAAAAGCCATTTCATTATCGTTTTCTTTTTCCTTGTGCCGAGGCTCCGGCGGCGCCTGGGTGGTGACAGGCTGGGTGGGGTTATTGTTAGTGTGGGTCATATATTGCTTTGTAATTGCATTATATAGCAGTTACTACTCCTGCTGCGGTATAGCACTTTTATGCTGGGCAATATACTGCCCCAGGTCCCAGCATTCCATACCTTCACTCCAATTTGTATGTGGTATATTACATTAGTAGGAATTAGGTGTGCTATCTACTGGGAGAGGTGGATATGTGGAATAATGGATTGGTTTGCAGTATTAATAGATGAGCAACAGAAGATTAGGTAATGTTAGGGTGCAGATCAGACTTATAAAGAAGAGGCTGTAATCTTTAAAATAACTTGAGGGCAATTAGCATAAATAAAATAGTGAGAATCAAGGCAAACATGCATGTTATTTACAGTAGGCTGTACTTAGGGCAAAGCCATGCAGAGGATGGAAAGGGAGGAGAGTAATTCGAAAGGAGAATCAAGTTTGTGCAGGGTTTTAAGGAATATTGTGGTGGCATTTTGAGACAGCATGCAAACATGTAGAAACATCTGTTTTAAAAATCTATTACAATATCATTGTTGGTCATGAGAACACTTCTGTGTGTGGGCACACACCGGTTACCTGTTTTTAAATAGTATTAAAATAAATATGGTTTCAATTTACCATTAAAACATTTTTTTAATGTACTCCAAATGTGCTAGAGATGTGCCTCCCCTTCCTTCAATGTTCAGGGTGGGATGAAGGAGAGAGTCTGTTTCTAAAGTGATACTTCTCAGGGCAGGTAGCACTGGGACTGTGTCTAATCTGGAGAACCCACAACATTGGCATAATTAAGTGTGAGATCCGGCATCAGGCTGGCATTCAGCCTTTGCGTGGCAGTAAGCAGACACAAAGGAAAGGCCCTGCCTAGAAACGTCCTCACCGGAGCAAATGAAACTGTAGTGTCAAGCTCCACCCTTCCCATTTGCCAAATAGGCAGTGCTCAGGTGGGACAGGAAATTTGCAGACCCTCCCTACCAAAATCTCATTGAATTTCCAAGAGAAGCCTGGTCTCCGTTCTTTCCCACCCCAGCTTCTAATCTCCTCCCTTATGCCTTAAGAAGGCAGGCAAATGCCAAATGTATATGCGCTCACATATCCATACTAATATAACAAAGAGAGAGCCCAAACCTTTGAGGCGGGTAATCTCAGGAACCACAGCACCAATCACGACACCCAATACAGCGTTGGAAAGGGCAGTTGCAGCAGAAGGACATAGGCTATGTAGACGCCCACCATATACATTTAAAAGGTAAAAGAACCGTGCCAGCAAAGTAGTCCCTTGTGGGCGTGTCTGCGTTGTGCTGTGGGCGTGACAAACGCTGGGGGCGTGTGGTACGTTCCGCCCTTCATGCCATGTCTCATATTGTGTGCTAATCCCACCCTGCTCCCTTTAAATACCCCTTCACCCCATAATCATAGCCCACCCTTACTCCTTAAAATACCCAACACCCTTAAACACTAACCCATGTTAACCCTATAAATATACCCCGTACCCCAAAACCCAAACCTATCCCTAAACCCTAAAAATACCCCTATACCCCAAAACCAGCCCTGAACTCTATAAATACTGCGGTACCTCAAAACCCAAACCTACCCCTGAACCCTAAAAATATCCCTGTACCCCCAAACATAGCCCTGAACCCTAAAAATACCACTGTACCCCAAAACCCAAACCCACCCCTGAACCCTAAAATACCCCTGTACCCCAAAACCCAAACCCAGCCCTGAACCCTTAAAATACTCCTGTACCCGAAAACCCAAACCTAGCCCTGAACCCTAAAAATACCCCTGTACCCCAAAACCCAAACCTACCACTGAACCCTAAAAATACCCCTGTACCCCAAAACCCAAACCTAGCCCTGAACCCTAAAAATAACCCTGTACCCCAAACCTACACCTGAACCCTAAAATACCCCTGTACCCCAAAACCCAAGCCTAGCCCTGAACCCTAAAAATACCCCTGGATCCCGAAACCCAAACCTAGCCCTGAGCCCTTAAAATACCCCTGTACCCCAAAACCCAAACCTACCCCTGATCCCTAAAAATACCCCTATACCCCAAAACCCAAACCTACCCCTGAACCCTAAAAATACCCCTATACCCCAAAACCCAAACCTAGCCCTGAACCCTAAAAATACCCCTGTACCCCAAAACCCATACCTATCCCTAAACCCTAAAACTACCCCTGTACCCCATAACCCAAAACTATATCTGAACCCCTAAAATACCCAAACACCCCAAAACATATACCTCAGAACCCCAAAACATATACCCCTATACCCATACTTACCTTATCCAAACATTTAAAAAATACATGCTTTTACCATTCATGCATACACAACTAATTTTGTTATAAATGTATGCATGGTAAAAGTATATAAAATGTAATGCCATGCGTTATAATGGCATTGCAGAGTCATGGTACTTTCATAATGAAAGTATGCTGAGTGATGGTATGCGGAAAGAAAGTTGCGGAATAATGGGTGTTTACCCTCCCCCGGTAAGTACATTGGTGGCACGGCGGCCCACATCTCCAGCAACATACTCATATTTTTTTACAACCCATTTGAAAAATGCACAGGTCTCTCTCATTGATGGCCAGCACCAACATGCACTTTTAGACACACCTTCCGCCATAAGTTCTAGAATTGCGAACTTTAGAGCTGGGGAGCTACGTTCGAATCTCGACATCAGCTCAACATCCTGTGATTCCAGGCAAATCGCTTTGTCTCCCCGTGCCTACCACAAATGAATGTGTTCTCCTGTAATGTAAATTGTGCTCATGCCATGTTGTCGAGTTCGCGCTATATAATATTGCAAGGAACAATAAAGTAGGGAAACTCGAGTTCACACACTACTGAACGCACACTCTTAAGTGCATCAGCAGTGCACTGTGAATCGGAGCGTTTCACAGGCCTGTCACAGATAAGAAATGCTATCACAACGAAATCCTACAAAACAATATACTACTGGCCGGCAGCAATTCATACCCGGACAACGTCGGGACGGGCTGCTAGTACATATATAAAAACACAGAAAACGCATTTATGGTTGTTGCATACATATGATAAATGCAAAAGTAGACAGATACACACTTTTTCATGTTTCAAACAGTTGACTTTCTTTGCACAACCAGCATATTTGCATACGCAACGTTCAGATTCTGGGTTATTTCTCGAGTAAACTGGAGGGGTCCAAAAAGGCAGCAGCTAATGTTATAGTCATAGGTGACTTTAATATCTACCTCTGCAAGGGCCCCTTGAAAGCATCTAGTATGGTTCAACGTTGCACTACCCTGGAAGGTCTTCAGATGGAACACTCATCAGGGTACATTATTAAATACGATCTTGAATCAATTTGACCTCAAATTCTCTCTTGATGCGCTTATTTCATCGAATGTGCGAGAAATCAACCTCACCACTACAGGGAGGGGGGTGACAATTAATGATTTCATTTTTGTTTCAGCCCCTATTGTTCTTAACATTTTAGATACAAAATTAACACAGAGCCCTTTTAGCAACCATAACCCAGTCTGGGTTTCATTATGTTAAAAGCAGTCCACCCAAGAGAGTTTCTCTGGATAGAGGAACCTGTAAATTGAGACGGCTTAGGTGGTCTCCTGCTTTGAAACGGAGTTCATAACTTGTCTGACTAGCAATTCTAATCCTCAGGAGATGGGGGGTGTTCTTAACAACCATCTCTGTATTGCGTCAGCCCTTCTCGACGTTCCACGTCCTAAAAGCGTACTGTGGCACCTAAATGGTTTGACAGAGGGTATTGCCAGGGTTTAAGGATATGTAAGTTTGAAATTGATAGACGTAAGAATGTCATGCAAGTTTGAAATCGATAAACGTAAGACTGTCTTAAGGGACATAGCTTGGGACAATATATTAGAGGCTAGCTCCCTGAGAAGTAGGGCCAAAATCTGGAGTATCATTAACCGCCCACTTTTTTAACCAGATAATGTAAGCTCACTCTGTTCACATATTACTGCTAGCAAATGGGTTAGCCATTTTGAAGGAATTTACAACGGTGTCAACCCCCTACTAATGTGGAGCCCTTGGTGGAAAGGACTTCAAACCTGATATTCACAAAAACGAAGTTAAGATAGGCAAATCAGGTTTGACCAAGACTAAGGCAAAGGTCCAGACAGGATCCCATCAGACCTGTACATTAGTAATATAGAAGTCTGTGCCATAGTTTTGACTGAACTGTTGAATGCAACATGTAGAGGGGGATGCCCACCGTCTTGGGCCACTTCTATTATTGTCCCTGTCTTTAAAAAGGGTAACAAGGATTACCCCCAATGTTATAGGTCGATCTTACTGATTGACTCAGTGCTTAAGGTTGAAAGGCAGAACCTTTTGGACAGAATGATGTTGTGGGCTGATGAACACAACATTTTGTCAGAAGTGCAGTATGGATTTCGGACTAGTAGGTCAACTGTGGACCATTGCCGGAATCTGTACATGTTTTTTAAGGAAATACACGTTTGCCCGTACAGGTTCTGTCTATTTAGCTTTTATGGGTCTCACCTCGGCCTTTGACCAGGTAAATAGAGACAAACTTTGGCGAATTATGTCTATAGGGGTGGACCCAAACATGGTCTATTTCTTTTGAGAGACCACCATGCTAATACAGTGTCTTCAGTGCGATGCATATAAGATTTGTAATGATCGTCGTTTCAAAATTGGTAGAGGGGAAGGCAGGAATATATTTTTGCCCCTTTTTTAATTCACTCTGTATGTTAATAAGCTTGAGCCGGTCTTGGTGGGCACCTAAGCAGATGGTGGGGGGTCATGATCTTTGCCAGTGTTACTGTATGCAGACAATGCAGTTTTAATGGCAAAGCCTGAAGGGGTCTGCAGGCTCGTTTGGACTATTGCCGCCTTCATGGGCCACCTTGATTTATCAATTAACATTAGTAAATCTTTTTTGATTCTTGCAGGCCCTCAATTAACCAGGAAAAAACTTTTTAAACTGGGGACACATACTCTACCGAAGACTAGGGCACTCTCATACATGGGCATTGTTTGATTCAACCCTGAGCTGGAGCCCTTTGGTGAAGGGGCGGGGGGAGAGAAGCTGCATTTACCTGGGTTAACACAGCTGTATTTTATTTTGCCTCAAGGTTAGGTAGAAGACCTATCAGGACATTAGTGCTATTATTATTATTATTATTATTATTATTATGTCTATCTAGTTAAATGAGTTTTAAAAGTGAATCATGGAAGCAATATTGGGGGGTATCAAACAGAAGGAATTGCAGACTGTTGAAAATATTTTTATAAGAAAGATGTTCCACCAAGTGTCTCGAGTTATGCAGGGCACGAAGAATTGGGAGATGGCTAGGTACCGGATATAATAGCCTTTCGTCCACTCATACTTTGGGCTGATAGTTGGACAAGGAATGAAACTAAGTTGATATTCCTTGAATCAAATACATCAAGGAGCCAATGCAAAGTATAGGCAGTGTCAAACTTTTCAACACCCTGGAGAGAATAGTTAAGGCAGACCATACATGGATTACAGAAGGCTTTATGAAGCAAAGGACTAAGGATAGAGGACAAGTATCCTTTCAGGTGCCCATGTCACATAGATATAGCTTGTTGAAATCGGTTCACACAATGGAGCCTTATCTTACAGTTGTAGGGAGCAATTATAACAGTTTTCTCCTTACCAGATTTAGGATGGATCTACTGCACTACCTGTTAGACTTTCCACGTGGCAGTCACAATGTTTGTACACTTGTATCCTGAAGCAGTGATGTTCTTCGGTTTCTGACTTCGTCCCGTATTTAGCCGCCATTTTGTGTCTCGTCACCATTCTGTGTTGCCCTCACTCAGGCAGCACGGCGGACGGAGTGTTTTGCTTTTCTCAGCTGCTACGTGTCTCTTTGGTTAAAGAGTAACTCCCTGCCCATGTTTACGAAACCGATGTCAGGGTCTGGCCGAGTTCGTTAATCCATGTCTGGGTTAATTGATCCATGTCTCGACTGACTATTTGGCTTCTCCTATTCTTTCCTTACATTATCTTATCCGACTGGCCTTCGCTATTCTCTCCTTGAATTCTCTTGTTACACAACTATCCTTTGAGGCACACAAATACATCCTGCCACCTGCAAATCGGATTGTCGGTACTAGCACTGATCAATTTGTTGGGAGGGGTAACACACGGGGTTTGAGAGAGGGGCGTATTTGGGACACCTGATAGCTTGTTTTCCAACTTCTCCTATTGGCTTGCTTTGTATTTATTGGGAGTAAATGTCATAAATATGTTTGCTATAAAAGTTTGTGCACCAAGGACTAAAGTGGCAGTCTCCTTAGAATCTACACTCTGTATGTACTTCTGGGACAACTGTGCTTCGCTGCAGCTAATAAACCTGGGTTTTTACGCCCAACAGAGTGTCTTGTGTCTCTGTTCGACAAGGCAGATGAACTCGGGGATTTAAGGTGTGCCCTGCGCCGCCAGGCCCATAAGGCCCGGTTCTCCAGCAGTGACAAGGATTGTCAGTAGGACACTATGCACTTTGTTTTGTACATTTTGCACTATACCGAGGAAAGAGTACATTATCCCTTTGTAAAGCATTACAAAATTCTACCAGGTGCAACTGGCTCTCTTGTTCTTACAACTGCTACCTGCAGACATTTTTCATGTATTTTGCATTTTTAAAAAGCCACAATGAGACTGAGAAAAAGTCGAGATGTGTTAGTATTAATATATATCGTGTACTGGATTTTATTTTTTCGTTTAATATTTCTGGGTGGCATCTAGGATGTATACACTTTTATTGTGCTGTTGTTTATATGTGTGCTGCTTTTAAGGTTTGTACAGAAACCAAATAAAGCTTACTTAGATGATTCTATGAGGCTGATAAAAAACAATCTCTTGCACTCGTAAAAACACAGCTCACTCCCTTTACTACTGAAAGCTCAGCTTCAGGACATGATTCACTGAGCAATGGCACCTTCACACAATCCAATTCATATCGCAGATGCCCATAAACAGCATACATACATATTTGCCTACACTTGCATTCACACGGGCACTGGTGCACACTCTGGGGGTCCCAGGCGCATATACCAGAGTATGGAATATAGGGATTGCTCCAGCATGGACAGCCGCTATCTGCAGTATTTGATACACACATGCATGGCTGCCTGCTTGAAAGGATGACTGGAAGGTGGCTGGAGTAGAAATAGATGTATTGCAGTCTACCACTCCTGCACACTGGGTAAACCCAGGATATTCAGTGTACCTTGGTGTCAAGGACCAGGGGACGCCTAGAGCAAGGCACTGTTAGAAATTGGGTTATTGGTTGACTGGGGTATGAGCCCTGGTCAAGCAGCAACCACAATCCTAGTTAGGGTAAGAGGCACACAAACCCTAAATTAACTTGTGCTCACCCTCTGGTGGCTTGGCACAGAGCAGTCAGGCTCAACTTTAGAGGCAGTGTGTAAGTATTTGTTAACACCCCCAACAGTAAAACTGAAAACACCACACAGAATGATTCCACACCAGGTTAGAAAAATAGCTTAGTTTAATAAATAAGACCAAAACAACAAACATCCAATGAGTATAAACCTTGAGATATTGCATTTCAAAGTCAAGTAAAATAGCACCAAGAAGCAAAAAGCACAATTACGGATATCCGGTCTTGCACAACCAGGGCAAAGTCAAGAGTTCAGGCCAACCGCGATGGAGTGCGGGCCAGCTACAAAGACCCAGTTAGGCCCGCTAAAGCAAGGTACCTTAAATCGTGGATGCAAAGTGTCTGCGTGGATCAGCATCGAAGATGCATCACGCAGCAGAAATAATGCATCCGTCCTGAGATGCAGCCGTCAGTTCCAATGAGTGGAGAAGCTGTGTTACAGAGGTACAAAGCTGTCAGCATGGCTGCCATAAACACAGGACACGAGGAGCTGTCACTGGGAAAAGCATTGTGCTGTGCCAGTGCTGTAGGTGACGCATTGGTCCCAAGATGCAGGATGCAGCAGCGACGTGAGCCTTTTGAGACAGATCCAATCCACACACCAGAACCGATGAGTCTCTTCTGCTCAAAGATGCACTGGTTCTGCTAGGGGGTGCATCATTCAGCAGTGGGTCAGTTCTGCTGAAGAGGCACCTTAGGCCCACTTCCAAAAGTCCAGGACTGGGTTGGCACCACTTGGCAGAGTAGACTCACAGATGGCGGAGTCTAGGTGCAGAAGCAGATGGGTCTGAAGTCTTTTTGTGTACCCAAGACACAACCTATTTAGATGTGAGGCTGGGTCCAGCTACTCTCTCCCCTCCTGACACGATAGCCCTTCCAGCACTAGGCCATCGAGCCTCCAGACGGGACCCCATTTCGGCCCCACTACGAGCAAATTACGGCTCGCACGGAAAAGGCCCACGCTATTTAGCGCCCTGCAGAGATTACAAGCCGAATTTTACGGCTAACTTCAATTGAAGGTCCCCGTCAAGCCCACGCTAGAGATGCTAGGCTTCAACGGTCCAATTTGAACCGACCAAACTGGGTTGTTGCCAGTAACCTCCCTGACGCCGCGCACAAATTGCTAGGCGGAAACGGCATCAGCTACATCGAATCCTGAATGCCAACTGAAGTGTTTTCAGCCACGTCCGGCTCACCTTGCCTCGCTCGTGGCTCACTCGACCAATCAGGCAAAGCTCATTTTAGTCCTGAAGATGATCCCACTGTATTATTGGAGATAGGGATCGAAACGTTTGTCGACTGTTTTGCAGTACTGCTTTTTTTATGATTTGAAATTTTTATGGCAGTTACTGTGGGTTTGAGCTTATTAAAAAACTGTTTGCATTGCATTATAAGCCACCCTGCTCTCCTTGTTTGCCTGTAAAATCTTTTTTCTTTCTCCCTTGTATTGTCTCCCTCTGACTAGGTATAGGCTTGTGCCCAGTTATCAATGTGCGACTTGTCTCGCCCTATTTTGTTTATACTACAAAATTGTGTTCCAAATAAATGCTTCTAGGTCCGGCTGGACACTGAAGAAGGAAAAGCACAGTGTTTATCTCGAGCCTGTGAAAATTATTTCTCTAAATATCACTATAAACCTAGGACCTTTGTAAAATAAAAATAAAAATACGTTAGCCCTTCCAGTCACACCTAAGCTCCCATTGTGTGTGGCGATCTAGGAGGAATGCACAAAGCCTGACTCACACACCCTCCCCACGTGATAAGAGACAGGCAACAGGCACCAATTGGCTGAAGAAAGTACCAGCTTTCTGAGAGTGGCATTTTTCTGAATGGTAATGCAAAATCCAGCTTCACCATAAGTTAGGATTCCAGAGACACCAAACGTGATCAAATCATATCTTCCCATTTGGAAGTGGCTTATGAAATGTAATAAGGTAATCCCATTGTTATCCTATGGGAGATATAGGCCTTGCAGTAGTGAACAACAACATGGGTAGTTGTTCGCAAACAGGACATGTAAAAATTAAAAGTACATATCCTGTCTTTTAAGTACAGTGCACCCTACATTGTGGGTTGTCCAGGGCCTACCTTTGGGGAGACATATGAATACAAATAAAGGTTTGGGCCTGTCAAAAATGTTATTTTGCCACATCAACCTAGCAATGTAAACTGCACACACAGGCTCTGTATTGGCAGGCCTGAAACATGGTTAAAGTAAAGGCCTACTTAAGTGGTTGGAACAGTACAGTGCTGCAGACAAACTAGTAGCACTTAATTTACAGTCCCTGGGTATGAGTGCACCTCTTTAACAGTAAGTAAATTAAATCGGCCGATTCAGGATGAACCATGTTTTAATGATTGCGCACAAGCACCCTAGCAACGGTTAGCAGTGGAAAGGTACAGAGATCCCAATACCAGCAAAATAGAGGTCAGAAAAGTGGAGGAGGCAGGCAAAATGTTGGGGGGGGGGGGTGGCACCCTAAGGCTGTCAGGTCTCAAAGGCACCATCTTGTCCTCACAGGCCCAGAGTCATAGGGAAGAAGGAGGAAAGCTGTGACCCGGAGAAGAATGAAACCAGTCATCTAAGAGAAAGTAAATACAAGGCAAATCTGTTTATGTATAAAAAATAAAAAATAAACACTGCTCATCCAAGGGAGAGATAAATTTCACCTTGATTCCGAAATCCTTCTATACTGAATTAATACTCCAACACTTAGCGGTCTTGCAGCTGAATGTAAATCATTCAAACTTTTATCTAGCACAGCTAATCACACGTGAGGGTCTCAGGTTGCTCGAGATGGTGGCTGCTGAGTGGTGGTTTGTTCCTTCAAACATTCAGGTCCTGAGTTCTTTCTGGAATTGCGGGATCGATAGGGAAGTTCAGAGGGAGGTTGTTCCATGACTGGGCAGCCAGGCGCAAGAAAGAACATCCTCCGCTGTTGGTTAGGCAGATATGGGGGTTTGAAAGGTAGAGGGAAGCAGATTGTAGCTGTCTGGTAGGGTGGTGGAAAGTCAGACATTTCTGCATTCTGGTTATTTGTTGTTTAGGGCTTTGTATTCGTGGGTCAACATCTTGAACTGGCATCTATTCTGAATTGAGAGCCAGTGTAGTTTGAGGTGGGGTGTGATGTGGGACCTTCTGGTGAGGTCGAGGATGCGTCTTGCCGCTAAGTTTTATATTGTTTGTGGACTCTTCAGGAGGCGAGCGGTGATTCCTACTTAGTGTGTGTTCCCATAGTCTAGTCTGCTGGTGACAAGGGCCTGGGTGCCAGTCCTCCTGGAGGTGACTGGGAGCCACCTGAAATCTTGAGGTGAGGAACATGCGTAGGGTGTAGAAGCAGGAGGATTACACTGCATCGACTTGTTTCTGAATAGAAAGCTTGCTGTCTAGAATGATGCAGAGGTTGCAGGCAAGGTCTGTCGGAGCGGGGGTGGGGTGGTTCAGAGTTCCACAGGAAACCAGGAATAATTCCATGGCAAGATGTTGTTACAAAAGATGAGGACTTCCATCTTGTCAGGGTTGTGCTTGAGACAGTTGTCGTTCATCCAGCCAGTGATATTTATCAAGCATCTGTGAAGTTGGCTGTTGGTGGTGGGGTCATCTGACAGAGAGGATGAGCTGAGTGTCGCCAGCATAGGAAATTATGTTCAGTTCGTGGGATCATACTCTGCTGTCCAAGGGGGTCATGTATGTGTTGAAGAGGATGGGGCTAAGGGATAATCCTTGGGGGGACACCACAGATGATCTTCTTGGACTTCCAGGTGAACAGTGGGAGCCAGATTCTCAGTTCTTCCAGTGAGGTAAGAGGCAATCCATTTGAGGCGTCTCCCTCAATTCTGATTTGGTGGTCTGTTGAACAGGATGTGATGGAAGGCTGTTTCAGAGGCGGCTGATGGGTCTTCGAGGATGAGGTCTGCCATTTTGCCACAGTCCAGGAGGGCGCTAATGTCGGTCAGTGACTACAATTAGTGCTGTGGTTGGCTTGAAATCCAGATTGGGAGGGGTCCATGAGGTTGTTGTGTTCCAGGTGTTCGGTAAGTTGCTGGTTGATAGCTTTCTCGAGAACCTTTGCTGGAAAGGGGAGCAGCGAGATGGGCCGGTAGTTCTCTGCTGGATCGAAGTATGGTTCCGTAAGAAGGGGCCTCACTTCTGCACATTTCCAGGCCTCATGAATGGAGGTCAAGGTGATGAAGGTGTCCAGAAGTTTCCTGAGCTCGTCGCTAATTGGCCTGCTTAAGAGGTTGAAGAGGTGGTGGAGACAGAAGTCTGCAGGTACTCCAGAGGATATGGAGTTCATGATGGAGATTGTGGCTTGAGTGGTGAGAATGTCCCAGTCAGTGAACTGGTGTGTGGGATTTGTGTTCATGGGTGTGAGCAGGTTCATACTGTCGGCGGAGGGGGGGTTGGTGTTCAAGGTTTTCATAGATGGCCAAGATTTTGAGAAAGTCGTCCATCAGGGTGTCCACAGTCCCTGTAAGGGAGTAATGTTTTCGGTGGCTGGGGGATAGGAGAATTCCTTCACAATGGCTATGAGTTCCTTGCAGCAGTTTATGTCTACTTCAATGCGGTCTGCTGTGGCGTTCTTGGTTTCTTTCAGGAGGCAGTGTTACTGGTTGAGTGCTATCTTGAAGGCGGTGCCATCCTCTTGCTGGTGCACCTCTTCCTCTCTAGTTGCCAGCAGTTGCACTTGGTAGATGCCAGCTCCTCGTTGTACCAGCTGACTCTTTTGGTGGGTCCTTTGGTTTTGGCTCCCTCTGCGGGGACGATTTTGTAAGTGCATTCTGTGATCCAATGGGATAAGTTTTGATGCCTGCTCTGTGTTGGGTATCGAGTCTGAGAGGTGGGAGCAGAGAGCATTGTTCCACTGGTCTTCTGATATCTTTTTCCAGTCTCTGCACTTGGAACTGGGGGTACTTTGTGCAGAGGTTGACAGGTTGGTCCAGGTGAGCTGTGTGACATGGCTGTACTAGACACTTCTGCTGGAGGTAAAGATTGGGTCAAGCGTGTGTCCTGCGAAGCGGATGGGGTCGGTGACCAGCTGCTTGAGGCCAATGTTGCTCATGCTTACCAGGTCAGTTGTGTTGGTGTCACTTGGGTCACCTCGGAAGAGGTAGTTCTGAGTCTATTGCGATGAGGTCAGGGATGGCATTGCAGAAGCTGGAGCATGGTCCTGGTGGTCTGTAGGCGAAGGTCTCTCTGATGGTGCTTTTTCCATCTGTGTGGAGCTGGAAGTTAATCTAGGACAGATCATCTGAGGAAGTCATGCAGCGGAAGGTGCCCTTGTAGATGATGGCTATTCCACCTCCATGTTTGTTGGTTTGGTCCATGTGTGTTATTTTGTAGCCTTCAGGAGTAGAGATGCCAATGTCTGGTACTGAGGCAGGGTTCAGCCAGGTCTGTCTGGTGTGATGGATGAAACCAAAGGTTTGGATGCAGAGGGCGTTTTCTTTTTTGTTCCTAGACTTATGTTTTATATTTATGGATCCTCAAATTTGCGCCAGGGGCTGCACTGAGGGTGGATCTGTGGATCTCAGAAAACCTTTAAACAGCCCACTTATCCCTTTCATGAGGTCAGGAAATCTATTGTGACCCCTTCATGAACATTACAGCTGCAATTTCTCCCTGGAAACAATTTCCCGTTAAAAGACAATGGCTGCCGCAACTTCATTCAGGTTGCCTGCGACCAGCCAAAGGATTCATTCTGTGGCAGATGGAGCTGCGCATCAACCCGCAGTGAATCGGTGTCCCTATATGTCTATATCATTTTCCCTTTTATATCTCAGAAACTACTGAATGGATTTACACCAAATCACAAAAAGTGTGATCTGTCTAACCAAATCCTGATTTCTGCCAAATTAGGTGCAATTCTTCCCTGCAGTTCCACCATAGGCTTGTTCAGACGTTCTATTGGAATTAACGTGGGGACAACATGTTTTGGGACCCCCCCCCTTTATCTCAGACCCTGCTTCACACCACACCCCAAAACTTTCAACTAAGCAGATGAACCGTCTAATGTATAAGTTTTGAAAATTTCGCAAAGATTCATCAAGCGGGCCAAAGTTAAAGACAAAACAAAAAATGCTCTTCCTATGTTAACTAGATTCTCACTATAACACCCTAGTGGCGACTGTCAGTAGGGGAGATTATATATTATATATATACACACACACACACACACACCCACACACACACACACACACACACACAGCTACATTTACTTAGCATTATCTATGGCAGGACCTCCACCCCATGTCCCCTGCAATTCTCCCCACACAGCCTCCCCTCTGCTGGAGCATACAGCTGAACTCCTCCTGTGCTGCTTAACAAATAGGATAAATTGCTTACTTTAATTCCTCTGAAGTACCAGTGTAAGGCGAGCATGCCTTCCAATTCTCCTTCTAATTTCAAATACTTGACCTTTGTCCCAAAAACCAGGACATTTATTCAAAATGAAGACATGTGTCTGGACAGTCCACCAAAAACCGGGAAGGTACAGGGAAAACCGGGATGTCTGGTCATTCTAGCTGAGGCAGTCACAGTGACCGTGTGCTAATTACAGCAGCAGCAGGGAGTGGTCCTCTTTACCCTGGAGAACGAGGAATAAAGTAATACAGGCTGCATAATATAATATTGCAATTTGCCACATGGCTGTATTATACAAAATATTAGCAAGAAAAGCTTAAGGACTCTCCTACTATCAAAGACCAATCAGTACAAGGAATCTAGCCACTTTTACCCACCATAGGGACCGGCTTGTAATGAGTTTCTGAAGAGATCTGTTACTCATTACTGGAGAACTCCAACATAGTCCATCTCTGCAGGTCCTAGTTAGCCGCAAACTATATCCCTCCTTAGCTAGTGTCACTTATAGAAATCACAGTAATATAGTTTGTATTTGCAGAACCCTGACCCTCTTCCGTCCCACCCATGCCTGCTCGTGTCCACAATACCTTAGAATGGGCAACCCCATGAGGTAACCCATCTAGGTGGACAATAGGACCCAAGAACTCGATAAAGTGACCTGCAGATGCAATCAAGGCTGACCAACCACAAAATGCATGAATGTCACACTGCCTCATTCATCACACCACAAATCAATGCATCTCATAATACAATATTGTCTCCTCAGTTACCATCATGGCCAACATGGAAATCTTCATGCATATGATGAAAGTAAGGCCAACACCCTTTTAACCACACACCCTACATGGCGCAAGATGGTACCTGTGTGGGCAAGCCCTTTACAACAACACATAGGGACAGTGAGCGCTATCAACGCTATTACCATACACAAGGCCTTCACAACCCCAGATAGGGGTAGTGAGAGCTATGAAAGCTATTACAATACATGAGGCCTAAGGCAGAGCCTATAAAATGATATTGTTGCACCAATGCTCGAGCTTGACTTAAAAATTAACAGCCCATTGCAGCCTAAACAGAACAAGTCCTAGGAAGACCCCTTTATGAACCGATCTTGCTTCTTTGAAAATATTAAATTATACAGTTATATAACACCCACAAGTGGCATAGGACATTCATACGAGAATATGATGGAACTATAAGAAACTGAGATTTTGTTGCAGTTGTACCCCCACTTTTTGCCCCCATTAGAACTACTAGGTACTGGTTTTCGACTCAGTGCACTGTAGCCTGCTACCCAGGCTCCATTACAATTGCTCTTTCTCTAAAATTAAGTAACTGTTCAATTGTACCTCAATTGGCAAAGCCTTTAGCACCCCTATAAGTCCCTAGTAAATGATACACTTGGTACCTAGGGCATGGGTACTAAAGACAGTCCCCAAGGGCAGCAGTATGTATTGTGCCACCCTAAGGGACCCCCCCCAAACAAATTGCATGCAGGTTGACTTTGTCGACTGCGTGACTTGGTGCAAACCATGAGTGAAAACACAATATGGGCCACAAGCTGAGTGCCATGCCAACCTCACTACATCTAATATATGTAAGTCACCCCTACAGCAGGCCTTGAAGCCCAAAGACATGATGCATTATATTACATGAGGGCATATCTGAACTAGACAGCACAGGGGCATAGCAAATTAATAGATGGTACAAGTGAACAGGAAAGCCATCATAATTATAAATACTGCGAAGGGTCCAGAATGTTAGCGGACTGAAGATGATTGGACAGAATGCCGTTGACATGGGCTTCTGCCACCTTCGCAGCCCGGGAGGAGGGAGATTGGACGGTAATTCTCGAGTTTGAGAGGGTCCAGTGACGTTTTTTTCAGGACCGGAGTGACGGGAGCTTGTTTCCATCTCAAAGGGACTTTACCCGAAGAGAAGGATAGATTTATAAGATGACGAATTGGGGGTAAGCAGAAGGCAGCTGAGTCTTTAAGTTGGGCAGGTCTAAGTGGATCCACAGGAGATCCAGATTTCACTTTAACTGCCAATTTATCAAACTCCTCCTCCGAGAGAGCTGGAAGTGTCGATAAAATCAAATTAGTACAGGAAATGGGGACCAGGTCCTCACTTACCAGCGTAGTACTAGGGAAGGAGCGGTAAATATTAGTCACTTTTTCCACAAAGAAAGCCGCGAGATCCTCGCAGTGTGATAGTCAACAGACCTCGGGCACTGAAATTCTATTAGCAGTAAGATCTTTCAAAACTTTGAAGATCAGCTTTGTGGGATTAGGGCTAATATTAAATTCCTGTGAGTAATAGGCTGCTCGAGCTCTGCAAACAGCTCGGTGATGGAACTTAACTTTCGCAAGATTAAGAGTTTTCAGTCCCACCTCATAAGTCTTGCACCAAGCTCTCTCTGCTTGTCTACAAGTAGCTTTTAGAAGCCGTAAGGGATCATTATACCATGGACTGGATTCTAACCGGCGGCTCTTACTCCAAGCCGCAGGGATCAAGGCGTCAAGGGCATTAGTGACCGAATCACAGAAAAGGGTATAACCGGACTCTGTTTTAAAAGGATGGTCCTTAGTGGCAACCTGAAACTCGATCAGATGGTGATCACTCCAAGCTATAGGTCTGGGCAAACTGACTTTGACCACACTCAAGTTGGTAAACAATGGGTCCAGAATATGGCTACCCTCATGCGAGGGATGGAGGATCAAGAGCTGAAGAGCCTCTAGGTCTGCAAGAATGCCGCATATCGCTGGAGTATCAAAATGAAGATTTAAATCCCCAATGATGCTAAAGTTGGCTGAGGCTACTGCAAGAGAACTGACAAGTTCAGGGAGCGCTTTCCTAAATAGTACATCACTGCCTGGCGGTCTATATATCAAAAGTCCAGATAGGGTGAAATGATGGTTGATTGTAATAGCAAAAAACGCACATTCACAACAAGCTATGTCCATAGGTTTCCAAATACAAGGATAGCAGGACTTAATAGCAATGGCAATATCTCCTCCTCTGGATTTGCGGTTAAGCGTAAAAATAGCATATTCCGAAGGAAGTGCTAAATTAGGTATGGCCGTGGCCTCGTCCTGCAGCCAAGTTTCAGTCATACAAAATATATCAGGAGATTCCTGAGATAAGTCATGGATATCCTGGTAATGTTTGGGCAAGGACCTGACATTAAGATGCCAGACTTTTAAATGTGAAGATGACCGAGTATGTATCACGGGAGTGGCCGACAGAGAATCCACTAAGCAATGAGGCGTCATATAAGCTAAAATAGGGGTAGGGGAAGGGAATGACAACTTACCGCAAGAGCAAACATAAGGGCCACATAGTGGATATAGAGGGGTGTGCGTACAAGAAGTGGTCAGATTCCGAATCCTAAGAAGATCCTTCCTGGAATACTGGAAAGCCATCTGATTAAAAGAACAGAACAGAGTCCCGCCACGCCTAACGCCTCCTTAGCGCTGACGAGCGCAGACGGGCAGGACTCTGGCACGACTCAGGCGCAGGGAAGGCACGCCTGCTGCGCGTCACCGCTGCGCGCTGAGAAGAGCGCCTTAAGTAGGCGGATCACGAGCTGCAAGAGCGCTAGAACGCTCAAAGATGGCGCCCTGAAATGTCCCCTTCGCTCCCAAGATGGCGGGCGTAGTAGCAGATCCCCGGGACCGGACCCGCTAAAACAGCGGTGCTTTTACAGTATTATGGTGCGAGTAAGTGGGCAGGAGGCAGCAACCATAAAAACAGGGGAGAAACAAAATAATTCCAACTCAAATACAAAACGGGGAATTAAAAGCGTAAGGCGCTCTAAATATGCGCGGCAAGCGCTAAAGTTCTGCGTGGCGAGGGTACCTTGTCCAGGCTAGCCTCCAGGTCACTAGTTTCTGACCCCTTATAGGTGAGAGCCAGCACTCTGAGGTCAAGAAATACCTGCTCTGGAGAATGTGTTATCACCTCTTTGTGAATCGGCATACCAGCCAGAGGCTTTAAAGCTTTATGCCTTTGATATGCAACTCCAGCATCCCCCAGACCAGGAATATGCCACCCCCTGCCCAGAGGCCCATTTGGCACCAGGACAGGCAGCAAATTAGCTATGGAAGTAAGCATGTTGCATCTCAAGGCTAGTCACACCCCTAAGGTGGACTTCCTGATGTGCTTCATGAAACGGTTTCACCATCTTGGTTTTGGTGGAATTAGGAACTCTGGGATAAGCCCATTCCCCCAAGAAATGGTCATATATATATGAGGCATAGGTACCCCTGGGGTAAGGAGCTCATTGGCTTCTACCCTTCACTCCCCTTAAAGCTCCTAAATGTAAAATGTATGCGGCCCGCTGACAACAGGAACTTCGATCAGTATGCCTGAAAGAAAGACAAAGAAGAGCCGAAGACACGAGAATTGTGGATGGACTAGCTGTGGACTCTCGAACCAAACCCCACCTGATTCTATCCCAACAATTCAAAGACCCAACTCGTCCTGGAGCTGTGCATACTCCCAGAGTCTGCGGGACAGCCAGCGCTTCGCCAACCAGTTAGCATCTCCCTTGAAGTGGAGGAGCCACCAGCCTGCAGGCACCAACCGCAAAGTATGCAGATTACCGGGCCCAAAGACAGCCCTGTAGAAGGCTCCTAGAGCTCCCAGAGGTCAGCCCTGTCTCTTCAGCATATATTGAGATGCTAGACCTTCAAGGCGCTTTCCAGCATCAATACCAGGGGTACCGGAGCCCTTGTTCAGTGTCCAGCCAAGACAACAACACTGCCAAGACAGACCTACCAACATGAGATGTCAGCAGAGGCAATCATCGAGTGGCACTGTTTAGTCCCCATCTTCAGGTCGATCTAAAAAGGGAGAGCCTCCAACGCAAGCGTTCTTCCGGAAAAAAACACCTCGGCACCCGAGCCCAGCAGCCCAAGTACGAGCCTATCGACTGTGCGCCCTTGCTCCTAAGACAGTCAAGAGCTGAGCTCCCTTTTGGGTTTTGCCTAACTGGTCCCCCAGTCCGCCCTTGCAGCTGTTTTTGCAATCGACTTCAGAGGTAGCATTCACAGCTACCCTTGCCACCAGCACTTCTGCACCCAGACACACCAGAGCAGGTAAACCGAAACTGCAGGTGGTTCTAAGGACCTTGGCTCCTACTTACCTTAAGTCCAGAAGAACAAACCTTTATCTCAGCAGCAAGTATACCTATGCATTGTATGTTTCTCCCATATAATAGCATTACCACATTCAAAGCTAATGCCTCAAATCTGACAGCTGTGTTTAATGGGCTTCTGAATATCACCAACTCAAAAAGTACTAACCTGATGCGGAGGTTCTTGGTGTCTAAATTGATTTACAAATTAAGTGTTTTTTTTTAACTTGGTTGAGTTTCTTCATGAGTTTATGTATGATTTATTAACTCTGTGTGTACAACAAATGCCTAACACTAACCTCTGATCGGCCCAAACTGCTAGTGAACACTACAACATAGAGCATTTGGGATTATTAATTTAAACCCTGAAAGCCAAGAAGGGTAGTCTGGATTTTCTACATAGTGTATCTCATTTTGATACACTGCATAAAAAGCCAGCTTCCTGGCGCAACATAAGTGAGGCAAAAGGACCGGCTCAATGAAGGGAAGCATGTGCTGCTGAGATCTCTGTACCACATGCAAGTCAAATATCTAATTCCCAAGATAAGGAAACTTCACTTTCCACCGTCCTGGCTGTGAAGTTCAGGGTCGGACTGGGATAGAAAATAGGTTTGCGCAAGGGGCCCCAATCGTGCATAGATTATAATTTTTTTTTTTTTTAAGTGTCTAAAGTTGGCAAAATAAGGCCGTTTTCAACTTGTAAAAAAAAACAAGAGATGTGCATGGTATGGGAGGCTGCATTGATTTGAGCTTACTGCAGAAACTGTTTGTTTTTCCGTTCAAAATAATTAAATATGAAATAGGTACAATATAGTAATAATATAATCATAAAATAAAAAGGAAAGGAAGAAACAATCAGTTTTGGTAAGAACAGTTTTGAGTAGAGCTACTATTAGTTAAAAAATGTCTAAGTTTTACAGGATGTCTTAAACCTTTAACATTCAATGAAACAATTTTAATATTATGAAAATGTGCCATAGTGAAGTAGGAATAATACAAAGAAGAGAAAGTTTGAAGCAAAAAAAAATAATAGTAGCTCTAGAAAAGACAGTAGGGCAAAAAGGAAAATAAAGACATACGAACATAGAAAACAACAACTTTTAATAATAACAATCTTGATACGCACACACGCTTTGCAAGCAGGACCAAACCCTTGGAGCCCTGTAAGGAAATAAATTAGATTAGCCAGAAAAAATAATGTACTAATATTCAAGTAGCAGACTCATGTTTATCTATAGAAAGCTGTGAATGTTGATGCAGAAATATTCCTAGGTCTTCAGGGCACTGAAGAGATTTAGAAAAAATGTCTTTCCAGATTCGCATTGTCGAAGGATCAAAAAGACCATATTTAAATCCAAGATTTCGTAACTGTGGATGAATGTCAGTGAATTCTTTGCGAGCTTTAACAGTTTCTTTAGCAAACTCTTGGTGAATACATTTTTTATTACCATTTACCATTAAGGAATAATTTCTCGTGCCGCTTTTCTTATCAAGACTAAATGATGGGGACTTAAAACTTTAAAGATCATTGGTCTCGGCTTAGTATGATGTGTATTACGATGAGAAGGAGTGAGTTTTATCTATTTCAAATTTCTCAGGGAATTTCATATGTAAAAGACCAGGTATTAGATTCTCCAAATATAACCTGCAATCATTACCTTCTACATCTTCTGGTAAATAAAAAATGTGCCGGTTATACAGTCTGTTACAATTTTCCAAATCAAGAAGAGTAGAAATAGAAGATATTTTTTGCCACAAGCAGTGAGAAAGTATACATTTTAATTTTGTCTTGAATTTTAATTGCATGGTCAGATTTTCATTGACATACTAGCCATATCTTTTCGCACATTTTTATTTTTAAATTTGTACTTTATTGCACCTTCGATGTAAGCACACAGCACTCATCGCCTACAACCCAGAGGCCGGCGGCAACAATAAATATCATCCAGGACAATGGGCAGTAGCAGCATACACAGCCCTAGTGCCAGCATCCCGGAGGCCTGGCGGCGTAAACAGAAAAAACGTTCTGCGGAGATAACTTTGACAATTTTCCAGAGTGAAGTAGTTAATGCTGGCATCGACGCCCATGACCATAGATTGATGTGCAAAGACAATGCAGTTAGCTCGATTGTGCAAACAAAGTCTCGGAATCGTGAAGACAAGTTACCTAAAAAAAAGAAGAGGGAAAAGTGCAATAAACCCACCTCCGAACAAACCCCCTACCCCCCAAACAAGCCAGCCTACCCGTACCTGTGTCCACCCACCCACCTGCTATAACTGCTGATTCTACAGTTGAACAATGCACCTATCGGCAAGGACCCGTGGGCCCAAAGGTGCAATGGAGAATTCTAAAGGAACCACTAAGACCACCCTCCCTACGCTACCTCCCCGGGGACTCACAACCCTAACAACACGACTAGCAGCAACAAGGAACCAGGTGACCACCTCTGGGGAAAGAACAGTCAAACATGTATCATGTCAACCTCCGCCACCTCCACCCCACCCTCCTGCAGCTCATCCAACTCCTCCCCTTCAGGGTCTGACTCACCGCCCCCCTTGGCACTCTGATATTCCCTATATAGCCCCCAGAAATTCTTAGGGCGACTCTTTGGGGGAAGCAGTTCATTATACACCTCAGACTGTGTACAGCAATACAGCAAATCCTTCTCCCAGCGCTTTTTAGTGGGAACCGGTCCCCTCATCCAGCACAACGCAACTAGGCGCTTGGCCGTCAGCAGAGCAATATCAGCCAATCGCCGTACCGCTACTGGCAACGGTTTGGAAAAGCCCAGCAGCGCCAGAGCCGGGCACGGCAGTACTTCCATTCCCAACATCATACTAAGTTCCAAGAATACCCCCTGCCAGAATGTATGAATACTAGGGCAAGTCCAGGACATGTGTAAAAAATCAGCCGAGGGGAAGTGGCACCGCTCGCACTCCGCCGACTCCCGCAATCCATACCTGTGCAATCTTTCCGTTGTGTAGTAGACCCGCTGTAAATACTTAAAATGTATCAAACGATGTCTACTATTAAGTGAGATCTTTCTAGTGTTCGTACAGCAGTAGAGCCACATCTCATCCGAGATCGTCAACTGGAGATCACACTGCCAGGCCAATCTGGCCTTGGAAAGCGGGTACTGCCGGTGCCGGTCCCCCAATTTCTTAAGATTCGTTACCAACTTACGGGACGATGGGTTCTTAATAACATATGTGAGCTCCAGCACTTCCTGCGGCTCCGACATTTCAGGGCCCAGCAACACCTGCAGCGCTCTACGGACCCGATGATATTGGAAGCTGTGTAACAGCGACTTCCCAGAGTGGGATTGTAGGACCTGTTGCAATGTCTTCACCCTGCCATTCAAAAAGAAATCCCCCATCTTTTCTATGCCCAAGTCCCGTAACGCCTTAAGGAACCCCTTCTCTGTCAGCGGGGCCAACCACACCGCCCATTCCACCCGCATAAGGGGAGAGTACAGCAGCTCGCTATCCCGAGAGCGGACTAGTTCATGCCAAGCGTGGTTCGTGGCTGCAATAGAGTCCAAATTACCAACCCTGCGATCAACAGGGCAGCATATTGTGGCCGGGAGCGGGGTGGGATCCGCGAAGAGGCGCTCCAGCTTCACGTGCGGGATGCCAGGGTCTCCATGAATCCACGTGTGAAGATGAGCCCCCTGCGCTATCCTTTAGTACCGTTCTAGATCTGGGGCCCCCAGGCCCCCACGTTCATAGGGGAGCATTAAAGTTTCCCATTGAACCCTCGGTTGTTTGCCCCCCCACGCTAGCCTAATGAGCGTCTGCGTGAGCTGTCGGAAAAAAGCCTTTGAGAGCACGACGGGGATATAAGCAAAGAGAAAGAGGAACCTGGGGAGGACCACCATCTTCATTATTGCTATTCTGCCCATCAGAGACAGCGGGAGCCTGCACCACACCTCCACGTCATCCACCAGTCTAGAGTACGCAACACCATAGTTCTCGCGCACCAAAATCTCAGGATCCGTGTGAATACGGATCCCCAAGTAACGGATAGAATCCGTGGTCCATTGCAGCGGGTATTCCGAGTCAAACGGGAGGGTCACCGGAGTCAGAGGAAGCGCCACAGACTTATTCCAGTTGACCCGCAGGCCAGACAGGGCCCCAAACCTTACCACTTCCCGCAAGACAGACGACAGATTCTCCTCCGGTTCTCGGACATATAACAGGGTGTTGTCAGCGTACGTCGAAATGCCAATCTGATAGGTAGGGAAGTTGATCCCTTCAAACCCATGGTATTCCCTAATAGCACAAGCCAGAGGTTCCGCCACTAAAGCGTAGAGAAGCGGGGAGAGGGGGCAACCCTGCCGGGTGCCCCTGCTGATCTCAATCGGGGCAGTGACCGAGTTCCCTATCTTTAATCGTGCAGTCGGCTTATAGTACAGGGCCCCTAGCATCTGTAAGAAAGGTTCGCCGAGCCCATACTTACGCAGAACCCTGAGCATAAACGGCCACTCCACTGAATCAAAGGCCTTTTCCATGTCCAGGAAAATAGCCACAGCCTTGTTCTCTTGCCGGACATGCTGAATGGTGCCTAGCACCGTACGAATATTGTAGGTCAAGTTCCGAGCGGGGACAAACCCAGCCTGCTCCGGGGCCACCAAGTCAGGGACAAGCAGAGCCAGACGCGCCGCTAGAACCGTAGCATATAATTTGGCGTCTACGTTAATCAAGGAGAGCGGCCTATACGAGCCACACTCATTGGGGGGTTTCCCGGCTTCGGGATGGTGATGAGAAGCGCCTCCCTCATAGATTTCGGCATACTACCCTGTTGACAAATGTCGTCAAAGAGCAGCATCAAGTAGGGTACCAGTTTGTCTTGGAACGCCTTATAGAATGCCACCGTAAGACCATCAGTCCCCGGAGCGCTGCCTGACCTCATTCCCTCCAGCGCCTCCGTAATCTCCTCTTTCTGGAATGGTGCCATGAGAAATTCTCGCTGCCAATTGGCCATAAAGGGCATCTGGATATAGCTCAAATAATCATCTATTTCCTCCTCTAGGTGACCTGACCGCGTTTTATACAGTTTGGTATAATAAGCATGGAATTCCGCCAGCACATCCTTTTCCTCCGTAACCACCCCACCACTAGACGTTAATAACTCCTCAATCACCAATGGCGGTCTGCTATTTCGCATCAGTTTAGCCAACAGGGAGCCAGGGCGGTCCCGTTCCCCGTATGTGCGTGCCGTGGCGTACTTCCCCATATGTTGTATCTCCCTATCCTCCTCATCATGGAATTCCGATAGCAGGGACTTGAGCCTCTCATGTGCGTCAGTATCCTCTGCACCCCCCACCTGACGCTCCAGATCAGACAGTTGTGTTTCCAAGTATTTCAAACGTTGCCTGATAGCTTTAAGCACCCCTGAGTGTTTGGCCATCGTCATCCCACGTATGTACACCTTGAACGCATCCCAAAGTACCTGGACTCTATCCACTGACCCCACATTAGTTGAGAAGTAAGTATCTATATCCTCAGCTAATTCCCCTCTGAAGGCCTCATCCAGGAGTGAATACGGGGGGAACCTCCAGGTGAACGGGAGTATCCGTCTAGCCGGTGCCTCCAGTAGCAAAAGCAGCGGTGAATCGTCATATAACGTGCGGGGTAATACTGCACATCCCGTCACTGAATTAAGGAGGGAGTGGGAGGAAAACCAATAAATCAATCCTCGTGTGTATATTATGGTAGGCTGAGTAATGAGTGAAACCACCCTTCCCCGGGTGCCTATGACGCCATACATCAAACAAATCAAGCTTCACCATCTCCGCCTGCATTAGTAAAGCTGAGGCCGCTGGGCTTTTGGAAGCACCAGCCGACCTGTCCAGCTCCGGGTTTAACACAAAATTGAAATCTCCCCCCCACAGCAACCTGGAGCCCTCATACTGTCTACATAGGTCCGCCAGCGAGGTGTAAAAGGTAGGCGTGTCGTAATTGGGGCCATACACATTCACAACCAACAAGTCGTGGCCTTTCCCCACACAACGGGCAACAGCATACCGACCCTCCGGGTCCACAACAACCTTCTGCAGTGTCAATTGCGATTTGGGATTAGCCCACGTAAGTACACCCCTCGCATGTGTAGTGAACCCTGAAGCAACACAAGCACTCCCAAGACCCCTGGTCAACAACATAGGACTAGTTAGAGGCAGGTGGGTTTCCTGGAGCAGGGCGAGATCAACCCGTTGTCGCTGTAAGTATGCTAGTACTTTCCGGAGTTTACGGAAATCATTCAGCCCCCTCACATTCCAAGATAGCATTCTGATAGAGTTGGGGCCACCCTCCGGTCCTAGAATCTCAACATCCACCATTGCAGGACAGAGAGCAAATCAGCTTCGCACAGGTGGCACAACAGACACAATCCAGTAGTAGGCCGAACAAAACCCTCCCCCCAACAGACCCCAATGGACACATGGATCATGGCCAACAAAAGAGGAATAGAACAACAACCCACCCACCCACAGCCGACCAACCCCAACCCGGTCAGACAGGTCCCACCACCACCCACCATCCCCCTCCCCAAAACCACCAGTAGGCTCTACAGACCTAAGGGGCCCTCAGGAGAGCCAAAAGCCAAAGGCGCAGAGGCAGAGGTTCCCAGCCAGACAACAGTACAATTGGGTCTAGGACCTTAAACCTCGGTTACTCCACCACCCCGCCCCCCAGTACCGTTGGGCACCCTCACTAGCTCAAAAACACACCGTCAAAGAACAAAGCTCCCACGTGCGGGAGGGCCCTCCCCAAAGCAACCAGCAGATAGTGAAACGTGCTGCCACTAAACCCCCAGCGCATTCCTTTGCGTTCAACCAGTAGCAAAATCTCACCCCACAGTTTCGACAAAGTAGGCCCACAGTGTCTGCATCAGAGTCAAAAGATCGGACTGGCTCAGTCGAACCAGCAAGGAGGCCACACACTCAATTACCCCTGGCCGTCCATGGTAGCAGCGGCATCAGCGTCCTCTCGTTGACTCCTCGGGCTGTTGCGTTGCTCCTTGGCCCATTCCTTCAGGGATTTTTTCAAGTCCGCCGGGTCAGTGAAAAAGTGTGAGTGCCCCTGCCTGTTGATTCGGAGTCTCGCAGGGTACAACATGGCGTAGTCCAGCCCAAGGTCTCTCATCTGTTTCTTATATGGGGCGAGGCGCTTCCTCTCCTCCTGTACTCTCGCCGTGAAGTCCGGATAGAGGGAGAAATTCATGCCCTCGAATTGTAAGTTTCCTTTCTCCCTCGCCAGCCGAAGTGCCAGATCCCTGTCTCTATAGTTCAAAAGCTTCGCAATAATCGGCCGCGGTGGGAGTCCTGGTTGCGGTTTCGGCCCCAGAGTGCGGTGAGCTCTCTCGACGATGAACATAGGGGAGAAGACCTCTTCCCCTAACAGTGTCTGAAGCAGCTTCTCCACAAACAGCTCCATTTTGCCAGTGTTGGTAGACTCCGCTACCCCAGTAATGCGAACGTTGGAGCGCCGTGAGCGCGCCTCCAAGTCCTCCGTCTTGTCTTGAATGACTTGGAGTAGGCGTCCGAACTGCTTGCAGTCTTTATCCCATTCCGTTTGGGCCTCCTCCGCCTCCGTCAGCCGTCTTTCTGCCATATCCAGCGGTTCAGCATGTTTATCTACTCTCTCCGACATGCGGTCCATCCTGAAGGACAGAGCATCGATTTTAGCGCCGATCGCCGCCATGCTGTCCTGCAAGCCTTTCTCCATAGCGCCCAGCATTTCACGAATGTCCGCACACAGTGAGCTGTCGGATGCCGTAGGCCGCGGCGAGGCATCCGGGGCCGGCCCCTCTGCACCCTTCGTTTTCCGCTGATCAAACGACAGTTTGGGCTGGTTCTTGTCGCCCTTCCCCATAGCGTTCCTGGTTGACATTCAGTCAAGGTGCCCAACCGCCAGCAATAAATCGCCAGTGAACATTAGAGGAGTAGAAAGGAGACACTGGGGAAGCAGGCTCCAAAGTACGAGGTGTTGCGCAGCAAGAAATGCGGCCAAGATGGCGGCTAATCGCACGGCCGTACGAGTAGGCCTAGGCGCCAGAGAGGCACACCACAGAACACTCCTTCGTAACCGGACCACACCAAAGTCGAGCAGTCGGGTCACCACACTCCAGAGCACTTCAAATCCACAGCTCCACGGTCGTCCGTGAGACGCGCAGGGTGCAGGCACAGGCCGATGGATCTCTCCCCAAGGAGGTTGGCGGCCCGCTAGGAACTTCCTCCAGCGTCCATTAACACCCTATAGCACCAGCACTTCTGCTCCCATCAAATGCACAAGCAAAGGCCAGTCCCCCACAACTGGGTTCGGGGACAGGGCGTGGTATCGCGTAGCAGGACCAGCTGTGTAGTCGCAGGAGAGGTAGACCGGGGCCACTCCAGTACCGCAGGCCGCACGTAGCGTGACGCAGCTCGGGCAGCTTCTCAGGATAGACCGTGGACCACGGCCTGGTCCGCCACTGCACCCTTCTCCAAACAGCAAAGCGACACCACACCGGATTTCGACCGGGGAAAGGCCCCCCACCAGGCCGGGGCGTAGTTAGAGAGTCCGCCTCAGCTTTCAGAGCTAGCTAGGCGCCGAAAGGATAGTTTTGTCGAAGTTTGATGGTGCTCAGGCGAGGAGCTCAGCGCTCACACGTCTTTCATGGACGCCGGCAAGCTCCGCCCCCCCTTTTCGCACATTTTTAATCTGACGTAATAGACTCAGTGCTAGAGCGAATTGCCGGAATCTCAAGTAGCAAAGCCAAATAAGGTTCACTAGATTCCACCACTTTACATTTAACAGGAGGAGGAGAAATATTGGTTTTCATTTTATTATGCTGAGCCTGCACAGTTTTGCTCTCTATATTTCTTATAATAAATTTCAGCAGCCAAATATGATCAAATATGCATAAAAGAGTTAATAATAAAGAAGAACAATCTTTCAATAAAGGGAGGTGCAGCTGCTACAACTAACTGTGGGAGTGACTAGGCCGAAGCCTTGCACTTTCCAGAGTAATACTCCGCCCCTCTGACTGGAATGCTGTACCAGAGTGGAGAGATCGAGGAAAACCAGGATAGGAGAAGCACAGCTCCGATGCTCAGCAGAGCTGGTAAAAACACCTACGGTTAGTAAATGCCTCCAAACATGGCTGCCAGTATTTCTTGAACAAAATTCAGGTTAATAAATGTCCCAAAATAGTCATATAAGGGCTGACACAGTAAAGAGCTCACCGGGGGGTGGCCACCTTGATTCACACGCTCACGCATCTCTCAGGAACTGTTTGTTTTAATACCAGCAAAATCAACCGCAAAAACCAGCACAGCAGATTATAAAACAGGCCAACAAACTTACAAACAAGACTGCCCACGCACGGACGTGTCAGACCAGCCCATTTGCACTGCCCGAATGCCCTATACACCAGTCCGATCTTGGTGATATTACACTGGAAAACTGCAGGACAGACCGTTTTAAAACGATACTGCTGGCAATGAAGCAGTCATAGCTCTCCTTTAACTGTTTTGTTCAATTATTACACTTGTATTATGTATTTGCAAACTAGAGTTTTGGACTGGATGTGTCTTCATGTGACAAGAAAGTTAGAAAGTCCTAGACAGTGCCTACCAAAATCATAACCTAGACATAATGGAGTGCAGAGAATGGAGATTTAAGTACTTTACATCTATATATTTCACTATATGTGTAGGCAAAAATCATAGGACAAGTTCCGGCTATAGGGCACTATTTTTATGTGACCACTCTACAGCCTGCAGCGAGGTGGCTAGCACACCCAGATAACTGGGAGACGAGATTGTTCCTGGACATGCTCTTGCTGATGCGAGGGAGGAGGTTGATTCTAGGGTGCGGTCCCGGACATGGTGAGGCACATGTGGGGATTTGGGAGGAAGTGGTGGAAAAGATGGGTCACAGGGCCCACTTTGATGCAGCGCTTTGTCTTTAGGACCAAACCTAGTTTAGGGTAATTGATGGAGATATCTCCATTGATCTCGGGAGGGTGGGGGGCTGCCAGGTGGCGGAGGACCTATACCTCAGCGAGGTATTCCTCACATTCCAGGAGGCATGGGAGATCTTTGAATTGGGACTGGGCCACTTCCTCTATTATGCCAAGCTGGAAAAGCTGGGTGAGAGGTTTGGGCTGGTTTCCCTGCCACCCCTCAGCCCTCCATGATGTTGGGCAGCCTACTTCAATGGAGAGAGGGGAGGCATCTCATTTTCTTATTTTACAAGGTGATACAGGGTGAAAGTACCTGCTCCATCCACCTCATGATGGGCCTGGGGGCGTGAGCTGGGGGAGCTTAGTGAAGATTGATTGAGTGTGTATGTGCATTAGTGAGGAAGGCGTCCTGTAACCATAGGTTCATGTTGCTGTATTTTAATTTTCTACATTGTACCTTTGCGACTACTAGGCACTTGAACAGGATCGACAGAGGGAGGCCCAATGTGCACATTTGTGGGGGATTAGGAGCCACTTCTCTGCACTTGGCCAGGGCATGTGCTGTGGTTCAAGGTTTCTGGAGGGATGTGGTGCCTAAAACAGCAAAAGCAATAGACGGGATTCCTCGATTCCGCATGCCTGCCTCTTGGGAGTGGTGACGAAGCTGAGGGGGCAGATCCACTATAGCATGGCTCAGCGTGCACCTTTATTGGCCAAAAGGAGGGTGGCCATAAGTTGGATGGGCACCCAAGCATAGTTAGTGTCTTCATTGCAGCAGGATCTCCTTGAATGGAGAGGTGACTGAAGAGATGCATATGTGCATTGCCCATATGGATAAGGGTGCCTCGAATGCGATCATGCGGGGGGGGTCTGTACTTCATACATTTGCTGATTAGGATGACTGGCTCGGACGAGGAGTGATGTTTGTGCCCTTTGTACCATGGTGGTGTGACTATGGCAGTCAAGCATGTTCACTGTATATTTAGTTTGATGACTTGGCCCCAATGTGCTTTTGTCCCCAAGTCGTTCCATGGGTCTGGCAATTCAGATGTGTATATTGCCATGCCTAAATGTATTATGAAAAAATAACAGTTGATGGACAGAATTCAGAACAATGTCATACATTCAACCCCGTACAGAAATCTGGGCCTAAATCCATAGTTCCTTTGCTCACCACATCACGCCAGTTCAGACATGGCTATATGCAAATTAGCCTTGATCCTGTGCCTCATGCGAGCTGTCCAGCCCAAACTGCCAAGCCATGTCTTCCCTGGACAGGAATCAAGCATCCTAGGACCGGTTTCTGGCTATCAGCGGTCTTCAGCCAGGATAGCTTGACTCCAGTGACAGGGAGAGCACGGGACTCACGTCTGAGCATACCCGTCCCACTCGCAGTGACAAATGCAAAAACAGTTGATGGACAGAATACAGAACAATGTCATACATTCACCCCAGTACAGAGATTTGGGCCTAAATCCATTGGTTCTTTGCTCACCACATCACCCCAGTTCAGACTTGGCCATATGCAAATCAGCCTTGACCCTGTGCCTCATGGGAACAGTCCATCCCGAACTGCCAAGCCATGTCTTCCCTGGACAGGAATCAAGCATCCGAGGACCGGTTTCTGGCTATCAGCGGTCTTCAGCCAGAATAGCTTGACTCCAGTGACGTGGAGAGCACGGGACTCACGTCTGAGCATACCCGTCCCAGTTGGAGTGACAAATGCAAAAACAGTTGATGGACAGAATACGGAACAATGTCATACATTCACCCCAGTACAGAGATTTGGGCCTAAATCCATTGGTTTTCTGCTCAGCACATCACCCCAGTTCAGACATGGCCATATGCAAAGCAGCGTTGACCCTGTGCCTCTTGGGAACAGTCCATCCCGAACTGCCAAGCCATGTCTTCCTGGCCGGAATCAAGCATCCTAGGACTGGTTTTTGGCTATCACCCGTCTTCAGCCAGGATAGCTTGACTCCAGTGACGTAGAATCTAGCTATCCAGGCTGATGAGGGCTAAAAGCCCGAAACCGGTCCTTGGATGCCTGTTTCCAGGCCAAGGAGGACCTGGCTTGGCAGTTCGGGTTGGACTGTTCCCATGGGGCACAGGGTGAAGACTGATTTGCATATGGCTGGGTTCAAACTGGAATGGCATGGTGAGCAAAAAAACGATGGATTCAGGCCCAGATCTCCATACTGGGGTGAATGTATGACATTGTTCTGCAGTCTGTCCATCACCTGTTGCTATTGCATTTGTCACCCCGAGTGGGACGGGTATGCTCAGACGCGAGTCGCATGCTCTCCATGCTACTGGAATCAAGCTATCCAGGCTGATGAGGGCTGAAAGCCCGAAACCGGTCCTTGGATGCCTGTTTCCAGGCCAGGGAGGACCTGGCTTGGCAGTTCGGACTGGACTGTTCCCATGGGGCACAGGGTCAAGACTGATTTGCATATGGCTGGGTTCAAACTCGAATGGCATGGTGAGGAAAAAAATGGATGGATTTAGGCCCAGATCTCTGTACTGGGGTGAATGTATGACATTGTTCTGCATTATGTCCATCACCTGTTTTTGTAAATGTATTATGACACGACTGTCCTCTCCCTTTCAGACTGAAGAACCGCACTACTTGCTTGTGTACTGTATAACATCAACAAAGTGTTATAAAAAAAAATGTATATATATATATATTCACAGAAAAAACCATAGGTTATAGACCATATATAGTTAGGAATTTGCATTTACAAAACCTTGAAAATTCACTGAAAAAACCATAGGTTATAGACCATATATAGTTAGGGATTAGCATTTAAAAAACCTTATTTTATTTGCACAAAACCATTGAAATTCCATATATAGTTAGTTGCACTAACTATATATCGCGGACCCGCAATCCACTGCTAATGATGTCACATATTACATCATTCATGACATGGTCAGTGACATCACTGATGACATCACTGATGACATCTCAAATGACATCACTGATGACATCACTGATGACATCTCAAATGACATCACTGATGACATCACTGACATCTCATTTGACATTACTGATTACATCACTGATGATATCATTTATGTGATAATACATCTTCAGACTCTAATATAACCTTTGATACACTCAGTGTAAACAGGCACTCACAGACTGTCACACATCCATGGAGTTACTCACACACCTAGTCAGTTATGCCAAAAATCAATCACATCTCCATTTCCTTAACTATACAGTTATACACACCTTACTTATTCAAACATATACTAACGCATATTTACTCTCTTATACAATCCTTGATACAACTTCACAATGATTCATACAGCCACTCTCACATTCACTGACTCTTATGTTCAGTTATTTATATATGTCAACTCTCACATGGAGTGTGTTTTACATATGTACTTACTTTGACATGTAGAACTGAGATATCCATTCACTCACCAATATACTCATGCACACAGTCAACTGTCCATACAGCTGTTTCTACATGCACTTTTGAACCCATACACCTAGGGAATCAACCGCTCACACATCTATGCACAGAGTTATACACCTCCCAGCCACCCACACACACACTCAGTCTCCCATACAAATACTTGGGCAACCATTCAATAACCCATATAGTTACTGATATAGCTACTGATTTAAACATGCAGCAGTTTACAGAAGAACATAAATATTGATTGCCAAATTAAGACACTTTAATCACTAACCCATGCACTCAGTGAGACACATTTAATCATTCTCTCATACAGTCAGTCATGCACCTACTAAATCCTTCATCCAGACACTTATACATCCACTCATTCTTCAATATGTAAGACATATTTTAACTTTACAGAAACATACAGTCACTGGGTGTTGTCATCAGTGATGTCATCAGTGATGTCATTTGAGATGTCATCAGTGATGTCATCAGTGATGTCACTGACCATGTCATGAATGATGTAATATGTGACATCATTAGCAGTGGATTGCGGGTCCGCGATATATAGTTAGTGCAACTAACTATATATGGAATTTCAATGGTTTTGTGCAAATAAAATAAGGTTTTTTAAATGCTAATCCCTAACTATATATGGTCTATAACCTATGGTTTTTTCAGTGAATTTTCAAGGTTTTGTAAATGCAAATTCCTAACTATATATGGTCTATAACCTATGGTTTTTTCTGTGAATTTCATTGGTTTTTTAAAAGCTAATATCTATAGCTGTAAAATATATTCTTTATTAAGTGACGTATCACGTAGCCCGTGAGACGCCTCATGATGCATCGCATAACCGTGACGTATCGTCTCTGCAGCGCAAACCAAACCCAAAACGTAAGCGCGCCAGAACACGCTTAAAGATATATATATATTTTTTTAACCTTAATTAGACAAAATCCACACGTGCACATATCACAAACGTTCAAAAAACACAATATGTCGGACTACCGTTACGCTGCCGGTTAGCTGCCCGGTTAACGTACCAGGAAGCACCTTTACCGCGAAAATCGCAAATTTTTTTTTTCACCCCCCAGGGAACTTTAATAGCCCCCTCATCAATCCTAGGGGTTCAGGAGGGGTCTGCCTTACCCCTTTCATTCATTTACACCTTTTTTTTTCCACCTCTTGTCTCTCGATCCCACAGAGAGACAAGATGGCGGCCGCTCCAGACTGTTTACAATGATAACAGCCAATCAGCTTCTCCTCAGACTCCCGTTACACTGCCGATTAGCTTCCCGGTAGCTGCCCGGTTAGCTGCCCAGTTTGCGTACCAAGACGCGTCTCTACGGCGTTTGTTTTTTTTTGGCCCCACGTGGCTTTATAATATCCCTCTCATAAATCCTAGGGGGTCAGAAGGGGTCTACCTTGCCCTGTTTCCTTCATTTCCCCCTTTGTTTTGGCCTCCTCTTGTCTCTCGATCCTACCGAGAGACAAGATGGCGGCCGCTCCGGACTGTTTACAATATTGACAGCCAATCAGCTACTCCTCAGACTCCCGTTACACTGCCGGTTAGCTTCCCGGTTAGCTGCCCGGTTAGCTGCCCGGTTCGCGTACCAAGACGCGTCTCTACGGCGAAAAAATCTGATTTTTTTTTTTTTTTGGTTACACTGCCGGTTAGCTTCCCGGTTAGCTGCCCGGTTAGCTGCCCGGTTCGCGAACCAAGACGCGTCTCTACGGCGAAAAAATCGGATTTTTTTTTTTTTTTTTTTGGGCCCGGCGTGGCTCTATAATATCCCCCTCATCAATCCTAGGGGGTCAGGAGGGGTCTACCTTGCCCCCTTTCCTTCATTTCCCCCTTTGTTTTGGCCTCCTCTTGTCTCTCGATCCTACCGAGAGACAAGATGGCGGCCGCACCGGACTGTTTAGAATGTTGACAGACACCGGAGAGCCAATCAGCTTCGCTTTGCAAAGTTCCGATACGCGAAAAGTTCGCGAACCGGTTAGCTGCCCGGAGCGCTGTTACAGATATATATCTTGATTTAAACGTTAATTTCTCAAAATCCACTGAAGCACATATATTGAGACCTAGCAAAGGCACATCGGGGTACCAGTCCCTACAATTTTGCCAAGTTTCGTGGAAATCCATTCAGCCGTTCGGGCTAAAAGTGAGTCCAACCGCCCTATGGAAATTAACATGGGAAAAACGCGTTTTGGGACCCCCCTTTTTTCTCGGCCCCCCCTTGACGAACCCCCCCCAAATTTTCAGGAGCTGCTCAGAAACAAAATGTGCCATTTTCCTGAAAATTTCAGCCGATTCCGTCCACAAACGCCAAAGTTATTAGACATAGAATTTTCAAAAGTCCCATAGGAAAAAAATCCTAACTATATATACCTACTGGCTATCGCCAGTAGGTAATATATTCCCAAACGCCTTTTGTGAATAATATGCCTCCTCCTGACCGAGAGTCACTTCGTTGCAGGGGGACCCCATGAAACGGGTCCCTTTAAATTCGTACAAACACTCCTAAAACTCGTGCCTTGTGCGGTTTTTTAAAATCTTTATTCTGCCACTTGTCAAACACGTTTGGAGTGCAACGCACTCTTGTTCACTGACATTGAGAGGTTAAACTAGCGGCCATTTTACAGTGTACAACAAGTGATCTAGTAGAACTAGAAATTAAGTGTATGTGAAAAAAGACTTTTAGTATTTTCACTCGATTCATTCTTTGGACTGTTTTTCATTGTATATAGAGACGCTTTTCTTCGAACAAACATGAATCATTACATCATGCATCATATAAATATGGTATAAATTATACATACAGTTTAAATGTGTAATATTCAAATGTTTAAGTTCTGAGATTATGCCCAAGTGGGCATTTGATTGATTAAAGCGTTTCGATCTCCTAATGTTTCTGCCCCAGTGGGCATACAGTTACAGTACAACATTTGATATCAACTCACAAGTCTTAAAATACTATTTGTTTAAAATACTTTCTACATTACTCCATTGAAAACAAACAATCTTTTAATACTCATACTAAATGGGTGTACATATCTTCCTCCATATTTAAACCATCTGGTTGTTTTGAATTTAATTCCACTATGTATCGTGACTCCAATTTTTTAGTTTCATTTCTCTTTTTTCAACCCTTGAATTTTTAGGTCGAGTAATTTATTACTCAAAACTATTGTGTTGAAACCAGCTCTTAAAACCAGGTCTTAGGGAGTCTGATTACGCACAATGCATGTGACCGTGCATGCGCTTTTGTCCCGAGCCTCGGCATCCCACTTCAAAGGAATTCCTTCCGTTCCTTATCTCCTCAAGCACTTAGCGTCTACGTGTGTCTCCGAGGCTCCTCACAGTGCCATATGTCCTCAGGACATCACACTTCTAACATGAATGACCATCTGCTCCTTGGAATGCTGGCATGGTTGTCCAGTGCTGCCTGATCTTCTCCATAGGCAGCTTGTAACCTGAGCTGCCCTCTGCCTTTCCATTCTGAACTCTTTCTTGGATTTCACACACAGTCCATAGCGCTTCCTTCTACCTTTCACCAGGCATACGCACACACCACCAGCCATCAGTGCACGCTTTCACCAGGCACACACACACCCCCCAGCCATCAGTGCACGCATTCACCAGGCATACACACCACCGGCCGTCAGTGCACGCTTTCACCAGGCACACACACACACACACACACACCACCAACCATCAGTTCACACTTTCACCAGGCTTACACACACCACTGGCCCTCAGTGCACACTCTCACCAGGCACAGACACCATCAGCCATCAGTGCCCGTATTCACCAGGCATACACACCACCGCCGTCAGTGCACGGTTTCACCAGGCACACACACACACACACACCACCAGCCATCAGTGCACGCTTTCACCAGGCATACCCAGCACCGGCCGTCAGTGCATGCTTTCACCAGGCACACACACCCACCACCAGCCATCAGTGCATGCTTTCACCAGGCATACACACCACCGGCCGTCAGTGCACTCTCTCACCAGGCACAGACACCATCAGTCATCAGTGCACAATTTCACCAGGCACACACCACCGGCCGTCAATGCACACTCTCACCAGGCACAGACACCATCAGCCATCAGTGCACAATTTCACCAGGCACACACCACCAGCCGTCAGTGCACGCTTTCACCAGGCGTACACACACACACACCGCCAGCCATCAGTGCATGCTTTCCCCAGGCATACACACACCAATAGTCATCAGTGCACGCTTTCACCAAGCACAAACACCACCAGCCATCAGTGCACGCTTTCACCGGGCACAAACACCACCAGCCATCAGTGCACGATTCCTCCAGGCACACACCACCAGATGTCAGTGCACGCTTTAAGCAGGCACACACACCACCAGCCGTCAGTGCGCGCTTTCACCAGGCACACACCACCAGCCATCAGTGCATGCTTCCACCAGGCACACACAGCACCAGCCGGCCAGGCACACACACAGCACCAGCCATCAGTGCATGCTTTCAAAAGGCACACACACACCACCAGCCATCAGTGCACGTTTTCACAAGGCATACACACCACCGGCCGTCAGTGCACGCTTTCACCGGGCACAAACACCACCAGCCATCAGTGCACGCTTTCACCAGGCACAAACACCACCAGCCGTCAGTGCACGTTTTCACCGGGCACAAACACCACCAGCCGTCAGTGCACGATTCCTCCAGGCACACACCACCAGATGTCAGTGCACGCTTTAAGCAGGCACACACACCACCAGCCGTCAGTGCGCGCTTTCACCAGGCACACACCACCAGCCATCAGTGCATGCTTCCACCAGGCACACACAGCACCAGCCGGCCAGGCACACACACAGCACCAGCCATCAGTGCATGCTTTCAAAAGGCACACACACACCACCAGCCATCAGTGCATGTTTTCACGAGGCATACACACCACCGGCCGTCAGTGTACACTTTCACCGGGCACAGACACCATCAGTCGTCAGGGCAAGCTTACACCAGGCACACACCACCAGCCGTCAGTGCATGCTTTCACCAGGCACACACACACCGCCAGCCATCAGTGCACGCTTTCACCAGGCACACACCACCAGCCGTCAGTGCACGCTTTCACCAGGCACACACACACCACTAGCCATCAGTGCACGCTTCCACCAGGCACACACACCACCAGCCCGCCAGGCCCACACACACCACCAGCTGTCAGTGCATGCATTCACCAGGCACACACACCACCAGCCATCAGTGCACCATTTCTACAGGCACACACACCACCAGCCATCAGTGCACACATCAATTGTTAACGCATCCACAATTAACTATTGTAGCAATCGCAGTATGGCACAATTTACTTTTAAACATATTCATCTAAAGCGCAGCATGCCACCATTCCCTCAAACTTAGCACCCTCACACTCTGCAATGGAACATACACTCCAAATACAACTCAGTGCCACATAATTGCATGCCACATAATTACACTGCACTCATTGCAACATACTTTCCAAATACCACTCAGTACCACCTAATTACATGCCACATATTTACACAGCACTCAATGCAACATACACTCCAAATACCTCTCAGTGCCACATAGTTATATGCAACATAATTACACTGCACACAATGCAACATACACTCCAAATACCACTCAGTGCCCCATAATTACACACCACATAATTACACTCTACTGAATGCAACAGACACTCCACACAATACCACTCAGTGCTATATAATTATATGCTGCATAATTACACTGCACTCATGCAACATACACTCCAAACAATACCACTCAGTGCCACATATTTACACAGCACACAATTACACTCTACTGAATACAACATACACTCCCCACACAATACCACTCAATGCCACATAATTACACGCCACATAATTACACTGCACTCAATGCAACATACACTCCAAATAACACTCAGTGCCACATAGTTACACGCCACATAATTACACTGCACAATGCAACATACACTCCAAATACCACTCAGTACCACATAATTACACGCCACATAATTACACTCTACTAAATGCAACACACTCCACACAATACCACTCAGTGCCACATAATTATATGCTACATAATTACACTGCACTCAATGCAGCATACACTCCAAATACCTCTCAGTGTCACATAGTTATATGCAACATAATTACACTGCGCACAATGTAACATACACTCCAAATACCACTCAGTGCCACATAATTACACACCACATAATTACCCTCTACTGAATACAACATACAATCCACACAATACCACTCAGTGCCACAGAATTATATGCTACATAATTACACTGCACTCAACGCAACACACACTCCAAATACCACTCAGTGCCACATAATTACACGCCACATAATTACACTGCACTCAATGCAACATACACTCCAAATACCACTCAGTGCCACATAATTACACCCCACATAAATACACTGCACTCAATGCCACATACACTCCAAATACCACTCAGTGCCACATTACACTGCAATCAATGCAAAATACATTCCAAATACCGCTCAGTGCCACATAATTACACCCCACATAAATACACTGCGCTCAACGCAACATACACTCCAAATACCACTCAGTGCCACATAATTACACACCACATAATTACACTGCACTCAATGCAACATACACTCCAAATACCACTCAGTGTCACATAATTACACAGCACTCAATGCAACATACACTCCAAATACCACTCAGTGCCACATAATTACAGGCCACATAATTACACTGCTCTCAATGCAACATACACTCCAAATACCACTCAGTGTCACATAATTACACAGCACTCAATGCAACATACACTCCAAATACCACTCAGTGCCACATAATTACACGCCAAATAATTACAATGCACTCAATGCAACATACACTCAGTGCCACATAGTTATATGCAGAAAGGTATAGGTGCCTTCAAGGGGATTTGTTTAACAACATATAATTAAAAGTGATTCAACTAACTCTTTAGGACAAGTCAATGGTCCTTTCAAGAATAAGGACCATTGACCTGTCCTAAAGAGTTAGTTGAATCACGTTTAATTATATTTTGTTAAACAAATCCCCTTGAAGGCACCTATACCTTTCTACTTACTCACCCAAGCCCTCAAGGGTATTTTGGGTTGCTCACTGTTCCCTAATCACATAGTTATATGCAACATACACTCCAAATACCACTCAGTGCCACATAATTACACAGCACTCAATGCAACATACACTCCAAATACCACTCAGTGCCACATAATTACACGCCACATAATTACACTGAACTCAATGCAACATACACTCCAAATACCACTCAGTGCCACATAATTACACGGCACACAATTACACTCTACTGAATACAATATACACTCCCCATATTACCACTCAATGCCATATAAATAGATGCCTCATACCTACACTCTACTAAATGCAACATAAATACACTTTACGTATCTGTCTATCTATCACCCTTCTATATGTCTATCTCTCCATCACCCTCACTCTATCTATGGCCCTCCCTCTATCTATCTATGGCCCTCACTCTATCTATCTATCGCACTCACTCTATCAATCGCATCACCACAGCATCACTCAGCACCACCAGAGCATCACTCAGGGGTACCACAACATCACTATGCGCTACCACAGCATCACTGAACACCACAGCATCACTTGTCGCCACCACAACATCACTCCGCGCCACCACAGCATCAATCTTTGCAACCATTCAACAACTGGTTCAAATATGGTCTCTCAATGATTCAAGCTTCATTACAAATGTCACAAAAATATGTTAATAGTTCACTTCTGTTCTTGGATTTTCATCACAATAAAATACAATGAACATAATCTTCCCAAAAGTTATTTACAAAAGCTATTGCCATTATAAATTACAATAACTTTAAAGTATTAATTATTAAAAAAATAAAAGCCATTTTTATTTGTAATATCAATACATCTAAGTCAAGTATATACAACACATATTGCATTACAAATGCTATAGGTGTCACATTTGCGAAAGTTAAAACTATTGGCATTGTAAATGACAAAGCTATTCAATTCACTATTTTCCAAACCAACACATAAATAAAAAATGTGTCATTTACAATACCAATAGCTCAAACTTTCCTAATGCGAGACCTATTGCATTGCAAATGCTTTTTTTTTGTCCTCATTTGCCTTAACCCCTACTTAGGAAATGCCAACCACCTTACGTGTCCCCGACCAAGAGAGGGAACCAAAAATGTGATACCCATCTCTGGAACCGGAATCCAAAATGTTTTACTGGTGGCAGAGAAGTCCCAAGAAGAAAAGGGGATTTTAAGATCTTACGCTGACTCCATCTAGGTAGGTCTCAACCTGAAGGACCAAAAACCGTATCGAGGCCAGACCCGGTCCAAGGAGTGTTGGTGGCTTAATCATAGGATGCGGGGAAAAAAAATAGAAAAAAAAAACAAAAACCGGAACACTATCTCCACTGTATCAACAGATCCCAAAAGGCCAAGTTACGATTATTGCAAGCTCTAGCCATGTCCACCTTTGATGTTTCATATAAAGACGTGAGCCAGTCCGAATATATTGGAGCAGTTTTTTCCACCCACCGTATGCATATCTGCCTTCTAGCCAACAAAATTGCATAGAACAGAAAAGATCTCGCTTTACCAGAAATACTGTCCTCTAATCCAAAGATGATAAGTGGCAATGAAATTACTAATGATGTATTCAAAATGGAATTTAAGGTAGACACCACTTCCTCCCAGAACTGGCCGATGTTGGGGCATTCCATGAACATGTGAATATCTGAAGCTTCTGGTAAATTGCATTTATTACATTTCTTGTCTGGGAGAAATCTGGAAAGTCTCAGCGGTGTTATATAGGCCCGATGTGCTGTGAACAGATGGTTACGCCTCAGCCATGATGGCTTCACCACTTTATAGAGGAGCGCAAAAGATCCTAACCATATCTCTTCACACTGAAAGCCAGTTGTCTCTCCCCACAATTCATCTGGAAGGGTGAAATCCCCATCGGTTTCCTCCAGAAGCTGCCAATACCAGAAGGCCACCTCCTTACCACCTCTAGGTCTTTCTAATAGTAGCTGCTCCAGGGAGCTTGATTTCCCAAATAGTACATCTTTGCAGTGCTGGGCTCTCCCCCAGCTTTCCAACTGGATGAATTTAAATCTAGAGAATGCTGGACATATACGCTCATGTAATTCATCCCAAGAAAGTATTGATCCGTCCACCAATAGCTCTCCACTCTAGCAATCCCAGCCTCCTCTAATGGAGAAGATAAGCTGTCCCTTAGGCACTCCGGTAAACCCGGGGCGTCCCATATGGGAGCGAAATTGGAGTAGTAAGACAGCCCCAATCTTCTTCTAATGGCTAGCCAGACCTTAGCCAATGACTGTATAATTTTTAGCCTTATTTTCTTGAAAAATTTCTGGCTCCCAAATTTATATAGAAATCCATCAGCTGGTAGATTTGCTCCGGTTAACATGGCTTTATACATTGTCCCCTCCAGAAGACTAGATGGTGTTTTTAGTAACATCCTGGAGTAGGACAACTGAAAGGCCCATGCGTAGTACACCAAGTCCGGTAGGGCGAGACCCCCCTTCTCCCTTCTCCTCCTCAACTTCTTCCACGCGATTCTAGTCGACTTATAATTCCAAATAAAGGAGTTAAGCTCTCGCTGACATCTGTCCATCATCTTCACATCAAACCCCAAAGGAATGGCACCAAAAATGAATATAAACTTAGGGAGGATAGACATTTTTATTAGGTTGACCCTACCCATTATAGAAAGTGGCAAGTGAGTCCAAGATTTCAATAGGCCCTTCCATTCCCTGGCCACTCGATCTAAGTTAGTTTGGGTAATGGTTCCGATGTCTTGGGTGATTCGGATCCCAAGATAACGCATATAGGCGGTAGTGTTTATACCTAACCGTAGATCCGTAATATTCCACACCATGACCTCGGTCTTACTTGAATTGATATTATAGCCCGAGATCTTGCCGAACTCTATGGCCTTTGGAATCACATGAGGGAAGGACAATACCGGATCCGAGGTAAAGATTACGATATCATCGGCATATAATACTGTCCGCCTCTCCCACTCCTTAAACTTAAATGATGGTATATTTTTGTCTGCTCGCAAAACCTGGGCAAACGGCTCAATATATAAATTAAAAAGGAGGGGAGAAAGTGGACAGCCCTGCCTCGTACCTCTAGTAATCTTAAAGGGTTCTGTCAAGATCCCATTAATCAGCAGCCTGGCCGAAGGGGCTCCATAAAGCAAGGCAATAGTTCTACGAAAGCCCTCCCCGAAGTTAAACCTTTTTAACACATCATTTAGATAGGACCAGTTGACCCTATCAAAGGCCTTAGCTGCGTCAAGGGTTAAGGTGGAAAATGGAAGGGAAAAAGCCGAGACAATATCTATGGCCCCTACCAAGTCATGTGTGAGGTCTGAAAGATGGCGCCCCTTAATAAAACCTTTCTGGTCATGATGAATAATGGTGCCTATTACATTACCCAGTCTTGCTGAAAGTATGGCTGCAAAGATCTTATAGTCGCTGTTCAGCAAAGATATTGGTCTGTAAGACCCACAATCTGATACATCCTTGCCTGGTTTGGGTATAAGAACAATTGTGGCCTCACCCCATGATTTTGGCGGCGGCTTTCCTTCCCTGAGGATACCATTAAAAAGGGTTGTCAACACTTGGACGATATTCTCCCCCAAGACTTTATAAATCTCCCCAGGAAGACTGTCTGGGCCAGATGCTTTCCCTTTTTTTACCTGTCGTATTGCTTCCTTTACTTCTACCTCCGTTATTGCATTCTCTAAACTGTTACTCTGTATTGTTGATAAGGTTGGGAGCAATATTCCTTCCAGCCATGTATTTCGTGCCGTCTGGTCATCTGGTAACTCTTCCCTGTAGATTGCCTCTAAGAATTCATAAAAAGCGTTACCTATCTCCTGACTAGATGTCCTTGGTGCCGCCTCCCCTTCCATCTTGATTTCTCTGATATGTTTCAGAGCTTGGTCAGATTTAATTTTCCACGCAAATACTCTACCCGCGGCCTCTCGAAATGAGAAATCTTGCTTGCTTTCCATCTTTTATTAACCCTCTCTTGTAGGATATTTTCTAGTTGGAGCTTTAACTCAGCCAATTTTGACTGCTCCTCAGGAGAACCTAAAGACTGACCTAGATTGAACTTAATGCCCTTCATTTCCTGTTCCAAACTAGCTATCATATCTTTATATTTTTTACTCCGATATGAGGACCTACTTGTGATGCACCCCCTTATAAAGGCCTTAAAGGCCTCCCAGACCACTGCTGCAGAGGAGGACTCGAGATTAATAATAAAAAAAAAAAAGCAGTTGTTCCTGTGGCCAGGAAGTTCACTATGAGTTCAGTAGGAGTGTCCGGTCAAAAGACCAAGATGTGTGTTCCCTCCTACTGTCGGTTCTAAGTGAGAAAACAAGAGCCGAATGGTCTGGCAGGTGAGATGGGAGATAATCTATCGCTATTAAAGTGTCTTTCAAGTTGTAAGTAAACAGAGCGTAGTCGATTCTGGATGAATGCTTGAAATGACTATTCAGATAGGAAACCCCCAATTTACTGCCTGCTCTTTCCCGCCATGGGTCCGCCAGGCCTAGCTGAGTCATGATTGCTATAAGAGTTTGCTTAGACTTTGGTGAACTACAGGCCCTCGAATATGCTGATTTATCTAACTTAGGATTCAGCACAATATTAAAATCGCCCATCCAAATCACCGGATCCTGAAAAAGTAGCAGATGATTTCTGACGGCGTCCATATGCGATGGATCATCTGAATTCGGGCCATAATAGCCCACCAAGGTGTATTGTTGACCCACCAACTGAACTCTCAATATCAGCCATCTCCCTGTGTGGTCCTCTATAAACTCCAAGATTTGGGCTTTAGCAGCTTTTTAAAAATTAAATATAACCCCCCTAATATTGGCATTATGATCAGTAGAGCAGAATTTATCAACCCATTTCTGTTTTTTGAGTATCTCCACTGCCTCGGATTTAAGAAGATGGGACTCTTGAATGGCAATGATCTGCGCAGGGGAGTCCCTCAGATACTGCATTATGTGCTCCCGCCTTCTTCTCACTCGCAAACCATTGATATTCCAGGACATGTAGTGGAGGGCTGTCATGGTACCACCACTACCCCCCTCGCATCAACCTTTCCCAACAACTCCTGCAGGAATCCTAAGATTTGCCATTCACATTTTTGATGTTGGACAGATGTCAGAGATAACCATTCTGCAAAATAAGAGGCAGACTTCTGAGGATTTTTTGCTTTTTTCACCCTCCCCCTCTGCTCCCACCCTCCATGGGAAAACCCTCCCCTACTTACTCGACCTGGTGGATGGCCAGATTTACAGCCACAACGGCTCTCCAACCTCACCTCCACCCTGCTAGTATAGTCTGTCGACAGACTCCAAACCAGTATGGATGTTAAGAGGGAACTTAAATTATGATGTCAGAGGATCCTTATAAGGTGCAGGGAATACAGAGAGTGGATTATTCCTGCTATTATTATTATTACCACTCCTCTTTACCTGTACCTTTGGTTATACACAGATTCATAAATATATGTATATATATATATATATATATATATACACACACACACATACATACACATACAAGTTAAATTAAAATCTAATAATGTATGTGTTTCCCCTACACCCTCTCTTGTGCTGCAGTAAATTAGGAGAAATAGAGAAAGACTTTATTTTTATATTTTTAGCAATTGCAGGTGTAGCCCTCGTACACTATGTATTATATACTTTTCATCTTCAAAGTTTCTTTTTTTTATAACTCTTTCCTACTTCCCCCTTTTTTCCCCTTCTTTTTCCCTACTTTTTTTTTCTTCCTCTCCCATCCTACCATGATTTTTACCCATTTTGATTCAGGGCTATAAAGTCCATAACGGAACTCGTATAGACCAGGCGTAATTTTATAGTGTTGGTTAACCTGTTCAGACCCACATAACCCGCTATCCTTTACTCTGAGCCTGGGCATGGTCTCTAATAGAGTCTAGTAACTCATCTGCTTCCGAGGGTGATAGGATATTATGCATTTTATTATTGTACATAATACGCAAAAAGGCTGGGAACCTCATCTGAACAATGGCGCCTACAGCTCTGAATTTTTCCATGCGCTGCCCCAACTTCCATTGCCTATCAAGAGTGGTCTTAGATAGGTCTGATCGCACCTCAAAATAGAAGTCCGGGCCCTGTAGTGATCTGGCTTTCAGTGCGAGGTTCAAGATCTTATCTTTAAGTGAGAATGTTAGGAAGTTAATCAAAACATTTCTGGGTTTATCTCTCCCTGGCTTTAGACGGAATGGATCACTGTGAATTCGCTGGATGTTGTTATCTAGCTCGTCAGCTGACTCCTCCAAATTAAGAGAGTCTTTTAGGATCTTAATTACAAAGCTTTTAAGGTTTGTGCCATCTTTTCCTTCCGGGATCTTTAAGAGTCTCAAATTATTTCTCCGGGTATATTTTCCAAGCTTTCAACTCGCTCTCGCATACTTTCACCATCCTTTTGCAGCGCTTGGATTTTAGATCTAGCTATCTCAAGATTGGATGTCAGTGATCCCACAGAACATTCCAAAACCTCTGTCCTTGCGCATAAGCCATCCACTTTTTGATCCAACATCTCACAGGATGCTCTGATTTCGTTCTGATTCATCTTAGAAACTGCAAAATCAGCACAGATTTCCTCCCTCATTGCAGTTATTGACTTTACCAAAGCCTCCAGTGTATTCCCAACTCCTGGGTCCTCCAAATCGCCCCCACCTCTGTCTGGTGCTGCTACTTTATTAGGTGCAACCCTCCTTTGGGACCCTTGGGATCCTTCATGGGATTGCTGGTTACTAACAGCTGTGACCTCTGTTTCATTGATAAGCGCGGAGGACTCCACTAACCCAGTTACTGTTTTAGCTAATATACCGGGTACAGGGATGGCTATTGGGAGTGGTAGTACTACAGGAGCGGTTATCTCCTTCGACCCGATATCAAACTTGGGTGTAGGTGTTGGTGCAATAACTGATGTTGAAGCTGTCTGTGCCTTTGAGCTCCCTGCCACAGCAGTCGCCATCTCCGATGTAATATCCAGTACTTGGGGCAGCACTTTAAAAAATGCACGTATGAAGGACTGGGTTCTTTAAGACCCAGCGGTGCCAGGGCACAACACCTGAAAACTTCGTGGGTAACCTGCTCCGGCGTACGAATCACAGAGACACGGGACACTTTTTTCGGCGTCAAAGATTCAAGGTTTATTTGCTGCAGGGAACACAGAAGTCACGACAAGTACACCACGTGCAACTTGGGGAGACTGCTTCAAATTGGTTCTGTGGATCGCTCCTTTTATACAGTTTTTACCCATAGAGTTACATTGAACACAAAAGTTTACAACCTGGTTCCCACCATTATCCCCCAGAGGGGTCGCTTTGGTCACTTTGAAACACATGAGGTCCGGAACATAAGTGCGGAAACATTTGGCGGTTCCCAACTGTAAAAACCCATCTTCCCACCATTAGCGAATTCCAATCAGCAGTAAAATAGATCGAAATAGGAACAAGGACAGGTGCAGAGGAAGACGGAGACAGTGGGGAGATCGGAAAGGGTGTAAAAGGGGAGGTATCGGGAAACACGAGATACAGGCATCAAAGGGACGTGCCTAATGAGATGCACGGCTGAGACAATAAGTCCGTGCGGCAAGATGAGCCTCGAGCGGCGCCATCTGCCTTACAGTAGCATCCCCCTCGTCATAAAGACACTTACAAAGAACATGTGTCTTCCGCGAATATCTTGGGAGTCCCAGGGTCGCGAAGCGGACATCGTCCGTTCGCTGGCTACTTGAGGGCAAGAGACAAAATGGATGCCGTATCTAAGATGGAACCCGTGGGTACAGATGAAAAAACCCACATAACAAACGAACGGTTTAAGTTAGCACAGCGAAACTGCGCACACTTACTAAACTCGTCATTTGCGGTTCATAGATACCAGACTCGACCATATTCGTATGAGTCGAAAACACCACTTACAATTGTCACGGAACCTCAGACGCTCCTTTTGCCCTCATGTAGGCAAGCACTAGTCAGAATCATATTCGATATTCATCAGACCATCGAGATGTTGCTGTAGCATAGCTCTGTCCAACCGAGTCCCCTTGGTAACAGGTGGTTGTCTTATACACGTTGTAGCACAGAGGCCACATAAGGCAGGACCACACTGCACACAAAGGCAACACGTGAACAGGAACACTACAACGACTCCGATGATCATCAGAATCTTCCAACCCCAAGTCGACATCAGGCCCCAAAACCACCCAAGTAGCGTCCAATCCCCTACATCCACGTGTATGGATTCGGAGATCTTATGCAACCTCGAGATGGCTTGATAGACAGTAGGAGCATTATCTGGAATAAAAATGCAGCAGCTCGAATGGATCACTTTACATACCCCACCTCGATCTGCTAAGATGACATCTAAAACCATACGGTTTTGTAACGTCATAAGTCTATCCGCCTGAAGTTCTGTGGTGATATTACCAAGGGCACTGGCAGTAATATTAGCTGTTGATTCTACCACTCGAGTCAACTGTCTCAGGTTCCTACTATTAACCATAGGTCCCCAAAACGGGAGGAAACCCTTGAAAAAGTCTCCTGCCTCTTGACCGGCAGTATCCTCTTCGCTAATTACGCCTCGTACAACTCTAGTCTTATGATAATCGGCATCTACAGTAAACGTCGGAGGCAACAGATTTGCAATGAAACATGAGCCCATGAAGTCAGCGGGCAACCATGCATATGCACGATCATAGCAAATAAAGTATGTACCCTTGGCAGCCAGAAACACAGGGGACGAGACCATCGGCAGTATGTAATTTTCGGTGCAAGCACTTGCTCCAAGTCGGGCTTGTGATCTTCGGCCACGACCCATGAGACAAAAATTACCAGTGTGGGGTACGACCCATATCGGAGGCGAGCTTTTGAGCTGCTTTTCGCTAGTGAACGCACTATATTCACCTCTACTTAGGACCCTATAGGCCTGTACCTCTTCTTCGGGAATAAGCGAGGGATCATAGATATCACTATCTAAATCCTCTATTGCTATCGACAAAGGTTTTTGATACGAGGTAGGACCAGAGTAGGGGGAACGTGGTTCTCGAATGGGGTGGAAACCCAGTGCGCTTCGAAACATTGTTTGAAATGCTCGAGCTGACCCTTGGGAACTATACGGTAACACCAGATATGGAATTCCCTTATCCGTAGTATGTGGCATCAACCCACACACCCAACAATTAGTAGTGTTAACCACTAACTGATGCTGATGAAGGAGCTGAATAAAGGAATTGTTGCGGAATTCTACACGTCTAGCCTGTTCGTGTTCCGGTAACATATGAAAGGAATGGGGAGAAACAGTGGAGGTAAGTTTAGGGTCAGGAGTAGGAGTAGGTGTAGCAGAAGGCAAGAAGTAAGACATCGTATAATACACCCCACCCGCCAATAATGCAGAAGCAGTCAAGAACAATACAAACAGTTGGAATATAAAACATTTGGTACGACTGAGTTGCTGCAGCTTGAATCTGTGAACCTGAGCTCCCTCCAAATCATTCAGCTTCGAGAATGCCATTCCCTACGACCGTCCGCAACGTTTCTTGACGCACTTCGTTCTGTGTAGCAATAGTCAATCCCCAGGAGTTCCCAGGAACCGACGGCCTTTAACCTAGCGTCAAGACCTACTATCCAGAAGGAAGTACGCGCGCGGCCCTACGGCCTTTAATGCACAATATGTATGTATGCAAAAACAAAGTCTCTCAGCTGTGGAAGCAAAAAGTATAAGGAATGAAGCTCAATATATGTACAAAATAATCACAGTAATACGAAAGTTCAAAACTGATCACGGAAAACGGGATAATGCAGTTGTCAATACAGCAAAGCAAGATCTTTTTATTTGTCCTTAGTGCGAGATCGCAAAAAGTATCGGGTTTTCCCAGGACGTGTCTGCTCGTCAAACAAAGGATCCGTTGAAGAGACAGCGTCCTGCTGATCAGTTGAGTGTTCTGGTCTTGAGTCTTTTGATGCTAATTGTTCAACAGTGTCTTTCTGCTGCGCTGAGGATTCTCCAACACGCTGTGCATCGCTAAAAGGCACAAACGCCGGCAATGTTTCTGTTTCAGATGACGCAATGCCTCTCCTTACCCACGGGTCTGCCGGCAAAGGGATGGGGACTCTTTTGGTGTGGGTGGCATGCACCCAATTCTTACGTCCCTCGAGACGAACGGCAGTCCTCGTGGCCAGGAGCACTTGATAGGGTCCGGTAAACCTCGGGTCCAGGTTATTCTTGCGTGAAAAATTTCTCGTCACCACCCAGTCTCCGGGCTGGAGCTGGTGGCCTGGACCCTCCGTCTGCGTCGGCAATGCGTCGTAAACCTGTTGGTGAATTAACCTCAGTTTAGCAGTCAAGTCATGTAGGTAATCGATCAACATTGGGTACTCAAGATCAGAGAACATTCCTGGCCTAGGAACCCCCCACACATTCGCAGGACGGCCGAACACTATTTCATAGGGACTAAGCCCTACTCGGGAGTGTACAGTCGCCCTAGTTGACAGTAATGCCAATGGTAAAGCGTCAGGCCATGAAAGACCAGTCGTAGCCTGAATCTTCGCTAACTTTAGCTTAAGGGTGCCGTTGTACCCTTCAACCAATCCAGCTGACTGGGGATGATTGGCGCTGTGGAATTTCTGATTAATTCCAAGGCCCTTACACACACTCTTCATCACACTTCCAACAAATTCACTTCCGTTATCTGACCACACGACTCTAGGCATTCCATACCGAGGAAAATATTCCTTCAGTAGGATTTTCGCAGTAGACAAAGCAGTATTGTCTTTGAGAGGATAGGCCTCGATCCATCGGGAGAATGCGCAAACCACAACTAAAACGTATTTCAGGTTATTGCATCGCTCCATATGGATGAAGTCCAATTGAATCACCTCAAAGGGACATGAAGGGGGAGCAAAACTGCCAGGAGGAGTTGGGGTTCCTTTGCCAGGATTGTACATCATACACACCATACAATTCTTCACCAGACGTTCAGCACATTTCGTAATGCCATCATTCTTCCACACCGGAGACAACAATTTACAAATACCTTTCGCGCTAATATGTGCTAACCCATGCGCCATTGTCACAACGGCCAGCACATACGCATCAGGCAACAACCATCTTTTCTGATCCGACAAATCAATCCAACAACCATTCGCATCCAACTTTCCCGTACTTTCTTTCCACTTCATTTTTTCAGTCTCGGTGGCCTCATTCTGAATTGCTTTCACACTCTCGATAGTGTCCTCACACATACTCGATTCTGTAGGCCACCTAACCGAACTCGTCACATACATCCGAGTGCTAAGGTTCCGGGCAGTCTCCTTAGCAATCTCATCCGCAAACGCATTACCACGACCAACATCATCCGTCACCTTACGATGCGCACTACATTTGACAATCGCAACTTGCGTAGGCAAAGTCAATGCATCCAAAAGATCATTCACAAGCTGGCCATGCTGTATCTTCGTACCGTGCGACGTCAAGAAACCTCTCTCTCTCCACAATCGTCCAAAACTGTGAGCGACACCAAACGCGTATTGGCTGTCGGTAAACACATTCACACGTTTCCCTTTCGCTAACACACATGCTCTAGTAAGAGCAATCAATTCTGCAGCTTGGGCAGAATTCTGATTCAACCTCGCAGTCTCAACAACAGTATTCAATGTTACAACAGCATAAGCAGTAGTCACATCGCCATTCGGCAACTTAAAACATGACCCATCCACATACAAAGTACCATCCGGATCTTCCAATGGGGTGTTTTTAAGGTCCACTCGACCTTTTGTTTCTTCTTCAGTCCTCAAGTAGCAATCATGTTCTGCTACTTCATCTGACTCTGTGCTAATTGGTAACAAAGTTGCCGGGTTCAAAACATTACAACGTTTTATTTGAATGTGGCTTGCCAACAATGTCAACTCGTACCCAGACAACCTCGCACTCGTCAAGTGCTGAGTTTTCGTTCGATTCAAAAGAGTATCAACTGCATGCGGAACCATCACCGTAAGCATATTATCCATGACCAATCCTGCTGATTGTCGGATGGAGACCGCAGCTGCCGCTGTTGCTCGTAAACAACTCGGCAATGCTCTAGCTACTGGGTCCAAGGTCGAGGAAAAATATGCACATGGACGTTGCTTACCACCAAAAGGTTGCGTTAAGACACTCAAAGCACAACCTTCCCTCTCGTGAACATATAACGTAAACGGCTTACTGTAGTCAGGGGTACCTAACACAGGAGCCGAACATAATGAATCACGCAGTTCAGAAAAACTTTTCTGACATTCTTCCGTCCATGGTAAAGGAGTTGAAACATCCTTGCACGTAAGAGCCACCAATGGTTTCGCTAGCAATGAAAAATTAGGAATCCATTGCCTGCAGTACGACGTGATACCTAGAAAGGCACGCACATCTCTTTGGGTTTTTGGCACAGCCATTCGCGCAATCGCTGCAATTCTCTCTGGGGTCAACCTCCTTCCCTCCTTTGACAATAAGTGACCTAGATAGGTTACTTCTTGACAACAATATTGGAGTTTAGAAGGGGACACCTTATGATTCAACTCACAGAGATGTTGCAGCAACGACACTGTAGCAATCTTGCAAATGTCCTGAGTATCAGCAGCCACCAATAAGTCGTCGACGTATTGGATCAAGGCCGCACCAACCGGCAACCTAAACGCATCCAGTTGACCCTTCAAGGCTTGGCTGTAAATAGATGGACTTTCACAGTAGCCCTGAGGAGCGCGTTTGAACCGGAAGCTACGTCCACCAAGAGAGAAACCGAAAAGGTCCCTACTCTCCTCGGCAATCGGGATGCTGAAAAACGCATTTTTCAAGTCAATCACCGAAAACCATGATGCAGAAGCTGGAATCAGAGTCAGTAGCGCCGTGATGTCAGGCACAACGGGGAATTGAGGAACCACAATTTTATTCACCTCCCGTAAATCGATAACAAAACGATAAACAGGCGGTTTTGAAGGATCAGTACGTTTAAGAATGGGCAGCACAGGGCTGTTGCACACGTTTCCCCGAGTCTCTTCAATAACATCTTTCTCGATCAAATCATAGATGATCGCTAACAGTGCTCGTTCACCATCAAGGGAGATACGATATTGGGGAATACGTGGCAGTCGCACATTCGATTTCAACTGTACAACATAAGGGGAGATATCAAGTAGGCCCACATCATTTGGACCTGTTGCCCACAAAGACGCAGGAAGAGAACTCAATTCCGGTGGAAGCTTATCGAGGGACAAATACATAGGAGAGACAACCCTCTCTCCTAACGTAAGCTTTACACCCGCAGGAGAACAATACAAAGTCGCGTACAAACGTTTAAGCAAATCCAGGCCCAAAAGATTTTCACCACAACCCGTAGTCAAAATCAACGGAGCTTCTAGCTCACGTGGCCCAATTTTTAGGGGCAAAGGGCGCGAAACTGGATTGCTAACAGGGGAGCCAGAGAATCCAACGGAAACATTTGTTAAGCCAGACAAAGGTGCGCCAGGGAGTTTCGAATGCATGATAGAACTTTTCGCTGCACCAGTGTCCAACAGAAAAGGCTCAACGACGCCCGATGTAGCAACTGCGACGTAAGGCCCTCTCTGATCAACCGGAACTGATACCACTCCCTCTCCTTGTCTTTGGCTGTCCTAGTAATTACTGTCGTCAGTTCCCTGATCGACGTAATAATCGTCTACATTGTACTGTGCAGATCGTCCTTGCGATGATCCACGTTGATCGAAACAATTATTAGAATTGGATGAGTTGTCTGAGCGATCATTCTGAGCACCACGACCTCTACCACGTGATGCCTGCTGTGAACCACCACGACCTCCTCTAGACGAGTTACCACTGTTACGTTCATTCAAAACAGGACAATTGAATTTAATGTGTCCCTCCTGTCTACAATAAGCACATTGATTGTACCCTAACGAGGATCTTTGGGAGGAGGAATCGTTACGCGGCTGCGATCGATTCGATTGCGACTGCGATCGATTCGATTGCGACTGCGATCTATTCTGTTGGGACGCATTCTGATTAGAACGCGGAGGATACGCTTGTTGCAACAACACTTTAGTTTTGAGCTCTTTCGTCTTTTTATCAGCACGGTCGTTCTCTTCTTTCTCCCTATTCTCATAATATTGTGCCGTAGCCAATATCTGAGCCGAAGTAGAGACGGCCCATGCACTTTCCGAATTCTTTAACTTATTGCTCAGATCGGGCAATAAATTCGAAACAAATTTATCCACAAACAATCTTTGACCACCCTCAGTACCCATATCCTGTCCACTATGGTCGATGAATGCTTCTTCGAACCTCGTAAAGAAGTCGGAAACACTCTCATCTTTCTTCTGTTTACAGGCTGACAATTTGTCCCAGTTTATCCTCATAGCTGGCATTTCATTAATGTTATTATTCTTTGAGGAAGAGCAGTAATCAACTGGTCGGGTTTAGTAGCAGCCACTTGTCCGGCATCTGCCGCTACAATAGCAGCCCAATCACCGCCTAATTCATTCGGATGATTCTCCTGCCGAATCTTAGCCCATACCGGTTGCGGTACGACATTGCCGAATAACATATCGATATCGGCAAGATTCATTACCGTAGCATCTACAAGCTGCGATAATTCTTTGTAATACCCTGTAGGATTTTTGCGTGGATCAGGCAAAGATTGCTTCACCTGTAGCACTTCCGATCGTTTCCATGGGAGGTGTATCCACACTCTCTGGAAATGCGCCACTGTCGCAGGGTTAGCATTAGGATCAGCTGGTACCCAAACCGGCGGAACTTCACGCATAGGATATTGGCCAGACTCGTCTGGTTGTTTTTCAATATCTTCAACGAACAATGCATGAGGGATTGGAGCGGGACGAAAAGATAGCAATCGCTCAACAGCACGTCGAACGTTAGTATCCACTATCAGTCCAGTTGCGAACTGAAGCTGAAGATCAGACAGAGCGGCGAGCACCTCGTCAGGCGCATCGGCCGCTATCTGATCATGAAGGAACTTACACATTTCATTTAACACATATCTCTGGGTTGGTATATTGAATTGACAAAATGTATCGAGGACAACACGGGGTGGACATCTAAGAGGATTTACCATCCAACCCATCGCCATATTATATAGCGCAACGCGTTCTCTGTTTCCAGGAAGCTGACTACGTCTCTGAGGACCATCGGAACCAGCGGACCCATGAACAGGTCCGAGCGAATGAAAGAAGCTTGCCGCAAGAGGAGAATTGCGACTACGAGTAGAGGGAGAAGCATACGATACAGGACTAACAAGAGAAGGAGTAGGAATAGTAGCAACAGCAGGGGTTAACAAAACAGGGGCAGTAGCAGGAGCAGTAGCGGGAGCAGGAGTATGTGGAAGTGGAGGAGCAGTAGGGATAGCAACAGGCAAAGTAGCAGGAACAGTCGGAAGGGCAGGTGCAGGTTGAGGAACAGGCGGAGGAAGAATAGGCGGAAGAATAGGAACGGCAGGGACCACAGGAGCTGCGGTACCCTGTACGTACGGAGGAGGTGACTTCATGAGATAAGACATTAAAGGATCCTCAACTGGCTCTTCCTTCTTTTCCGACTCCGTAGGCAAAGCAGGATAACATTTATCCACGGTCATACGCTGTAATCGGTCAAACACTTCCTTATCCTTAACCTCCTTATCATGCTGGAACTGCTCTGCTTTCTTCACTATGGTAGCAACATTATCTCGCTGAGTACGTTTAGTCTGTCTGATGTCTTTCTGTCGGGCTTCTTTACGCCACAACCGAAAGGCATCAAACATGGCCGGCCTTGACTTTCTTTCGAACAATTTAATCTCTAGATTATCTAAGATCGGGGCCTCGAAGCTACCATGAGGTGGCCAACGAAGGTCGCCGTCCTTTTTCGTGTATTTAATCCAGTAATCGTTAAAGGTAATTGGGCCTAGCCCATGCTTACTATAGAGCTCATAAGTGGGAGTTCCAACCGGAGGTATCGGACACGAGTCCTCCAGTCGGGAATCCGTACCACAAGGTCTGAAACAACTAAACAAAGTACTGCGACCAGGCATCTTGCACACTAGCCGAGTTTCACAAACTTCAAGGGTTACGGGATTTACCAAGTCCCAGCAAAGAACAAAACCCTCGGTTTTTGGCGGCTGCAGTCGTCAAACAACACAACAAAGTACGCTAGCAAAGTGTCACCGACAAAAACACTCACACAGCGTTAACAACAAAAACACTCGCTAAAGTGTCAACAACCAAGAACTCTGGGAGCGACCCACAAATACTTAACTCAAAGATCAATGGCGTCACCAGGAAGGCCCGTCAGTCGTCTCGCTCTACCAAGGTCTACGCCAGGCGCCAAAACAGGTCTACAGTCAGGGCAGCAGTCCGTCGCAGCCGTCCGGAGGCGGGAATCTTCGCGGGAAAAGTCTTCGGGCCACTTATTTCGACAACAGGATCGATGAAGCGGAGTGCACCTTCCCTCGGAGATTTCACACGAAGTTCCTCACGATCGTCGGGCTTGGACCGGTACCACTGATGCAGCCCCACGTTGGGCGCCAACTGAAGGACTGGGTTCTTTAAGACCCAGCGGTGCCAGGGCACAACACCTGAAACCTTCGTGGGTAACCTGCTCCGGCGTACGAATCACAGAGACACGGGACACTTCCTTCGGCGTCAAAGATTCAAGGTTTATTTGCTGCAGGGAACACAGAAGTCACAACAAGTACACCACGTGCAACTTGGGGAGACTGCTTCAAATTGGTTCTGTGGATCGCTCCTTTTATACAGTTTTTACCCATAGAGTTACATTGAACACAAAAGTTTACAACCCGGTTCCCACCATTATCCCCCAGAGGGGTCGCTTTGGTCACTTTGAAACACATGAGGTCCGGAACATAAGTGCGGAAACATTTGGCGGTTCCCAACTGTAAAAACCCATCTTCCCACCATTAGCGAATTCCAATCAGCAGTAAAATAGATCGAAATAGGAACAAGGACAGGTGCAGAGGAAGACGGAGACAGTGGGGAGATCGGAAAGGGTGTAAAAGGGGAGGTATCGGGAAACACGAGATACAGGCATCAAAGGGACGTGCCTAATGAGATGCACGGCTGAGACAATAAGTCCGTGCGGCAAGATGAGCCTCGAGCGGCGCCATCTGCCTTACAGTAGCATCCCCCTCGTCATAAAGACACTTACAAAGAACATGTGTCTTCCGCGAATATCTTGGGAGTCCCAGGGTCGCGAAGCGGACATCGTCCGTTCGCTGGCTACTTGAGGGCAAGAGACAAAATGGATGCCGTATCTAAGATGGAACCCGTGGGTACAGATGAAAAAACCCACATAACAAACGAACGGTTTAAGTTAGCACAGCGAAACTGCGCACACTTACTAAACTCGTCATTTGCGGTTCATAGATACCAGACTCGACCATATTCGTATGAGTCGAAAACACCACTTACAATTGTCACGGAACCTCACGTAGAGAAGGGGTGATGCCGCTAGATCTCTTTGGGGGTTGACTTTTTGCCCCCTTCTGCTTAAAGTCTTTAACCAACTCCCTAGGAACTCTCGTGGAGCACCCCTGAAGCTGTCTTTTTTTTGGGGGATCCCCTGTGCCCTTTCTCTGAACTCTTAATCCCACTCCTAGTACTCCTTAGGGACACGGGCTTACTCTTCTCTTCAGAGTCGGTTCCCCCGCTGGAGTCTCTGACCGCTTTGCAATCTGTTGCCCGGAGGTCTACTGTGTCCTTTGAGCGCACTGGAGTACCCCGTTCACATTCGAGCCTGCTGCTACGTGGAAGTCGCTGGTTGACTTACCCGGATTCACTGCTGCAACGTGGTCTTCAGCAGAGCCCCCCTCCTCCGTTCTGCAACCACGGCTCCTTGGAGCACCCAGGCAGCCGCCGTGCGGCCACGCCGAAGCTCCACGGCTGCTTGTCTCCACCGAGGCAGGAACGCGGTGGGGAGAGGGCGGGTCGCAGCAGGCAGGCACATTGATCAAGACCGGAGGTTAGTTCGCACTTTACTTCAGCCCAGTTTCTTTGTTTTTCTGATTGTAACCGCCGCCTAACGAACCAATTCCTCTAGATGATAGTCAGTCTGAGAATGCCGTCCCGCAGCATAGTCTCGCTGGGCAGAGTGGGATGAGAGTCTGAGGAGCCGAATCTGGGCGTGCGAGCCGCGCTAGCCTGCGGCTGCCATGTTTTCCACTGCATTGCAAATGATTGTTCTATATAGCGTCTATCCCATAGTAAGTCAATTCCCCTACATTCTTATTATGGAACCTCTCAAAAAGTCTGGCGACCGGATAAGATCGGTCACAGTTTCACGGCTCTCAGGTGATGGAGGATTTGCTTATGTACTTCTAAGATTGTTTTGCCAACGTACCTCAGACCACAAGGGCACTGAAGCACGTAGAAAGCAATGTTTTGCAAGAGAACTTCCCTCTCTCTCATGTTTTTCTCAAACCTGGTCTATAGCTTTCTGTATTCACCCTGTGTGTACACGCTTTGCACTTCGTGCATGTCACAAAGCCCTGGCACCTTGTTAGGCAGGTAGTTTCTGGCTGGGGCTTTAAGACATTTTTGACCAGTGTTTGCTTGAAGGACCTTGCTCTATGAAATGTGATTTGCGGCCTTCGGGATATTGTTTTGCCTAAGATTGGGTCTTTTTTGATTAAATGCCAGTGCTTATTACACATACTTAATTTATCATGCTGAGCACTGTAAATTGTTATAATCTGCATTGTTGTTGGCATCCAATTGCTTTTTTATCTTTATTTACCTCTTACCAAACAGAATTTCCTCATTATTTTATTGGTTCTATATATTGCATTGTCCACCCATTCATCCGGGTGTACCCTTTCCTTAAAACTCTGCTTCAACTCTTGCATTTCTTTTTTTGTCTCTTTTTCATTACTGCAATTGTGCTTTGTGCGCAAACATTCCCCATAGGGAATGCTTCTTCTTAGATTCACCGGATGAAAGCTCTTTGCATGTAAGAGGGTATTATTGGAATTAGGTTTCGTATACAGTTTGGTTTCAACTTTTCCATCTTCTATATACACTGTTAAGTCTAAAATGTTCAAGCTAGTTCAACTTCTTTCACTCGTGAAATTAAGGTTATGTTGGAGATCATTGATGAATAATTTTACCTCCTCTTCTGTGCCCCTCCACACTAAAAACAAGTCAACGTACAGACTCCAGTGCATGTGTTTTTCTCATTGTTTTTGATGCTACGACCTGACCACCTGCTTCTCCCACCAGCCCATATGCAAATTAGCATAGCTAGGGGCAAAGCAGGTGCCCATAGCAGTCACAAATCGGATGGAAAAGTTCTCCATTGAACAGAAAATAATTACTTGTCAAACACTTCTCAATCATAATCAATAGCATTTGTGTGTGAGACCATAATGTAATTGGCCTCATCCCCAAAAAATATTTGATTGCTCTCAAGCAATCTTTATGTCGGATGCTTGTGTACAGTGTTGACACATTAATGGTAACAATGAATAGTCCTCTTCCCATGGTAGATCATACATACCCCATAAAAAAATCACTGGTGTCTTGAATATAAGACGGCACAGATTGAACCAGAGGATTTAACAAGCTTTTGCAATGCAATCGGTCTTGAATTTGCAAGAGTTAGAGCTATTGTATTTGTAAATGGCAATGTCTTTTACCCAAGTGTCTTGGTTTGGATGTATGTGGTTTGGAGTGGAATTATGTGGGTTGAATTGGAATTTTCAGTTGTGGAATTGGGTGGTGTAGTGTATTTGTATGGTGGAATTGTGTGGCATTGTGAATAGATAGGGGTGAGAGCTGCACAGGATAGACAGGAAGATAGAGGGATAGGTAGTTTGTGCACGAAGTAGTGAATGAACTCCAGAAAGAGGAATAGAAAGATTGTGAGAAAGAAGGGGAGGACAGGCCATTGACACAAACACTTAAGTTCAGGCCAGTACTTAAAACCAACAGTGACTGAATAACAGCTAAAGGCCTGCTTAATTACTTTTCTTCTACACTTGGGGAGTGAGTGTGTGGCAAATGTCATTTTGCTTGTAGCACTCAGGCACTAAAATTCCGGTGCACTGCTAAGTTGAGCATATAGGTTCATGGTGTGGTGCAAAGGGGTGGACAGTTATGGTAGTTTAACACCCAGGTTGCATTATACAAAGCATCAGCCATTCAAAATGCCACTATTAGGAGCAAAAGAAATGAGATTGTATTTTTCAAAAGGCAAATGCCACGGCAGCTGGGGAGACAGTTGATGTTTGCGCTAATAGAGCAATAGGTTGGGTTGTAGCAGGCTTCATTATCTAAACTTTTCCATCTACAGAACGTGAACAGAAAGGTGATTCACAGATGAAAGTCTACCTACAAAAATGCGGTTTCTGAATCCCTGTTTACATATGATTTATAAGAAAAAAAGATCCGGAAGATTGGAGTGTTCCCTGGAAAGTTTCTACATTTAGCATGTGATCATGAAGTCAAAAACTCAGCCCATCCTTAATTGCGCAGTCATGAAAGAGACACCATAGAGGTGATTTGCGTAAAGACAACAAAGAAGTGTAGTGCAAGCCTCATTTTGGATAATATTCTGTACTATCTAGACAGTGTGGTCCTTGAAATATCGTTATGGCAGCAAGCTTTGGTTGGTCTGTCTTAGGTTTCTCTAGGCGTACAACCATAAGCCCCTTTCAGGCTGTTATAGAGGATACATTTACAGTGGAACAGAGGGGAGCAAGGGGCAGGTACTTCCTTGCAGTTATTTTGAATAACGTAATTGGGAAGCTTTCTTTTGCAGCCGATTGTCACCCCTACAGAGGAGATAAGCATTCGAGGCACACGCAAGGCATCAGTGCAACCTAGCATACAGTGCCCTAGTGCCTGCTACAAACAGTGTCACTAGGCCCTTGCAGCACCTCCCCGGCATCTTCCATGGTGAAATACACAATTACAAAACAATTTGTTCGCAAGAGAAAAACACAATCCGTTTTGTACAGAAAAGAAAGCCCTTTGATCCGAGGAGTTGCAAGAACATCGAACAGCTTCAATAAAGTCAAACTCTACACATAAAAAAAACAAGTCCGTTCGCAACGGAACCACCCCTTTTTTCCCCAAACTGAAAATAAAAGCAGTTTCAGCCATGGAACTAAAACCAAATTGAAAAATAAAGCCCGTTCATCCAAAGAGCTTCAATCACATCCTGCAGCTTACACAAAAACCCTACAAATGAAAAATCGAAATGTGCAAGGCTTAATCCAGCAGCAGCTGTCCGGGATAGAAACCGCAGCAGTACTTATTCTGCAGCAGTAAGGAGTTTGCTTGAATTGGCATAAATAAATAATAAGTCAACACCACCCTTGGCGTGTCCTTTTTTTTTTTTATGAACGCTAAGCAGGTTCAGCTAGGCCATGGAGGAGGCAGGGTTGAAGAACCAAAGTTATTTATATCCGGTCCAGTGCACTGGCCTTCTATGGGAAGTGGCGGTGGAGGGAGAGCACCACACAGGCTGCCATATTTAAAGATTGTCATGCAGTAGGAGTTGGTGACGGGGCTGTCACAGCACGGGTTGCCTTAATTAAAGATGAAAAGGGGAGTGCCACAGGAGGTGGTGTCAGGGGGAGGGCAGTGCACAGGACGTGTTAGGTAAACAAACCATGGTGTGCCCCGAGGACATTTAATTTTTCTGATTAAAAGCGGGCATTATTTAAATATTTCTCTGGGTGTTTATATGAGTTCTGTTTTGCGACACTGGAAAAAGTCTTCATGCCCTCCCTCTGCATTTGGGCTTTAAGAAGACGCTATAAGCTGCATACAATGAGAAGAGGCAGTACACAAATGAGACTGACCAGCAAACGTGTCTGCTCTGTCCATCACTATTGCTCCCATTGTCTGGGCTGGAGGGGCAGCAAGAGCGCAAGGGTGCTTGGGATAGGGAGAAGAACCGGGAGCAGTGGCAGTGCGGAATAGCAACCGCAGGGGTATTTATTCAGTAGCAGTAAGGGGTTTACTTGCAACGTGATGTAATATAATTGGCGAAAATTAACGTAAATAACACCCTTGGCACGCCATTTTATTTTTTTAAATGAACACTAATGCAGGTTTGGCTATGCCAAGAAGGAGGCAGGGTTGAAGAACCAAAGTTATTTATAGCCAGCCCAGTGCAGTCGGTCTACTGTTAGCACAGCATTTGGCGCTGAGCGGCCGTGGAAAAAAAAAAAACAAGGAAGTAGTCCCTACGTCAATAGATAAAGCCGAGCAGCGGAACAAAACTGTAGTTGCTCGGTGCTGCTTCCTGCAAGAGGTAAGCAAAACGGAAGTGACGCATCGACTCACAAACCAACCAAAAGCCCACTAACAAAATAAAATCAAGAGTTAACAAATAGCAAGTGAAAGGAGAAACTACCAGAAAGTTTCTCAACATACAAATTGCATAATGTCTCGTAGAGGCAGCGCATGAGCTGCCCTATACGAGACCAACAAATGAATCAACATACTTAGAAGTATGTTGCACTCCCCATTGCAGACATAATCGGGCGCCCTAGTGGGTCTGTGATATTTTTATGGACTTTTGGGATTAGATAGAAAATGTTATGTTATGTTATGTTACGACTATTTATTGTGCGCACAGATACTCCAGCCAAGGAGCGTCCTGGCGCAGAGACAAGGTAGCACGTAACACAACAAGAGGCTAAAAACAGAAACTAACAGAAACAGGTGTAACGGGTTGATCAATTGCAAGAAATGTATATCCATCATGATGGAGTAGCCCTTGTTCATACCAACATTTTAACTTCACATTGTAGCTAGTATTACTTGCGGTCATGTGGTCTTCTTACACTTACATCGCATTTTTTATTAAGTTGTTTGTAGGCTTCTATTAAATACTTCTGCTTATCCCAAAGGACTTTATTTCCTCCCTTATCTGCATTCTGCACGATGCAGTTATTTTCCGATAATTTTTTTATTAAAGTCGGATATTCCTTACGTTTTGTCACGCTATATTTATTCCTTACTTTTCTCTCAATCAATTGGACACTTAGCTTTTTCAATTCATTAATCACTGTTACAAAAAAACATCTATCCCGTCTCTTGCTGACATTAGAATAAAACGTCAAGTAGGTCTAAAGCAAGTTGGTGCCTCTTGGATAATGGGCCTTCTTGCAAATTTCTTCTGCTCAGATTACATTTAATCCGGTTGCATTTTCCATGCCTTCCCTGCGCTCCATCATTAAAGCAAAGTCCTCAACTTGTAATCCGTCTTCGTGGGGAGTGGGTGCATTAGTAATAGAGGTAGATCTTTGAATTGGATTCGCCAAGAACTTTTTTAATTTCAGTACTCTGATAAATTTAAATGGATCGATTCTAGTCTGGACATAATCCAAATTGGCTTTAGGGCAGAAAGTTAGTCCCAATTTCAAAATATCTTCTTCCTGACTGGTGAGTCACATTAGTCAAATTGATGATTGTGGCTTCACTTGATGTTATTTTCAGTTGTTGTTCTCCTGCCCTTGTTGCCCTCCTTCGACAGGTTGCCCCTTCCTCCTAGTTGAACCTGCGTTCTTGTAAAAAAAAATTCAAATTAATTGATTACTGCTGGTATTTGGCCTTGAAAAAACAGTGACCGATCATAACCGGTCGCGAGACATTTTGAGCGGTTCCTTAAAAAGGATGTAGGGGGATTGACTTACTATGTGATAGATGCTATAGAGAACAATCCAGAGGGTGGAAATGGAGCAAGGCTTAGTTTCCCTTCAGTAGTTTGTTGAGGAGCATATATATATATATATATATACACACACATATACATACACACAGATATTCAAGCAAAGATTTATTGTATAGTTAGATTATGAAAGGTGATGGACTAAAATCAGATTAAGAGTGTTTATACTTTCTTTCGAATGTTTTTAATAATGAATTTCAAGTGCCGATTTATGGCTAAATTTTGCTTTTTGCTGCTATTCGATCCAAAATGTAAAAACATGTTAAGATGGCCGCCATGTGTATGAACTAACTAGTGCATCATCTATTTCCATGAATTATTCGGAAAAGACATCATCGAATGCAAAAAATGTCTGAAAACTATTATTTAAATGATGATTAACATGGTGTGTGGTAACAGTAAGAAAAAGGTGCGAAGCCGAAATGCATCCTGTTTATTGAATTTCACGGATAATAAACCTGCTTGATTTCAACCACCAGAGTGCGGTCAAAGTCAAAAAGTTTTTATTTGTATTGGTACTCGACAGAGTACCACAAATATTACATTTTACAGAAATAAAAGATAATTTCAACATTAATCAATATAATGGTAAAATAGATTTAAAAAAATTTATAAAAATTGTAGCAAACAAATTCATTCGGTGGCTGTTTACACAACTCTAAAAGTTCACTCACTATTGTAATTCTGCAGGTGCGATAAATAGGGACAAGGTATCTTGTGCGTGCTATAGTTACTTTTGAACTAGGACATACAAATAGCAAGTGCTCAATGTTTTGGTCACCCCCTTCGCACAAAGGACATAGTGGCGATCCTCCTGGTAGCCATCTTACTGTGTAGGTTAATACGGGTAGGATGCCCAATCTTAACATAGTAATCGTCCTCCTTGCACCATGAGTCAAAGAAAACCCGATGTATGGGTGGATGTATTGGTATTCCAGTGAGTCTACGTAAGATTTATATGTTGATAATTTTTTACAGTGTTCGTAGTCTAGCTCATAACTCAGTTTTGGGGTAAAACATTTTAGGAAAAGTTTCATTTGGGCTGCTGACCAGGTGAGCAAAATGTCCGGACTAATTTTTGCCATTTTGAGTACAGCAGTCATGTTATTTATAAATGTCTGTTTTTTGGCTTCAACGTCAAAAGTTTCTTTTTTCAGTAGGTTTCTTACGTGCCCCCCTTTGCGTGAAGAAGATTGTAGGTCCACCTAATTACATTAGCCACAGCTGTAGTGTAAGAACTTGTAATGGAGAATTCTAGTCTCAGTGCTTGAACTGGTATAGAATCTGAGACCTTCATGATTCTTTTTAGAATTTTTCCTTCATTACGATTAGGGCTCCCGGTTTACCGTATTTACGGATTTTTACATATAAATACAGACGGAAAAGTATTTTTCCTTTGTCTGTATTTATATGTAAAAGCGGAAAAATACGAGTAAACAAGTCAATTTTGCCGCGCTGCTGCCTTTGTTCAGAGTTCCCGTGTCCTGCTCAGATCTGGGAATTCCTTTGCAGTGACGTACTGTGGACCTATTGGCTCAGGGTCTTCAAGTGACCCTGAGCCAATCCCGGTTGTTTAGAAGAGTCAGTGTGGGCGTGCTAATACCTCCTGCCCTCCAGGGATCCAGGACTCCGCCGCCGGAGTTAGCCTGCGCCAGCCCGCCGCCATTTGCACTTTCAAGGCACCTGTATGTGCCCTATTATGTGGACAGATCAATAGCCTTAAATGCCGCTCCTGCCTCTCTCCCTCTGCAGCCTCGGGCTCCTGCCCTACCGCCCCACCCACGCAGCAGCAGCTGTTTGCATCCCCGGTGTTCGTTTTGGTTGTTCTTGTGATTGCATTTTTAATCTTAAAAGATAGGACTTTGTTACTTTTCTAAGACTAATAAAAATGCAATCACAAGAAAAACCCAAATGAACACCGGGGATGCAAACAGCTGGTGCTGCCTACGTGGTGTGGGGGAGGGAGGGCATTAGCCCGAGGCTGCAGAGGGACGGAGAGAAGCAGCGTAGAGAGGCCAGTGATTAAGCCCCAGAATTGGGGGGGGGGGGGGGGCATTTAAGGCTTTAAGTAAAAAGGCACCTTTTTACCCACCACATTTTTTCCATTGACATACACGTAAGCCACAACGTAACCTCTTTTGTTAAATCTACATTTTTGTATTCTAAATTCACATACTAATTGCTGCCACAATGCATTGCAAATGTTCACCAAACCTAGGCCTCTGAATAATCCACAACCAGTCAGGAGCAACTCTCGCAATACAATGCAGCTCAATATGCTCTCCTACAGATGTTGTGCCAAGCCAGCTTTTGAAGCAAAAACATTCGGTCCTTAAAAAATAAACCTCAGAAATCAGGGATTCTTTTCTCCTGAAAAAGCGCAATGCTTAGTAGCAAAAGGATGCTGCCTTTTGATCCACAAGTCCATACTGCAGAGCATGAGAGGCGCATAGGTAATAACCGCCAGCTTATAGCGACCGAATTGCTAACTAGGCGAGGAATTGCAAAAGGCCCGCAATGCCGGAAATTTCAATTTAACAAGCAGACACAGCCCCCTCATGGTGGTTGCTTCCTTGTTCTTTTGCAGAGAGAGACTGTTTACGTTTTCTTTTCCTATGGGCAAGAGCATTCAGATTGTTCTCTTGCTATGCGCCATCTATCTCCCCGACAGACTCCTCAATTCCCAGACATTACAAACTCTATTCTCGTTGGAAGGGTGCATAAAGAAAAAGGAAGAACCCCCTGATTGGAAGTGCTCGGCACTAGGCACTACACACTGGCACAATATTCTGCCTGCGATTGGAGCACTGTGTGCTCCATTTGGGCAATCTGCAGTGCATGACTGAAGTAACTCACCCAGTTGAAATTAGAGGACTCCCCAAACGATTGGTTTTCTTCCTGTCCCACACTGTAACCCAGTATAAATTGGAATTAAAAACCTGTAGTAGCTTGTAAAGACGTACAATGTACTCTTGTCCAGAGAACAAACACCAACCCCCTTGAGTGAACCAAAAACCACAGATTCACCTCTGCATGAACTTGGCAAACAGCAAGTTCCTCAATTCGTCAACTTTTTTTGGGGACATTTCCATTGACAGCTGCAAATCAGCACAGGTATTTTACCTCTATTTCCCCATCTCTGCTTTGGGAATTGCTCTGGAGAGTCTGCTACGTACAGGGCATTGGAATTATGTGACAAGGTAGACTAAATTATGTAGCAAGAAAGGGCAAATTATGAGGCATAATGTGGCATCTTTTGTGATAGTATTACCTATTGTTTTGGTCATTTGTACGCATTTTAATACTGTCTGGGAGTAGTTTCACCTCATTAGTGGCAGTCTGACCCCTAAAACAGCAACAAACAGAAAGGCCATCAGTTGTTAGCAGGGCTCGGAGGAGCCCTTCCAGTGGCATCAGTAAAAATTGAACTGGTTTTCAGTGGTCTTCATTTCATTAACAAACCAGAAAGAGCCTCAATGTCTGCAAAGTCTCTGGAAATTCACATGTGCTTGTACTACAATGGCAAAGTTTTCAGATGAATGTATTGTGTTGACCAATAACAATCCGGCGCTGGTGTGCATTGTCAATTTAAATAAATGCAGAAAAATACTAGATGTAGTGGCGTCTTTTGCGTGTGGCAAAAATAAATGTGGATAAATACAGAAAAAATGCCCAAAAAATAAATATGGATAAATACAGACGGAAATGGTCAAAAAATAAATACCATAAAACCGGGAGCCCTAATTACGATCCATATAGATCCACTGCTTTATTGGAATATACTCTGTTGCATATGATAGCACAGGGGGGATTTTTACTCTACATATTTTTAACAGTGAGGAAAAATGCCTGTTCCCAGTAGAACAATAGAGTCTTAAGAGGGCCTCAGCGTGTACTTCAGATTTCCTCATTAAATTTTCTATCTGTTTTGTATTTGATGAGTTCTTGGAGAGAATCCTGCCAAGGTAGGGATATTTGTCAACTACTTCTATCTTTTCTCCTCCGAGGCTCCAGCTGTATTTAGCACTTGGTTTCCTCCCCGAAAAGGCTACAATTTTTGTTTTCTTTAAGTTTGGGATTAAAAAGTTTTCTTTTGAATATTTATACAGGATGTCCAGTGATTTTTGCAAACCGAAGGGAGTAAGATCTAGCATCACTATGTCGTCAGCATAGAGTAGTGCATGTATGCTGTGCTTAGCGATTTTAGGGGGTAAACTTGAGCCCTGCTGTAACTGTTTGGGCAAGTCGCTTAGATATAGGGAAAATAGTATCGGGGCTAGGAGACACCCTTGTTTTAGCCCGTTAGCTGTATTAATCATTTTCGTTAAGCCTTTCCCCCCCCCCATTTGTACTTGACACCAAGTGCTGGTGTGAAGATTTACTATGGTTTGCAGCAATTGTTCTGGAATTCCGAGTCCCCTGAGTTTGTGCCATAGGGTTGGTCGGTCAACACGGTCGAACGCAGTCGAGTAGTCTATAAATGCTGCGTATACAACCTGAGATTTTTCCGTTACATATTTGTCTAGTATTGTCTGGATGATAGCAATATTATCTGTAACGGAATGTTTCGGTCTGAAACCTGCTTGGAACATAGGTATTAGATCCAGCGAAAAAGCCCAATCCTTCAGTCGATCTAATACCTCTGCAGCAAAGATTTTTCTTACGGCATCCATTAGTGCTATTTGACGGTAGTTCCCTGCGATGATCTTGCTCCCCTTTTTATGTATAGGGATGATGATACTCCCCTGCCAAGATTTTGGAACTTGTCCAGTTTTGAAGATATGGTTAAAAAGGGTTGATAGCAACTGACCCCACTCCTTTGGGTTTGCTTGAAAAATCTTAATAGGTATCTGATCAGGGCCAGAGGCACCTGTTTTTCTTGCTTTTCGGATGTTCCATTCTACTGAGGTAGCTGTGATTTTGGATGTTTGTGAATTATCTTTTTCCTTGTTATTGTCTGGACTTTTTCCATCTGGATTAATCGGGTTTGCTTTGTATAGATCAGTCAAGTAAGTTTCCCAATCCTTCGGTGGGACCGGTATTGTTTGGAGTTTCTTTTTTGTGCCCGTTATTTTGGCTATAAGGGACCAATATTTGCGTTGATTATATTCTTTTGCAGCTATTTGAAAGTCAACCCAATTACGATCTTGTATTACTTTTTTATTTCTTTGTTTCTCTCTTCTCAGTTGATTTTTTAGTTTATTAATTTCTTTCTCAATAGACGGGGAAAAGTTCACGTATTGGGCACGTACAAGTTTGTTGAGCTTTTTCTTAGTGATAGAATTTTGGGTTTTATTTTTGTTTTGGTTTTGATTTTTCCACTTGTTATTTCCTGCAGTACCATGATGTAGCTTATCTAGTAGAAATTTTTTGAGTTCCTTAATTATGTATTCAAAATTTTCTATTGGGTCTTCCGAAATTGTTTTCGCTAAGAGTTGAGTGTGCTCAATCAATGTAGAAATTTTGTCCAGAGTTTTGGAGCTCCAGAAAATTTGTCTCTGTTCACTTTTTATCAAGACAGAACTTCTATGAAAAATGATCTGGCTGCCAGATGATGGTTTAGGCATCCAATCAGTAGTTAGATTCATCAAAGCATGGTCACTCTCTAGACTAAACTTTGCGTGCAAATGCGTAACAGTTTCCAGCAAATCCATGCTGCAGATGATGTAATCAATGATAGAAAAGCTTCCGTTACCCCGTCTGGTGTATGATGCCGAAATGTCACCTTCTATATTGCCATTCAGGATTACTCCATTTAGATTAGGTAATACTGATAGTAGTAGTTTGCCTCTTATCGGTTTGTATGCCGTTAGGGAAATGTGGAGTTGAAAATTCTACAAATTCCTCATTGTATAATTGTACCCATTTGCTGATTTCAGAATTAGAGATTTTGCCATTTAGATCGCCTGCGATTATATATGGCAAGTGGAGTTGGTCTTCAACTATCTGCGTAATGGTTTCCATGATATCTGAAAATATGATGTCTTGTTTCTTGCCAGGAGGGGCATATACATTGAAGAGCAGGATTGCCTTTTTGGATGCTGCATTATGTATTTTTAAGGAAACCTTGATGCATTGCAGGTTGTCTGATTTGGTCTGAACAACTTCCTGGGCCCACAAGTATTCTTCCCTCAATAGAATGGCCAAACCACCTATTGCGTGACCCCGGTTGGTGGCTCTTGCTGGAATGTCATAAACATAGTAACTTTTCTGAGAGAAGGATTCGGTTGCCCAGGTTTCTTGCAGGATCAGGATATCAGGCTGATTACTCGTGGCTTCCGACATTTTATTCTTAGTTTTTCCTGCCATGTTCCACGATGTGATTTTTAATCCATTGTTAAACAGGTTGTCCTAGGCATGTAGAGACTTTATTACTATTCAAGGTCTCCGATACCCAAGACCACGACTTTGTGCAATCGCTGGATTCCTTTTCTTTTGAGTCTTGATACCATACTGCCCTTTCACCGTTTTCCACCTGTATTTTTAGAGTGTCTTTCCCTGGATACTTAATTCCTGAGTTCATGACTCCTAGTTCTTCTATTACATCAGTGTTTCTAGGACGATTTTTGTTTTGAGAATTAGAGATTAGTCGTACTTGGTCGTTGTACCATGAAGGGATTTTGTTTTCTTTTGATTCCACTCTTTCGATGACGTCGTATCCATGTTTATGCAGTGTCTCCTTTTCATTAAGTATGATCCCTGGAAGAACAGATGACCAGAAAGTTACCGTTACTATTTTGTTATTATCTTTTTTCCGGAAAAGTTACTAAATCTATTTCATTACTGTTTATGTTTAAGATTTCAGAGGCCTTATGTGGTGTAGGAGATTGATGACCCTTCCTCTATTAAGTGGAACTGTATCCGTTGGAAAAAGTTCTTCAAGTTGTAATGTTTTGGAATATGACACTTCTACATTATGTTGGTATTTTTCTACGTTTTTACTTTCACCTGTGTTTCGGTATGCTGTTTTTTCGGAGAGCTTGCGTGGAAGATATTCTTTTGCTCTTGGGTCCAATGGTTGCATTTTCTCTACATTATTTCTATAACAGGTTTCCACTTTTTCAAAAGATTGAGGCTTTATAGTTTCAACTGCTTGTACTTCTTGTGGTTTATTGATAGTTATAGATTTTTGAAATTTTAACTTGCGGTTTTTCTTTTTGTGGATCCGTCTTAAAGGTATTTTCCTCCTTTTTCCTCCAACTTGTTCGGTTTTTTTGCTGGTTATTTCACCTTTTTCAGTTTCTGATATATTATTAAAGCTGGCTTCTTGGGTGTCTTGAACAAGATCATTTTTGTGTGTATCTGTTTTTATTGGTTTTGAGAAAATCGGATATTGTTTTACGTTTTGAGATATTTCCTTAAATAGTTTTTTTAAAGAGTATATTATTGTTTCATTTTGGGTTTCCAACTTTCCCTTTTTTCGTTTTGGTAGATATGATGTCTGAGTACCAAAGTCACGTTTTAATTGCTCCTTTTCATTGTTGTGATTGTGTTATTCTTTTGCAATTGATTATTGTTAGGTATCAATTGTTTTTTTTCTATTTCAGGGAGATCTTTTTTCTTCTTTTCTTCTACTAGATGCTTTAATATTCCAATTTGGACATCCAAAGTTTGGTCCGAATTTTCTAATATATTTCCTAAAAAGGAAAGGACCGACTCCAATATTTCATGTAGCGAAAAAATGGCCTTTGACATTGGTGTGACAGTGTTAGCAGAAATATTGTTTTTTAAAGTAAAGGGATCCATAGAGGAATCAAGTGTAAGAGCTTGTTCAGGTGTTTTTTGCAGAGGACTATTGGTTAACTTGAGCTCTGAATGATTTTCTGTTATCTTTGATTTATTAGCACAAAGTTCTTCTAATTGGCATGAACTCCCGAAGCTTTTAATAGGTGTGGAGGATTTTAGATGAATCGCCTCTTGATCCAGGGATTGTAGATCTTGTGAGGAATTAGTAGGTTTTTTAATAGGGTCAGATACCAGATTGCTCAAATTTAGAGTTGGTTCAGTTTTCATTGCGGTGCATGTTTCTGCCCCTGTGTATGACGGTGGATTGGGTATATTTTCTGTTTCCAGTAATTTCATGTCTAGATCCTCTTTAGATGTTAGAGCAGAAAAGTATTCACTAATTGCCAGGGTCCGAGTTATGCAGCCTTGTTTTATTGCTTTATCTGAGGATTTCCGTACTGCGTCCTCTGTGCCCATACGTTTCATGAATATCGTACGTGATCGTAGTTTTTTGAACCCCATTTCCTTTTCGTTTTGTCAGCCTGTTTGTGTTTTATTGGGGCTAGTTTCTCCGACGTTTAGTTTTGTTGTTACTATCAAGCTTCGAGACGATCCTCTATCGGCCCACACTTCGCTTACGAAATTTATATCGAGCCCCTTACAATATTTTTATGGTGAGGTCCTTTAGGGCTATGTTACACTGTAGCGTTCCGTTTCGGGCGCAGATGTTAGTAGGGTGGCCCGTCCCGTCCTTGTACGTCCTCAGACGGCCCGCCCTTTGCCCGGGCTTCGCCCGGCGTCCCGCGAGACGGAGCTACTGCTGTTTTTATACTAGGAAGTGCGGCCGTGGGCGGGGCAGGCAGGGGGCGCTGACCAGGTGACGTCAGGTCTCGCAGGGACTCCTGGAACAGTGAGTCCCTGCCGCGCAACACCCCTGCAGCCTCTCCAGGCCGCGGCAGCTGTTCCGAGGATTTCTTCTCTGACAGGTCAGGGTTCTTGTGACACGCAGTGGCTCACACGCAGTGGCTCCCGCACAGCGGGAGCGGCAAGTTGTGAGGGTATTTGCCGATGAAGTAGCTGGCGAAGCAAGCAGGCAAGCTACAATTCTCCAAGCGATCTGGCACTCAGCAGGGTTATCTCCAGGATGAAAAAGCAAACGCCTTATCAGAGGTCAGCCGGCCGTGGGCGGGGCAGGCAGGGGGCGCTGACCAGGTGACGTCAGGTCTCGCAGGGACTCCTGGAACAGTGAGTCCCTGCCGCGCAACACCCCTGCAGCCTCTCCACGCCGCGGCAGCTGTTCAGAGGATTTCTTATCTGACAGGTCAGGGTTCTTGTGACACGCAGCGGGAGCTGCAAGTTGTGAGGGTATTTGCCGATGAAGTAGCTGGCGAAGCAAGCAGGCAAGCTACAATTCTCCAAGCGATCTGGCACCAGAGTGCGGTCAATTCTTTTGCATGCCGCGAAGGAAGTGGAGCCGGATAGATGGAAGGCTAGGAGGAGCCGAAAAGCGTAGGCCGTCCAATTTACTGCACGGAAACTTTTGCACATGGTGTGTAAAATAAAATAATTTTGAAATACTTACCTGCTTGCTGTGCCGTGACTTCCGCCGAGAGGGGATTAAGAGGCCTCTAAGAGATATCTATCTATCTATCTATCTATTAAAGAGAGCCCAAACCTTTGAGGCGGGTAATCTCAGGAACCACAGCACCAATCACAACACCCAATACAGCGTTAGAAAGGCCAGTTGCAGCAGAAGGACATAGGCTATGCAGATGCCCACCATATACATTTAAAAGGTAAAAGAACCGTGCCAGGAAAGTAGTCCCTTGTGGGCGTGTCTGCGTTGTGCTGTGGGCGTGTGCTGGGGGTGTGACAAACACTGGGGGCATGTGGTATGTTCCGCCCTTCATGCCATGTCTCATATCGTGTGCTGGGGCGTGGGTGGGTACGGGATTACAGAAAAAAAATGTGAGCATTGTGCCAAATATTTCATTGTTTTTTCTTCCCAGGTTCTGTACATTCCAGACCCGGCTGTCCACCCTGCTCCCTTTAAATACCCCTGCACCCCATAATCATAACCCATCCTTACTCCTTCAAATACCCCGTAAAGAATAACCCATCTTAACCCTATAAATATACCCTGTACCCCAAATCCCAAACTGGTCCCTAGACCCTAAAAATACCCCAAAACCCAAACCTAGCCCTGAACCCTATAAATACCCCTGTACCTCAAAATCCAAACCTAGCCCTGAACCCTATAAATACCCCTGTACCTCAAAATCCAAACCTACTCATGAACCCTAAAAATACCCCTGTACCCCAAAACCCAAACCTAGCCCTGAACCCTAATACTCCTGTACCCTAAACCTAGCCCTGAACCCTAAAAGTACCCCAAAACCCATGCCTATCCCTAAAACTACCCCTGTACCCCATAACCCAAAACTATATCTGAACCCTTAAAATACCCAAACACTCCAAAACATAACTCAGTACCCCAAAACATATACCCCTATACCCATACTTACCTTTTCCAAACAAAAAAAAATGCTTTTACCATTCATGCATTTACAACGAATTTCGTTGTAAATGTATGTGTGGTAAAAGCATATAAAATGTAATGCCATGCGTTATATTGGCATTGTGGAGTCATGGTACTTTCGTAATGCAAGTATGCAGAGTGATGGTATGCGGAAAGCAAGTGGCGGAATAATGGGTGTTTACCCTCCCCCGGTAAGTACATTGGTGGCATGGCGGCCCACATCTCCAGCAACAGTCATATTTTTTCACAACAGATTTGAAAAATGCACAGGTCTCTCATTGATGGCCAACACAGACATACACTTTTAGACACATCTCCCACCACAAGTTCTAGAATTGCAAACTTTAGAGCTGGGGAGCTACGTTCGAATCTCTGCATCAGCTCAACATCCTGCGATTCCAGGCAAATCGCTTTGTCTCCCCGTGCCTACCACAAATGAATGTGTTCTTCTGTAATGTAAATTGTGCTCATGCCATGTTGTCGAGTTTGCGCTATATAATATTGCAAGTAAAAATAGAATAGGGAAACTCGAGTTCACACACTACTGAACACGCACTCTTAAGTGCATCAGCAGTGCACTGTGAATCGGAGCGTTTCACAGGCCTGTCACAGATAAGAAATGCTATCTAAAGGAAATTCTACAAAACAATATACGGCCGGCCGCAATTCATACCCGGACAACGTCGGGACGGGCTGCTAGTGTATATACACATACATACAGAAAAGGGTGTCCCCAGGTGAAGACGCACTTGAAGCAACAGGCAGATGCTGCTAGTTGAAACGGCTTCCTTTTATTTCTGTACCGGACATCACAGCGCTTAAGTTGTTAAGTTGTCCTATGCGTTTCAGAGCTCCTGCTCCTTGTTCGCAGGCTCTGGGCAATGTCAGCTGGCTGGAAAGGAGGAGAAACCAGGTCTCCTCTTTTTCATACTAGAACCACCACAGGTGAGTCGCGCCCTCAAGTAGGCTTGTTCATGTCGACAGGTTTCTGGGACTTGTAGTTAGTTCCTCTTGCGGCTTGCATTCTTTAAATCCTCTAGTAGATTTCCAGTCAGCAGAAACATCTCTAGTGCTTTATTTCGTCAGTTACAGTGGCGGCGAATGCACTTCAGGCTTCTTCAGCGCCCATCACTGAAAAATATCATTCACCCTTTAACTCCCACCTGTGTCAAATACTCTCCAGCACTCGGTACTCCTCCCCCTAATGATGTCGTCACACCCATAGCAGTTCAGTGTCCATGAATAAACTGCAACTCCCAGAAGGCCGACCCGAGAGGGTGGTATGGAGGAGTGAGGCAAAGCGATGAGTTCACGCTGGTTTGCAGGTAGGTTGTGAGGTACTCAGTCCAGAGGAAATGCCATGGCCGTCTTCCTTGGTCCCCTTGTGCCGCAACTGCCTGCTTTGCAGAACAGGCAGGGTAGGTTATATATAAATATACACATATATATATATATATATATACATACATATATACACATACATACACACACACACAACCGTGGGCAGATCTACACTTTTGCAAAGAAATTCGAAAATGTCAGAAGAATGAAGATGAGAGGTGCCATGCAGAGACAACAAGGGTCCCAGTCAGGAGCAAGTAGCGTCCCAAGCTCTGATGTGGTAACTTCAGCGGAAGAGGGGCCCAGTGCGGAACGGATCCCTAGTTATCGATGAATTCGGGTTTTTTTCAGGAGGACCGACGATTCAACCTACGCCCCAGAACAAAGGTAAACTACGCCAAACCGCCAAGAGGAAAAGGCAGAGGAGCAAAAGGCGCAAAACAACGTGCAATAAACAGTGCAAACTTACAATCTGACCCTATCCCGGATGTGGTACAACCCATGACATCGGTGGTTAATCTGACCAACATGGAATTGTCGACAAAAGAAGAGGAAATCCTGAATTTAGGGTTATCATTTTGTCCGACAGCGGAATTCAATTATGTCCAGACCAGATTAGACATTTTCAAATTTACAAGACTTTTGAAACTAAAAAAACATTTCACTTTGAACCAACGTTCGGCGAACAAGGCTTTGAATCAAGGAACCAGTGAGGCTTTACTGGGTGAGTTAAATGTACAGGCCATGGACCTAATGCTTGATATCCAGCCATCTGGCGTGATGTTTGAAAATAGCGAAAACAGTGAGAATACTGAGAGACTTACAATTGGAGACCCACTGGAATTGATGAACCAAGCAGATGAAGTGGCAAGGACTGAGGGTCTTGTGATCAATGCGAGTGATCCTACTGGCTTTAGACCCAGGTCCCGGTACATTCCCTATACTGCACGAGACACTATCGATATGTTTAATGACCTAGTTGTCAATGATTTGAAAAATTTAGAGAAATGTACCTGTGTGTAATAAAAGATTTAATCAGCAGGAAAAAGACCAGGTTGCCCTCATTAACAAAAACAGAATGATATGGGTATTGTGCGCAATGCAGACAAAAGGTGGGAACGTGGTTCTTTGGGATAGGCAAAAATATCTTTCTGAAGCCTATAAGCAGTTGAACAACAGGGTATGCTATACGAGGATTAAATCAGATATCATGACAAATAGTCACACACACAATACAACTCTGAGCTTGATAACTGGTTTGGCCAGCAATTGATCACACACGATGAATACAGATTCCTTAAAATAGTCAATCCTGTAACTCCGGTTTTCTATCTACTACCTAAGGTCCACAAAGATCTGTGACCCCCCCCGGGCAGACCTATTATCTCTGCGATAGGTAGTGGGCTTGAAAATACTTCTAAGTTTGACTCCTTTCTTAATCCACTAGTCACATTGCTTCCTTCATACATACTAGACACTGGGGCATTCCTTAAGTCTATTTATGACATCCCTTGGGAAGAGGATATGGTTCTGGTGACAATCGATGTCACCACGCTACATACCAGTATCAAGCATAGCGATGGCTTTAATGCTGTAAGACACTTCCTGGGAATTAGACCAATTAAACTTTGGGCCCATACTCAAATGCTTCTTTCAATGGTCTCAACTTGTTTGAAGAATAATCATCAACAGCTCGCTGAGCTCAGGAACCATCCCAGACTGCCTCAAGGTCGGCCAAGTCACGCCGCTACTAAAAAAAAAAACAGGATTAGAAACAGAAGATATGAACAACTTTAGACCTGTGTCAAATCTCCCTCTGTTATCCAAAACACTAGAAAAATGTGTGCTCCCACAGCTAACCCAACACTTAGAGAACATCAAGCTCCTTGACCCCCACCAATCGGGTTTCAGGAAAGGATGCAGTACTGAAACTGCCATCCTCAATGTCATAGACGATCTCCACAAATCACTTGACTCAGACCAATGCTGCCTTCTCATTCTCCTTGACCTTTCGGCCGCCTTTGATACTGTTGATCACACACTGCTCCTAAAAGCCCTTCAAGATAGAGCAGGCCTGAATCTGACGGTATTGAAATGGTTCTCCTCCTTTCTACACAATCGCTACCAAAGAGTAAAAATGAAAAACTTTGAATCCGACCCCCTACCCGTCAGTAGAGGTGTCCCTCAAGGGTCAGTACCCTCCCCCCAACTCTTCAATATCTACAAGGAACCGCTTACCACAATACTCAAGAATTCCAACATCCCCTTCCACCTCTACGCTGATGACACACAACTCTATCTGGAAACCACCTGTATGGATGACATTCTCAAACTTAACGACACGCTCAAAGACGTTCAACAATGGCTCTCACAAAATCACTTAAAGCTCAATCAAGAAAAAACTGAAGTTCTTCTCCTCTCCAACCGAGACGAAAACCCCCAAATTGAAGAATGGCTCAAAGCCATTGACGCCATCAATGTCACCCTCAAGCCAAAAGACTGTCAAATCCCTAGGAATCACCTTAGACCCCAAACTAAACATGAAAAAACACATTGCTAACTCCGCCAAAAGCGCTTTCCTCAATCTGAAACTTCTCTACAAAATAAAACCATTCCTGCCTCCCAAGGACCTCCAACAGTGCTCTCCAGAATGGACTATGGAATCATAACCCTGACCGGCTCAGCCAAATCACACCTTGGCCACTTGAAAATCACCCTCAATGCCGCAGCTAGAATGGTCACAGGAACCAAGAAATTCGACCACATTTCCCCCGCGCTCAAGGATCTGAAATGGCTCCCTATTGAACAACGAGCAAACTTTCGAACAGCATGCCTTACACACAAAGCCCTCCACACAGGCAAACCAGAATACCTGGCCGCGAAACTCAAAAGGGCTGGCCAGTCCAGGGCCCTCAGATGCTCCAACACGCTTCTTCTCATCCCGTTGAAATGGCGAAACCGCAAAACTCTAAGCAAATGCTTTGCAGGGAATGCTCCAAGGATATGGAACGCCATCCCTTCCAACATCAGAATGACATCCCACTTCCGAAAATTCAAGAGTTTACTCAAAGCCCTCTTCCTGGAGGACACCTGAACTGTAAGGGGATACTCTTAGTTCCCCTAACCCATGTCATTATGATCTGTATATTCTTGTGGTTTTCTTACCCTCTTGAACTGTACAGCTATCAATCTTTCTTCGCCATCAAGGCACATTGTTTTACCTGATGTGAAGCGCTCTGATACCCTCGGGTCGAGCTAGCGATATACAAAACTTATAATAAACAAATGAATGATTGCATCAGACGTGTGGCACTGCGATGGGCACCTGCTTCGCCCCCAGCTATGCTAATTTGCATATGGGCTGGTGGGAGGAGCAGGTGGTCCGGAAGCAATGTCATGAGGAGTGGGACAACAACATCCTACATTGGAGTTGTTTTATTGACGACCTGTTTGTTGTCTGGAAGGGGACAATTCCTGACAAACTTATTTCTAGCAAAATTACAAAAGAACAGTTTGAATCTACAATTTACAAGTACTGAGAGCACTGAGTCCGTTAATTTTCTTGACCTTACAGTCTACATAAAAGACAATAAGTTGCAGACTAAGCTCTACAGGAAAGAAACATCTGGGAACACCGTGTTACACGCAAGTAGTTTCCACCCCACAAATCTGGTAAACAGCATCCCTAATAGGGAGGGTTTGAGAGTCTTAAGAAACTGCAGTGACGCTACAGAGAGAACGGGAATGGAGTACTCTAAAAATCGAGATTTAAACAACGTGGGTATAGTGAGAACTGTTTAAATAGCTCATTTGTTAAAGTCAGGCAGCGAACTAGAGGATGTCCTCTTCAAACACAGGGAGAAGATGAAAGGTACGACCGAGAACGAATGCAGATTGATTACCAACTACAATAGGCTGCATGGCTCTGTAAGGAAGATACTGGCACGACATTGGCATGTTATCAAGAATGACCCAATCCTAGGCCCTTCGTTAGCTATTAGACCCCTTATCACCTTTCTCAAAGCGAAATCGTTCAAACAAATGTTGGTGAAAACCATGGTGGCAAAGATCAAGAAAAAGAGTAAAAAAAAAGTAATTAGATGGCTTTTTGAAATGCAGTAAATGTAAAGCCTGTGAGCATGGGAGAAATGTCAGTACATATAAACCAGGCCTCTCCAACAGGATCAAAAAGATAAAAGGACAATATGACAGTAAAACTGAGTATGCCATCTATGTTTTGAATTGTAAGTGTAACCTGCAATATGTGGGGAGCACGATCAAACCCGTCCATCAACAGGTGTTACAACACCTAAGGGCGATCAAAAATGCAGATCGATCATATCCGGTCGCCCGGCATTTTGAAAGATTTCATGACAAGGACGTTAGCGGTCTGACTTATTTTGTTATTGATTCGATACCTGTGAATGAAAGAGGAGGTGACCGGATTAAGAGGCTACGTAAGCTTGAATCATGGTACATTGTGGAATTGAACTCTAAAAGCCCTTATGGACTGAATATTGAAGAAGATCTGTATACGCACCTGTAATAATGAATTGACACTGTATTGTTGATTGAATGTTATTATCTATACTATTGCTTCCTAAACAGTGCCATCCAGATTCCCTTTTTAAGGTTTTTGTTTTGTTATAAAATTTTATTTTTTCACTTTATGTTGAACTGAACGTCTTGCCCACTGGGGCTGAATTGATAAGCTGTAAGAGTTTTTGGTGTTGTTTTCCAAGGCATTATTGTGGGTGTAACTCATCATTGCCAAAGGAATGTGGAAAGTAAAACTTATTCCCTAAGGGAGCATTCTGACTACCAGGGTATCATTTTTGCATATGGATGTTAAGACAAAGGAGGTGCATAGGAGGGGGTCACATGCGATTATACCTTAGTAATTCTAAGAAGGGGTTGGCATAGAATGAAGGGCCTGGTAAGGTCCTGAAGTTCATATTGTGTTTATGCCCACTTGGGCACAATTGATTGCATAATTGGTTTTGAATAATTTATTTATAAAACATCAAGTGACAACCACCAATGCGATCATTTATATTTAGATTGAATTGTTTTCCCTGGAGCCAGTTTGCTTTTTAAGACTAAAAACAATTTTGTAACTATTTACTAATTTAGCCATTTAGCATAAATGAACTGTATGTATTGACAAAATTCAGCAACCTGTACAACGTAAAGAAAGTCTTTCGTTCAGTTCTATTGATCTTATGGGTCATGTGATGAGTCACATGGTACTAGTGCACTTTAAATGTTTGTTTGTACTTGAAAACTTTATTCGTGATCAAGCCTGCTGGGTCAGGTGAAACGCGTAGAAAAGCGGCAATAAATGAGATATCTTTCACCACATTGGCGTTGTCTCCTCTGCATATTCTGTGTCGAGGTTGAGTTTTGAATATATTACCTACTGGCGGTCGCCAGTAGGTATATATGGTTAGGATTTTTTCTCTATGGGATTTTTGAAAATTCTATGTCTAATAACTTTGGCGTTTGTGGACGGAATTGGCTGAAATTTCCAGGAAAATGGCACATTTTGTTTGAGCAGCTCCTGAAAATTTGGGGGGTGTTCGTCAAGGGGGGGCCGAGAAAAAAGGGGGTCCCAAAACGCGTTTTTCCCATGTTAATTTCCATAGGGCGTTTGGCCTCACTTTTAGCTCGAACGGCTGAATGGATTTGCACGAAACTTGGCAAAATTGTAGGGACTGTTAGCCCGATGTGCCTTTGCTAGGTCTCAATATATGTGCTCCAGTGGATTTTGATAAATTAACGTTCAAAAAAATATATATATCTGTAACAGCGTCCCGGGTAGCGCTCCGGTTCGCGTACCGGAACTTTGCAAAGCGAAGCTGATTGGCTCTTCAGTGTCTGTCAACATTCTATACAGTCCGGAGCGGCTGCCATCTTGTCTCTCGGTAGGATCGAGAGACAAGAGGAGGCCAAAACGAAGGGGGAAATGACCATAAGGGGGCATAGTAGATATTCCCTGACCCCCTAGGTTTGATGTGGAGGCTTTAAAAGGGCCCCGCGGGGCAAAAAAAATAAAAAATCGTTTTTTTTGCGTTATCAATAGTGTTGTCCGTATTCCCAGTCAGTACCCTTCCCCGCCCGCCATGTGCACAAAGACCGCATACATCCCCCGTAACGTCAAGGCTAAGTAACTAGAACGTCATAAGGAGTTGCAAGTCGCTCCCATACTGGCGCCATTTTGTTCGAGGTCAGGCAGGTTCAGAGTATAGTTCAATGTCTCAAATAAGTAGCGGCAGGACCAGAATCCCTTTCGGCAGTTCTGGCTTCGTCATTACGAGCACTAGAAAACAAGACATTCTGGGCAGTATCACCCTTGACGCAACCCTTTATTGTACAAGATGGTGTCTTTCAAAAGCCAGGGGTATAGGAGTATGTAAAAAGCGAGCCATTTAATAGAAAAAACTAAACGTGACAAACAGTTGTAGGATCAGTTAAGGTTGATTTTTTAATTGAAAGTATAACAGGATCAGTTAAAATAAAATCCTTCATACGCAAACCATGGGCTAGTATCATGGGTAACATTACTTCGAAGCTTTATTAATACAATAATCAATAATGAAAAATCGACATCAATAGGGTTGCCCTTATTCCTAGTCAGTACCCTTCCCCGCCCGCCATGTGCACAAAGACCACATACATCCCCCATAATGTCAAGGCTAAGTAACTAGAACGTCATAAGGAGTTGCAAGTCGCTTCCATACTGGCGCCATTTTGGTCGAGGCAAGGCAGGTTCAGAGTATAGTTCAATGTCTCCAGTAAGTAGCGGCAGGACCAGAATCCCTTTCGGCAGTTCTGGCTTCGTCATTACGAGCACTAGAAAACAAGACATTCTGGGCAGTATCACCCTTGACGCAACCCTTTATTGTACAAGATGGTGTCTTTCAAAAGCCAGGGGTATAGGAGTATGTAAAAAGGGAGCCATTTAATTGAAAAAACTAAACGTGACAAACAGTTGTAGGATCAGTTAAGGTTGATTTTTTAATTGAAAGTATAACAGGATCAGTTAAAATAAAATCCTTCATACGCACACCATGGGCTAGTATCATGGGTAACATTACTTCGAAGCTTTATTGATACAATAATCAATAATGAAAAATCGACATCAATAGGGTTGCCCTTATTCCCAGTCAGTACCCTTCCCCGCCCGCCATGTGCACAAAGACCGCATACATCCCCCATAATGTCAAGGCTAAGTAACTAGAACGTCATAAGGAGTTGCAAGTCGCTTCCATACTGGCGCCATTTTGGTCGAGGCAAGGCAGGTTCAGAGTATAGTTCAATGTCTCCAGTAAGTAGCGGCAGGACCAGAATCCTTTGGCAGTTCTGGCTTCGTCATTACGAGCACTAGAAAACAAGACATTCTGGGCAATACCACCCTCGACGCAGCCTTTTATGCTACAAGATGGTGTCTTCCATTCAGAAAATATTGTTGGCAGCATTTTGAAAGGAAAGATAAACGGCCGTTCTCCGAGTGAGTCTCACATTGTTACATTTATGAAGAATGTTGAAGAGTAGTATGTTGAAAATCTGAAGCCATCGTTCTACAAACTCTCAACCAGCCTTGGATGGAAAAATCCTGAAGAATGTACAAACTGAAACCAGTTTTTGTTTGCATAGCATCAGCAGCAACACTTGAGTCAGCTTTGTGTGAAGCCGCCATCTTGATCCAATCAATACCGCCCCCTTGCACACATTCAGGGACCAGGCCGCAGGACGTGTCTTCAGGTCAAACGGATTGTGGGACAAGGTCAAGAATGGAAGAGTCACCAAAAGGCAAAAAGTTCAGCCGGACCCCGGGAGCCGGCCGCCTATGTCGGGGGTGATCTCAGGCCACACCAGGGCAACAAGACTTGGGGAGGGGGCAGGAGCCAAGCGCCCCCTCCCAGTCCGCGCCACCACACCGCCTCTCGGGGGCCTCCGTCAAGCGGTTCAGGGAGGCACCGCATCACATTGCTTTCCAATGCAGTCAGGTCCTCAAACAGCCCCCACTTACACTCACCTATGAAAATCTTACTATTGTTGCTTGACTGAGACCAAGGAGATCAGAGTGCATGTCTGTGTAAGGTGATGTACCTCTGGGGAGACAAGGTCCAGAATGGAAGAGTCGCTGTATCGCAAGAGTGGGTGAAATTTAGCCTGATGGAGGGTGAGACGCTGTAATAGCAAGAGCAGGCGCAACTCAGCTGGCCGAGAGAGACTTGGGGAGGGGGCAGGAGCTAAGCGCCCCCTCCCAGTCCGAACCAATGAAAAGTGTTATTTTTAGGTCACATGACCTAGCCTTACATCATTAGGAACCCAAAAGTGAAATGAACCAATGAAAAGTTTTATTAACAAGTCACATGACCTGTTATGCTTATGTTACGCACTACGCGCCGCGCCCCGGATCGCTTCCGGGTAGCTGCTTTTCGCGCCTCGCGCACCGGAGCACTTCCGGGTGCGCTTACGCGGCGCGTCATATGACAGAAGGGACAGGCAACAAGAACCATCAGTCAAAGAGGGGAGGGCAAGTTCTTCTCTACCGGGTCACGTTGGGGCTCCACCGGAACTGATCGAATTGGTCGTCTACAGTGTTTCTGGATGTTTCAGACTGAAGCTGGCGTCAGCATGAGAGCACCACCATCTCGTGGCTCCGTCGTGGCCATTCCGCAAGCAATCATGGCAGTCGCTCCCCACCGTAAGTCTGCGGGAGTCGGGGGCCCCGGTGACTCTTGTAGAATCTTCAAGGCTGAGGGGACGCTTTTGGGAATGGGGCCCATGCCCTAGCAGTCAAGCGTCCGAGTTCCAGGGTTGCCCAGAGCCATCCTTGCAGGCCAGGCCCAAGTCTGTGGAGTGGACCGCCATTTCCTGAGCTCCGTGGCAGCCGCCTCTCGCTGTACTGCAAGAGTGGGTGCAATTCATCCGGATGGCGGGTGAGACGCTGTAATAACAAGAGCAGGTGCAATTCAGCTGGCCGAGCGAGGCCCTGTGCCGCAGGAGCGGGCGCAACTCAGGTGGCCGAGTGAAGCGCTGGGGTGTAGCTGATAAACCTCCACCTGGGGAGGTGGGGGAGGCTCGTTCGCGCCGCCTCTCCCTTTCAGTGCACCCCACGCCGTGTCCTGGCGCAGGTATATGTGATGGTTGGACCAGGGCACCGCAGGACGTGTCTTCAGGTCAAACGGATTGTGGGACAAGGTCCAGAATGGAAGAGTCACCAAAAGGCAACAAGTTCCGCCTGACCCCGGGAGCCGACGGCCTATGTCGGGGGCGATCTCAGGCAACACCAGGGCAACAAGACTTGGGGAGGGGGCAGGAGTCAAGCGCCCCCTCCGAGTCCGCGCCACCACAGCCCCTCTCGGGGGCCTCCGTCAAGCGGCTCAGGGAAGCATCGCAGGCAGCGGTTCTTCAGATCAGTGGCTGTTAGCAGCAATCGTTGGCGCTGTGATTGCGGCCGGAGGCCCCGCCTAGTCAACGCCCCGGCCTCTCCATCTCGTAGGCCACAGAGTAGTCGGGGAGAAATCCCGGGAACGGCGGCATGCATTTGGATCGATGTTGCAGGAGGCTGCCATGTAAATAGTTATTTAATGAAACGTTTTACCCTGTTACTTTGGTGGTGTGTTGTATATATTTATAATATTTGCATAGTGTTTGTCGTTGTTTTGGGCGGGGTGGGCGGCGGAGCCGAGCTGTCTTGCAGCCATCATGGCGTCGAGCTCAGTTCCTCTCACTAGTTTCATATTTCTCATGAGGGGTTGTTCCTAATGTTTCTATTTTAGCGAGGTCAAAAAGAGATCCCATTAGTGGCCTACTGAGTTTGATTCCTTTTGTTGTTTCTAACGATTTTTCACTATCTGCAAAGACTAAACACAGTATTGCGACTCTGTGCTAGTTTGTAAATAGAGAATGAACCAAAGAGAACCAATTCTAAAACAGTAAATGCTTGGATAACAATAAATCAAATGGAGAGGGAAGCAGGCACGACGGATTACAACGGGGGCAAAGGCCTGCGTTACCTACCCTTCACTATCTGCAAAGAGAGAATACTAAAAGAAAAGAGGGGGGGGGGGGCAGCGTTCAAAGCACATCAGCGTGCATAGACACTAAAATGTTTTTACCTACCACGTACTTGACATTTTAAAGCTTTTGATATTTGCTATTAAAAAACCATTGAAATTCACTGAAAAAACCATAGGTTATAGACCATATATAGTTAGGAATTAGCATTTACAAAACCTTATTTTACTCACACAAAACCATTGAAATTCCATATATAGTTAGTTGCACTAACTATATATCGCGCACCCGCAATCCACTGCTGATGATGTCACATATTACATCATTCATGACATGGTCAGTGACATCACTGATGACAGCTCAAATGACATCACTGACAACATCACTGATAATATCATTCATGTGATAATAGAATGAACCTCTTCAGACTCTAATATAACCTTAGATACAATCAGTGTAAAAAGACACTCACAGATTGTCACTCATCCATGGAGTTACTCATACATCTAGTCCGGTGGTTCCCAAACTGTGCGCCGCGGCGCCCTGGTGCGCCGTTAGAAGTAGCCAGGGGCGCCACGCACAGCTTGGGAAAGTGTAAAAGGCAGCACACACAGCTCTGGTACGCCCGCCTCCCAGCAGGCACTAATGAGATATGAGTGTGAAAAGCACACACAATTACTGCAGCTCTACGGGAGGCGTTCTCACCGTTGGCAGCTTCACACTGAAGTGTGTTTTTACCACAAGTGGTGGCAGCCTATAAAAGAAGCAACAGCATTCGCACTGAGGTGACAGGCTGTAAGGCCAATGTTTCATTCATGGTGTTACCCATAAAGTCAGCCACAAAATAGTCCCAAAAAAATAACCGCTACATATCAAATACATATATTTAGCAATATTTCAGAAAAAAAATTTAAGTCAGAAAGTGCTCGTTGTCAGAGAGGTGAACATAAGGGGCTCGAAGTAAACGTGGCCCCGGAATCATGTATAGGAAAATGTAAAATACGGCTCGTCCATGGTTTTATTCATGGGTCACCTTCCGGATGTGAAACAAGGTTAAGGAAGCAGCAGAGCTTACATTCTTTCACTGATGTAATGGAGGAAAGTAGTCTAATTAGGATGGAAGGTTAAAGGATTTCCCCAGACTATTGCAGTTTAGGTCGGGGCAGACAATTGCTGAGTGTCTATTTGTGCAAAGGAACAAAAAAATGGACCAACTAGGAGGGGAATTAATCTAAAGGGAATTGCCGAAAAAGCAGTCCAGTATAGTCAGAATCAGTAGGACCTGACGAGACAGAAGTCAGGCTTTAAATTAATTGTAGTTCTGAAAGAATGAGTCTTGCATTGAAAGCTAAATTAATTCAGTACCATGACACACCAGTCACATGATTTGGACACTTTCTCCCTGAGGTCTAGTGGTGTTACCATGCTGTCTTATATAGAATAAGTGCACCTATGGCAGGGAAAGTAAAATGTCATGTGTGGACGACAGTGTGTATTTACACATTTGAATTATTATCAAGGATGGAAGTTATATGCACTACAAAATATATATATATATATATATATATATATATATATATATATATATATATATATCTCTTCCCTGTGTGACTTTACAACTTGTACATTTGCAATTTTGTTTCCTGTTTGTATCTTTTATGTAACGCATGTAATCCTAAATCTTTATGTATCGCAACTGGTTCTTTTGTAAAGCGCTCTGACACCTTCGGGTAATGTTCGCGCTAAAGAAAATCGCATTAAATAAATACATAAATGGGAAGGACCTCACAGAGGGCAGGAGCACGCAGGGAGAGAGAGTCTCACTGGCACAGTTTGGGAACCACCGGGGTAAGCACTACTGATTTCCTCATGTACAGCGTTTGGTGAGCGCTGCTCACTGTTGAAAGAAAACATGTGGAGAGTTGAACTTCCAAACGTCGGCTGAACTCGCAGGGAGTGCAGCATTGTTCCCCTGTGAGGAGTGCCCAGAGAGAAAAACATCAGTGACTATCAGCAGTTATCAGTGGTGACCGGCAAGCAAGGATGGGCCCGCATTCACTATTGAAGTGCTTTACCATGAGGAGCTCCGACTAGTGCCCCCAGGACCCGCCTCGCAGATTTTCCTGTGCGAGCCACATTCACTGTGGTAGGAGTGCAGATGTCCCCGTCACCTTTGTGTTGTGCATAGCACCATATATTTGGAGTGCAGGTTGCCGCTACTTGTACGTTTATGGCATGGTTTCGTGATTTCTGAGATACAGGGGACTTATGGGGATATAGATATGGTTATGCTTTGGGTAATTCCTCTGTGTTATGCATTACCCAACTGCATCCTATTTATGCCCTGGTGTGTGATATATGTAGTTTTCTCACATTTCCAGTAGCCATTGGAGAGATGGTCTCGCATATGAAAGGAGCATACAGGAAGGGGATATCTCAAATGAAGTAGTGCACAGGGGGGCGGGGGGGGGGTTGTCACACCTGGTAGTGACACAGAGAGGAAGGGTACCTCTGACTACAAGGATAAGGGTGCATTTGAGCACCTTCAGGGACTCAGACTAGGATGTGCCTCAAAGCACCTTCTGGGACAGAGTAGCCGTGCATTCAAGCTATTTCAAATCAAAGACAGTGAGTACTTTTGACCATTTTCTTATGGGCCATGGTGGTGCATCTAAGCATCTTTAGGGATAAAAGGGAGCATCTAGGCGGCTTTACAAGAGTGATGGGCCCCTAAGTATGTTCAAGGACAATGAGCTGAATCAAAACATCTTAGGCACGAGGGTATGTCCACACTTCAGAGCTCTGTTGTGCTCCAGCTAGGTCTATGCTCCAAAAATACCAACACATACGTACAAACAGATAGATGCCCCAAAACAGATGGAGGGAAAAGGAGGTGAATAGAAGCACGAGAGTCAAGAAGATCACGGCACAGGCCCAGTGAGATTAACACAGACACCTGAAGACGCAGGAATGTTTCTATGCACTTACAGTCACTTAACACTTAAAGTTTATTATAAACGACTGCTTTCATTTTTATTTTGTAACAAATATAATTAAAATATGTTCATCGACTTCTTCCCAAGTACTTTCATGGAAAAAAATTAAAGTACTTCTGAGTCCGGACTCGCATCCCTCACCCGAAAAAAAAGGGACATAATGGGGAGCCGCGGCCAATCGCCAATAGGTCAAGGGAGCCGCAGGTCAAAAAAGTTTGGGAACCACTGATCTAGTCAGTCATGCAAAGAATCAATCACACCTCCATTTCCTCAACTATACAGTTATACACATCTTACTAATTCAAACATATTCTAACACATATTTAATCTCCTATACGATCCCTGATACAAGTTCACAATGATCCATACAGCCACTCACACATTCACTGGCCCTTATGCACGGTTATATATGTCAACTCACATGTACTGTGTTTTACATATGTACTTACTTTGACATGTAGCACTGAGATATCCATTCACTCACCAATACACTCATGCACACAGTCAACCGCCCATGCAGCTGTTTCCACATGCACTTTTGAACCCATACATCTAGTGAATCAACTGCTCACACATCTATGCACAGAGTCATACACCTCCCAGCCACTCACACACATACTTAGACTCCCATACAAATACTTGGGCAACCAATGAATATCCCATATAGTTACTCACATAGCTACTGATTAACACATTCAGCAGTTTACAGAACAGACATAATGATACACAAATTAAGACAGTTTAGTCACTAACCCATGCACTCAGTGAGACACATTTAATCACTCACTCATACAGTCAGTCATGCACCTACTAAATTCTTCATTCAGACACTTATACATCCACTCATTCTTCAATATGCAAGACATATTTTAACTTTACAGAAACATACAGTCATTGGATAATATCATCAGTGATGTCATTTGAGTTGTCATCAGTGATGTCACTGACCATGTCATGAATGATGTAATATGTGACATCAGCAGCAGTGGATTGCGGGTGCGCGATATATAGTTAGTGCAACTAACTATATATGGAATTTCAATGGTTTTGTGTGAGTAAAATAAGGTTTTGTAAATGCTAATTCCTAACTATATATGGTCTATAACCCATGGTTTTCTCAGTGAATGAATATATATTTCCAATATTACTCGCTCCAGCCACCAACTCCAGCCGGGTTCGTAAAGAAGACGAGGCAGACCCAACTTGGGTGCAGTTTTAGTTTATTTTCTAATTCAAACACCACCAGCCCTCACGACGCATTTCGGCAGATCCCTGCCTTGATCACATGCACATACACACACATACATATACACAGCGCCCCACGACACAAGCCTGAACCTTGGAGGGCGGTCAGTGCATTTCAACGCGGGGCTTCTGGTAAAAAAAGCCAACACCTTCTTCCACCTTTAAAGAAGTGCACAAACACGTAGCAGAGTTGTTTCAAATTTCATGTAATGGCGAGACAGCACTAAGTGAGCAGCAGTTAATGCCAATGTTTCTGCTCTAATCGGGCCTTGATCACTCGATATATATATATATGTATAAAAAGATTGGACAGGATCAAAAGGTTGATCAACTGCTGAAATTGTAAAGAACAAACTAATTAAAGAGTCAAAAATATGTTTTAGCAAGCAGCTCATACTAATGCCCAAAAATAATGTATGTATATACACACACACACACACTCCCTAGCACAAGCACAAATTCTAAAATCTATAGTAATCTGAATCGCAGTGGGAATTCCAGGAGCATGTGGGGGTGATTTTCTGAAGACTGATGTTTGTAGCAGGCAAGCAGGTGCGATGGAAGTTGCAGGGACAATACTAATAAAAGCAAGGACTATAGTGTATCCAATGTATTTTTCTCCATTTGCTAACTGCAGCTCTCAGCTTACATCTATTTTAAGTAGGGCAGTGTTATGGTATTAGCATAGTTCCTGCATTAGCACAGCATTGCAATCCATTTGGTTGTCTAGAAGTGCACCCCAGTATTAAAGACTGGTTCCAAGTAGTTGTGCACTAACCGTCTGACGGAAGTGGCGGAATCATGGTCAGCAAGTCATTGGTGTGTGTTTTGGGGCTGTAGATGTCTGCCAGAATGCTTTTACAGTTTGTATATACATCTTTTTAGGACTGCCATACGCCCTTTGATCAGCTGTTCCAGTAATGCAACGAGGGACAGAAAGCGCTTCAAAATAACCCATTTGTCAATGAAACGTACAGCAGGACTTTTTTTACCTGACCGTCTGTAGTAGGGATTAGGACAGAGGCATAAACCAGGAAGCTAAAATTAGTAGCCTGGACTGTACAGGACTCATTGAAGGAATCAAAAAAACAGTATAGCTGTACGAATTTTAAGTATACACACTTCACTTGTGAAACTGCTCCAAACAAGAGATATCAGTTGTCACAATAGGCAACGCATGTGTATAGTAGGGAGGCCACACTTAGTACCTGCAATCAATACCAAGTTACTTAGAAACCTTTTACCCTGTAACAGAATAAAATAGTAAAAATTCACTCACGCAACAACGTGTGAACAAAACAGAGCCTGTATTGAATAGATAAACATGACAATAGTCTTTATTTGAGGTTTTGCAGTCACATCAATCATTCAAAGATTTGTTATTTTTCCCATTATCCAGGATATCAACTTATCGGGCTAAGTTAAGAGCATTCTCGCTTCAACAGTGTGCGAATATTGGCAATTTACAGTAACATTCAATGTTAAGACCCGCAGTAACTACAAAATCCCTTCAAGGGTTTCGTGGGGTAAAGGACATAACATTAAACCATGCATCTTAGGTGGAGGTCTTAACCACAGTTTACATTTGAATGTATTCTTTCTCACTATTTAACAGTGAAAACTTGTTCTTAAGTCTAGGCCCACTGCACAATTTCGGAAGCAGTTAAAGACTGTTTGGTGAATGGCACAGCAACATAGGCGGGGGGCCTACGAGCCTCAAAGCTTAAAAGCATGGAATTACATTATCTTACAACAAATTATTTTGGGAAATTGTTAAAATAAGCTAAGTGAAGATTGCAACGACTGACTGCATTAAATAGAAGTAGTATCATTACACTTCAGGTTCTCTATCAAGCTAATTGACTGATGTGGTGTAAAAAGAATTAAGCAGACCAGTAGGAAAAAGTGCATTTTGTCCATCATTCATTTCTGAACATGGACTATTTATCACGATCTACGGCTAATGTTATTTATCAATATAAAAGTGGTATGCAGCAGATGACAAAAAGGGTGCACCAATTTAGATAAAGACATTAAAAAGGAGGAGAAGGATACCAACCTAGTTAAAGTATTCAGGAGCAATTCTGTCTTCACTAGCGTGCAACAAGCGAATCAATTATGTTGGAAGAACCCTTCACCCGAGAACGTAGGTGGCAAGTTCATGCAAGAGTATGTAATAATCACTACCACCAGGCACACACCAACACCTCAAATCACCTCTTTACTGGAAAGGTGAAGGAGACTTCCCCAAGTTCTTAAGCTATGTCAATATACAGCAATAGGCGGTGGTAAGAATCTATAGCAAATTTCGGTTGTCGTTGAATTGTTACTGCTCAAATATCTAGACAAGCATTTTAGCTGCCAGATTATAATTACATTGTGAAATTGCAACTTGCTAGACCTATTTTGAAATGCAATGGTCAGCATGCATTAGATTTGGGTAAATAAAAATAAACACATACACATGTTTGCTGTATAGCGCTGGAATTAGTTCCATTACTTTAAGCAAAAAACTGTTCAGATTGGATAGCAAATTAGTTATTCAGGCATCAAATAGATCAACATTTTAATAGAATCTTTGCTGGAGAATGTTTTGAACAGTTCCCAAAGTTATTTTACCAGCATAGGAGCAAGTTGGAAGGGTTAAGATCTGAGGGTTATTTTGCAGTCCACATTTGGCCTACGTTGTTAAAATGCATGAGGTTCACCATGAGAAGCCGAGGTTACCAGAGACTAATAATGAAGATGCAGATTTACCTTGCTCGCAAGATCTAGATTTCGTGTTAATTCATGTTAGTGAGCAACAGGTGCAAAGTAAAAAACTTGTTTCTATTTTGCCCAGGGTCAAAGTCTATATGTACTATAAAAGTAATATTTATTTTAAACTTTTGTATACTGTAAAAATATCCTTCTAGGTTCAGTTCAACACATCAAAAAAATACGCAACAAATAAATGTACCCATCCAGTTAAAAACAAAACCTGCTCCAAGATTGTAGTACAAAAAAAATTATCTACAACCAGTAATATTCAGTAAATTGGGCACCACTCGATTTTAACTATCTACTGCACTTGCTCAGCAGCAAATGTACTAGCTTTTAATAAAGGCAAAATTGGGACCCAGGTCCTTCAGGTCGCAGCAAAAGATGTAATCCTTTAAAAGAAACTTTATTTTCAAAAGTGTATAAAAATAGCCACAAAAGACTAAAATAGCAGCGCCATATATTAGTCAGTGAAACGGTCAACCATAAAAAAAGAAAACTATATAAATTAACTGAGCAGGGGGAGCAACACTGTGGCTATAGCTAGATACCATCTTATAAGGATTTCCTTAATTAGGCAGAAAAAAAAGTTACTCGAAACCACCAGCATACATGAAATCTATTGGGGCGAGCATGAAATTCAAAGATCCACACTGTAGAAAACAACTCAAATCCCGATGCAAGTGTTTTTAATCGGTACAAAAAAAAAAAACCACACAGTTCATAGATGTTCTTCTGGCTTTCATGTTATCCAGTTTGTGCCGGCCTCTTCGAAAAAATTTAAATACATTAAAAGAAATATTGAAAAGTTGACTTTTATGGAGCAATAAAGCAGTCTTCTCAAGGGGAGGACTTCGCCAAAAATCAACACTGCAGAATCACTGGAATGGAATATGTGCTCGATTTAGATCTGTGGAAGGAAAATGGGAAAACATGAAAAAAGGCTCCCAACTACATTAAATTAACATTCTGAAAGTATGCAGCAGTGTGAGTTTTAAATAAAAATCTGTATTTTAAATAAAGCACAATGACATGTACACAAATCTCCATAAGATGTACATATATCAATCTACAAAGGTAATGTACTGGGACGCACAGGTCATCACGAGTCGCAACTCCCTTCAAGAGTTAGACAAAATGGTTCTCATTTTAAACAATGTATTAGGGACGTGGAAAGGATGTCAGAGATGCTCCAGCCTATTGCTATCCAGTCAGCTTTCCAAGCTTGTGGCTGGTTGTTTTTGCCACACGAGGAAAACAGAAGAACTGCACCGGTAGCCAGGGGCAACTTGTCGTCAACAGCCGCGGTGCGTCCATTGGGGAGTAGGCCCACTAAGCCTGGTGGACGCACCTGCGGTCACATCACTGACAAGAGACAGAGCACGTAAAGAAAATTAAGCGCAGCACAGAGCTTTAATCGGATTCCGGGTCCGGGACAGACCCGATGTAATAGGGAGTGCGCAGGGGGTGGGGTTGGGTAACCTTGGTTACAAGCAACAACAAACACTTCAGAGTTGGTCGGACTCTGCTGCGCATGAGGAATTTAGGGCAGACACTAGCCCGCGCATGCTAGTTAGCATCAATTTAACTGCTTCGGACCGAAGGGGCCAGAGGGTGCGTCTTTTGCCGGGCCCCGTTGATTTAGAAGGCGCCAGGGTGAGTAGTCTGTGTGCCCCCCTGGCGCTTATGCAGCGCCAGGATTGGCTGGTCCACCGCGCCAAAACTACACAGGCAATCCAATTGGATGCCACGCGTGGGTGGCACACTGGGCTCAGCACTTTCAGTCATGGCCAATCACGGACTTCAGCATATGAAGCCATTAAGTGATTGGCCAATGATTGAGGACGTGCGCGCCGTGACGTTTCCCCTAGTTGCGCTGTGTATAAGTTTACCATGCAGGGGGCGGGGGCTCCGTCTTGTGCGTGCAGCAGACCGTGACTGAGTTCGTCGTTGTTGTTGACCAGACCGTCCGTCACTGGAATTAGTAAGTTAGTACTCTAGACTACTACTCGGTCTCACACTCCGTCATCACTCATCACGTGGGGAGGGCGGCCGCTTTGAACATTCTCTTTGACTGTCAGTGTAGTAGCGTGTAAGTGCCCCCAGGGCCTGCCAGCCTGAGTGAGGCCTAGGCTTAGTGTAGGCCTCAGGCAGGCCCTGGCTAAGCTTGCTGCCTACACGCTGCCTCTCTTTGCTTAGGCTTCATCATCAGCGAGCGAGTCAGCGAGTGACTGTGGGTGGGGTGCGGGGGGAGCGTCCTCCAGTGTGCTGAGTCTGACTACTGCTGCCACAAGAATCCAAATCCTCGTGACTCACGCTTACTCGCCTCTGCGCACTCCCATCCAGTGTTTGTCCCTCGCTCAGTTCTCTGTGCCATGCCAGTGCTTGTTCGCTCTGTTATTACAAGTTCAAGGGGAGATAGATTGGTGCTTTGGATGAGATTGGTGGGATGTAATTTGATTAAATCCTGGTAGTAAACGTTGCCTGCATCAAGGACAGATGGGTGATTATTAGTGCTAATTCTGGAAGATTGGAGGCCACAAGAGCTCTGCTACTTCTACCATCTGTCTACGGAAGAAAGAGGTGTGCCCCGAGTAAAGGTGCAGTGGAAAGGCCTGAATCTACATCTGCACATAGGGTATGTTATGTTAAAGTCCTTGAAGTACCCTAGCAGTTGGAGGTACGAGTTATGTAAGGTCCGTTTGGACTTGATTATGGTGTGAGAGGGCTACAACATGAAGGGAAAATTGCAAAAATGAATTGGTGGACGCCAGTGAATTAATTTTTGTCTGTTCACTCAAGCATACTAGTGACTCCAGTTATGTAATGATGAGAAAAAATGTGCTTCTACTTGGCGTTTGCTATATTTTTAGTCCTATGCCCTATTCTGTTATTTTTAAACATTCATTTTGGTTTACTAGTACAGGACACTGTAATAAACCATTATTAATGCATCTCTGGCATGGCAGCCTGGAGTTAAAATATCACGGTGCTGCAGTGATGCATCTGAGGAGGGTCCAACAACACTTACACCTGGAAAATGTGCTTTGAAAATAGAATTACTACAAGAAACTTATTTTTTTTGCATTGCCTCATCCTAGCATGCCACAAGTCGAATTTTATGTCAAGTGCCGTTTTTGCATGCATGCTAAGACTCCATGCTTTCATGCATACTTTCACCTCAGAATTCGCTGCTTGCAAACGCCATTTTCGGGACCCGACAGTCTGCCCGCCGAGGTATAGGGCAGCTGTAGTGTCTGATGGTTAACAAAAGGACAAAGCGCATCAGCAGCCCAGTGACAGCCTAGGTCAGTGGGTCTGTGCAATCCAATTGATTTAGGAATCAGAGTGCGGCTTCCAGAGCCAGGCGCTGCAGGTGGCAGGCTAGTTGAGTAAGGGGAGGGGGCAGAAAAGGGTGCTAATTCCACTGACCCCAATCTAATGAGCTCCAAATTCCATCCCTCATGTAAACACAAAAAAAAAACCATTTGCCCACCGTTTGCGCGCTGTGCGTAGCCTGCTTTTAGCTTTTTCTTTTAGTTTCATGATTTCAACAATTGTTTTTATCTGTAATATCATTGCTTCAATAGAGTTTGTTTATATTGGCACTGTGTCCCTATGGAGTATGTATTAATTAAATAAACCATTACATACCTCCGTAAACAACGAGACCACACTTTCCGAGTGAATAAATAACAGCACTGATAAAAAATGTAAAATGAGTCAGCGGACTACACTCATAAAAGAGAAGCTTTGGAAGGGTTCCCTCTACGCCTTGGGGGATATTTACAAGAAAATGAGAGAGCACTGTTATGCTGCTTTCACAGACCGTGTGCTGGCCCAGTTCTCGTACTGTGGGTGTTGATGTGAGCAGGGCGGGCTGAGCTCCAGAGAGGCCCTGGCGCTTGCTTTCTCTCCTGAGGCTTGAGCCGGGAGGTTTGCCTTTTTTAAATCGTTGTTGATTTTAAAAAACTATTGAAAACTATTGAATTTTCCCTGTGTGTCCTTCCCCCTCCCTCGCGCTGAAGCTGCAAAACGCGATTGCGTTTATTTTTGCATCTAACATCCTAACGTTGCCTTGAACCTTGCTACAGTTAAAAAGGTGTGTGTACCTTAGCGAACCATTTCGTTTCCCCATTCAACGGGCAGCCTACTTGCTCGGACCTTCTCTGTGGGTGTGGCCGATCTAAGGGCCGTCATCTGCGGGGACTGGGTGCTTCAGAACAGCGGCCATCTTAGTGAGGGCTCGCTGGGTAACGTCGCTCGGACGACGCTATAAAAACATACGTATATGGCTCCGCGCAGCGGACGCGCATTGCGGGCGCGCCGATCGCGCGCTGGAGTCAAGCCAGAGTCCAGCCCGTCTGCGCCCGTCCGCGATCGAACGGGGCGAGACTCTATAGTCCACGCTCCTCTGCACCTACAGAGTCATTCAACAATAAGACCGCGCATTCATTACTCTAAATCTGACCTCTTAAAACTGGGTGCGTCAACTTCTCGTAACTGTTTGCACTCAATTGACCCAGAGTTTCTACCCGCGCAGTGTAACCTATGCCATCAATCTCTCCCCAAGCTAACCCTGACTTCTAATACTACGATGAACCTCAATTTGCTATTAGTCAATTGCAGGTATATGCCTAAGCATAAAACAGAAATCTACGATATTCTGATTAATGAAGATCTTGACGCCATGTTTATTACAGAAACATGGCTAGACGAAGCTTCCTCCCCGGATATCTTGGAGGCTGTCATTAACAATTATAGCCTTCTGAGAATCGATCGACGGGGGGGGGGGGCGGTCTGGCAATGATTTGCAAAGAAAAACTAGAATGTACCTTAACTGAATTAAAGATCACTGACAGTGAATGTGGCAGATTCACCATTAAACTAAATGCTACCACCACTATCACTGGCTTACTTATATATAGACCCCCTGGTGCAGCGGTGCCCTTTTGTAGCCATCTGATTGAATTCGCAACCCAGCTCGCCATTAGACACCAAAATGTCATCATCCTCGGCGACCTCAATATACATCTAGAGGATAGCCATTCCAAAGAAGCTCAGCTCCTAGTGAATGCCTTTAACTCGGTTGATCTTAAACTCCTCTCCACTCTGCCCACTCATCAACAAGGACATTTATTAGATCCCATTTTTGCGAACTGGGAAGGCATTAACATCTTGCCGCCCATCCCACTAATATGGTCGGACCACAGTATGGTGCCGTTTAAGATAGCCAGAAAACATATCAATAACACCCATGCAAAACTGCCACCTTATAGGCGCCGTAATTTTAAAAAATGTACTCCTGAACTTCTTACACGAACTAACTGAACATCCTCCTCTAACAGGAAGCTCCCTACAGGAAGTTTGGGATAATTTTGAATCTTGGCTAACTAAAGCCTTGGACAAAATTGCTCCATGGACTAAAACCACCAGCCAGACAATCTAAAAGTGCCCCATGGTTCACAGAAAAACTCAAAAATGCCAAGGCCCTTTGCAAATCCATAGAACGGAAATGGAGAAAAAACTACACTCGGAACTCAAAGAAAACTATAGAAGCGAACTGAAAAAATATCAAAAATTGGTGAGAGCAGAAAAAAGTTTCTATTACAAAAGCAGAATTGTGGAATCCAAGAACACTACGAAGGAGCTATTCTGTATCTACAGAGAAATTACCAACCCATCACGCCTAGATACCAAAGATACCTACTCCACGGAGATATGCGACCAGATAGCGGATTTTTTCGTGGAAAAGGTTGAAAAAAATCTATGCTACCTTCTCCAGTAGCACTAATACAACAATAAACAATGTATGCAATCCAGGCTCCCTCTCTTCTAAATCTCTCCTCACCAATTTCAGGACCCCTACCAAACAGGAATTAATGAAAATCATTAATGGAATTGGCTCAGGCTGCCCTATGGATGCCTGCCCCCCCAGGAACAATGTAAAGCGGTCATGGAAAACATATTGCTAGATCAAATTAGTAACATGATCACCTTATCATTCCAAGAAGGACATGTCCTGAAAAACTGGAAATCTGTCCAAGTTATACCTTTAAAAAAGAAGCCAAATATCCCAATCTCTCAGCTCCAAAATCTCAGGCCGATCTCGCTTCTCCCTTTCTGTGCCAAAATCATAGAAAAGGTGGCCAACTTACAACTCATGGAGTTTCTGGAGAAAGAAGCTCTCCTCCACCCATCTCAGTCAGGGTTTAGATCAGGCCACTCAACTGAATCAGCAGTTCTGTATTCAACCGAACAGATCCGGAAGTTGGTGGATGAGGGAGAGACAGCAGCGTTGGTCCTATTGGACCCAAGTGCAGCGTTTGATACCGTGCTGCACTCAACGCTGCTGTCTCGACTCTCAGACATGGGAGTCAAAGATCTAGCCCTCACCTGGCTCCAGTCCTACGTTACTGACAGAACGTTCCAACTCCACTGCCCACCCTTTAAATCTTCGCCTCGCGGTGTCTGCCATGGGGTTCCACAGGGCTCTAGCTTGAGCCCTACTTTATTTAATATCTACATGGAACCCCTGGCACGCATTGCGGAGGATTTTGGAGTGGGCATTGTCAGCTACGCTGACGATACTCAGTTGATATTCAAACTAACTCCAGACAGCAGAGACTTAGCTAACAACTTTTCCAACTGTATGTCAGCGGTAGCGACTTGGATGAACAACAACTGCCTCCGCTTAAACGGAGACAAAACAGAGGTACTAATAGTAGGCAAAGCTATGTCTGCATGGTCCCAGGCTTGGTGGCCTAGTGAACTAGGAGAATTACCTATGCCAGTGGAGAAAGTGAAAAATCTAGGCATCATGTTGGACGCCGACCTCTCATGCAAAGCCCATGTGAATAAAGTGACAAGCAAATGCTTTAGCACTTTAAAAATTCTTCGCAAAGTACTAGACCTCTTGCCAACCAAGCGAGAAAAACCATAGTTCACGCTTTAATATCCCCTCACTTGGACTATGGAAATGTTCTCCTGTTAGGCCTAAATCAGAAGGGACTGCACCAACTACAATGTATACAGAATTCAGCAGCCCGACTGGTGCTCGGTCTTCCTCGGAAAACATCCACTAAAAATGCGCTTGGCAAACTTCACTGGCTCCCAATTAGAGAGAGAATTATATTTAAGACTCTGTTATGCTCATCGCATTGCCCATAATAAAGGCCCTAGCTATCTGAAAAACCTCATCACCATTCACCGCCCGATCAGGGATCTGAGATCATCGGGCAGGATGCTATTCAAAATCCCTCGCATTACAAAAGCCAAAATGGGTGGAAAATCCTTCCGCTACCTGGCCACTAAGTCATGGAATGCCCTACCAATTCACTTGCGGATGGAGCCCTCCGAAACGAGATTCAGAGCAAAACTGAAAACCCACCTTTTCCCTAAATATTAACTTCTGTCATCTCTCGAACCTATCCCTTGGACGAGTTTGCCTTTGCAGTTAGCGCGGGGACACACAGTTGTGTAGCCAGGCGCTTAATACATGCCTTATTAATATTATTATTATTATTATTATTATTATTATTATTATTAAGAGTTCCAGCACCCAAGCTCATCTCAGAGTCCCTCTCCTTTTATCAGTCATCCATTCTCTTTGTCTCACATTTGCTCTCTTCCCCTCTCACATCTCTCCATCTTCTTGCTTCGCTCCCTTTCCCTCTCATATCTCTCCATCTTCTTGCACTTCCCTCTACTCTTTCGTTCGCCTTTTCACTCTCTCCCTCCCTGTCCTCTCTCTCCATCTTCTTGCACTTTCCTCTGCTCGCTCTCCCTCCCATTCCTTCCGGGAGGAATGGTTTGACTTTCTTTAGTGCAGTGAGCTGGTGAAAAGCCATCCTGCATTCCTTGCTGATGTGTCCTTGAGGAGTTTGGGCCCACGGACGCTGCAGAACCCTCACACCCCAACTCCTACCACCTATGCTTGGAATGTATGAAGCTCTGTGGTTATACTAAATAAGCAGCTACCTATGTTATGCCATCTATTAATGTAATAACTGCACTTTCACAATTGCTTTATTAACCTTCCAGCTTTCTCAAATTTGCTTGAAAATGAAAGATTCTTTTTTTTCAAAAAATTTCCCCTTTTGGGGTTCGGGCTCGCTACGGTGCTGTATGCAAATCACTTTGCGCCCCACCACTTTCAAATCTCACCCACCACCCCTGGTTGTCAATGGAAAGTGGAATAGCATGCCACGCAGGGAACCAGAAGAATTGCTGAAGTAGTTTGTGAAGCTAGAGTGCCAACGCATAGCAGTGGTCTTCAGTCTGTGGAGTAGGCCCTCAGGGAGGGATATAGTAGCGGTGGGGAGATGGGAGGGGCTTAAACTGATAGAGGACAGCGAGGGCACCGGGTACTAGCAGACAGTAGCACTAAACATGTTCTAACAAAGCAGGGAAGCTAAAAAGTAGTACGGTAGTGTGATTAAAGAAACAGTGCTGCTGTAAGCTACAGTTTAATGTGCAACCAGTACATCGTCTCACAGTCATGTTCTAGCTGATAGTAGGTGTCAAAAGAAGTCCGATAAATTGAGTCCAAACACCTCACCCCAATTTTGATAAAGGATGACACAGTCGACAGAATATGGTGAAATGTATTCATGTTGGCAATCATGTATTTGCACTTTTGGTCAGTTATCCCTTTTAAATGTGCACTCAAAGTTAAAAATGTTCCATATGTCTATAGCTGTCAAGTAGTCTTGCTTAGCACAACACCTTCAATCTGTTCAGTATTTTAGCCAACAGTCCATTGCATTTGAGGATTTGTAGCTGAAATTTAACATGGTTAGTATGGGCTCATAAATCTTAGCAAAACAAATGCTTCAGCTAAGAAGCAGACTGCTGTTGTGTCGCAGGTGACATGGAGCCAACTGCCAGCGGGATTCATTAATTTCTTATGCGCTAAAATCATTCACACATTTTAGCTCCTTCACCAGCAATACCTTTCAATGTCACAAATGGGTTTATTGTAAGAAAACAAACACTTACATCGCTTTTGGACTACTCTTAAAATGCTGTTACCTAGAGATCCCAAATAACGTGCAAGAATTACTTACGTTGCTTATATTCATTTTGGTACATTGAAAAGCACTACTGCTGTAATATTTTATGGAATGTTAGGGTGCAAAAAAAAAAAAAAGTTTATAGGCTCCCACGATTAAGTTCCCAGGGGGAAGTGGGATGTAGACATTAAAAATTAAAGACCACTGCCATAGAGTTATTGACACAGGTACGAAGAGCAGCTATGAGCAATAAGGAAAACACTGGACACTGTTTTCAGACCCGCACTGGTGAGACAGTCAGAGGACTGGTGACAAGCCAGCATGGCTGGGCACAACAGATCCTGGGACACTAAAATCATTTCACCACCTGGAAAAATCCTTTTCACTGTAATCTAAATAAATCAAGCCAAAAACATTTGTAACGATTTTTTCTCGAATGTTCACCTGTTGGGAAGCATATCTGTGTACAATTTAATTTTATCTCAAAAATAAAAGAAACCTTTTTTTGCTAAGAGTAACTTCTGAAGAGTAAGCTTGTGTGTGATGATCTGCTACAGATCTCTTTAAACAAGGAATTGGTCGTTCGAAAAACTTTAAAATCTTCACAAAAGCTGCACAACAAAAAAATAAAAGCAATTCAAATCTTTGCATTCCCTTGTGATGTGCAGTAGATTTAATTGTTCACACTTCAGTGAAGTGCACATGGTCTGACCACACCGTCTCCCAGGCACAGCAGAGCGGCTGTATTTTTCCACTACAACACCAAGACCCATTCAAGCTTTGGAAGGAACGCCGGCCGGCAGACAGAGGGTTAATGCGTGGGCAAGTAACTGGAGTGCCCCTTGTACTCAGAGTAAGCAGGCCCTTCTCAATTAATGTAAAGGTCCAAGTCAGGTGCTGCGAGTAATTGCGGCAGTGAGTAAGGACACAGTTACGCGCTGCAAGCTCGTGCAGCCCTCACGGCTTCCGTACTGAGAAGGTGAGGGAGGCAAGGGCGGTGAAGTCATGCTTTCAGCTCATGCCAGTGGGCAGCATCATGCCTTGGGCATCTGCACTGCAGCCCCTCAAGCATTTGTCAGGCAGGGGGTTCAGGGCGCACACTGCCACCACCTGATGCCCCTTTCAATGCTCACTCACAAAAATGCAGCACAACGCTGATACACTGACGCACACCTGCACCCATCGGATGTACCCCTGCCGCCCACCTCAACCCGCTTTCAGTGCTGAAGCACACATGGGCACTGATGCACCTGCCCTTGCCACAGACATCTCAAAAGCACTTCCAACTAACGCAGCCGGTACCTGGAATTCGGAACCAAATGATAGGGTGCCATGTCCCAGGCTAGCGGTTCAAGGAGCTATACCAATGCTGATAAAAGGTTCACTGAAGTACACGGCTCCAATGGAACAGTCCAGCCAAACGTTTTTGTATTACTTCATTATTACGCATTAAGTGGGACTGGTATGCCCAGACAACAGCTGGGGTGGGTTACTGCAGCACTCTGCCCGAGGCAGCGTGCTCTGAACTGCTGAACAACATACAGATTGCAATACGTTCACAACCCAGTTCCATTAAAGGGAATAATAGCCACTCTACAAATACAGCCGGGCCACCTATGAGGCGTAATCCCATAGCGTTCGGACTAGTATAGGTGGCAATTTTGGCACGGTAACATTATTAATTTGCCCAGAATCCCACTGAATAAATGATGGGTAGTTCGTGATAACAGAGGCTCCAGTTTTGGAAAAACGGGCTGAAATAAAAGAAGGTGATATTAAAAATCACACTGGGTTTAAAGTGGGGGTAGCGATATTTAACCGCATCGCTGCTGCAGTGATTTTTGCGCTGTGCGGCTGTTTTCAATTAACCGCGATACATGACGAGCTCAGCTCGTCATCCGCACACGTCACCCGTGGCTGATGACGAGCTCAGCTCGTCATCAGCATCAAAGGGGTTAAACGAGGCAGATCGTGGCTGAATGCCATCTGTTTCCAATTAACGGGCACGATAATTGGAAACAGATGGCGCTGATGCCCGCTCCCGAGCACTCTAGGCCAGAGAACAGAGAAGGCGGGACATGCACCCGCCTTGGGCCAATTGCGTGCCGTCTTTCTTAGAAACACAAATGCAAAGCCCACAAGCAAGTGATCTAAAAAAAAAGCATACGCACAAGCGTTTGGAGTTTAAAAGCCCTTACTAAATGCCTTGCAGAGCAAGCGCATGCGCGCTGGCTCAGGCGATGCCTAAAAAGGGATTCTGTCAATGCTAAGTGCAAGACTTCAGTTTACCCAGGAAGGCCAGCAGGCACCTTCACTTTAAACCATGAGACCCCAAATAGCATTCACTATCCTGATACCACCCAAGTTTCAAGCTGATTGACTTGAGGCAGCTTACACTCTTGCAACTAAAGGTGAGCCTCCCTTTACAGTATTCGCCAAAGGGGTTACCATGATGTGCATGTATCTTATATTTGAAGATTCCCAGCGGATTATGGACCCTGCAAACTATTGCTGAATGAAAAATACATGGGAAACTTACGCTCCAATAGGAAAAATTGCAGAATGGCACAACATGGACAGGTCTGAGGTCCTAAATTGGATACTGTCAAAGGAGGGTTAGGTGAATCTTAAAAATGACCTATGTTTTCTATGAGAAATCGGGTATACTTCAGGAGCAGTGCCCCCCCCCCCCCCGGGCATGGTTGCCCCAGTTCTCTCGCAGTGCGAGAAGGCAGAATTGGTAATAACTACCATCTACTTTTCTACCTTCTCGCACGGCGAGAAAGCATAAGTGCCTGGTTGGGGTGGGCGGTCCTGCTAGAGGGCAAGGGGGAGTGGTTTGCACACTGTTGTGAGTTCTGACTGTTTGGTCAGCCCTGGGGCCGACCAAACAGTCAATACCCACAACAGTGTGCAAACTACTCCCCCATGCCCTCGAGCAGGACCGCCCAATCTCCCTTTTCTCCACGTAGGCTGCTGCATGCAGCAGCCCACAGAGAAAATGGCCCGGGTGGGGCACGCTCCGCTGCGCCTCACCAATCACAACACTACCATTGCAGCGTTGTGATTGGCAGAGGGGAGGGAGGGTGGCTGTCTTTCCTGGATGACGATTACTGCAGGTCGGAATTCTAAAATGGTGGACGGCTCGAGTTGGACTCTGGATCTATCCAGAAGCAGGAAGGTAAGTTTTATTTAATTCTTTAGTTAAACCCCCCCCCCCCAATCCCCCCTTGCATGACCCCATTTCCACCCTGCTCTTACCCGCCAGTCATGCCGGCCGCGACTGGAACGGGTTATGGAACCTTGTAGGTAAAAGCAAATGTTAAACTAAAAAATGTATTATTCTTGCAGTATCACTTATTTTGCTTTAAACGTTTGAATTATATTTGCTTTACTTATTTTTTATTATGTGTCCTGTCAGTTATAGTTAAAGGGTGCTCTTGCACCTCCCCGCCGACTCGCACTGGTGTTTTATCATCAGGGTCATGTGAACAGGTCACTGGGTACCCTTGCAACTGCTCAGCAATTATGAGGCAAGTTGGCTTTTTGGGAGACACATCAGCCTGCCGGCTTCCCTGTCCTCAGATCCCTGCCATGCATTTTTGTGTCGTCATTATCTACCGCAGCACAGGAACGACTTTTATGCGGTGGTCGCGGCGTGTGCCCGAGTTGTCCTCGTGAGGGAGGCCTGCATGTTCTCATGGCTACGCTGGATTTGTGTTTATATCTTACTAGGGTTTTACATTTTAGATTCCCATGTGGGGCATTATATCAATCATATGTCAGTTGTTACACACACAGAAAGGTTACATAATTTCCACAAATATAACTCATCTTCAACATATGGGTTCCATTCCGCAAGATGGGACTGTATATTCTTGCTCATGGATTTGCAGGTAAGTAACCTAATTGTACGATGTGTCTCGCTGTGTCTTGTCCCTTGGACTACGTACTGGCGGAGGCAGGTAGGAGTAAATTCCCCACGCTTGCCTATATGACCCCTTGCTATGTAGTCAGTTATTAACATTCAATATGTATGTCCGTATCTAAACCACCGACTGAAACTGAACTAGAAACTGTGGGGAGAAACTTCCTCCAAGAACATGAGGAAGGGGACAGCACGGAGGGTCATGGCTACGCTTGATAAGTATCCTTTGTTGTATTTTTTTTTTATTAATGTCCGTATCTGCTTCGGCGCCACGGGAAGAAATGCCTCTGGTGACAAAAGTATGTGTCAAATTGCCCAGACTTTACTGTCTTTGTGTGTGTAAAGTAGAATATGTTGCACACCCTGGCTGAGTGGCAAGGTAGATTCAACAGCTGTTGTACTCGCCAGACTTGTGTAATATTTGCATCATTATAAGGAGCATATCACAGCATGAGCTTGAGTTTTCCAATCTTGAGCGTGCCAAGGTGGTTGTGTTGCGTATGTTAAAATAAGGTGTGTGCAATGTAACTGTGAAAACACTGGCTTACAGCCGGGTAGCTCTGTTAGCCTGGGTGCATGTCTCCTTAAATCAGCCCGGCGGGAGCATCCTACGTATGTATTCTGTGTGGACACAGGGAGAGCTCAGCATTACATCCTGGCCAAACCTAGGTACCCTAGAAGCGAAGGACCCCTTCATAAACCTAGGACATTCAATGGAGGATAGAAAGTCGCATTTTATTCTGAGCAGGTCAGTGACATCCATGAGGTGATCCTGCAAAAAGAGGCAGTTTCTTATAATGAAAATTAATACACTGGCATTTAATTATTTTCAATCCTTGTCTGCCTTGCCTTGTTGGACTAACCCATCTCTTGGGGGGGTTTAAAACAATGCCAGCAGTCATGTGGCCCTGATACCCATCTTTAAGCTTCACTTCTTTTAAGGATAAAATGAGTTTATCGGGGGTTTAAGCACCTGCTGGAAAGGCATGCATTTCCACGTCGCTGTAAACTAATACATAAAAAAGGCAGCAACTTCCTACCGGCAGAGATTGAAGGTTTTCTTCGTTAGATTTGCTTGAGAGAGCAGTGCAGTTCCAGGAAGAGGCAAGATTAATTACTTCCTGACCATATACTCAAAGCTGTTACTAACAGGGGCCGGAGGCCCCCTAATTATGTTTGGCCCAGGGTCCCCAAGATCCTTAAGATATTCAAGTTTGCTTACTTTAGCAAACTCTTGCCCCCTTAGGTTGTTCAGGCTCGCTCGCTGCGGTGCAATCCCACTCAAATTTCACGCCTCACCACTTTCAAATGTCACCAGCCGCCACTGTTCAGGAGACTAGAGATAGGATTTTAGGCTGCCATTTGATCTAAGTTTTGGTACTCCAAGCAGAACCTAAGCAAATCATGTTTTTCACTAGATATTTTTTGCCTCTAATTTTGGGAGGGGGGGGGGGGGATGAGATCTTGGAATCTCAAGAAAATTGCTTTGTGTGTATTTAAAATAAGCCAAAAATACTTTCTTATCCTGGTCTTAAGTGGGAGAACAAGAAATGAACATGCTTGAGACATGGAGAATGCGAGACACAGTAAAAGAGGCAACAAAAGCAAGATCGAAAAACTGGAAAGCGATATGGATAGCAAGAGACAGATTAAGTGATAAAGCATTTCAAAATTAAAGCATCTGTACGCACAGTTGGTGCATAAAAAGATAAACAGTCGTCCATCACTTACATCATCAATGTCTTCATCATCATCTCCAATATCATCAAACTGGATTTCATCATCATCACCTGGACCAAACGTGTCCGTCTCATTGATTTTAGCTATTGAAAAAAAAAAAGGCAAAACACATTAAAAGATGCTTTGTAAAAGCATAACAAGTGACTATAGGTGCTGAAGAAGATAGGTGTGTTACCGTGTTCTGGAAGTTCCCCATATGCTTTCAAGCTTCTGGCTTCATCTGCATTATATTTTAGGATGACATCAGCCTTATTATCCTGCCAAAGAAGAACACATCTGTATGTGGCTGAAAATGCTCACATGTTTAACAGTCGATTTTTATATCATCTAATAATTACAACAACAAGAGCCCTTATACAGAATAGGCACTGGCACACCTCTGGGACCTACTGGCTTTGCGAAAACGTTTTAACCATACTGTACAACTTTCATGATGCTGAAAAGTAAGGCTCGATAAGAAGAAAAGACTACAGTATTACTTTGAGGTACACCAACAAAACGATGTGGGCGTTATTTCCACTTTATTTGCCAATCCAACTCATTGGCAAATGAAAGGAATTTTTAAAAAAGTGAGGCAATTTCTTTTTCTTAAAGCAGGTGGGAAGTGGAGCAAGAGTAGGGCATGTGGAAGCTACACAGGGCAAAGCAGGTGGCATTAAAGCAACACTGGACAGAAGTAACAGTGTGCTGGAAGCAACATCAGGTGCGAGGTGATGAGGCAACGGAGCTGGGGGAGCAACATGGAGAGCAGGGGAGAAAACCAAATGGGTGAGAGCTATGTGGAGCTGGAAGGCTCACACAAGAAAGCAATGCAGGTGGGGAGCACACGAGGGTGCGGGCATCATTGGGAGGCGTAAAGAACCACACTGGTTAGAGAGCAGCTTGGAGAGAGAAGCACACTAGTGAGACAGCTGGGCAACAAACTTTCATGGAGTGCTAAGCAAAAGGAAAAAAAAATTAGCGCCTAAAAAGTGAGCATAGTATGGACACAGTAATGGGCTCCATAGTCCAGGGAAGGGACAAATGCAAGAGGAAGGAAAGCAGTCACATGCTAACAAATAGGCAAACAAATGTGACGGACAACGAAGCCACCCAATGGTAAGCAATGGATAGGCTCTAAGCCCACTGTAAACTAAGAGGGTTAGCAACAAAAAATACATGTGCCGTCTAGTAAACAAAACCTAAAAAGTGGCCTTCTCTACACCCTAAGTAAAACGATTCGGACAATTGGAGAATGTTTTCCACAATTTACTGCCACAGTTCACCAGCCTTAACAACTAAAGATATACAGCTGTTTTTGACCTCCAGAAGCTCACTCTTACCAGTGAAGTGGAAAATTCAAACTAAGGTATTTACTTTATAAAGAAATACCGGCACCCTATTTACTTCCCTCAGCTTCATTTATAAACATACCCCTTTTCCTAACTGGCACCACAGCCCCCTTCCACTTACATACAAGTCTTGCCAGCCAATGAGCTCTCAAAGTCTAAAGGACTTAATAATGACCAAGTTCATACAGTCCACTGCCCACTCAGACCATGGCACTGAAGCACCTGAATGTACTAGTGAATGAATGTTGAGTCAAACAAACCTGATGCAGGCCATGAGAAAAAATGTTGGCAAAAAAGAGCTAGAAACACCACTATCACCTGACACTGGGGCAACTCCAGACACCATTGCAATGGGACATGCAGTGATAAGAGGAGGTCTTTCTGCCATTAAGTCGGTTGGTGGTATCAAAACACCACTGCCCAACAAGGGTGAAGCACTCAGAATTCCATTATTTCCCTGCCTCAGAACCAAACACGGAGGTAAGAGCCTGGCCTGCACTATGTGAGCATGTGATCCTGTGCAGTAGTGTCCCGTCACAAAATGAACTAATCTCTCCATGATGTGACAAGGACAACATTGTCTACTAGTCAGACATTGGATGCTTATTTTTGAAAGTTTGATGCATTTGTTTTATTAGTGTATCCAAGAAATAAATTACTTCAACTCAAAATATTAATTTCCACTGCAACGTTTCTACTACTGCCTTCTTCAGATAGCACAGGATTGCTTTCTCAGTGACTGGTCAGTTGATAGTGCTGGATTTAAAAACTAAAACAAAGGAATAAAACTTCAGTGCTTTAATGGAATGCTAGAAGAAAATACTATCTTTAAAAGTTCCAAACAGAACTCGCAACCAATGCAGTCCAGAGATCTGTTCAGATCCGTAGTGTTTAAATTACTGTAAAATAACAGTAGGACGCTGGATCTATATAGTGTACTAAAACAAAGTACACTGCAGAGTCCAGTGGATTCCTCAATGGTTTACAGAGGCAAAAGTAGATAATACTAACTCTCCATATGAGGTAGTGTGGACGAGCAGTTAGGCTTAGCAGAGGGTAGTGCTGAGTATTTGTTGTACACAGAGGTAATGAGACAAGAATACATTTAGAGATCAATTTGCAAAAATATCGATTTTTTTGTAATTTCAGACCAAGAACTTAATTGCACAGTAGGTACTTTTAAAGTTATGAATTTTTATAGTTTAAGTGACTACTTCCTATGGGAAGCGAGAACTACCTAGACCCAATAGGTTATAGTGTCTACATCGCCTGCCACACCATAGGGTAGGTGCTAGCTGAATGTGGGCACTCATCTAGCTAATTTTCGCTCCCGCCAAATGTGGAGCGGGGGTGGCATCCCCCACTATCTGGGGAAGCCTGGATTGCACTTTCAAAGGCGGTACCACCATTGAAGTTTCCTGCTGCCAGCCTGGAGGTGTGAAGCACCTAAGCTCAGAGAAAGCAGTTTACGGCCTGAACCCAGGAGATCAGAAACAGGTCTGGGGGTGGCAGGCTGGTATTCAGTGGACCCTCTAAATGAGTCTACTGTGTGCATTTAATAATAAATCCAACACTGGCACCAGTAAGGAATTACTAAGCTCAGATGTTTAGTATCAAACATCTTTGGGTACAGTGAAGGCATCATGCAGCTAGAGAACTCATAATAACAAGTATCCAGCCCATGCACACTCTATGACTTCCCTGTGCACTTAAATAATCCAAGAATGGACGGGATTGGTAGGGTCATACTTGTTCATGCAGATATGTCCACACATGTAATATATTGCATCCTGCCTTAGGGCTGTAAAGTCTGCAATAGGGGTGAGTTACCTATCCTCATGCAGTCGGTTGTCTCTGAACCAAGACATGTAGCCTGGAATGGCAGTTTGGATAGTTTTGGCGAGTGGCCCTTGGGGTGGCACAATTTGTGCTGCAGCCCAAGTGGATCCTCTAATACCCGAGCCCTAGGTAAAGTTGTGCCATTTACTAAGGACTTGCAGGGATGGCTGAAGTTGTGCCAATCTTGGTACAGTTTTAGGAAACATCTGGGAAAAATCTGGCATTGAGAACCTGGTTAGAAGGGACCCAGTGCACTTACAGTTCGAAATATCAGACATCAAGCAAAAAGTTGGGGCTAACCATGGCAAAAGAGGCACTTTCCTGCAATAACTTTACTGATTTCCGGGTTGGTGGCTGCTCACAAGCAGGCCACGAGGTTGTGGTAGCAAAGCTTCTGATGTTAGGCTCAGGGCAAAGGGGGTTTCAAGTTAGCACCCAAAGTCCGCCCGCAGCAGCGCAAGGGCGGCTGGGTGCAGAGTGCTGTTTTGGCGTTGGGTGCCTAGTTTTCAATGGGGGAAAAATACTGCAGGCTAGGGAACGAAGATCTTCTGAAGGGGACGACCAGTTGGAGAGAAGTTGGGATGCCTGGGGATGCTGGGCCACTCAGTTGGGACACCCAAGGCCGTGGGACGGGTGCCTTTAGGCGTCAGGTTTCCTTACAAGCGCCGGTTGTGGTCGTGGAGAGTCCTCCAGAAAGACTGCAGGCGCCATTTGGAGGATCGAGGCAGGTCAGAGATGACCAGGTCTCAGGTCAGGATCGCAGGGGAGACTCCTCGTGGTGTTGGGCCACTCGAACTCTGACCATAGACGTCTGGTGCAGACTCACGGTTTTGGCTGGGGCTAGTGTCTGTTGGTGAGCAAAGCCAGTGCTCACAGGAAACCAAGTCTTTGACTTGGAAGGCAGGGCAGGTCCTCGAGGTTGCTGGCTGCAGGACACACCGGGATTTCGTTGGAGCAGGTTTGAGGTGGGGACAGGCCAGTAGAGCTGGGGCCAACTCAGTGGGCGTCCTTCATTTCAGCACGGGTTCTTCAGTCCTTTTCTTCTTGACGCTTCTTGTCTGAGGAGGCAAGGTTCAGGGTTACCCATAAATACTTGATTTAGGGACGTTACAGGAAAGTAAAGGTTGGGATCAATGGGTCCCTTCCTTGGGGTCGGTACACCTACTATTATGCCACCCCTCCAGTGGGAGGAGGCTTAATACCCACTGCCATCTTGCAGATGGGGGGGGGGGGGGACCCAGACAACCAAAAAGCTGTGCTTCACCTTGCCTCCCCCACCTAAGGGGTGGTGTTGGCAAAGGTGGGCACACCTCCCTTCCTCACTTGGTATTCCAGCACAAAGTGGGAGTCAGAACCGGTGGGGGCCGGTTGCTGGAAGCAGCAAAGGCCTGGGGTAGCCCATAAAAGCAGCAAGCCTTTGGAGCTTACCCTTCGTGGACCCTGCCCATCCTGGGCGAGGAGGCTTGGCACCTCGTCCCAGAATGTGCATTGTTTCAGACCCCCTCTGAGCAGCAGGCTCGCGACCCAGGGTCCAGAAACATGTCTGGTGGTGGGAGCCACTCAGCATGGACAAGGTTAAGTGTTTTTTTCAGGGGGCATCTCCAAGATACCCTCTGAGTGCATTTTTCATTAAATCCCACACTGGTCAATGTAGGTTTTATGTGCCGAGATGTTTGATACCAAACTTCCTAGTTTTCAGTAAAGGCATTATGATGCTGTGGAGTTCGCAATGACAAACTGCCAGCACCTTGTACTCAAAATGGCATTACTGCACTTACAATGTCTAAGAATTGGCTTAGACATTGTAGGGGTAAAGAGCTCATGCACCTGTACCTTCACCACTGGTATAGAGAAATCAGCTAGATGGGTTGCTGACCCATGCCCGGGCAGTGCGTTGTAGGCATGGCACACAGGGATGTGTGCCATGTCAAATTCATTTTGCACCAGAACACACACCCTGCAAATGTTATGTTAATTATATTTATAGAGCACACTATTACCATGAGGTGTCCTGGCGGAAGCTCAACTCAGCTCAAAGGCAGTGTGTTTGTGTGTAAAGGTACAGGGCCTCTAAAGGTGGCACAATAAGTGCTGCATCCCATAGAGGCATTCCCAGGCCACAGTGCCCTTGGTACCTGTGGTACCACTTACAAGGCACTGACCTGTGGCCAAAGGGTGCCAATTGGGCTTTATTTTTAATGCCATTTAGGGAAAGAACATAGGCCCTGGGTACCTCATTGGCAGGGGCCAATGGCACACTCAGTCAAAGTACATCCGCAGCACAATAATCAATGCATTTCGACCACTTGTTGAAAGGTAGAGACAACACATACAAGAAATTCTGGCAAAACCCTGTTAGCTACCATCAGCCCCGTTGCAACATGGGAACGGGCCCATTTGCTTTTAAAGAGGTGGCTAATATCGGTCTGTTCCGTTTAAAAAAACTGCTTCTCTGGGCAACTTCAATGTATTAGTTTGTTGCTGTTCTATATGCAAAGACTAGCAATGCTCCAGAAGTGATCTTACAAATGTCTATAAATATTTTTTGTTTGCCTGGACCCTCATTGCTGTAAAAGTCTCACTTGATCGCTTGGGAATAGACAATGGTGAATTTAGTGCAGAGTGGATGGCAAGTCCAACTTTAATTCCAACAAGTATTCACTGGCTTGTTCAACAAATCTGTTTTTTTCCTCAATATTGTAGAGCGGAGCATACTTAATAGGGAGCCTATACTTCGACTTAGAATTGCTACTGGTGAACTTAATGGCAAGAGTGATACTGTTTAATGCAAGTTGTGAATTTCTTCAATTCTTTTTCCTGCATTCCACTGTTAGAAATAGATCGGTTCATCTTTGCCTCACAAGGGTTTTGACACCGGATGTTACAAGTATAAAAGGACCTCTAGGTTGTTTATGAAGAGGCTCATATAAGCTGGAGCTAATGACGGAGCACACAGAAGTGTCCTGTATTTGCCGCGGAGGTTTACGACCGAGTAAAGTTGTTGCATTTAAAGTGGAGTCTGGTAAGGACTTCCATTGACCTTCCAATTGATTTTTAAGCACTTCAGTTAATGCCACAAGACAGTCATCATGAGTGACTACATGGCTGCAATATTACATGAAACGTTCAATGTATAGAGTTGGTTCAACCTCTCAACATAAAAACATGGCTGAAATACGTAAATTTTGGAAATTCACATACAATGGATTGGTTGTGCAGGTCAGCAAATCTATTTGTACACAACATAAAAAAGCTACACAAATATTTACCTGGTAGTCTCTCAAACCAACCAATATGATATCAGATGTGTTTATCCAAACCTATCGGGAAAAGAAAGAATATTGAACCTTTCTATTAATGTTAATCAGGTTAAAGCACAGCATTCTTAATTCACCGCCTATGGATACACTGGAACATTCTTTACAACAAGAAACTAATTTACATTGCAGTAAGTATCTCACTTCAGAAACTAATTTACATTTAAGCTATTTGAGAGACACTAGACTAGATCAGACTGGTGTATAAAAAGGTCATATTGGAACATTAACATCGATCCACACACTTAAAGAAAGCTTGAATTAGAAAATGCCACAAAGAGCCAAGCTAGTTGTAGGTTCGCAATTTCAGTCCTGATTCACTTGAAAGCTAGTATTTCAATCAAAGGCTCTGGTTTGAGAAAATGGCAGACATAAAAGAGATGAAGTGTAAAGCCACAGGAAGATAGAGAGGTACAAATATGGAGGAAAGGAACATGTTTGGGGAGAGGCACAAAAAGCTTAGTCTCCTAGGAATTTCTCCACCTATGTGACTTACTTTATATGCACCTGTAAAAGCTCCACAAAGTAGAAGACTAAAAAAACAGAAGATGCACGCTTTTATAGAGTAAACATTTTAAAATATTGTGGTGCTTTAGATATTTAAAAAGTTGCACGAGACTTTATAAATGGACGTACTCCGCAGCAACCAATAAGCAGACAACCCCCCAACCCCCTCCCCCCCCCCCCCCCCCCCAAATTACTATAACACATTATCAGGTCACGCAATCTTACCTTTTTTCGCAATTTCCCTCTGATGTGACATAACCTCTTGACACCATCAAAGCACATTGCTTCCAAACGGCCATTTCCCAACATCTTGATCACCTGGGCATACTCTAAATGAACAGAGGAAAGTGCATAAGTAATCTGAAAAATTACAGATGTCTAGTCGCACATCAACTGCTGACTGCATTGTGTATCAAGAGCTATTTGCTTTCCTGGTACTATTGAATCAATAGCACCAGGAGAGCAATTTGCTCAAAGAAATGGTATTCACCAAAAGAATAATTACTGAGCCATTGTTTTTAGGACATATAAACACGTTTTGCAGAAGGAACACTATGAATCGTCAAGTCCAACCAAATTTACAACAAAGTCTGCACATGGTACATGAAACTTGTTATGCACAGTAAGGCATGGCATTGCAACAACTGTAAACATTTTTAACAAATCCTGAAAAAAGATATTCGGCTATGGGAACAAAGTCTGATAAAATTTAAATGAGCCAAAAATGACATTCCCTCCATACTTGCAGCCAGCTTAAGGCAATGTAACAAGTGCCATTAGAGCTTTACTTAGGGAGCAGGTCTTTCCACTAGAGATTCCATTCAAAGTGTCATTCCACAGAGCAACTGTAGATTTTTTAATTTAACTACATACAGATGTTATTCAATTCCTATCAATTCAAAAAGGTTAGGGCAGAGCAAGATACGCCACCTTATTCCACACATTGTGAATTATGCAAACCTTTTATTTGGTATACACGCAAGTCTAACCCAGCATTTTGAACTTGTGATGCACTTCTGAATGACGCTAATTATATAAGTGTCTGCTCACCGGCTCTTTTACTTCCAATATGAACTGCACAGTACCAGTACAGCCGATATTGCAATAGATACATCTTTGCCTTGTGCACATAACAAGGAAATGCAAAAATAACAGTTTACAATAAATATCAAACTAAATTAGACTCCACAGTAAATTCCTGGTCTTGAATACCAATATATCTGGGTCATAACTAATTGCTTAAAATGTGAAATAGATACACTGAGAAAAGTGAGTGTGGGGAAGTCGGAAAGTTGTGTGAAGGCACAATTAACTAATCACAACACCCCTCCCCATTACAATTTGAGATGTCCATATATGGGCAGGGGATACAGGACATTGTTACTTTGACGCGACTGATTTTCGTACAACAAATGCTTTATTGGTACCTTTGCAACACAAGTGGAGATCTAGAACAGTAAAGGAAAATTCCAGTAAAGCGACCCTTACCTTGTCCATCTTCTTTAAACACCAGTTCTCTCTTCTCAGACTCATTTTCATTCTTACCTCGTCTCCTGTTTTTACCTCCCTTACCTAGAGTGGTGAAAGCCAAAAGGTAAATAAATGTTTCACATAAGATACCCATAAGCAAGACAAGGACTAGCTAGAGTAGTGGTTGTCAAACTTTGTTTTTTGTTTACAGCTGGCGACCTACATCAAACACTCAAACATTTTATTAAGGGGCTATGCAATGGCAAAAATATTTGTTTTTACAATTACACTATAGAATTGGCAGTTATAAACAAATGTCATAATTCAAACATGGCAGTTTGGTTCCGTGTTGAGGTTAAAACTGCTACCAAATACATTACTGCCTACATGCTATAGCGCCCGGCATTTCAAGGACTCTGTTGCATTCAATGTTGTTTGGACCACGCTAGGAAGGAATAAATTCTCCTCCAGCATTGGCAATTGAGTAAGAGGTAAGCCAAGTCCCCGTGTAGGTGCCTGAGCTAATATATCAACAGTTTGGGCATTGCTGTGATAGTGAATTGATCCCTACTTTTGTATTCCGTTTTTAGTGTCAAGCCATATGGTGAAGCACGACTGGGTACACGAATAATCCCAATACCCAGGTGAGCTGAAGCACAGGCATACTGTATGACTTATGCCCAAGTTGTTGCTTTAATATTTGCAATATTTTAAATACATACCCCTCACTTTCCCAGTTAGGAATAAAGTGGGCACAGCGCTAAAATAAGAATAACCAATGTGGGAGCATTCCACGCACTACTGACAGGTGAGGAAGATATGAAATGGGCCAATTCACATCCTCCCAACTCTTCCTATAGAACTATGATATTAATTAGGTCTTTCTATTTGAACAGACACACGCAGTTCAAACTACTCAAGCTACACCACCTAAACAGTTCATCTGAAGGTGAGTGCAGCTATGTCTTACACAGGCATTATTATTTAGATGCCTTGCAGAATCCCCTTACTAAAACACCTCCTTTTAATCACTTAGGCTGTACCGTTCCCTGCCAGTCCTGAAGAAAACCCGTGTTTGACGCCACATGTGCGCATTTAAAGGGTCGAAACGTCGACGAATAGTTGGATCTGTTGTCCCAATACCTTGTGCTGAAAACTGACATGTAGTATACAGTGGTATATGTGAAATTGCACAGACCAAAGTTAAACTATTGTATATTTCCTTGTATATAAGTATTGTATAATTTCTGTTCACTTTTGCGCCGCCAGCACTGAGCACTAAATGTCACAAAATTGCACTTTCACTTATTGTACAGCTTTTTCGATAATTACAAAGAGTATTTATGAATGACTATAATTCATAAAGTAGTACATAAATACATGATTGGTGTTGGATTCTGATTTTACTTTATATACTACATATAATTATGAGTGACTAAAAGAAATGTGTTACACCCGAAGGAACCAATTGTTGTAATATTGACTAACTGCCCAGGTTCTTAGAGATACTGGGTTAACCCCATTGGAGATTTCACATACATGCTATGGGCAGCAGCTCTCCATAAAGTCTAAAAATACTGTTGAGAAAACGCTCAACATAGTCTCCTGGTATAAACATGGCATCTCCACTCCCAACCAAGTAACCAAGGTACACACACACCACCTTCGGTGCTATAAGACACACACTCAAACTAGAAGACATCGAGCTCTACAACTTCCTCAAGATAAAAGGTGGCAGTCACAAAGGCAGAACTTAAAAAAGTTACCCCCCAATCCTGCAATATGCAGAGAACCTATAAGGTTGGGCACCAAACGTCCTACCTCTATAAGCTCCTAAGCCCAGGAACTTCCAAGCTCAACATGGCCTTTGAATACTGGGAGTCACTCCTCCACAGACGTCACACTGAGAGGGAAAAGTCTAACCTCTGGATGTCAGCATCACACAAGAAAGTCACCACCACCCTAGCCCAAACTAAATTCTGGCTCCTACACAAGACATACTGGACCCCCTCCCGCCTAGCGACAATAGGGATACGAGACAGTGGCGTATGCTGGAACTGTAACAAGCAAAAAGGGGACCTGGCACATCTAATCTTCCACTGCCCTAAGGTCAAAAGTTTCTGGAATAGAATAAGCGACTTTATAAACAATGCCCTAGGCCTCTCAATACAGCTAGACTTCCACGGATTGGCCATGGCCTTCATGGCATCATCAATCCAATCCAAAGAAGACAGAGCTGATTGATCTCCTACTCACATCAGTCAAGACAGTCCTAAACTGGAAGGACCCAGAGAAAGCATCCTTCAAGGTTTGGTTCAACTGGATCACCTTCCTACGGGGGGCAGATACTATAACCGCAAACCAATCAAAAACCTACACAATGGGCGAAATGTGGCTCTCCCTAGGCAACTACCTGTCCTCACACAAGCCCCCCTAGGCCGCCAGCCAAGGGGTACAGCACATCCACAAGCACCGCAGGCGGGAAAGCCTGGCCAATTCCACCATCACATGTACATTGTGTACGACCCACCCTTCTTCTACTTCTCTTTACATTACCCACGTTCCTTGTCACGGGGGGGGGGGGGGCACAGACACGAGCTGATGACAACACCACACACCGAACATACGAATGTTGCAGGCATGCTTACAAAAGGCCGTATGTAACCCTACCGGCTTATGTGGTCAAAATTTCTCCAGCTGCAAGAATGTATCCAGAAAAGTCTTTCAGCAATGCTCCCATGGGCCAGTAAGTGGCACTGTGCAGCTCCACAAGGACTCCTTAAAGCCCTGGAAGTGACTGAGTAGAGCAGCATATAAGCACGACCCCTGTGCACAGTTGTCAGTTTCTAGCGTCTTTGTCCTTCAGCGCATGCAGACATGGAGCACAGAAAAAATGGTCTTAATGTGCTGTTTCCTAACTTGGGACCTATTTAGATGGCAAAGATGTCAGAACAGTGAAGAGGGTGGGCAGTGAGGAATCTGTTGGGTGGACACTCGTGGGAGAACCAATACTGGAAACAATAGGTCTGCCTTGTGGAAAAAGGCTGGGTATATGGATTTTTGGCACTTGGATTCAACACTTATCTTGTTGCACGGTTGTTGGATTTTTTTTCCAAAAAATCCTTATGCATCTCTGGGTCTTGTGAAGACCAGATGTGTTATGTAATGCAAGGTAAAAACTAATAGTATGTATATGTCCATATTATTGTCTTTACAGCCTTGAGGAAGTCACGAATGTGACGAAACACGTGTTGGCTGCTCTGGTGTTCCGTTACCAAGACTATCACATAACTCAAGTAATCTCATTCTGCAATTGTTTGAATCTGAAGTGCTCTCAGTCCTGTTAAATATTGTTAAAAAAATGCTTTTAGCCAATTTTTAACTTTGTATGGAATAAATCTAGGAACATTTGGATAAGTAATCTCTAGTGTTTCCCTGTGTTAAAGCAGACTTTTGTTTCATTAGTTTGGACCGAACGGTCATATAATTGAAATTTAAATATTAGGAGTGCCGGGGTACATCTTGTTATACAATGATGTATAATCGAACAAGGGAAGAAATTCCAAATTCTGACTCCGAATGGCTATGAGCGAGTGAAAGCGGCTTGAAATCTGCTGCAGCCGGCGAGGAAGAATTAGAGGATTGTATCCTTCCTAGTTTGAATGGCTCCTGCTGGCGCACACCAGCAACTTCGAAAGGCTTGGACTTGTTGAAAACAGGAAGGGAAAACTGGTGCAGCCTACATGTTAGTCCCCTGGAATAACTCCTGAATTTTCAGTAACAAGGAAATTAGTTACCCAGCATCAAGTTGGCCCAAAACTAGAGTTGTGGCTCGACTATCCATGAATCACTATATCGTTGCCTCAGCCTTTTTTCCCCAAACATCCAGTCATTGAACGAGTGTCCCTCAAGAATGCTTGCACATCAACAATTTTCTGTTTATCACATCCTTGCATGCCTCTTGAGCACAAAAACGTGCCAAAAGCTACTCCGAGGCAGTCTGTAGTGTCCAGACCAGAGTACATACATGGCTGAATCTAGACTATCATGTATAGTGTGCGCTAGTGAAGCCCCAAGGTCCTCCGGAAAGGCCAGCAAGATGTTTCTGGTCTTCTCCCCAGAAGGTAAACTGCATTAATAGACCAAAGCGCTACACTGGCCAAGGAGAGCATTCTTTTTTTTTAGATCCATTCATTTTGATCCATAAGTTTAGTTGGGAAGGAATTTAGATCAACCTTGCTTGTTGAGACTTGAGCAATCAGAATCGCCAGTGAAAGTGCCTAGTTATGATGCCTTAGTCACTGGCCTAGGCTGCCAAACGATAGCTCTAGCTCATGGGCATGAGCATAGCTTAGACCATGTAACCAGAAGGGCATCTAGAAGGGCTTCATTAAATGGCAACAGCTGAGAAGGCCCGGACTGAAAAGACTCAGACAATACATTTGTCTTTGTCTCTACACAGGGCAACTGTCATTCGAGTGCCTAAGCTGACCACTTAATCACAAAAGCAAACAAATTGCTTTACTGCATTGTGTCTTAGATGGAGAGTATAGTTAAGTTTCAGGAAACATGGCATTTTTGAAGACTGCATATAATGAATCTCCAGTATAGTGAAGGAGAGGAAGGAACCTCTCCCTCTCAAAGACTATGAGCAAAGTGTGCTTCCTGCATAAATCTGAGTCCAAATCAAAAACTGACCCATGCTTCAATCGCAACGTCTTCGTGTACTCGGCAATGGCGAGTTTCACCGTCCGTTCCCAAATTGCAAGGGGTACATATTTGCACACTATTTAGATTCATGCCCAGAGCGAACACATCATGCGGTTCGGTGACCAACAAACTGCAGTCTCTGTATGGTCCCTATTGCCAAATATCTACAGGTGCAAACATTATTTAGTCTCATTCCCCCCCCCCCCCCCCCCCATCACCCATCCTACGATTTTGCAGAGAAAGACTGCATCTTACCCCAATAAAACTCAATCAAGCTGACCAGAGCTATGCTCTGTCAATGTGCAATCGATGACCTAGTATAATGGCTGACAAGCTATCATTGGAAAGAGAGAACACTCACTTCTGGAGGTTAAAGTCTCTCAATGTACAAAAATAAGCCAATCGAGATAGAATGTTTGCCTTTCAGCCCAACCTTTAGTTCAGCCAATTATCCTCCATGTAACTGTGACAATAGTTGTTTTAATCTAGTCTTTGTCCGGTCCACTCTTAATTATTTATCTTGGGCTTCAACAGATTAATCTGTTGCATTATCAATGTACATCTTTCAAGAACAAAAAATGTACAGCTTTGGTTACAATTTGTTCAAAGAAATGGAGCTCACAAGTTATGGTTGGCTCTAAAAGCCGCTATGTGAATTATAACTTTCCCATCAAATGCAATGCACAACCTCACCCTAGATGTTTCAGATGTTATTGCAAATGTCAAATTATCTTTCGGATTAAATTACCCATGAGAAAACAGAGTAAGGTATTTTTAATTTGTTTTATAGTGTGGTACTTAATGACATTGAGCTTTAAGGTACTCTCTTATTAGAGTAACTGAGCGTGCAAGAACTGCATTCGGTGTGCAGGTTTTAAATTGTATGATTGCTGTGATGGTGCCCTCAACGTATATTATGGACTGTGCCAATGCTCCATCTTAACCAACGTATGTTCCCGACTTTGTGAGAGATAAAGCAAATCCCATGAAATCCTTTTGGGGGTGGGGATTCCACTTTGCCTTTCTTCAAGAAACTCACCTCATTAAGGATTGAGTGACAAGCTGAGGCAGCGATGGAGTCAATTACACTCTACCGCCCCTTGCTATGGCCAGGGGCGAAGCCAGACTTGCCATTTGAAATTCTGAAAATCCAGACAGGAATGCTCCCATGGGTTGGGGTCCCATGGGAACCTTGGACTACTTCATCACAAGAGCATCTAACGTAATCACCCAGGAGATCGCGGTAACGAACGACCCCAGTCATTGGGACCGGGACTAGGAAAGTCCCCAATGGAAAATGGACATCTACGGGATGTGCCTCATGGGAACAGTCCAGCCTGAACTGCCAAGCCATGTCTTCCCTGGACCGGAAACAAGCTTCCGAGGACCGGTTTCTGGCATTCCAGTCGTCTTCAGCCCGGCTTGCTTGAATCCAGTGGCAAAGTGAGCAAGGGACTCACGTCCTGAGCATACCCTGCCACACTTATGGCGGCCAAAAGCGGTACAAAAGGGGGTGGGGATGGACGGAGCATCTTGAGGAAAATTAAATTTTGGCCATGTTGTGTTCCCTAACGCGTACCCCACCGACTCCATGTACCAGCTTAAAGTGCATGTAACTTCCCTCCTGTGCCAGCTATGAAGACGCAAATACATTTGCGTCCACCGTTAACTTGTCCTCTTTCAGATCCACCATGAATGGATTATGTAGTCCGTTCCTAAGTATGCTATGCCACCGTCTTTTTGTAGTACACTTTTCGTGTTTTTCCTGCTCTAGCAAGAGTAGGCCCTGAATTCCTGCCATCTGAACCTCTTTTGTGGCTCCTGGCTCTGCCCAGGCTACTTCTGTACTCGTGAACTCTGTCCTACTTTCAGCGCGGCCCCTCGCGCTCAGCTCAAGCCTGCTTTCTGCCAAGACTGACTATAACCTTCGAGTTATCTGTTCCGCTCCCCGAGAATACATTCCTGCCTACTAGATCCTGTAAACATCCTCTCCAGCTGCAGAGCCAAAAGGCCGATCTGTCTTAATGCAAGTAATTCATAGCCTCCGTTGCCATGCTTCCATGGAAGGCCCCGTGCCCCCACGCTTCACATGTAGACACTTAGGCGCTCATACACGCATCCACAGTTAGCATAGAGTAGCTTCTGCCCTAGAGACCTTTCCGCCCAGATAGTATAGTTCCTAAACATCAGATATCAGATATGATAGAAGTACAAGTTGATCTGACATGCCAGACTTCTGTCTCTTTCCGTCAGTATAAATGTCAAGTCCCCTGCACCCCGTCAATCACACGTCATGCAGCTGCGCGCGCATCCAAGCTTCCGATTTTCTGCTGACATTGCAACATTCTGTTAGCACCACCCCTTGGTGCCACCCACTTGCGTCACCTATCAGTGACGTTTCTAGCACACACCTCTAGTTCACGCCTAGTTTACGCCTCTTGATGATGTATTGGTATCACGTGTATACTGTTATCTTGTCTTCTCTCAGCTGTTACGCCTCTTACATTGAACCTTATGGTGTAAATTAAGTATATAAGCTATGTATTGTCAATAAACGAGAGCGCGCTCATCTATCCCTTCTGACACCCCTGTGGTGGTCAGAACATGATATCCTGATTCCTTTATGAGGAATAAAACCCTTAGAAACTCTAACACCACGGACTCTGTTTTCTTTCATTTCCGATTGAGTTATTATTGATTAAGTACTTACCTGCATAGAAATTAAGAGAGTAAATTAATTATTTACGTCAATCTGAATCTTACACTCACACCCTGTCAAAAGATCTGGCTTAAATCCATCACCGCCGCCATAAGTGTGGCAGGGTATGCTCAGACGTGAGTCCAGGGAAGACATGGCATATAGCCATGTCTGAACTGGGGTGGCAGAGTGGGCTAAAGAACGGTGATGGATTAAACCCAGATCTTTTGACTGGGTGTGAGTGTTTGATTGATTCAGATGCTCCGTCCATCACCACCCCCTCTTGTATCATATAGGTCAGTGGTCACAGCCCACAGGTGAGAGCCATACAGTCCCTCCCCCTCTCTTATTTCTATCCCCAGGCTCCAGCATGCACCAGTACTGGTAGAGATGCATCATGGAACCTGGTAGGCTCCTTAGCTAGGACTGGCATTAAGCAGAGAAGCCCCAGAGAATATCGGGTAACTGAGGCCGTTTCCCTACACAATAGATTTAGTTCTTTAGACGCGGTGGATTGACTGAATCCGGGCAAATTGGTTAGCAGTACTGGGGGTATAAATCAGGTGGATTCGAAGGAAGACCCGGAAGAGGGGACTGATCCAGGTAGACAGACGCAGGAAGCAATAGGGGATGGGAAGAATACAAGCTGAGAGTTGGTTGCATTGACTATAGTGGCTGCAAGTAGCTGCCTGTTGCATAAGGAGCCTGTGCTCAATCTAATGGGGGAGAGGGAGCCTACCCATAGCTCTATAGGCGAAACAGGCCCGCTTGAGGAGGCCAACGCAGACCAATGTAAGAGAAGAGCCAGGGGCCAAAATGAACATGTAATAAAATTACTGTCCTGGAATCTGGCAGGTTTAGCCAACAAACTCGCATGCCCAGCATGGGGATCCTTTGTGGATGCAACCGATGTGTGCATGTTCCAAGAGACTTGGGCACGCGAGGAGCATTTCAGGGTGGGCTTCGCCTCTTTCCATATCCCGGCAGTTTAGGGAGGGCGAGGTGGTACTTCGGGAGGCCTCACTATCTGGGTGGGATCACACCTGGGCTGTAAAGCTACAACACTCACTACTCACTCTAGAGACATTCAATGCGTGGTTCTTGGCTGGCCAAATGCCTATAAGCTAGCACAGATTAAGGTCTATTCACGTCCCGCTAGCATAGGCAAAGAGTCCAGCACCATCAATGGCCTTTCCATCTTCATCTCATCTATTCCAAATGAATTCAATATAGTGGTAGGGGGAGATCTAAACTGCCACTTTGAGCCCCTAGAGGGACTCAATGAAGGAACTCTAATGGCAGAGGAGGACCACTAGTCAATCCCTATGACCCAGGCCCCGCCTGTTAAGCATGGTCCCCACTAGCAGTTCAGGTCATGGCACTAACCATCACCCACTCTCTCTATGTGCATGTAATGGCCGTACTCCCTCGGACATTCCAGCCAAATGTACATATAATAAACCACGGCAAACGTCTCATCTTGATTACATCTTACTGGAAACTAGGCTCTGGCCGAGGGCAATTTCTCACTGTGGCGTCTAGAGGGGATAGTGACCATGACGCCTTAATTTTAGAACTGGGCCTGCCAAATGTTTGTAGAAACGGAGCTCCAGTGATGGAAGATGGTCAAAATAACAACAATGACCTCACCCTGACTAACAATAGGCGCAGTATTAGATGGTCTCGTCTTGAGAAAAACCCAGAACAGATAGCGAAATTGTATAAATTGGAGATTCCCTTTCTGACAGAGGTTGCAGCCCTACCTGAACCCCTATTGTCTGTGGATTCTCTATCACAACGAGGTGCTCTATGGGGACCTAGCAACTAACCTAGCGGAGGTATTGAGTCCCACGTGTCTAAGGGTAAAGGGGTCCCCTGCTCTTCCTGGTATAATAAGGCGTACAGGAAAGACAAGTCCGAGCTAGTGATGGCCCTCAAAGATAACAATAGAATAGCGATCAAATACAGGAGGGCTGAATATAAAAGGCTCACCAAGTGCGCGAGGGAAGAGTGGGAGCAGGAAAAGTGGACCAGTTTATCTGCCGCCCTGGACACCAAAGACTATAAAACATTTTGGTTCATAATTAACGGCACAGCTCAACCGAAAACAGATGTAGAACCAAACTTAGCGCCAGTAGTATGGGAAGGACATTTCCGGGCTCTCTACTCTAGCGAGGCTCCCCCGGATGAACAGCCTAATCTCCTAACATTTCACCCGCATAATACTCTGTTAGAGGAGTGTGGTAACGGTGGATGAGGTGTGCATCGCTATTAACAAAATTCCTTCAAATGAAACACCCGGTCTGGACAAACTCCCGGGTGACCTTTTCAAGCACCAGCCAAAAGTTTGGGGTCCCTATTTCCGGACTGTATTTAATGCAGTCCTAAGAGGTATGGCTCTTCCCAGTACTTGGCTGGGAGCAGAGATAGTCCCTATCTTTAAAAAGGGATCACCTCTGCTCCCATCCAACTACAGACCTATAAATCTCATTGATGTTCCCCAAAAGATCTTTGAGAAACTTATTTGGAACGGCTACAGGACTGGATGGAGGAGCATGCAACACTCTGCCCTTATCAGGCGGGGTTCAGGGAGAACACCTCAACCATGGACCAAATCTTTCAACTAGTGCTATTGCACTGGAAAACGGCACGTATAGAGGGTGGCAGCCTCTATATGGTGCTTGTGGACCTACGCTCCGCCCTTGATCTTGTACCCAGGAGCAAACTCTGGAGTGTTCTTCGCAAGCTGGGTGTTCCCATCCACCTCCTTTCAGTCCTGATCAGGCTACATGAGGCTACCTTCGCGCAAGTTAGATGCGGGAAGAGTGGCAAATTAACATCTAGATTCCCCCTTTACCGGGGGTAAGGCAGGGCTGTGTGCTTGCACCGACCCAGTTTTGCCTCTACATCAACGGGGTAATCGCGCACCTTAACAGGGTCCAGCATAATGACGCACCCAAGCTAGCAGGGAATAGGGTACCGGCGTGAATGCTCGCCGATGATAACCTCCTGCTCGCTAGATTCCCAATGGGCATTCAACGGCCGTTGGATGGTTTTGTAGAATTTTGTGTTGCTCGGGGACTGGAGATCAACTCACTTAAAACAAAATACATGATCTTCCACCCGCCTAGAACCACAAGACCCAATCCCACCATAGGTAAAACTAGATTGGAAAGGGTAAGAACCTTTGTTTACCTAGGGGTCACAATTAATGAGTCTGTCGTGGGGTCCCCAGCAAACTAAATCCCAATTAAAACTTGCCCAATTATCTGGTGGGATCCTCAAACTATCTAATGTCTCAACGATTAAGCCTCTTGCCCCCCCCCCCCCTTTGGAGGTCTACAAATCTCAAGCTAGGGGTGAAAGTATGTACGGTGGTGAACTATGGGGACATTGTAACAACACCCAATTCACTTGGGTAGAGAACAACTTTCTAAGGCACTTGCTAGCCCTTCCACCCAGTACCCCGCTCTTCCCACTAAGACTCGATATGGGGATTTTGCCAATCAATGAGGAGTTACCCTAAAACCACTAAGGTTCTGGCGTCTGCTTTGGGTCACGCCAGAGCCGATTAACTATAGGCAGGAGCTCAGGAAATACTCACTTCCCTGAGCATACTCCAAATCCCCCTGGCTTATGTATATCAAGAAGGAATTGACCAGGTGGGGACTTTACGTCCTATGGTCTGACCCCGAGCAGGGTTGCAAAGAGATTTCGGCCATTATGCTAGCGAAGGTATTTCGCGCTGGGAACTTGAACGTTTTGCAAAAGGGGGTGGTGATGAACAGAGTGTCTGAATTGAGCAGACCACTCTTACCCAGTCCAAAGATCAGGGCTTGATCCATCACCGTTATTTATCTCACTGCCCCATCCCAGCTCAGAACCTGGCTATATGCAAATCAGTCTGTCCCTGGCCCAGTGCATCATGGGAACAGGGCAGACTAAACTACCAAGCCAATTCTTTACCAGAAAGGAGACAAGCTACCGACTCTGTCCCTCACCACCCCTTGTTGTAAATATTTTTGTCCACCCTAAGCGTGGAAGGGTATACTCAGATGTGAGTCCCTTGCTCATTGCACCATCAGGATTCAAGCAAGCCGGGCCGAAGAGGCTGAAATGCCAGAAACCGGTCTCCGGTAGCTTGTTTCCTTCCCAGTGTAAGAATTGGCTTTTGTAGTTTGGTTTGCCCTGTTCCCATCATGCACTGGGACAGGAACAGACTAATTTGCATACAGCCAGGTTCTGAAACTGGGATGGTGCAGTGAGCTAAAAAAACGGTGTTGGATCTAGCCCTGATCTCTTGACTGGGTGAGAGTATTCTGTTTAATTCAAAGACTCTGTCCCTCACCACCCCTTGTTGTAAATATTTTTGTCCACCCTAAGCGTGGAAGGGTATACTCAGATGTGAGTCCCTTGCTCATTGCACCATCAGGATTCAAGCAAGCCGGGCCGAAGAGGCTGAAATGCCAGAAACCGGTCCCCGGTAGCTTGTTTCCTTCCCAGTGTAAGAATTGGCTTTTGTAGTTTGGTTTGCCCTGTTCCCATCATGCACTGGGACAGGAACAGACTAATTTGCATACAGCCAGGTTCTGAAACTGGGATGGTGCAGTGAGCTAAAAAACGGTGTTGGATCTAGCCCTGATCTCTTGACTGGGTGAGAGTATTCTGTTTAATTCAGAGACTCTGTCCCTCACCACCCCTTGTTGGGAACTTGAACGTGGCACTGTGTAATCCCAATATCTGCTCCAAAACCGCTACTTTTCTTTTGATGAAAGATATATAGTTTTGAATGTTTCCTAGATATAATTTACCCTGTGTTAGCCAGAAAACTGCATGTGCAATGAAGATATGGCGTTCTACCCCTACGAACCTTCACATGCAAATGTCTGCTCCGAAAAACTGCCCTCAGTGCGAATGTCAAAGCGAATAGGAGACACTTTTTTTGCCCTGCCTATTTAAAAATCGAGGAGGCATTGGCTTATCCAATTGTGCTAAAACCTTCGTTTCCAGCAATGTGCGCATGCACTCAGAATATTGAAAACTGACACCGCTGGACCAATTGTTTTTGCGGTTTCGAAGTTTCTGGCAGCTATGTGGCGTATTCGTATTGTTTCAATTGACCAGGGTTAATGCATGGTATATGGGCTAATTTATAAACTTGCTCCGTCTTTTTTGTAACATTTAAAAATACTGACAGGTTTTTAATAGAATTCAATTTTATTGTTCTAATTTGAATGTGATTTGCAATAATCAATTGCCATGTATAAACTGTAACACATATACATCTGTCCATATTTTAACCTGTGCTTTTATGGTCTTTTTTTACCGAAATAAAGATTTTATGACGACGATTATGGGTATCCTGTCTAGTTGATATGCATTTAGGCACCCAATTTTCACCCGTACGAGTTCCTGCATATTAGAATGAGAATAGTGGCTGAATATTGAAACCACTCCGCATTACTGTGGGTTGATTTTAGTTGGATTACATGTTAGACTAATTCCTCAATAGGTCATCACACCAATGACATCTAGGGGATAAAGCCAAATTAGATATGAAAGAACGGCTATCACGTCTCTGGCTGCGTGAAAAGGGTAAAGAACGCTCCTCTATGGATTAATTTACTCCACATGCCAATTATTTCCGGGTAAAAGTAGTGATGGTGGGACGTTGTACAAGTGTAGAATATTTATGTAAGATTATACCCACTCACAACCACCAACTACTGGCAAAGTCATGGTGTAGACACCTTACGAATAACCCCCTTCTGGAAACTATAAGTTCTGGCTAAGAACAATCTGGCTTCCAAAACCATGGTCCGGGATGAAATGGATCATAACTTTTAGGGAAAATGTAGGTCTGGTGGAGAATTGTACAACACACTGGGGATATTTTAAAGTAGTGATCTGCAATGCAATTATTAAGAATGTCTAGTGTATGGAACTTTTACTGAATTACTTAGTTATGACTTGGCCCTGAAAAAAGTTAAGGAGACTACAGGTATGAAGTACCTGGGTTGTGGAATGTGGAGCTGATCACATGAGTACCAAAAATCCCTGCACCAAGTGTAAAACCTAAGGCGGCTGGATGGTACAGCACATATCTAGAGCACACTGCGCAGTGGAGTTAAGATGGCCAACTTCAGATAGATTTAGTCTGGAAAATATGTATGGAAAGGGATACACTGGAATGAATCACTTTAATAGTCCATGTAGAGTGCTGGTTTATACCCCACCAGAAATACATTTAAAGACTCATTACTAAGTCCTCTTTATATGTGGCCACCGTCTACACAGCCTGGTGATTTGGCTATTAGAAAGGGGTCAATCTCCTGTATTTTCAGAATCTGAGGTATAGAAGGATCACTACACAAAATGTATAAGAAATTGTACTTGGTAAAAGCAGGGTTCAATAACCACTTTACTGTCAAACATACATAAAGAAGTGTATTTCCACTGTGTAGTTAGTTAGAAAAAGGTTTCCATTGGAAACAGATATTTTGGTATGCTACTAACTTGGCCGTTATTTGCCAAATCTTCAGGAAACTTTCCACCAAAAAGTTAACAAACGCAGCTCCTCTGTGAAACATTTTGAGATGGTTTGGTGGAAGGGGGGTGGGGTGGTATTTTACATAAACATATTTCCTGATGCAATTTCCTATAGGAAAATTAAAGTGCTGCATCAGAGAAAAACAGGCCCAAACGTACAGTTACAATGGTATGCACGACAGAGCTGGATTACTAAAGGTGATCAGTGACACAAAAGAACAGACCACTTGCATCCTCCATGCCTGGTACACTACCTGTTACACATTTATCATATGCCGACGATATAGTTCTGTTAAGCTACAAAAGAGTGGGCCTCCTAAGTGTGACAAACTAAAATAAGGATAAACCGGATATAAAAAAGTGGAAGATTTTACCTGAACACTATTATTAAATACCTTGCAATCTTCAAATAGCGTTCTTAACATGCAGTCGGATAAATTGGATATCCAGATTAACTTAATGTACATCATAGCAGGGCATATTACCGCCATAAATTCAAAACTTGAAACATTGGCGGAACTCATAACACAGAAAAACCACACAGCCGCCATTACACCAGCAAACCATTGTCCAAGTGGACCAATGCCTGACAAATTATGTGACTACCAACCATCTAAATTAGCATACTGAATGAGGGCAAACAGAGCAACCTATCACTTGAGCCATATGGTTCACTGAAGAATGAACTACCAAAACGGGGAAAAAAAAAATCTCTAGAAACAACATCACCAAACGAAAATATGCAAGAGATCGGCAACCTATTGCAAGAACCCTGTAAATACTATAAAACACCTAACAAAAGAAATCCACCATCGCCACCTAGCGTTTCAGTTGACAGCAATCCAGTCTCAACTGAGTAATTAATAAACCAAAGAGATCAAGCTAATCCACTGGATCTTTATCAAATAAAAAGACAGAGGCAATGTGCCAGGAAGGCTAGAAAGCATCTACAGTGGGAGACAATTAGTCAGAATCAAAAATACGAGGCAAGACTCAGTTCGAACACGGCAGACTCCTGACGGCACCACAAAGAGACACCTCCCCTTTCCGGAGCAAGCCTGCCACCTCCTCGTCCACAAAGGCAGAGTCCGCTTCGCAGAAAACTAGCAGACGGGGTCTGACCCTCTGACGGGGCATCCAGAGAAACTCTATGTGGAAACCTTTGACCGACTGAAGGACCCACGCATCCCCCGCCAGGGACTCCCAAGCGGAAAGGAACAGTGCCAGCCTGCCACCGACTCGCAACAGCGCCGCTGGCAGCACACTTACCGGAGGCTCATCCGTCAAGACTCCTGTAAGTCTCTCGGCCTCTGAACTTCTGTCCCCACGTGGGGTAAAAGTTGGTATACCGCTGGTCCGTCTGATACTGGCCTCTGCCGGAGCCTTGCTCCCTTCCCTAGGGCTGCTGATAGTGTCCACGGCCGGGCAGGCGGCTTCGACCCACACTGGCCCCGGGAAAAGCCAGAGGGGTAAAAACCCTCTTTATATTTGCCTGCGCCTTATCCTGGGAGGTGAATGTAGCCACAAACTTCCCTAACTCCTTAATAAAGGGCTCCCCAAAGAGACCACCCTGAGCCGAAGCACCTGCCTCTGAACAGGCCAGGTCGCCCAACTTAGGATCCACCTTAATGAGGAGGGACCTACGCCTTTCCATGTTAAGCGCGCAGTTCGCCTTCCCCATGAAACAGATAGCGGCTGCGCCCAGGCAGACAAGATCGCAGGGTCAATAAGGGCCCCAGAGCCACGGGCTTCCTCCTCCATGTCCAGGATCTTGGTCATGGGCTTAATGGCATCCAGCAGCTTGTTCTGGCATGCCCGCCAGGACCTATCAATCCCCTTCTTCGTGTCTGATAAATTTGGCCAAAAATTTCGCCATATTACTTTCAATCTCCGATGTCAAGGACACCTTACCCGCCCTCAACCGACTCCTGGCCTTGTTCTCCAAAGGTTTCCAAAGGCGGGACGCCACGTACAGCACGGTCTTCTTGGCGGGGACCCACTCCGCCGACCTAGGATGCACTAGGTCGTCCGGGTCCAGCATGTCGGAGATGCCCGCCTTCGGTTGGTTAGTAGGCCACGAAGGTCTCCATTATCTTGAGGACCCCGCCTCGTCGTCCGAGTCATCCGGGGTATCACCGTGCTGGGGGATGGGGGGGGGGGGGGGGGGGGGCCTCCGACACCAGGGCAGTGGGCTGAGGCGCCACAATAGGAGCGGTATGCTCCAAGAACACCTGCTTAAGGCCACCAAAGCACCAGAGTCCACCCAGTCAACGCACGCTTGCTTGGGAGGGGGTTCCGCACCTTCCGGCTCCTTGGGGGGGGCACCTGTCCGGGTAATCCCAAAACTAACACCCCAACTGAGGCGAGACTTCATTATCTGAAGAGCTCTCAGGAAATTTGGGCTGCGCAAAGCAGTACTCAGACGGGGCCATCAACCCCTGGGACACCCAACTTCCCACACTATTTAGGGGAACCCTACTGCCTGCCCAGATGTCCACGTGGCCAAATACTGCGGGCCACACAGAAATACCTACCCGGAGCGGCGGTTGTAGTCCGAGGTGCAGCTCACCGCTACCGACCCGCCGAGCGGGCGTGAGGAGGCAAGGGATCAAGTACAGACCCAGTACGAAGCTGGGCGATTGCAGGCAGGGATTAATTCTGCGGGGCTCAGACAGAGACTGGGGCCGAAGCGCATCTGGCAAAGTGACAGGCAGACTGACATCAGACACGCTCCGCGACCCGCGTCGCCCCCCCGCAGCGCCCTCTGTCGGGCGGAGGACCGCACCGCCGTCAACGTACGGGGCAAAGCCGCGTAAGGAGCACTGACACGGTCCCCCAGCTAGGCAGGGAATCTGGAATAAAAGACACAGAAATACGTGCCCCTCAAGGCCACATCATTCCCCAAAACCACAGAGACAAAAGAAAACACTCATCTTAGAGCTGCCGAGCAGCGAAGAAAGAGGACGAATAGGAAGTGACGACGCCTATTATGGACTGATATGCTGTAGACAGAGTTAAAGGACTAGAAGAATGTTGTTCTTTTTGCCCTTGCTTTGGGAAATGTAGTTTTGGTTGCAGTTGTGATGAGCTGCTGTGGTGGAATTTTGTAATAAAGCGAAGAGAGAAGTGAGCATAATCCTCGCCTCCGGTCCGGACATAGAATCTCTATGCATATCCAAAAGAGATAACGAAAATGTCTTATTCAATAAATTGACAACTGCAATAATAGAAATAAGGTTTGAAAACACAACATGGGAAATAATTTTAATTCAAATGTAGTATACACACCAGAGGAAGATGATCACTTGTCAACAGCAAATGCAATATGGGCAATACAACCCCAAAAACGTCCAACTCTGAAACAACATGATTTAAGTGGACAGAAGATAGTGACAGACCTAGAACATCTTGGAATGAGTGTATTAAATGGAACTCGCAGGATAGACCTACGACCTGCACATATCATGGCCCGTACTCCGTCTATAGTAGACTACACAATTCTTACTCTACCACTGCTTTGCCAAACAAAGGAGTTTTCCATCAAATACACCACCAAAAATGACCATTCGTATCAACATCTTGAACTAATAACTTCCCTACAAGGACACAACAGCGCCACCAGAGGTAGGACAAACAACAACAACAATCAATTTGAAGCGCCTAAGATGGTCAAGTAACTCTCGCCCCAAAATAGCCAGTAGGGCAAAGGAATTGATAAACTATGATTCAAGGAAGGGCTCGCAAGTAGGACCTTTGGCTCCCTTTTTAACAAATCTACTAAAAGATGCCCGTACAGTAAATCAACCTGGTAGATCAAGGTGCATGCAGTTCAAACATCTGGCCAAAAGAGCCAGGAACCTAAGAAAGAAATTGAGGTGGCATTAGATCTATAAGGGGCACTGTTTTGTCCAAAATATATGGGGAAAATATTAAAAGCCTCGAGAAGCAGTACAAAAAGCAAATTTGGGAAGACAAAAGAACACAAACCGATAATGTTTGGTCCAAACGTCTATTTAAGGCAAAGCAATCAAACACCAGATCTTTTTGGGAGCTAATAAATGGCCTTACAAGATCTCCAAAGATGATTAACGTTGCCTGGATACTCCACCTAACCACCACTTTCGTTAAAGCAGAGCACAAAAGTGACAACGTTTTGAGACCCCTTAATCACTCCTTAGCCGGGTCACAGCATAGCACACTTAACCCTAACATATTACACCTTCAGAACTGGATAGTTTAAAAGAACAGGCACAATATGCACATACAATACTCAAGATACGTACAGAATCAGAATGCACCCGAAGATTACGAACTTTGCAATAGCACCACCTTCAATACAAAGATAAAATCTCAAGTAATAAGATCAGGCCGACTTGACGGGCCCCCAGGCCCAAATGGTATTCTACAAGCTTTTTACACTGACTTTTGGACAGCCCAGATGTCCAGATACAAGCACACTTGCCCGAAAGTTCGAGAAGATCAATAATCAACCCAGGGTACAAAGAAGGTGATCATAACAGAATCAAAAAGTTATACAGTGATCGCCTTAATAGATTTTGCAGCAAGGTACTACGCTTCACTGATACTTCGAGATCTAGTAGACTGGTCAAAAAATAATAAAATAATACCCATTAACCAGTCAGGATTCCATAGGGGCTCTGGTACCACCACAAACATACCCGCCTTGGGCCTAATGGCAGACAAGAGCTTGCGGCAGCACAAAAAAAACCTGCATCTATGTTTTTTAGACTTTAAGGTGGCTTTTGACCGAGTTAATAGAGGTCCTCTATGCTACCAATTTTTAGGGCTATAATGTAACTGTATACAAACACGTGGATGCAAGTCAAAATGGCTCATGGCAGGAGTCTCACCAGGAAAATTCGTACAGAAGCAAGACTAAAACAAGGCTGTGTTTTAACACCTCACTTGTTTAACCAATATATGGCGGATCTCTCGCCAAGCCAAGTTAACTTGCATCATCCACACCTGGGTACACTACCTGTTACACATCTATCATACGCTGACGATATAGATCTGTTAAGCTACAAAAGAGTGGGCCTCCAAAGAGTGATCAACAAACAGCCACTTCGCCAAAACAAATATGCTAGAAATAAACACAACAAAGACCAAAGTCCTAACCATGAATCGTCAAGACCAGAAACTACAATCATTTAAGCTTGGCAACACAAACCTGGAAGCAGTCAGCAAACACAAGTATCTATGATTATACATAGATACTCTATTTAATTTTCAAACATATGAGAATCGAATAAAAAAAGGAAATGGCCTAATATTTGCCTTCTGCTCAATAGCAAAAAGCCATTATTAGTAGTCATTAAAGCAAAACTTTTGTCGAGCGTGCCTACACAAATGAAGTCCAGCACGGAAAAGACGCAGCTATTCTGGAAACCCATCAAATAAGGGCATATAAAACAGTATTCGGTCTACAACGGAATACCTCTCCAGTGCAGGTACGGTTGGAATATGGACTGCAGCAGCAGCAATATCTAGAGAGAAGATATGTATCAATAAAAACATGGTACAAAATCGGGATAAACTGTCAAAATCCACCTAATGCGCTCTAGAAGGCACAAGAAGATGACCCCCAGTCAGGTTATACCAAGTACCTGCGGTCATCTATAAAGGTCAGGAATGAGACAGGCCTCTGGCGAAAGACTGTTTGTCATTCTGACAAACATTGAATAAAGCGGATAAAAGGCACTCGCTAATCTAAGACAAAATCTTATTTAACAAACATGCATGGTCTTGAAAGCGTATTCGGAATTGCAACATGCAACACACTTGGGCATTACATACTCCCCATACTTAGAAATCGTTAAAAACTGTACAATATGACAACAAAAAAAAAACATAAGAACTAGTAGCATATGAGAGCTTTATCAGAACAATTTGTTCAAGGCAAAGTTAATTTCAGGAAACCTAGACATAATGCATTATGACATATGCTAACAAACACCGCAAGGCTGACCCCGAGCCAGACAGATCGGACACAAACTGCAGTCGCTCCGCTACTGAACTCGCCATAGCCACCCGCCCTTCACCTCAGTAGACCCGACTTCACCCTTGCAAACTATCCCCAACTCCAACACTGACTTTACTCCATCTGCCCAAATCATCCCCAAGTCCAACGCCACTGGTAATCCCTCAGATACCGACCTCCCTCAAACCACTGCTCACCTTTCTTCTTACCCGGACCCACGACCACATTCCCAAACTGTCTCCACCACCAATCTCACGACAAATCCCGTGGACACCGACCCCCTCCTTACCTTTGCTCACTACCCTCTCTTGGGCCCAAAACCCGCAACACCTCCCCCTTACCTCAAGACTGGAAGCATCATTGACCCAACTCCCCACGCTGAATCATCCCCTTGCTTAACCCCAATGATACTGTTGAAAACCACAACCTAGTACTCTCCTTCCACAGTCTCTAGTCGTACGCTGCTCCCTCCGAGGACTAAAAACTCCTTCATCTCAATTACCCAACAACTGAACAGAATGGAGCAGAAAATAGACGCCCTAGCTGCTGACATCCTACTCCTGCAACTAGACCCTCCCAACCGGTTTAAGCCACCTGTCTCATACTCTCCGGGTAGCTACACACCTTCTCCCCACACAGTTTCTTCCATGGCCCCACCTGACCCCCCCCCCCATGGCCCTCCATTACTTTGGAGAGACAGACTCATCGACCTAACTGAGCTCTCCGCCCCATTTCAGTAATAGAAGCTGATGAGATCTGGCTCGTTGCGAGGTGAGTCGAATACAGCTCCCACCTCAATCCCAGTCATAGTTGGCAGAAATAGAATCTCTAGGCCAGTACTCTCGCCCAGACCCCCCAGCACAATACACTTCTATCCATACAGCACACCCAGACATTAAAACTTCCTGCACACTCTTGCATGCTCCTCTACTGTAGATCAGCAGTGCAACACGCCACAGACATTGCTGAAGTGATACTTGGAGAATAAACACTTAACATTCCTCACAGAATCCTGGCTCAACAACCATTCTACCCCCATTCTAAACCTTCTCATCCCGCCAGGATACAACATCATTAGACAGGACAGACTGCTCAAAACAGGTGGCGGGCTAGCGATTGACTGCAAAGAATGTATACAGATTACCACATTAAAATCTGCGGAATACTGGACTCGGGAGTACCTCAGTGTTGAACTTCCAGTCAAAGGCACCACGCCCATCACATTTCACACCATCCATCTGGTGAGCATGCCCTCTTCACCAAAGAACTAACCGACCTAATAACTTGTTTCACCCTAACAGACACGCAAGACGTGTTCCTGGGTGACATTAATATCCACTGGAATAACACAGAAGACACCACTACCCAAAACCTATCCAACCTGCTAGAAATAACCAACCTCAAACAACTCTGCAATGAACCAACACACAAAGGAGCAACTCTGGATGCGCTCATCACCAAAAACGAACTAGTTTCTCTGAGAATGATCTCTCCCATTGACTAGTCTGACCACCACCTCATATTGTTTAATATCGACTCACATGTCAGATACCATCCAATACGATCTGACAAACCCAAGCACTGGATCAGGAACATCAACGAAGTCCCTATTTCCAAACTTGAATCTGAGATTCAAGCCCATCTACAGTCCCAGCCTACCTCCTTATCGGCCGATGACCTCACAGCTCACTTTCACTCAACAATCACGGAGATATTAGATCAAGCAGCGCCACTCAAACAATTGGGAACGATCATATCTAAATCATGGTTCAATGTGGATCTGAATACCGAAAGACGACAACTTAGACTTGCGAAAAGGGCTTGGAGATCAAACCCATCGACAAGTGCTAGTGCTACTTAAATCTGCACGGTCAGAATACAAAAAGCACATTTTTAGAGAAAAGTCCTCATTCTTCCGCAGACAACTAGACTAGGCCAAAAATGGACCTAGAGAACTCTTCAACATTGTCAAAAGGCAAAGGAACAGCACATCCCCTCACGAAATAAAAGCGGCCAAGGATGGATGCGAAGAAATTGACAGCTTCTTCACAAAGTCACAAAAATGTATCAATACTTCATCTAAACCTCCAATACACCGTCAATCTTAACCTGCCCCTCTATACTCGGCCAAGCACATCTTATTCATATCAAAGACAACCAGGTCCGCTACCAGATGAAAAATTATGCAAACTGGTCTACCTTTGATCTTGTGTCGAAAAACACGGTCTTCAATATAATTGCGAGCTATGGACCCTCTCCCAGCCACAATAGTAGAAAAACTCAACCACATCATTACCCCTGCCTGGACTAAAATCATCAACTCCTCTCTCACATCAGGCTGCGTCCCAGAATCCCTTCAATTAGGACAAATCACACCCATACTCAAAAAACCAGGGGCCAACCCTAGCGATCTCAACAACCTAAGACCTATCCAACCTTCCGTTCCTTGCCAACACCCTGGAGAAGTGCATTCTCCAACAACTTAAACATATTGATGATTTCAACCTCCGACACCTTTCAATCAGGATTCGGGAAAGGGTGTAGCACCGAAACAGCCATGCTCAATATCTCAGATGATATCCACGGAGCCTTAGATGGTGAAGCCTGTCTTCTCATCCTTATTGACCTATCTACTGCTTTCAACACAATAAATCATCCAGCCTTACTTGAGAGTTTGAATGGCCATTCTGGCATTAATGGCATAGTACTAAAATTGTTCGCTTCCTACCTTCAGCAACGCTTGCAACTTATTAAAATCAACTCCTGTCTCTCTAAACTAACACAGGTCACACTTGGGGTCCCTCAAGGCTCGATCCTCTCCCCAGCCCACTTCAATCTCTTCATGGAACCCCTTACAATAATTCTGAAACAAGCAGGAGTTAAATATAACCTATATGCAGACGACACCCAACTCTACTACAAAATCCAATCACTCAGTGACATCCGACACCTCCATGTCACACTAACCAAGATCCAATCCTGGTTTAACGCAAACCACTTAAAACTGAACCCAGACAAAACTGAATTAATAATGTTAGCTACAAAAAATAAACATCTGGGTTAAGTCACTAGGCATTACACTAGACAAAAACTTATTGAAAAAGTGCACTTTACTCAATAAAACACCAGAAGAAAATTAAACCTTTCATTCCCCAGGAAGATTTCAAGACTATTGTTCAATCCCTAGTCCTCTCCAAACTAGACTTCGGGAACGCCATCCTTACAGGGACGCCGAAAGCTCACCTAGGCCAACTAAGTTCAGTCCTTAACATGGCAGCTCAACTCATAACTAGGGTAAAAAGGTTTAAACACATCACACCAACCCTCCGCTCCCTCAAAAGGCTGCCCATTGAAGGCAGATGTACCTACAAATTGGGTTGAATCACACAAAACCCTTCATCACATTCCCCCAACTACCTAAACAGCAAATTGGTTAAAACTGAAGATCCAGATCCCGAGAAGCTCCAACTCACTCCTTCCCATCCCTCGGAAATTGAAAAAGAAAACCACAGTCCAGATCCTTTTCTGGTAACGTACTCAGGATATGGAACTCACTCCCGATTGACCTCAGATGCAACCCCTCCTTCCCATACTTCATAAGGGACCTGAAATTCCTTCCCCTCAAGAAATACTTTAATGTCCAAGTAAACAAACCTAGACCAATAGCCTAGTTGTCCCCCTGTTCACTTGTCCATTTAGGATTGATGGTTAAAGGCATGGTTCGACATCTTGACCTTCCTCCCTACCCTTCACTGTGTGCCTAATCATAATGTGTTGCGTATACCCTCATGTACCTTTATGTCCTGTGATGTAATGTTATGCTTAATAATGTTTAGCTTATATCTTAATACATAATTATAATTTTTTTTTAAACCTTTATTGATGACAAAAAAAGGGGTAGTACACAGCTTCACGCCTACAACCTGCGGCTGCAGGCCAGCAGCTACAAATGAGTCCTGGGCAAGATTATATTCAGAAAGGCTAGGCAATAGAAATTTGACACAGCATGCCTCCTACAACCCTGCTGGGCCGGCCGCGATGTAAAGTTGGCATAACCTGTTGAAGTGTGCATTATAACTACAGTAAGGAAGCATAGTGTATGCAAGCAGTATACATCTGAGGTTTCTTTTATCATTTTTTAACAAACTGCAAAAACCAACAGAAACTGTTCCCTCCCATGATATCCCACCATACACAGTATGTGGATTAAAGGACCTTGAGGTGAGGAGCCATAGAGTGGTACCAAGTAGATAGAGAATCAACCTTCGCCGGGGTTAGTGTTGCTCCGCACCCGCTAAAGACTTCTGGCTGACATGGGAGGGAGAGGGTAGGGGGTGGGGGGGGGGGGGGGGTGAGGGGGTATTCCATAATCAAATCTGTGAGAGTAATAGCGTGCAAAGGCCGTGGATGTAGTGATACTTATAACATGCAAGTGAATTGAGTAAGCAACCTGGTATTGAGTACACTTTGCATATCAGTCAAACGCCGGGTATCTTAAGCTGGCAAGATATATGGTCAAGTCTCCAACTAGTTCAGAGGGTAGGGCAATGTCTTGGGTGAATCTCCATAGGGCATAGTATGTAGTCTAGCCTATATGTAGGATGATACCTGGGGGGGGGGGGGGGGGGGGGGGGAGGATGGGAGGGGGAAAGACACGGCTGGCAGGGTATCAGGGCCAGGTTTGAGTAAGGGAGAGGGGTTAGTTTAGGATTTTCCACTGTAATTTCACGTTTCCGAAGGTTCCTCGCCCTGCTCACGAAGGAGATATGCAGTGAGGGGGCCCCAAGAGATCCTTGGGACGTGACTTGTGTGGTAAGAGTTCGGCATGATTTGGAAGTTGATCTTTCCAAGTAGACATTGTGTTTAGCCACATCTTAAATGTAGGCGCTCGGCCCCTACCCCATCTACATGCCACATTGCGTTTAGCTAATAGGAGGCCCAGTGGGAAAAATTTCCTTTGTGATTTCAGCGCTGGGGCCATGTGACCCAGCAGGGCAACCTTAGGACAAGGAGCGATGTCGACCGACCATGTCGGACAATGCTCTAAATATCTCATGCCAATATTCAGCTACAGCAGGGCATGTCAACTCCAGGTTGAAGAAGTCAGCACTCTCGCCTTTGCATCCGAGGCATTTGTCGTTGTCTTGAAGACCGAAACGGAAAAGTTTGGAAGGGGTATAGTAAAGTCGGTGCAAGAATTTGAAATGAATCAGTCTGAGACGAGCATTACCGGTCACTGCATTGGTGTGCGAGCAGCTTTCCTCCCATTGTTCGTCCGACAGCGGGACTTCTAGGTCGCTGTCCCAGTCGCTGCGTGCTTTTAGCGGTGGGGGCGATGGGGCAGGCTGTGCATGTTTGTATAGCATAGACACAACATGTCTTGGGGTGTCTGTTTGTAATAGGGTGTGTAGGGGCGCCAAGGTGTCTGGCTCGTCAGGGAAGTTGGGAGTGACCGCTTTAACGTTCTGACGAAGCCGAACATAAAGGAACGTATCCATTACTGAGGGGGTGTTCTCCCCAAAGAATTGAGCCGATGTACGAAATTGTCCCTGGAGGTATAGATCGCTCCACGTATGAATCGCCAATTTCGTGAGCAGTTTACGGCCAATCTCTTCACAGGAGACGCGCAATCTTGGGTCATGCGCTAGAGGCATACATGGTGAATATAGAAACTCGACCTCCATGTGGTCAGCTAGGCGCTTCCAAGCCTGAACCGTGCAGTCAACTGTGGTCGGGTCCCAGTCTGTGACACGCAACGCAGTGTATAAATATCCCGACGGTTGTACGGGCCTCATATATCCGTCCTCCACAGCTAGGTGGGCCATGAAGGGAGGAGGCTGAAACCAGTACGCGACGAAGTGGCCCTGGGCACAGTCATAATAGCATTGGAAGTTTGGAACATCAAACCGGCTTTGACGATAAGGTAACATTAGTGTCTTTAGGATAATCCTGGCCTGTTTGCCACCCCATATAAGTCGCGATAATTGGGAATGGAGGGCGCGGAAGAAGTGGGATCCAGGGATGTACTGTATGTTAGTGAAGAGATATAGCAGCTTGGGAAGGACCACCATCCTGATCAGGGAGATGCGCCCTGCCACTGAAAGTGGGAGATGGATCCACTTAGTGATGGTATCGGTCAATTTATCCAGGACAGTGCCATAATTAGGCCTAATGAGAGCCTCTCGGTTTCTGGACACAATGATACCGAGATATTTTATTTCCTCAGTTTCCCATATTAGGGGTAGTCCAGGGGAAAATGCGCGGTCCTATCCGTTAAGGAGAATAGAGCAGACTTCGACCAATTAATTTGTATTCCTGATATGGCACCTACATAATTATAATGTTTAGCTTATATTCGTTAAGCATCTCTAGGTCCTGCTATGCAATGCAATTTATGTTCCCATGTGTATTTAAAGCGCTCCGATACCTCTGGGTCTAGCTAGCGCTATTTAAAACTTATAATAAATAAATATGCTGTAATACTGTATTCAAAAACAGCATACAATTTATAAAATCACTGGAAACTGCAAAAGACAACACACAGGTTCTGGACACAATGCATTAAGCAGAAACAGGGCAGCCCTTTTCTGTCTGTCTCCACATTTATGCGAGAAAGCAAGAAACAATTGGTTGAGCGAGGTCTGCATTAAGTATTCTAGTTGCAATTTTGTAGTCCCTAATGCTCACATTGCGGCACAGCAGCAAGATTCATTTACTCCTATGTGGGCAATACTGTGGACAAAAATACAGGACATGGCCTACATTTTCCTTAGCCTCATGGCAAAAAGGACAGCTTTAGTCAGGTTCAGCCTCGTTGTGGAGACGATGCCACTTCACAGTAACGGATCCAAGCTGCAAGGACCGGACACAGAACTTGACAAAGATCTGGCAGCCAGGGGCTTGATTGTATCCAATCACTCTCAGACAATATGGGTCTTTAAATTCCCAAATAGCCGAGGTCAGGGTACCTGCCCCCCACCCCCTCGCCGCCCTATGGAATCAACCATCTTCATGCTTGTAATGCAGCTCCTTAAGTATGGACCAGGTATCACACAATGTTTCTACGTGGGCCCCCATATTTCTGCACCCAATCTCTTCAATACTGTGCCTAATACACCCCTGTGATGGGGTCCGGAGAGCCCTAAGAAGTTTTAAAATTTCTTCCAGGTCCGGCCAAAAGGACAATAAGTCTGCTGAGGATCAGACTCTTCCAATACAGCAGAGGTCTGAGTTTTACTTCAAAGGGCAAGAGGTCGAATGCCAAGGTCTAATCCGAGTGGCACTAAGATTGGTAAGGATTCTGAGAACACCATTTTCCTTCAGTGATATACAATTTACATTGTTTTGCCCCCAGAGTTCACCACTATATAGAGACTCCTCTCCCCAGAACTTCCAAGTTGTAAATTTGCAATGTGGGTGTTATTAGGCAAAAGCTGGATCCTTTCGAGGCTCTCAGGATACCACAAGTATAATGCTCTAGTCTGAGTTTACACTTTTGGATCGGAGGTGTCAAACCAAAATGTTCCTTAACACCTTGCGCGCTAGCGGTTTTCCCGCTGTGCGCTGGGTTTTTGAAAAACCCGCGTTACATGACGAGCTCAGCTCGTCATGAGCATAGAAGGGGTTAAGGGTGAGCCTCCAGTATTCAAAAGTTACAAACCCTCTCCAGTAAAGAACGATTAAGGACTGGGTGCGATCTGGCCATCTGGCAGGGATTCAATACCATGTATATTGTTTTGTTTAGGTTTATCTCCAGCCCACTCGGCTTGCAGAAGACGCCGAACTGGCCCAACAAATTTTGCCCACTGGGGATCTCAAGACAAGTGTTTGCCAATACAGACAACCCATGGAAGAGAGAGAGATAAAGTTATTTTGCTGTGCACTGCTTCGTGCCAAGAGAAATCAACCATGTAGACCAAAAATCATTTAGAATGCCACAGTACACAAAAAGCACACACAAGAATCACTTAGTGCCAAAGTTTGCCATCACAGCTTTACACAGGTATTGCCAAGTACTAAAGTTTGGGCACAGCGGATACAGGTTAATCGCAGTTTTGCTAGTGAGTTTTAGAAGCTATTCAGTGACCAGTCCATTTCAGGTACTGGTGGTAATAGACCGGGATCATAAGGCATATTTTGAAATTAAAATGAAAATGCTTCTGGATTGAAATGTATGCCTGCATCATGTGGAGTAAACAGTGACCCTTTCTGGGATGTGGAATTCCTATAGCCCAAAACCCAGGACATATTGCTTACAGCCCAAACCCTTTGGATGCCAGATTTTAGTACTACATTATGGATAATGGAAGGTCACGGTCTGCAGTTAAGGTAATATTTTGGTCCTTATGTTAATGCTGTTCAAACTTGTATTCATGGTTCATTAATTGAAAGCCTTTATTATAGGAAGCGCACTCCAAGTAAATGTTGTAAGCTCTGACTGCACTACTGACCGTGTTTCCAGTATAAAAATGCATACACACGTTTTCAAGGTTTAGCAATATGATGTTATGTATAATGCTCCCAGAATGCTTTCTGATTTGATGCAAATATTTGCAGAAGCTTGAAAGCAAGACTGACGATCCTTTGCTGTCAAAATAAAATGTTTATAAAAAATGAAAGCAGGAAAAAAAACAACATTTAAACTATTCTACTTAAAATGTCAAGTAACATTTCTTCACAGCATCATTTAGTAACGTGTTGATGCATGCTAGTATTTCCCAAACATTTTCATAATGGAAAATCAGTGTAACTAGTTTCAATAAGATGATGGGAAACAAAAATAAACAAGCACTGGCAGAGCCAGTAGGTTTGAAATTTGTGGTCAGCTTTTTAGTTGTCAATGCGCGACTTTATTTGGCATGTTTTTTGCAAAACCATTTTGGTGTGGGATCGGTCGGGCCCTCACCATTATAACAAACATTAGCAAAACCAAAAATTGGTTTTGGTCTCAAAAAGCACACACTGCCTAAATAGTTATTGGCACTGAACAAAACTACTTTGTGTGCCGATATGCTCCTTGTTCAAGAGCAGAATGCGGTCACTCACAGGGAAACAGCCGATACAGAGAGACTGAATTTTAACAAACACAAAAGGTCACGGTCAATGCCAGACCAAATTAGGGGCCCAATTATTAAAGAAAGTTTCAAAAGTGCACCCATGGTACATGTCATTGCATTAAGTGCAGCTATACAGCTTGCGTGAATTCCCAAGAATTTACATAAGCAGGACAAGAAATAGTACTTTTAGAAAATCTTTATGAACTGCGTTTTAGCATGAGCAAATGTGCATGTGTAGATTTGCTCATGCAAAAATAGAGTGTTTATAAGTTCACTATCCCTCCAACCACTTTTTCCCCCAACTCTGGAAGAAGGTTTACGTCTGCCATTGTCAGGCGTAAATTTCCAACATTTCTCAGTATGTGAAAAGATTAGAGAAGAGTTGTTGAAAACCCTCAAAACATGCTATATAGTTAGTAGGTTTGCACAGACTTGAAAGAGCATTCTAACCCTGGAGCTATTGATTACCACTACTTTAAGCCCCAGCATGTAGATCTGTGGATACGTGGCAACATAAGGGGATTGCAAGTATTCAAACACTACTATGGTATGAGCCCTGGCATAGTCAGAGAGGCTATATCAGAGCTCTTATATAATGAGATTGCTGCCATAATTTGCAGCAGCACTACAAGGGACCAAAGGGACAAGTGGACTTTGGTACAGGACAAGTACATTTATGAAGAAACCTGTCCCATAGACAAGTAGATATTTTATTAACTTCCACACCCCTGTCCTTTATACAATGGAAAGAAAATAAAAAATTACTTCAGAAACTACATTACACATATTGCTTCCGGTTTTGCGTTTAATGATTTTTTTAAAAAAGAATACAGACAGAAAACAAGGTTTCCTGCCTATATATTTTTAAAAGCGGAAAAATACTGAAAATGGTGCTTCTTGTAAGAGACTCTCAGTGCTGTCTTTAATGAATTCCAGGCAACAGCCAAGCAGATAGACAGCATGAAGAGTTAAAAAACAGGAAGAGATTTCTTTAAACACAAGCATGTTAACATATTTGTAGGATAACGTTAATATGTAACTTTAAGTGTAGTGTTTGGTTATACGTGGCTGCTTAATTTAATTAAATGACAGGCGTTTATGTTTTGGGTGCACATCCAAGAGAAACGTGAAAATATGCCATTTTACAGTTCCATCCGACCTCAAAACAAAAAATGAATATGATAAATACCAATAGTATTGATAATATATATATATATATATATATATATATATATATATATATATATTTTAACACACACAAACAGGAAACCCTTTGAAGAGACGTGCCACACGAAGGTTGATCAGCTCTCTTTATTATGGTTGCCTGCCTCACGAGGAACAGCTTTTCAAAATAAAATGCCAGACGCGTTTCAGGTAAGACCTTTCTTCAGTGGCATGTGGTTGTAAGAGACTGCAAGCGCTTCGAACTGCACAGTTTATGATTTCCAGCACCTGTCCTTGTGGGCGTGGTCATTTGCATGGCCTTGTGGGTGATGTAGTGCAATTTCTGATTTGTGAGCGAAGGTGAGCTGGAGCCTTTGCAGGGAGGGAGCCAGCTCGCAAGCTACAATTTGGTGTTTTAAAGCTCGGCAGGCACTATCTTGGACAATGCAAGATTCATGAGTTCATTCAGAGACTGCAAAGACAGCGAACCCACTGGGGTAATACAGAAATTGCACTACATCACCCACAAGGCCATGCAAATGACCACGCCCACAAGGACAGGTGCTGGAAATCATAAACTGTGCAGTTCGAAGCGCTTGCAGTCTCTTACAACCACATGCCACTGAAGAAAGGTCTTACCTGAAACGCGTCTGGCATTTTATTTTGAAAAGCTGTTCCTCGTGAGTTCCTGCTGGCAGGCAACCATAATAAAGAGAGCTGATCAACCTTCGCGTGGCACGTCTCTTCAAAGGGTTTCCTGTGTGTGTGTGTGTGTGTATATATATATATATATATATATATATATATATATATATATATATATACACACACATACATATATATGCACATATATACATACACACACACACACACACACACGGAAAGGTTTAAAAAAAATACCATGAAACTGTGAGCCGTAATTACACTCACTCAATGTAAAGTCAAAGGCAGTGTTACAATCTGCGATATGCTATGGCGCTCTATTGAGCTCGTAAACACTTACAACAGAAAGTGGTCTGTAGCCAGACGTTAAAATGTTGACACGATCAGAGTGCCGATCTTGTGAACGCTTAACCCCTTTACCGCGGTGGAAATTCCGCCATGGTGCAGTCATTTTGAAGAGTGGGCGGGGCCACGTCTGCCAACGGACGAGCGCAGCACTAGCCAGGTAGTGCTCGTGACTGCCGCTGGCCGACAGAAGAAGCAAACGGGTTAAAAATAAATACAAATCTGATTACATATAGCTACCGTTATTTTTACCCAGCATATCAAGCATTCTAGCGCTTGTGCCACACATCCCACCCTCTGCTGCATGATTTGCAAATTTCAACAAAATAGAATTTGTTCCCAGCTCACCTTGATCATAAGTTACTAGTTCAAGTTCAAGTTCAAAACAACTTTATTTCGATTCATGACGAATCATAAAAAGCACATAGACAAAAAATACATAATTAAGGGGTGCAGTTACAACGGGTTACTAAAAATGCACCACATGCGGAGTATCACTGAGGCAGATAATTTACAAAGGATGAACTGTCACCGTGCAGATGTTGATTGCTGAACCAAGGTATTTTGGTTTCAATGAGGTGAAACCTTTCGAGACCGTATTAATGCTCCCAATTATTGGGGTGATTTTTGTACGAGGTATGAAAACCCTGACATACATAAATGTAATTCAGAATAAATAACTGCTTCTTTATCATGAAACACTTTAGATTGCATTATTTATCTAAATTCAGGTTACAACTCATACACTAAAACAGCAGACAATTCAAGAGAACTCAGTAAAGAAAACATCCATGTTACTTACCTTTGTATGGTCAGTCTTCAATCTTAAAGAGACTACTAGTGAGACACTTGAATTATCATATGCAAAGTAAAAGAAACAAGCACTGGCGTTGCCAATAGGTCTCGCAGTAGGAAAGTTGGAGCTATTACAATTGCAAATAACAATGCCTTTTATTTTTGTTTTCATTTTAAAAACATAAAGGGCTTTGTCATTTACAAAAGCAATAGCTCCAACTTTCCTACTGCGAGACCTATTGTGCACTGCACAGTGTGGGTGAAAGTGGCGTTGCGTGTTTGAAAGTGGCGTTGCGTGTTTGAAAGTGGCGTTGCGTGGGTGAGTGGCGTTGCGTGGGTGAGTGGCGTTGCGTGGGTGAGTGGCGTTGCGTGGGTGAGTGGCGTTGCGTGGGTGAGTGGCGTTGCGTGGGTGAGTGGCGTTGCGTGGGTGAGTGGCGTTGCGTGGGTGAGTGGCGTTGCGTGGGTGAGTGGCGTTGCGTGGGTGAGTGGCGTTGCGTGGGTGAGTGGCGTTGCGTGGGTGAGTGGCGTTGCGTGGGTGAGTGGCGTTGCGTTTCTGAAAGTGGTGCTGTGTGGGTGAAAGTGGCACAGAGCCTTTAATGTGGCCTGGCGCAGGAGAAATGCTGCTGCTGGGAACAGATGGCCTGGCCGTGAAGCAGGGGGCGGGGCAGCGCTGGGGAAGCCTGTGGGAGGGTGATTGATGCCTTTGATGTGGCGATATTAAACACCCCCCCCCCATGACGAAGTTAAACAGTGGAAATTCATTGGGAGAGCAGACTAAAAGTCACGTGTCATGATAGCGCACGTGATGCATTAACACATAACCGCATCTGCCTTGACAACGCAGAATGCACAATTGGATTGGTAAATGTTGTGGCTGTAGCTGTACAGTGTTTCCTGTCACCAGGTTTGTGTTGCTGTCACGTTTTGCATCGGGTGTCCACTCCTAAAGACCTTCTTCTGCCCTGAGGACAATTTGCACTGTTTGAGGTCTGGGAACCTATGCTTGGCACGTGCCGTTGGGCCTCAAAGGTGTCGTTCCTGTTCGTGTGTTTCAAACGTGCGATCCTTCGTGCACATATTTTAATATTCTAGATAAGCGAGTTTGTCAGTTTGTAAGCGATTTTTATTAATATTCTGGGCAGTCTCTGTGCCGTTTCTGCTGTTTTATTGTAGGGAATTTGAACTGTTGAGAAAATATTTTATTTAGGAGCCTTTATGTTAAAGGCTAAAATTGTAATGCAAACACAAAATGCTGCAAAATGAAAGCACTGGTGAGAATAAATGTGACGTTTAATTTTCTGGATTGTGTAAAGTGCGCAGCTCCCACGGAAGGAGCATCTTAGCGCTTTAGCTTCGCTTGATGTGGTGCGCGAGGGCTGCAGCTGTGCTCTAGTACTGTAACAACGCACGCGCCTTACTGGCTAGGCCTGCTAGCGTAACGCCGGAAGCGCCAACTTCATATACGGCGCGTGGTCCGTGTTTTTCAGAGTGTAAACCATTCACAAACATTTTCACGTTAGTGGTTGATATCAGCAAGTATACAAGATCTTATTTATGCTTTTAAATTTGAAATTCCGATTACCAGAAACGTATGTTCAAAGCAAACCGTCATGTGGTTTTAAGGAAAAGTCCACCTTTTGCATGGGCTTAAAGCAGCCCCACAGCTTTGTGTGCAGACAATGACGCTGCCAGGCTCTCTGCTCTGCTAAGCTTCTGTGAATGAGCGTTCAGATTGTTTTAGGGGGGACGGAACTGAAGTGCTGGCGGGCAGAAAGGACGGCCATGCGAGGTGGGAGGAGATTGAGGCGTCCGCAGCTCTAGTGTGGCAGGCAGATGGCGGAGGGAAGCCGGATGGGGGCGGGAGAGCCTGGGGCGGGAACGCGAGCGAGGGGAGGCGGATTAGGAGGGAAGCCAGATGGGGGCGGGAGAGCCTGGTGGTGGTGCGCGAGGGCTGCAGCTGTGCTCTAGTACTGTAACAACGCACGCGCCTTACTGGCTAGGCCTGCTAGTGTAATGCCGGAAGCGCCAACTTCATATACGGCGCGTGGTCCGTGTTTTTCAGAGTGCAAACCATTCACAAACATTTTCACGTTAGTGGTTGATATCAGCAAGTATACAAGATCTTATTTATGCTTTTAAATTTGAAATTCTGATTACCAGAAACGTATGCTCAAAGCAAACCGTCATGTGGTTTTAAGGAAAAGTCCACCTTTTGCACGGGCTTAAAGCAGCCCCACAGCTTTGTGTGCAGACAATGACGCTGCCAGGCTCTCTGCTCTGCTAAGCTTCTGTGAATGAGCGTTCAGTTCAGTCCCTCCTAAAACAATCTGAAGTGCTGGGGGGCAGAAAGGACGGCCATGCGAGGTGGGAGGAGATTGAGGCGTCCGCAGCTCTAGTGTGGCAGGCAGATGGCGGAGGGAAGCCGGATGGGGGCGGAGAGCCTGGGGCGGGAATGCGAGCGAGGGGAGGCAGATTAGGAGGGAAGCCGGATGGGGGCAGGAGAGCCTGGTAGGGGGGCTTGCCTGTGGGAGGGTGATTGAGAAATGTTGCGGCGGATTAGGAGGGAAGCCTGATGGGGGTGGGAGAGCCTGGTGGGGGGGCGTGCCTGTGGGAGGGTGATTGAGAAATGTTGCGGCGGATTAGGAGGGAAGCCTGATGGGGGGCGTGCCTGTGGGAGGGTGATTGAGAAATGTTGCCGATGCGCGTGCATGTTTAATCACGTGGTTCACGTGAACTGCATGAAAACCGCGGGGCTGAAAGCCCTTTGGTTTCAGGATGTTTTCGCCACTTTAATTCTCGCTCCGCTCGATGCGCTTGCGAGCATCGATAGGTCGCGAGACCTAAAAAAACTGTTCTGCAAGCTGGTGCTTACTATAAAGATCAGTAAAGGTAGATTGTGGACACTAAACAGTAACGGGACGGAAAACCAGTACTATAAAACAACTGAAAAAGTAGGATTTAAAGATGCAATCGTTAGAGGTGTCATTCTACTAGGTTGTAATCTGCTGAATGCAATGTTCTATTTTATACAATTTTATTCTGGCAGTTAGCAGGGACGGTATCATCCAAAGGTTTTCTCGTGCCAACATGAAACACAAAGTTATTATTGGGTGGCTAAAATGTCAAGCGTGCTATGTATGGCTAGACTATTATTTAAGAAACCTCTGTTTGGCACAGCGTTGGGATTGCATTTACAGCAATGTGTCAACATGACCAAATGGAGAACACTGCCACCCATAATTCCACATATTTGCAGTAGAACACATTCAAGCACACCACAAAGGTTGCTCCTCCACTGCCACAATTCTAGTGGCGCTGAAATTATCATACAGAAGTGGATATTAAGGTAAGGTTATGAATGGGTCGACTTTGACAATAGCTCCAAAATGTCCCCACCTCACAACCTCTTGAGCCATTTTAGAATACTCTACATGGGAGAGTACAAAATAAAGTCACTGAGCAGTGTCTAGGCAAGATTATTAGGCACCACAGAAACAATCCACAATAAGATGTTTTACAAACTGAAAAAACATTTAAGCGTGATGTGAGGGCGAGGTTGCTCAAGAGAATTGAAAGACAGATAGGGGAGGTTTGATTCTTAACATAAATGTTCTTCTGTTCTTTTAATGGCAACCCCCAACTTGAAGTTTCTAATACTTTTTTGCAGGTGTTTACCATCGCACTTGCATGCAAGGCACCAGAAATTGTGCTAATTTAAGATCTGTGCATGCCTGACAATATGAACTATAGAGGTAGTATTAGGCAAACCGTTTCAGGTGCCGGTGGTACTATACAGCGCCATGACTAGAGTGCCACTGTAGAGCCATATAGAGAAACGCCTAAAAACAAAGTCAACCTTAACGGGCAAGTCAGTCAGTCAAAAATTCTTTAATCGGCTAATAAGAGCACAAGATGAATACACCAGGAGCAATTATTAGAGCAAGACGAATGGAACACCATAAATGCACAGCAAATACAACTTATGCATACACATATCCCTACAACTATATTAAAATAAAAAGATAAAATATATCAATTAAAAACAGACTATAACAATTCAACGTGTAAAATTCATCAGAGAAGAGTTCTTGTGGATTTCATCAGTGAAGGTACAAATTCATGTACACAGGAGGCATCTTTCGCCTAATTATTATAGTGCCAGCGAAATAGCTAGCAACTCCAAAACAAATCATGGACGAGGAGCTCATGTGCATGTATAGTAATGCTGACCTTGCTTGGACAAAATTGGCATGAGCTCTGAAGCGGAAGGATGTATTTTTGGCGCAGATGGACATAAAATTCACATAAAAGATGAAAGTGCAAAACGTCACACGGACATGGCTTTGAGTCTCAGGGCTTCAATAAGCCTTTTGGAAAGGTTAATAGCCAATAGATACGACCCAATCTGATTAACAGGAAACAATCAAGCCACAAACCATTCACGATTTAAAAGAAACAAAAATAAACAGACTACGAACGAATAAGAACACAGAGCCTATGAAAAGAAATATGAATGTCGGATAAGTGAGACATGTTTGCCCACAACTGCCAAGTGAACCACCACATCAGGGGAGACCTTCCTTCAGCTAGTCCTGGATTTTGAAGGCAACAGCACTTGGTAGCACGAAAATGCAAAATTACAAGTTCCAAAAATGTAATGGACTGTAGACTGAAAGTCAGGTGCTCTAGGGGGTATTTGAAGACATAGGTACCACTTGGAAGCGGCGAATCATGCGGCGTCAGCTGAGTTACATTAAACCTCTGAAGAAAACCGGAACTCCGACAGGCACTGGTGCTGCATCACAACTACCCATGCCTAACAAACAAGTTCACAAAGTACTAAGAAAATAAACTAGGAGAATCAAACCAAGGCCCGTGTGCCTGCCAAACTGGCAACCGTGAAAGGCCTAGCACAGACATCTGTACACCCCCGCCTTCTGTCCTCTACCCCGTCTCACCTTTATTCTTGGGCATTGTGTCGGAAAGAGTGGGATGTTTTTCTCGAGCTCTCCAACTACAGTCACCCGATCAGAAGGTATAGTTATCGGTGGGTGAAGAAGCGACTGGTAGTCGTGCAGCGCTTGCCGGGTGTTGTAATCCTACGGCAGTGAGAGGGCGCTTTCAGACACGCACGAGCAAAAGGGAGGACGCTGCTGTCGCACGGCTTTTTGACGTCACGCAATTTGTCAGAGGGCGCGCGCAGCCGCTTTCTCTGCCATCGCAACTTTTGTACGTAATGACAGAGCAATGCTTCAGAAATAGAAGAAAGACTTCAGCAAACCTTTATCTAGATCACATAACACGCATGCTGCAGCCATTATGAGACAATGTTGCTTTCTCTTTACAACAACAAGAGTCGCAGTTTTCTTTTCAATTGCATACAGTTTTAGGAGGACAAATTTACAATAAATTTAAAGAGCGCGAGTTATGAATATTTTCAAACTGGAATTTTGAAATACATTCTGTATGGTGCAAACTTCTTTATTTTGCGATGTTGTTTTCCTACCACGTTTATTTCTTGAACTACAATGGTTCTTCTTTATACAGCGGACACATTAATTTCCAAAATGCTTTTATGAGTTACCTTGTGAAGAGGTGAATGCAAATGCAAGGCATAGGGTTGGAACCTTACGTTTTCCCCGCTCTTTTATTATCCTAATGTTGCTAAAAAAGGGGTTGTTTGTTTAGAAACACAATCTTATTAGTAATGTCAACCATTGTGTTACATTTTAAAAAACAGAGTTTGCTCTTCTCCAGACCAAACACCAAATAGACCAAATGTACTGTTTACTAGTATGGGTGACGTGATTCCTACACCTTATAATTCTAATTGTTTTATTTAACATTTCCTATAGATTGATTTACACACATGATTCATTGTCTCTGTATGTGTGTGATGTAAAGTGTTCTGACACCCTACACTGGTATGAGTAACGCTATAAAACAAATGAAATGCATGTGAGAGTGGGACTGGAGAGAGGAGGGCAAATATTGGAGGGCGTACTTAAGGAAACCATGGAGAATGAGATATGGGGGGTGCCAAAAAAGCTGCACTGGGCACCACCAGTGCTAAAGCCTGCTTTGTTCTAATCAATTCTTTAAAATATATGTGGAGTAGCCTTTTGGCATTGCCCAGCAAACTAACACTCTCTTACCACATGCCACTGACTAGTATATCATTCTACTTTGCATTGCATTGCAACCCAAGAAGGACTACCGCCCATCTCAAAAGTTGACTGTATCCATAGATGCCAACATTTCGAACCAGGAAAAAGGGAGATATTGAAAAAAAAATATCAGGGGAATTAATTTTCCTCATTCTTTGACTAGCATTGAAACCAAGCCAATTTTAAATGTGAAACAGCTAACATAAAGCAATTTTTGGCTTTAAAATCATGAGTCTCCCGTTTGATCTTGTCTGTTGACCTGTATGCTGTATCATTACACAATACATTCTTTTTGTCATAGATGTAGCTGATACAGAAAGCAATTTTTGTTGTTGTTTCACTGCTGCAATTAAAAAAAAAAATTTAGTCAGTCCTCAAGGCAAGCCAGACCTATGCTTGTTATACTTCTTGAAATGTTCGGTTAAATTCTGCAAATCATGCAGCAGATGATGGCTTATGTGGCAAGCACATTGCATCTATAAATATGTGAACATGCCAAGGCTGCATTTTTCATAATCCTAATGGCCCTGCTAATATGGCTAGAAGCTAGTCAGTCTGAAAGTACTGTTGTTTAATAATGAAAAATCACACAACTAAAACACAAAACAATTTCAAACATAATGCATGAATAAAAAACATTTGGAACAATAAAAACAAAGAAAGAAATGAAAAATTATATTTTCATAAACCCCACAATCAATTGTAAAATTAACATACTAGAATCAAAATATAACAGCACCAAATTATATTAAAACCATAAGTTGCAACACAAAAAGGTTAATTGAGTTTAGTGTCTCTCTTTGGTGGCAGGGAGCGGTTGCTCAGGGATAGGGAGCGGCCCCTGCCATTATGGAGTGAGGGGGCCATGGGCACAAAGGAGTCGTACATAGGCTTCCTCACCTACGAGGAAGCAATCAGGGGAGTTTGACATACAAAAAGGAACAGGCCTATTGATGGCTTCAAGGGATGGACTGTGTTGTAGCGTTAGCATGCTGAAACCATTTTAATTGAGTCAAACTCATTTTCCTATTTCTAATATCCTATTCTTATCCAATTTGTAGGTCCCGCATGCGAACACAGCGCATGCGCTGCTTTGCTACTGAAACTCTATTGCTGTCGCTTTCTGTCCCGAAGGGAGACAGGAGGTGGCACACGCGGACAGATGTGCACGCGTACGGACAGGAAATGTGCACTCCGTACCCGTGCACATCTCCTGTCCACGGAGGCTGGCAGCGCGCACATCACGCGCCTTCAGTCTCCCTCCCCCTCGTCGCTCCACGGAGCCAGCTTGTTCTGTTGAGTTTCAGAAGCCTTCAATCCGCCCCCTCCTTTTTCCTTACCACCGCACTCAAGATCTGTGTCTGAAGGAACAGGCACGTGTTCTTGCATAAGTAGATAGTTTTGAATACTTTTCTTTTTCAATCTGTGAATCCTTGTGCATTAATGTAAATCAAGCATGCTAGTGCCCGACAAATGTGTAGGTCGGTTTTGCACCAACAGCTACGCTGAACAGCTGGTGCGTAACATTTGAAATGCCGCCTCTTGCACACCTACGGTTGCACCAAGTGACTAGATAAATCCTGACTGTTTGCACTAGTCGGTTCTATTACATGCTTTTCTTGCATCGGCCAATGTTCGCTCACATTGTTGCATAGCAACCCACACTCATCAGTGTTTGTGCTGTGCCAGCAACACGACTCAGCGAGTTAACACACGTCACTGACACATGCAGTGATTTGGTGGGCATGCGGGGCCAGCTGTCCAACCCAAGTCCCCCATCCTTCCGGGGTCAATTAATTAAGTGCACATTGGTTAATAGTAACTATAAGTGCAAGTAAATTAGTCAATAGTAACTATACGTGCAAGTAAATTGGTTAATAGTAACTATAAATGCTTTTAGATTTTTTAATAGTAACTATGATTTGTAGGACTAAGAAACTATAAAAGAGATGTAAGAAGTTCAGCATAAAATATTGTATTATTACTAAAATGTGCCCCATCTGGTCATCGTTCCCATAACTCATTGTGTTTCTGTTTAGAGCACAATCTAAGCCTGCGTTACATAGCCTGGAGCCTATACAAACACGAGAATGAAGTTGAGAGGAACGTAAAGCTCGAAGTTGGTTTAAAGTGCTGTGTCATGTCGTAAAATATGGAGGGGGTGCAAGATGTCTGTATAATGGGGATACTAAAGGACCAGGCATACTCTGAGGAGTTTTGTGGGCGCTCTGGGTTAGACTTTATCAAAGCTTTGCACCAATTCAAGGTCTCTAAAAGTTACACAAACCAAGTCAAAGGCTTGATAAACTATTTCCTTTCCACCGCTGGAAAGGTGTCTAAAAGTGTCAAATAGAGCTTTCTACTACTTCGCATAAAGGTGGTGTCCCATGGGTGGTATATGGGAATTCCCAAGCTGCCACCCTTGGTTTTTGACACACTCCCTATCTACGAGCAAATGTAGACAGGGCTCTGCGCCAAAAAATTATGCCTCCTGGAGGCAGGTGCAAAGTAAGAGAACTTTTTTTCCACAAACTTCTCAAACTTTGTATGTGTGCTGCACTGTACAGCACACGAACAATGTGGGAAAGGTTTTCAAGGTGGTCTCAGTATAGTGTGTTGTACTGGAAGGGCACCAACCATACGCTAGACATCATGAATACACTTTTGCACTATAGTACGGAGCTATGTGCGTAGCGCTAGGAAGCTTGTTACACATGTAATTCTGTCTGGGAAGATATTTAATCTCATTAGTGCTTTTTTAACCACCAAATACAGAAATAAGCAACTGAAAGATGACCAGTGAACTCTTGCAAAGGGTCTTCCACTTCGTGCTAACATGTCGTTGCCACATTCTTTGTAACTTTTGATATGTTTGAGCTGAAAAAAAAATATATTTTTGTGTTAAAATCTGCAGATGATGAATTATGTGGCAAATATAGCATGTGATAGGGATGTGGTTTGGGAAGAGACAGCCTGCAAAGGGATGCACTCTTATAGAGTGCTGCAGCCAAAAAAAAGTACCTCCAAAGGCGCTTGAGCAGTGGAAGGACACAGGGTGCTGAAAGGAAGCAGTACTTGGTCAGTGCTCAACGGAATGGACACATGCACAAAGACTAAGTAAACCTGGCAAGTACTGAGAAATGAGAAGAAAGGAAATGACTGACAATTGTTGGTCCCATGATTTAACTATGTGCCCATGTGATGATTCTTCAGCCCAATCGGACATTCATATTTTTTTTCTGCAAATTCTATACATTACCGTGTAGGAAACTTATTATCCCAATCTTAAAGGAAATGAATGTAAATAGATGCCGCCCAGCGTTTTTAGAATTGCAGAGATTGGACACAATATTAACGGTTGCAACTATTTTAGAATTTAAAAAAAAAGTTTTTATATTACGGAAATCAATTTGTATGATGGATTGTAATTGTTTTTTAAGCGTAAATTGCCTCTTTATGATGAACTATGTGTGATACTTCATTGTAAATGAACTTTCATGTTGTATACTTTTATGGTTATTGTTGATTAACCGAATAAAGTAATAAAAAAAAATTGAAATTGAGTGACAATGAAGTGAGCAATGGGCAGGCTCTGAGCCCCTTTTAGGTTAACATACTGTCTTTGCAAGCCACTGCACATGAGTTGTCGCAGGGGAGACCAAAAAAGCAGACTCATTTCAATTAAAGCCACGTGGGTTATAAGGGCTGAGGTGCTTCTTCTTAAAACATCACTTTTGATGATGTCACTGCACATTCCAAATAGTACCCAACACATTTATTTTAGGACTTATATCCTATTGATCGTGTTCTCCTAGTTCTCCAACAAAGTTTTACTTTTATCTGTGAAACTAGAAGCAGAATAAGCATTCTTGCTGTGTTGCAGACAGAGTGAAAAACCTAGGTTTAAATGTAAATCGCTGCTTTCTCATTTTGCCAAATGTGTGACCCTTTGCAAACGTTTACCTCACTGTGCGTCATTTAATCTTTGTATGAATGTTGTTTTATTTCTATCATATATCTATTGATTTGCGCTTGTATCTTGCATGCCTCAGTACTTCATACTTTCTTCGATAAATACCAGCAGATTTTGGAAGTTGTGGCCAAAGCTTTAACCCCGCCTCTTCCATCAGTCCAGTGACTTTCAGGGCACCACCTCCGTGACGTTTCCAATAAAGTCTCTTCCCATGATGTCATAGTAAGTCAATGGGCACGTCTTATGACTCAGGAAGCTAACCACTACAGGCCCTGCCCCTCCCCAACAGGGGAGTTTGGCAACCTTGGTTTTACCAGATTATTTGGAAACACACCACTTCAGCTATTGCATTTCATTTTGTGCCAGCCTGCCTCCTTTACACTCTTGTACACCTACAGACCATAGCCATGGCAAACTTCAATAACTTAATAAATTCTCCAAAATCTCTATGAAATGCACATGTCCAAAATCTCCCAGAAATATGTATTTATGACCCTAAAACCTCATAAAATATGGCCCTAATCTCTGGGACACAAATGACTAATAATTGTAATTTATTTTACAGTTGAAAATGTTTGTTTAAGCAAATAGTAGTATATGCCATTTTCATGAAGTAGCAAAATATAACTTGCATGTCCCAAGACCCCCAAAATACATTGATAAAAGTGCATTGCTTCCTGGAAGATTTGTGGACATTGTATAAATACCATTAAGGTACAAAGAGGCAGTCAGCTTGTTATGTGTAATCTTGGTGCCATGAGCTGTGCAAAGCAAGAAATATCACACAGCTGACGGAGTACAATGCAAGAAGCTCTGGAAGCGCTACATTTCTGGGATATGTGAAAGCTTAAAGGCATATCTAATTACAATGTGCCAATTTGGGAGACTCTATTAAGTTACACAAGGCGTGTGCAAGCTACCAGAAATAGGTTGCCAGGCACCTTACAACAAGCATTTGCAATGCAATAGGTCTCGCATTTTCACGATTTTGAGAAATTGGTATTGTAAATGAAAATGCTTTTATTTATTTTTTTGTTTTTGAAACATAAATAAAACACATTGTCATTTACAATGCCAATAGCTTAAACTCTCGTAAATGGGAGACCTATTGCATTGCAAATGCTTGTTCTCTGTGCTACCTACAAAACCTCCTTAGTCCTCCAATGGATCTTGTTCTGTGCTGAAAGGGAATGGAATGCTCAGCAGATAGGCAATTATGAAATGAGGACTAGGACTAAGATCATTTCTACCCATGATTTTGTACTTATCTCACTCAGGAAACCCACAAGCAATGAACACTAGACAAATACATTTTGTCACAAACAAATAATGAGTCGGAATCCTTAGAGTTTAGTTTAAATCTCAAAATTTTAGTATTTCAAAATTATTTTAAGTGAAGAACATACAATTCTAAATGAAGCTTATTAAAGTTTAATAAGCATTAAAAAAACTCTGCGAGATCCAACGATATGGAGATTGATCATCCTCATCTTCCTCAGCCAAGGGAGATTGATTTGCTAATGAATTTAGTATCAATAGATTGAGCCTCATACCAACCCTTAAGACATTTCAGTTTGTTCCAAATGACCAGTTCCAGTTAATTAAATAAAGGGAGTCTGTCTCTGTCCATTTGTTGTAACGTTAGAAGTCACAGCTGTATTAATCAAACCCTTTCTGTCGAAAAGGTTCCACTACTCTAGCACAAGAGCCGGCAGCAGATCACAGGATTTACGTTACATTTCACATTGTTTTTGAACGTCCAAAATGTCAGTTTCTGTGCCTCAATATAGGTGAGCATGTCTCTCTCCATCAGCTCTAAAATCTGAGCAATTATACTTCATTCTTTTGAGGGAGACATCCCTTGACTTCACCAAGTTTGTCACACCACTCTGTCCTATTTGTTGTCTATGATAATATGAGACGATGTAGTAGGTAAAAATCATACAAATCTGGAAGAATTAAGTAATCCATAATGTGTAATTTCCTTAGAATCTATATCGGTTTAGTCATAGGAACATTGTGACACTCAGTAAATAGATGGGTTATGCTTTCATCTTTTGTCTACTAGTTCTCAAGCATCTGTTCCAGCATGTATCTGTTTTTGTTTCCAGTTCAGTCAGACTGGTCGACAAATGTCAAAGGAATCATTGATAGAATACAAGTGGCAACTTTACGCAAAGTTCTCATAGGCTTCAAATTACTCATAAGTTCATAATAGAAAAAGAAGCAGGATTTGAGGCCTTATTGAAATACAACTTGTGCACAGTGAAATTATGCTAAAACATGAATCTCGCACTGCATAGCATGGAGTCTTAATCTTTCAACTAAATGCATTTAATAAACATTTCAATCAAATTGTAGGTAATTCATGTAGGTATAGGGTACTCATACATTTTTAGGTTTCGACCTGGCGAGGGGCTCGTCAGTGCCCCTCCCAGTTCGAAAACTTTTGTTTTCAGTAGGGATGTCGGCACCGCCTCTGCCTCTCATTGGCTAGCTCCATAAATGGAGGCTAGCCATTGGGAGACAGAGGCTGTCAATCGCGCTTTCTCTTGAAAACGCGATTCGGGGGCGTTTCTGGTGCTTTTTTAAGCCCCGCCCCTTTGTTCTGGGCCGCGCTGTGATTGGCTGCCGGCCCGGGACACCCCCGTGACGTCATTCCCGGGCCGCGCTGTGATTGGCTGCCGGCCCGGGACACCCCCGTGACGTCAGCCAATCACAGCACGGCCTGGGACCTGACTTGTTTATTTTTACGGCGACCCGACCATTTCTGTTTTTTTTAAGCACCTCTTCAATCTGTCACCGTGAGTGAGCAAAGCGGCCCGCCTTTGGTGTTTGTGAGAACATTCCTCCACTCCCCGGAGGCCATTGTCGTTTTGTGCACTGCACTTGCTTAATGCACGGTTCCTTAGAAGGTATTTGTCGAGCACTTTGTGAGCGCTTCCGCTGTTTGTTTGTAGTTAAGGCGCGCTGAGCGGCCCCTGTAGCCTTGGATGTTTCTCGGGGGCAAAGGGCGGCCCCACGGCAGACATGTCTGCGAAGAAATGTCTCAGGGCGATGAGCGTCTGAGGCAGGCTGAAGGGTGTGGGGGGCGCCATCTTAGACTGATGGCGCACCGACTGCCCATGACAGATGTGCGCAGCTGCGGGACTGAGAGATGCAGGCCTCGTGGTGATGATGCCCGTAGGAGAGGTGTCAGGTGAAAGGCAATGGTGAGGTGTCTTTTCTAGAGGGTTTTCTGGTTAAAGAGAAGGGTGGGCAGCCAGTCTTTTCTAGAGTTTTATCAGACCAAAACGGGGTAGAAGTGGTCAATTCGCTCCTACTGTCAAACCCCCATGCGGTCACCTAGGCTGCAAGTCACCTGCGCCTGACAGGCAGAGGAGAGGATGTGGCGTAACTGTCAGAGCTGCCGACCTTGTAACTGGAGAACCAGGTTCGAGTCTCGGCTCAACAGCCTATGTTCCTGGGCAAATCACTTTATCTGCCTAACAAAAAATGAATGTATCCCTGTGTAACATAACTGGTGCTGTGTAAAGCGCTATAAAACAGCAGAAAACAAAAGGATCGATCGATTGTTCCTGTCTCCAGAGCCTGCAAACACTTGAAAGCGTGTTTATTAGGCGCCCCTGGTGGCGGTGGAGGATGCACTTTGGATCTGCGCTGTAGTGAGTATCACTTCCTTTATGTGAACTCTTGTATGCATTAGGAGTTAAGAGCCAGTCCCCGCAGCTCATATCTGGTAGATAAGATAAGGCTGGTGTTGAAACACATCTCTTTGTTCCTCAGTGACAAACGCGGCCATTTGACATTTTGCCTACAGTTTACAGTTCAGATACTCTCCGATAGTGGCAGCGCAGACCTTGGCACTGTCTGTGTTCATTCATTCACAACTCCTCTAATTCAGCACTTTCATGGGGATACGTTGGCCTTTTTCACGTTGTGCTATAAATTCAATTAGCACGCATTTCTCTTGTGGATATTAATCAGTATACAAACCTAACCATATCGGTGCCATAGTCTCCTATACCTCTCTCTAAAACACTGTCTTTGTAGCTCCTTGTGGAATGGTAATGGTATTTGCTGCCCCTACTGGTGCGCCGGCAATGAGACTAGCTTACCTTGCTTTGGCTGGCAATGCCTTGGAATGCTGAGAGTAGCGCAGCCAAGCAGCTTCTTCAGACTTCAGGCCATAGGGCAGCTCTAGGTCACCTCTGGCAGGCCCCTGAGAGCAATCATTTCACTCACAACATTGACAACAAGCACAAAGAACATGCTGGGTGGAGCACGAGAAGGAGAGAGATGGTAGTGAAGATGAAAGGGCGACAACACAGGGACATTTGCATTTATTTTTTACCATGCAGTGTCAACTTCAAAGTGCAAGATTACAAACAATAATAAAATATAACATGAGATGCAGTAACTTAGCATTAAACACACCACCATGTAACATTAACTTAAGTCCAGCTCTAGGTACCAGCAAGTGCATGTGCTATTTTGCAATTTTGTTCTTTGGTCAGGCCTTACTGTCTCTTTCCTTATGTTTACACACTCACCATTGCCAGTGGCCCAAAAACATGTGCCTTGGGTAAAAACTAAATTTTTTTATTGATACTGCGCCCATGCTGCATTACAAAATTAAATAAAAATCAGGTGTAACACCAGATGCGACCCATATGAAGTATTACACTATGTTTGATCACAATTAGGTATGCACACTTAGGCCCTCGTTACCAATGGGCTGGATTATGGAACGATATTCATCTCACGTCCCAAATAATGATGCTTTGGCGTTTGTTATTTATCAGATGTTATAAATAGCACCTTTTACAAGTCTTCCTCCTAAAGTGAGGACTAACTTGCAGATTTTGGTACTTTAGGATTTTTTTGGGTTTTACTTGTATTTGCTTTTTGTTCTAGTCACGTTGAGTCAATAATTGCACATGAACTTGAATGCTAAGAGGCAGACAGTGAAATTGATTCATCATAACACTGTCGGTACATACCCTTATTACACTCTTTGTGAATGTGTCCCTAAATTCACCTTTCATTTCAAGTTCAGAAATAAGTTGTGAAATTGCTGGTGGGATGTATAGGAAGGAAGGAATGCGAAGAGTAAAGAGCAATGGAGGGAATGAATGACTGTGCTGTTACATATATGTATTTATAGCAATATTGTCCCGGAAATTAATTTTTAATGCTAGTTTATTCCCTTACAACCTTCTTGAAAGAGATTTTGACTTTCCCCAAATCATGCTTGAAAATCTGATTCTCTCAAGCTTTTTTTTGTATTTTATTTTGCATTCTGGAAGTTACAACCTGGGATTTGTAATGGGATATGCAAAACTGCAAGTCCCAGAATGCAAGTTAAAAACTTGGAGTGGATGAACTGTTATAATGCATGGACCCGATAAACTTGGGGGCTCTGTAACTGTTGACCGGCATAAACAGAGCCTGACGCCGCCGTGAGGGGAACGGCACCAGGCGAACGCTGAGGATTTCCCGCGGCCGGGGGTGCAACTACATCGACGAGCGGACTACCGCTCCCAGAAGCCCCGGAGAGGGCGTGGCACAGCATCCCGCGCCCGTAGGCGCCACAAGAGCAACGAGCGCCAAGCGTTCCTGGGGGCATAAACAGAGCCTGACGCCGCCGTGAGGGGAAAGGCACCAGGCGAACGGTGAGGATTTCCCGCTGCCGGAGGCGCAACTACACCACTGTGCTCTGTAATGCTAGGGAAGACGCTTATATAAGAGCTGGTACCTGCTGCGCTGTTTCTTCTGTATTGTGGTCAGGAAGTTGAACAATCGCCATTGGGCGTTGCCAAAAGCTCCCATAAATTTGCCTGATTTTATGAACTGCCACATTCTTCCAATGCTCCTTAGAAATGTACGCCTCAAGGCAAAATTAGAGACAATCACGTTACTGCCATTACCCAAATGCAATAACACCTCAAGAGAGGCAAAAGGTGTAAATGATAAACCGGTCATGCAGGTTGGGGGACACCTGTCTCCAAGCCAGACCTCTGTAGGTACAACACACCGTTGACAATGGGAAGTATTTTCTGTTTCTGGTCTTTAATAAAGACTGTTGCATGTCTAAGTAATAACAAGTGTGCATAATTGCAGGCCTCGGATCATTACTTCTCAACAGCATTGCAAGGAGCTGGGGACTTGCCACTGCAGAGCTTTCATTCATGTGCTGTTGAGCACCGGCTCAGGTGAAGTGGGTAGGCCATTAGATTGCGTTGGCATTGCATCACCAGGTTCTCAACAAAGGGACAGGAATAAGAGCACAAGATGGCGTGGAAACAATTCAGGTTGCCACCTGGCCGTTCTTGTGTTTTGTTTACGGTTAATTATGCACCTGCCTTTTCAATTGTCATTATCACAAATAGGTGTGTGTGTCAGAAGACGTTTTGAGTCTGGTAACTAGGTAGGCCTCTGATGTTTACCTCCTGATGACATCATCTGTTGTGATAATAGAGGGCCCCAGGTGAAAAAAATACCCTTATAACAAACCTTTAATTAATGAAAAACATATCAACTTTAATTGAGCAATGCCAATAGCTCTAACTTTTCCAAAGGCGAAACCATTGCATTGTAAATGCTTGTTTTAAATATCACTGCCTCTTATCTATAAATTATATGAGTTTTTTCTTTGCACATATTTTATTTAAGCACATCAAAGGAAAGGTTCACAAAATACAATTTTAGCTAAAACTTTTGTAGTACTTACTTTTCTTTTGTCATTTTTAGTGCACGTTACACATTTTAATGTACTATTTATCTGCAATATGTTAAAGTTCAATTCCCACATATGAATTCTTAGTTACCACTATTATCACATTATCTAATAACAATAGTGCATGTCATTAAGTTGTTAAAATTCACATCTGGTCAGTAAATATAGGATGTAACATGAACTCAACTAATGTTCTGCATACTTTTATGATGCAGTATCTAGATCATAACTAAGTTTTTTTCATTTCTAGAAACGTGGAGCTTAACACACGTTTTGATTGTTCATGTAATGTTGTGTCACAAATCGTTTTTATTTGTAAAATGCCTTCAATTAGTGAGAAGAAAAACCTCTGCTCTATCAATCCCCCCATTGATGGTGAATCAAGGCATCACCCTCTTATCCTTTCTTATCTGATGTCATGTTTATAGTGCTGATGTCTTCATACGTTTTAGCCTAGATTGTTCTAAAGCTGTCAATTCATCATAGCAACTACATTGCCTCTCCTCTAGTTCAATGTCTGATTTCTTTATCTTTAAACCTCTAGTTTCTTTCACTGTTTTCATGTGTTTATAAAATCTGATAAACATTATTATTATTAGTATGCAAATAGCAATAGTTAGTATTGGTGTCTGTATTTTCCCCATTAAACTATTTCCCAATGTTGCAAACCATTTTCCCATAGAAGTAAATCCCTTCCCAATTGATTCCCAAGTTCCATCAGCTTTAAGTTCATCCAAATCTTTTCCTAAATGGGCAATGTTGCGCATATATCCCAGCAAATCTTTACTTTTGTCAGGGATATAAGTACAACACTGTTGAACTTTCAGCACTCGACAGACTCCACCCTCTTTTGCAAGTAGGACATCTAACGCAAGCCTGTTTTGTAACACCATAGATCTAATAGCACCCATTTCAGTATCTATAACAAGGAATCCTCCTGCTGTATCCGTTGATAAACCATCAACCACAGTAAAATATTTTCAAATTTTGTGAGAATTTAGAATTGCTCCAACTGATGGTATTATTGCACCAAAAATATCCCTAATTATTTCGGCAACACTCCCTCCTCTTCTTAAGTGTGTGTGCTTAAATTCATTGGCTCCCTCTCTTTGTCCCACATGATACATTTTTGCAAACACTATTCCCCTATAGCAGCATCCCTACCAATGTTTTGGTAGCCAGATAATATACTCCTGGAAATACAGGATCCACTCCTCCAAGGTACAAGACCCACCCTCCCACAATTTAGAAGGTGTAATTACATTCACTGAAACCAACAAATGTTTTGTTAAATTCAGTTCTGCGTCTTAGTATGCATATATTCCATTTACGTTGCTAATCCAGAGCCATTGCAGATCGTGCATCATCTTTTTACATTTTACCCTCCTGGTATGCCCAAGGTAGAATTTTTGATTGAGTTTCAGCCTTTTTTTCTTCATTTCCCTTCAGTCTTCAACTGAATTGATAAAATCTTTCTCAACAATATATAAAAAGCAGGTTAAATTATGTCTGGGTGCATAAACTGTACCTATACTTTGTGTTGGTTTGAAACATTCACCCATAATTTCAGCAGTTTGTGTATCTGGTACAATTGTTCATATTTTTCGTAATTGGTACTTCTGAGAATACTAAATCATATTTTGAGTAATTGTCATGATTCTCGGATTCCTAACCAAGATGGTGGCATCCCATTGCACATGTGCGCGGACGTCAGGCAGACAACAAAAGCCTGACTCCCGGCTAAGACTGTGCTTCGCGTTTTTGTGACAGCCTCCCGACGGACCTCTGTTTTCGGATTCCTCAGTCCTTTGTTTCTACTCAGAACTTATCGTTTCCGTCCTTTTGTTTCTATTCAGAACTGTGTGTTTAGCGTCTGCAGTTAAGACGCTCATTCCAGCTCTTACCCCTCGCTGTGCCGACTCGTCCTGGGAAAATACTCAGCCATTAGAGTTGCTCAGCGTCTGGAGACACGGCACGTTGACCGGCATTTGGTGCCACTGACTGTGTTCATGATTTCCCTCCACAGGGATACTGGGATCCTCACCTTCGTGGTTCTTGGTTGCTTGATAGGATGGCCGAGTGTGATGTTCCGCCCGTCGGCCAGAGCTACTCCCGCCGGCCGGCCGCAGCCTTGCCCGTTCCGCCAGCGAAGAGACCTTGAGGGTCTTGGGACTTCAAATTCCCTCCTCCTGTACAGCAACCTATCCTTTTGTCCTCTTCTCCATTTTGTAACCAGTTTACCTAACCCCTTATTAGTTTGGAACCGTCTTTTCTTCACCAGCATTCAATCAATCAATCAATCATAACATTTGTATAGCGCACTACTCACCCGGAATGGTCTCAAGACGCTTGGGGGAAGGGGTACGCTATTGCTCGAACAGCCAGGTCTTGAGTTGTCTCCTGAAGGCGAGATGGTCCTGGGTCAGCTAAAGATGGATGGGGAGGGAGTTCCATGTCTTGGCCGCCAGGTAGGAGAAGGATCTACCTCCGGCGGTGGCTCTTCGGATGCGTGGTACGGCGGCGAGGGCGAGGCTTGTGGAACGTAGCTGGCGGGTGGGCGTGTAGAAGGTCAGGCAGTCGTTGAGGTACTTGGGGCCCAGGTCGTGGAGAGACTTGTGTGCGTGGGTGAGGAGCCTGAATGTGATCCTCTTGTTAACGGGGAGCCAGTGTAGGTTCCTCAGGTGGCCGGAGATGTGGCTGCGTCGGGGGATGTCCAGGATGAGTCGGGCGGAGGCGTTCTGGATGCGTTGGAGTCTTTTCTGTAGCTTGGCTGTGGTTAATGTAAATGTATGAAACTTATATAGCGCAGGACTTACCCTGGGGCATCTCCGCGCTTGCTTAGGGAACCCGTCCTGGTATTCCCCTGTGAGATAACCCTGGAAGGGTATCCACAAGGTGAAAGCCAGGCATCCCGCCGCGAAGGGCCGATGTGGAGATTAAGCAAGCTATTGCCCAGAGTCGCAGAGTGTGAACCCGTGAATTGAGAAGGCACCGGAGCGAGAATTATCGAGTCCGTGGGATTATTGAGCCCAAGACCCGCCGAGGCGGGGAATTGAACCCTGGTCCAGGGCCGAAACTCAAGCATTAGAGGGTGTTACCGTAGTCCAGTCAGCTGGTGACGAGTGCCTGGGTGACCGTCTTCCTGGTTTCGGTCGGGATCCATCGGAAGATCTTGCGGAGCATGCGTAGGGTGTTGAAGCATGATGAGGAGACGGCGTTGACTTGTCTGGTCATTGAGAGGGAGGAGTCCAGGATGAAGCCCAGGTTGCGTGCATGGTCTGTTGGCTTGGGAGTGGTGCCCAGGGTGGGGGGCCACCAGGAGTCGTCCCAGATGGAGGGCGATGGTCCCAGGACGAGGACTTCCATCTTGTCTGAGTTCAGTTTCAGGCGGCTGTTCTTCATCCACTCGGCTACGTATTTCATCCCTTCGTGTAGGCTCGTTCTGGCGGTGGCGGGGTCTCTGGTGAGGTAGAGGATCAGTTGGGTGTCGTCGGCGTAGGAGATGATGTTGAGGTTGTGTTGGCGTGCGATGGCTGCAAGAGGTCTCATGTAGACGTTGAAGAGGGTGGGGCTGAGTGATGATCCTTGCGGAACGCCGCAGATGACTTCGGTGGCCTCGGATCGAAATGGGGGGAGGTGTTCTGTGTTCTTCCGGCGAGGAATGAGATGATCCACTCCAGTGCCTTCTCTTGGATACCGATTTTGCTGAGGTGTTGGACTAGGGTGCGGTGGGAGACAGTGTTGAATGCTGCAGAGAGTTCCAGAGGATGAGGGTCGCTGTTTCCCCCTTGTTGAGCAGGGCTCGGATGTCGTTGGTGGCTGCGATGAGGGCGGTCTCGGTGCTGTGGTTGGCTCGGAAACCGGACTGCGAGGGGTCGAGGGATCCGTTCGTCTCGAGGAAGGCTGCAAGCGGTCTGTTGACAGTCTTTTCGATGACTTTGGCAGGAAAGGGGAGGAGCGAGATGGGGCGGAAGTTCTTGAGGTCGGTGGGGTCCGCTGTTGGTTTCTTCAGTAGGGCGTTAAGCTCGGCATGCTTCCAGCTCTCCGGGAAGGTGGCGGTGTTGAAGGAGGTGTTGATGATGTCCCGGAGTTGGGGTGCGATGATGGAGTCAGCCTTGTTGAAGACGTGGTGTGGGCAGGGGTCGATTGGAGATCCGGAGTGGATGGTGTTCATTGTGCGGGCTGTGTCTTCGGTGGTCACCGTGGTCCAGGTGCGGAGAGTGGCGGTGGGGGGCGTTGGTTCGACGGTTGGGTGCATGGATGGTGCGCTAAAGCTGTTGTGGATGTCGGCGATCTTGCGGTGGTAGAACGAGGCGAGAGAGTCGCAGAGATCTTGTGAAGGTGTGATGTGTTGTTGCCGGAGCTGGGGTTGGAGAACTCCTTGACGATGCTGAAGAGTTCCTTGCTGTCATGGGCGTTGTTGTCCAGTCGTTCCTTCAGTGATTTCTTCTTGGTGGTGCGGATAAGCTGGTGGTGCTTGCGGGTGGGGTTTTTGAGGGTGGTCATGTTGTCTGTGGTCTGGTCGAGGAGCCAGGCTTTTTCGAGGGTGCAGCAGTTTTTCTTGGCGGTGAACCAGGAGGCTTTCTTGCTTCTGGGTCTGCTGGGAGGGTTCTTCAGTGGCGCAAGGTCGTTGGCGCAGGCGGTCAGCCACTGCGTGAAGTTGCGTGCTGCTTTGTTGGGGTCCGTTGTGCTGGCGGGCCTGTTCTGGCTGAGGGAGGTGGTGAGCTGCTCAGCGGTGATCCTGCTCCAGCTCCTGTGAGGAACCTGTTGCGGGTGGTGGTGGGTCGTGGTTCTTCTGAAGCTGAAGTGGACGCAGCTGTGGTTGGTCCAGTGAAGTCCGGTGGAGTGGCTGAAGGTGATGTGCTTGCTGGATGAAAAGACGGAATCAAGCGTGTGGCCGGCGTAGTGGGTGGGGGTGTTCACCAGTTGCTTGAGTCCGAGATTTGCGAGGTTGTCCAGCAGGTCGGCGGTCCTTGTCGTTATCCAGGTGGAAGTTGAGGTCCCCTAGGAGGATGTAGTCAGTGGAGCGGAGGGCGTGCGGGCTGATGAAGTCCGTGATGTCTTCGCTGAATTGTGTACGTGGTCCCGGGGGTCTGTAGACGAGGGTGCCTCTGAGGGTCGTCTTTGGGTCGGTGTGTATCTGGAAGTGGAGGTGCTCGGCGGCGGCAAAGGTGTCGTTGGAGTCGGTCGTGATGCGGATGGTGTTCTTGTGTGCGATGCCTTCTCCAGTCTGGTTGACGCGGTCTCTCCGGGTGATCTTGTATCCGTCTGGGATGGCGATGGCGATGTCGGGTGCGGAGGAGGCGTTCATCCAGGTTTCTGTGAGGAAGGCGACGTCTGGTGAGGTTGTGTCGAGAAGGTTCCAAAGTTCGATGGCGTGTCTGTGGATGGAGCGGGTGTTGAGCAGGAAGCACTTGAGGTGGCTGTTGTTGGTTCTTGGCTTGGTGGCTGTGGTGCAGGTCCGGAGGCAGGTGAACTTGCAGGCTTGACAGGTGAAGGGTCCGTGGGTGCGTCTTGGGGTGGCTCGGTGGCAGGCTCTTGTTCGGTCGGGTTTGAGTGCGATGAGGGTGGCGGCGTCGTAAGTACGTCATGTGGGCAGGCATTGTCGGGGGCCAGGGGTCCTGGCGCTGGGCGCGGTCCAGGAGCGGACGGGCACGGACGGGCTTTACTTTGGCGCGCCTTTGGCGTGCAATCGGCGCACCCGCTGCGGGTCAACGCTGCGCATGTGCATGGGCGTCATAAGAAGGAGCCGGGAGGGAGGAGCAGCTGGGTGGCGGGAGCGGGACGGCAAATGGGCAGGAGGGGGGTGGGGCCGCAGGAAGGCAGCGGCGGGAAAGGAGGTCAGAGGGCGGCTCAGCGGCGGCTGGGTCGCCCTGTGGAAAACGAAGGAAAAAACGAAGACACAGCTGAAGTAGAAAGCGAAGGCAGTAAAAGATAAGGCAGACTAGGGCACAGCTGAAGTAAAAACGAAGGCAACTAGGGCACAGCAGAAGTAAAAAACGATGGCAACCAAAGATAAGGCAAATGAGGCAGTAGCAGGGGTGTGTGGGGGCGACCTCGCCTGGTTACAGGCTCAGCGGTCGCTCCCTGCACCTCTGAGCGGTCCCCTTAAGAAGGAGCCGGGAGGGAGGAGCAGCTGGGTGGCGGGAGCGGGGCAGCGAATGTGCAGGAGGGAGAAGGGCCGCAGGGAGGCAGCGCCGGGAAAGGAGGTCAGAGGGCGGCTCAGCGGCGGCTGGGTCGCCCTGTGGAAAACGAAGGAAAAAACGAAGGCACAGCTGAAGTAGAAAGCGAAGGCAGTAAAAGATAAGGCAGATTAGGGCACAGCTAAAGTAAAAACGAAGGCAACAAAGATAAGGCAACTAGGGCACAGCAGAAGTAAAAAACGAAGGCAACCAAAGATAAGGCAAACGAGGCAGTAGCAGGGGTGTGTGGGGGCGACCTCGCCTGGTTACAGGCTCAGCGGTCGCTTGTCAAAAGAACAGCACCACGCTCTCCTGGGTCCCGGTAACAGCGCGCTGCGCAACAGTGATTTATTATAATGCTATTTGGATATTTGCTTTGTGACTAAGATTGTCTTATGTATGTTTTCAGGCCTATTATTCTCCACAATTAAGGACCATCTGTCTCTCCCGACATACGATCCCTATTCCCTGTCAGAGTAAAGATTGGTAAGATAGCATTACCTGCATTCTTATTCCTGTAGTTATTAGGTTGTTGTTTACTGAATGTGTTTGCATTACCTTTTACAGACTATAGATTCCATGGCTCCTGCTTCCCCCACATCAAGAGAGAAATAGTTACACAGGAGAATAGGTGATTTTGTTGAGACAGAAAGACATTGCTCTGCCAGTATAAATCTTGTTGCAAGGCATATAACATAGTTTCCTTTACAGTATCCGAGTGCATCCAGCTAGTTGAGGAGAGGCGCAGAAAGACAAGATCCCATCCCCTTCTTTCCTTGTTTTGTTTCCATTCTTTCCCCTATGCACCTTTTGCTCTCCAGTGTCTGATTAAGGCAGAAGGTCGTAGCGGAAGGTTGAGGACTTCTCATCGTATTCCTGGCGCTCCTGCAGAATAGGCCTGGTGAACCCTTACAGAAATAATATTAAAATTGCCCTTTGCAATAAAACAATCTGGTTATTACATTAGAAAACATTCCATAAGTAAGAGGCAGTTGATGGTAGGTCACCCCCTCTGAAACCAAGGTAGGTAGTTTCATGCATACAGAACAATCTCAAGCATTCATTGTGTCCACATACTCATACAAAAGTTTAGTAAAAACATTTAGAGAGAAATCATGAATAAATTGGTCTTGCTGTAGAGTTTTATCAGTTGAGTCGTTAGATACAATTCCAATATTCTTCTATTCCAACAACAGTTTAGTAACAGAAGCAGGGTTAATATCAAGCTTCACTTTAGAGAAAGCAGCTAGCAAGCAAACACATATGTGTTTAAGTTTTAAAGATACCAAATTTGGATCTCTCACTTCTCTAGAGACGGAACTCATGTTTCTATTAAATTTGTAGCAAATGCTTCATATAGCGTAAATTTGCAGCAAATGTTTATTATTGAGCTCATAGGTGAGTTTCTTTTTAGCTTATTCTTACTGTTACAGTTCAAGGGTTCAGGATTCTGGCTTATTTCAATGTATGTTCATCTCTTCAAATTCTTACAGATCTTTTTTTCATTTTCGGCTTTCATAATGCCCCTTTATTATGACAGTCTCTCACAGTGGTTTTTGTGAGCTTGAATCTTGGAAGCAAAAAGCCTAATTTGCCTTCTCTCAGTCAATGGTTGCTGCTTAATAAGTCCATTCAGGTGCATCGTATCTTAGATTTGGTACTTTAGTTCTTTTCGACTTTCTCATTGTTGGTCCATCATCCTCATCAGTATAACTTTGCTTAGATTGACTCGAAGCTTTAATAACAGTTGGGGGTACTTTGCCCTCTTTCAGAATTTGCCTCAATCTGTCAGTTCTTCTGGGCCAACGGTCTCCACTTATCATTCACTTTTCGCTTGCACTCTTAAAAACAGCTGGATTAATATTTCACCTAGTTAGGTTCCTCTGTCCATGACCCTCGATACAAACAGAGACTGACTCTCTCAGAGCTTCACTTGAACCCGTGCCTCGAGACCCACCAGCAGACGCCCCCTCTTCTGTGTGACTGACCTGAGTTAGATGTCTCACTGTGACCACCGGTACATCCACTACAAGTACTGCATTTTGGGTTTTTCACATACCATGAGCTAGCTGGGTTTGTCACATACCACGAGCAAGCTGTTAAGGGACCCAATGGTAGACCATCGGGGGGATTGTGTATACGGGTGGGACTCCACCTTGGATCTGTGGTGAAGAGAGTTGATACCTACTGCCCAGACATAATTTGTATTCTCCTGACTTATAAAAATTCAGAAAAACTGGCACTTATTAATATCTATTCTCGTCCAGTTCAGTATGGAGGGACCTCCCGGACATTGCATTCCTTGAAAAGTCTTTTGAACTCTCTCTCGGGTGATGTGAATTTTCTAATTGGCGGGGACTTTAATTGCCACTATGAACCCCTCAATGGTTTTCTGAAACCTATTACTGCTGATGAGGACACAATTTGGTCAGTTCCACCGCCAAACACATATCCGGCAAAGGGGTGGACTCCACTTGTCCTCCAAATGACTTCCTTTACTCTTACCTTTTCCATAAGGGCTTGTAATGGGCGATTCCCGAATGCTAACCCAGGGCAACCAAACTTTGAAAGATCAGGCCAAACATCGGCAATTGATTATTTTTTAATTAGTATAGAATTATGGCACAAAGCTTTTGGTTTTAGCATTGTGCAGCGCATTGAAAGTGACCACAATCCTCTGGTCACTTTGCTAGATATCTGTTGTAACGACACAGGCCAAGGTTCTGTAATCACTCCCAGAAGTGATCTCAGAGTAGTGGATGGAGGGAGGCGTATTCGCTGGGCTAAAATTAATCAATCTACAGAAACAATGGCAAGAATGTATAACAGTATAATTCCCTTGATAGAAACGGCAAGCATTGTTTCAGAAAACTCCCTCAATAGGGGTATTGGTGAGGATCTGAGAGAAATCCACCAGGAAATGGTTGTAACGCTGGCGGATTTTTTTTATAATACCAGGCCTACCAAGAGTAAATATCGTGGTAACAAACATCCGTGGTTTAGAAGGGGCTGTAGGGTAGCAAAGCAAGCTCTGCTAACATCCCTCAAGGAGGGTAATCGGTTACGTATTAAGAAAGCAAGGGCAGATTTTAAAAAATATATTTTTAAAGCAAAAACAGAATGGGAGGCAGAAAGATGGCAGACCATTAAGTCTGCCTTAGACGCAAAAGATGCGAGGGCCTTCTGGAATTTGGTCTACACTGGGAAGCAAGAGGGAAAGTCTACTATTGACCCAAATATCTGTGAGGAAGCATGGCGCTTACATTTTAAAGAATTATATTCAAACTTGTTAGTTGAAGCAAGTGAGTTGCCAGTATGCCTTTTAACTCCCTGTCCCACATGGTGCATACCACCCTGCACAGTGGCTGAGGTACAATTGGCTTTAGAGAAGCTTCAACGGAATAAAGCGCATGGTTTAGATAGTATTCCCGGAGATCTGTACAGAGAGGAACAGGTAGTGTGGGTTTTTTATCTTCAATTATTATTTAACGCAATTCTACAGGGTCTTCCAGCCCCCTGTACGTGGGCGGGCGGAGATTATCCCCATTTATAAAAAGGGGTCCCCTATGGATCCAGCTAACTACAGGCCAATTAGCCTGATCGATGTATCCCAAAAAATGTACGCAAGGGTTTTATTACAACGATTACAAGAATGGATTAGCGACCAAGACATTTTGACCACGTTACAAGCAGGCTAAAGGGCCAAAACCTCTACAATCGACCAGCTATTTAGGCTTCAGTTAATACACTGGAAGCATGTAGTGTTGGGAGGGGGTAGCCTATACTTAACCTTCGTAGACTTGAAATCGACATTTGATATGGTGGACCGCAACCAGCTGTGGAGTATTTTGCTGGCTATGGGGGTTCCACCATATCTATTCTTCCAGTTTAAACGACTTCGCGAAGGCTCCTTTGCGAGAGTACGGTATGGCAAGAATGGGAAACTGACGGCTCCGTTTCCTGTAGACAAGGGGGTTAGGCAGGGTTGCGTGCTTGCGCCGACCCTTTTCTCCCTCTTTTTTTTTTTTTTTTTTTTTTTTGTAAAACCTTTATTGAAAATCCAAGCACACAGCTATTCAGCCTTACATCCCTGAGGCTAGGCAGCATTGTAGAGAGTGGATAAAAAGTGCGCACAAATCAAATCAAAGGAACAAGTCAGGTTTAATTTTATAATATAAATGCAATACCTAAAAGAATACTAATGAAAAAGAAACACTAAAGGAAAGGAATTGGCAAGGAGCAGTACTGAGGCGGCAACACATAATTCCGGGAGGCGGGCAGTGCCAAACGGCTCCAAGGAGTAACCATACTGGTAAAAGAAAGCAAGAATGTGGGGGGGGGGGGAAGAAAGTCAGGATGTCAATTGAATGAGAGGGTGGGTGGAAGGAAGGGCTAGGGAGAAAGACGAACCTCTATCGGGTCAGTATCAGGAGGTATACAAAGGTCACGTCAAGTCAAGTCAGAGAATTTGTATAGCGCACTACATACCCAGAGGGTCTCAAGGCACTTGAGGGGGGGTGGGGAATTACTTGTCGAATATCCACGTTTTAAGTTGCTTTCTGAATGCTAGGTGGTTCTGGGTAAGGCGAAGGTAAGTGGGAAGTGAGTTCCAGGTTTTAGCTGCCAGGTAGGAGAAGGATCTACCTCCCATGGTGGTTTTGTTGATGCGAGGTACAGTGGCAAGGGCTTGGTTGGATGATCGTAGCTGGCGGGAGGGGGTGTAGAAGGACAGTCGTGTGTTGAGGCATTCTGGTCCGATTTCGTAGAGTGCTTTGTGTGCGTGGGTTAGGAGCCGGAAAGTGATCCTCTTATTGACGGGAAGCCAGTGAAGGTTTTTCAGGTGACCAGAGATATGTTCTTTACGCGGGATGTCTAATATGAGCCTGGCTGAGGCGTTTTGGATGCGTTGGAGTTTTTTCTGGAGTTTAGCGGTAGTACCGGCGTAGAGGGTGTTTCCATAGTCCAGTCGGCTCGTGACCAGAGCGTGGGTGACTGTTTTCCTAGTTTCGGTGGGGATCCAACGAAATGTTTTTTTGAGCATGCGAAGAATGTTGAAGCAGGATGAGGAGACGGCGTTGACTTGTCTGTTCATTGAAAGTGAGGAATCCAGGATGACGCCCAGGTTCCGTGCGTGGTCTGTCGGGATGGGTGCTTTTCCAAGGGCTTCTGGCCACCAAGAGTCGTCCCATGCGGAGGGGGAGGTACCTAAGATGAGGACTTCTGTTTTATCTGAGTTCAGTTTCAGACGGCTGTGTTTCATCCATTCGGCTACTTCTTTCATACCTTCGTGTAGGTTAGTTTTGGCGGTGCTAGGGTCATTGGTGAGTGATAGGATCAGTTGAGTGTCATCCGCGTAGGAGATGATGTTGAGGTTGTGTTGGCGGGCGATGGCCGCGAGGGGGCTCATGTATACGTTGAAGAGGGTGGGGCTGAGTGAAGATCCTTGTGGTACGCCGCAGATGACTTCAGTGGCCTCTGACTTGAATGGTGGAAGGCGGACTCTCTGGGTTCTTCCGGTGAGGAACGAGGTGATCCATTCTAGTGCTTTTCCTTGGATTCCGATGTTTCTGAGGCGCTGTAGAAGGGTGCTATGGCAGACTGTGTCGAAGGCTGCGGAGAGGTCGAGGAGGATGAGGGCAACAGTGTCTCCATTGTCCAGTAGAGTTCGAATGTCGTCTGTTGCTGCGATGAGGGCGGTCTCAGTGCTGTGTTTTGCTCGGAAGCCGGACTGTGAGGAGTCGAGGGATTTGTTGGCTTCGAGGAAGGCGGCGAGCTGGTTGTTGACAGCTTTCTCGATGACTTTGGCCGGGAATGGAAGGAGCGAGATGGGGCGGTAATTTTTGAGTTCGGTGGGGTCCGCTGTGGGTTTTTTCAGAAGGGCGCTGAGTTCAGCGTGTTTCCAGCTTTCCGGGAAGGTGGCGGAGTTGAAGGAGCAGTTGATGACGTCTCGGAGGTGCGGTGCTATGATGGAGTCTGCTTTGTTGAAGATGTGGTGAGGGCATGGGTCTGTGGGGGATCCTGAGTGGATGGAGTTCATCAGGCGGATGGTGTCCTCAGTGGAGATTGGGTTCCAGTCATTAAGGATGTTCGAGGGGGGTGAAGGTCCAGCAGATGGTTGGGTGGGTTGGTCTCCGGGTTGGTTGTCGAAGCTGTTGTGGATGTCTGCAATTTTGTTGTGGAAGAATGAAGCTAGGGAGTCGCAGAGGGCTTGAGAGGGGGTGATGTCGTTAGAGTTGGCCGAGGGATTGGTAAATTCCTTGACGATGTTGAAAAGTTCCTTGCTGTTGTGGGCGTTGTTATCTAGTCGGTCCTTGAAGGCGGTTTTCTTGGCCTTTCGGATCAGTTGGTGGTGTATGCGGGTGGCGTTTTTGAAGGCGTCCTTGGTGCTGGTGGTTGGGTCTTTTTTCCAGGCCTTCTCAAGGGAGCGGCAGAGTTTCTTGGTCACCCCTATATTCGTTCCAGGCCCCCCAAACCACTCTCCACCTCCTGGGCTTTCCCCGGGCCACATATACAGTCTTCTCACGGAGAATTCACCAATCCATGTTGGTCTTCCACTGTTCCACGGAGGGGGGAGTTGGGGCCCCCCACTTCTGAGCGATATCCCGCTTAGCCATCATGTTACCCAGAGTGACCCAGTGGGTTTGGGCATTATTGTAGTCCGTTGGACCCCACACATTTAACAAGCAGCGCCGGGCCTCCACAGGCAGGTCCACCCCAGTCATCTCACGCATCACTGCATGCACACGTTCCCAGTACGAAGCTATAACATGGCACTCCCAGATGACATGTAAGAATGTGGCTAGTTCTCCACATCCACGCCTACAAAGACCGTCCACTGAGAGCCCCATATGGATCAACCTGGGGCCAGTCACATAAACTCTATGGAGGATCTTCAGCTGAACTAGACGTAATCTAGCCGAAATTGCCACTTCTTTAGGGGAGGACACCGCACACTGCCAGTCCTCATCATCCAGCTCAACTCCATCACGCACCCACTGGTCTCTCACACCCGACAAAAGATCCGTGCGAACATTTATCAACTTTTTGTAAATCAGGGAAATGGCACTGTCCGGCATATGGCCGTCCAGCACCCTATCCTCCAGCGGGGACGATTCGGGGATCTTCTCTCCAACCGGCAGTGCTGCCGCAAGTGCATGTCGCAATTGGGTATATCTGAAATACTCTGTAGCTCCCAGCTGAAATTCAGTTGGCAGAGCATCAAAAGACTTTATCTCCCCCTGGCCATCATATCAGCTACCTTGGAGATTCCAATGAGGTCCCACCGGTCAAACCCCTTTGTGTGCCACAACCTGCCCAACAAGTCAGAGTCATAGAGTGGAGTGGCCATAGTAAGTCTACCCTTCCACCCCAGTGCTTTCGTGATGGCCCTCCAAATGTTCACAGCAGTCTTGGTGGGGCCAGTCATTCTTCCATCCAGAGATCTTGAGTATAGCGCTCTGTAATACTTCCCATCATGCAGGAGCCATCGATCCATGGCGTAGCCCGGGCTATCAACCGGTCCATAAAAGCCATGGTTAAGAGTGGCAAGTTGAGAGGCCCAGTAGTACCTACGGATATCCGGCAGAACAATACCGCCGTCATACCATGGGATTGTCAGCTTGACCACAGCAATACGCGGCCTGCCCTCCCACAAGAGGGTCCGCTGCAGACCTTCAACTTCCTTAAAATATTTGGAAGGGACGGGGTCCTGCGTATTCTGGAGCGCGTATAAGAATCTTGGCAGGGACATCATCTTAAACAATGCCGCGCGGCCAAGCAGGGACAGCGGCAGCCTTTTCTAGCCCTCCACATCGCGCCTAAGGCGCGCAAGAGGGGGACGCAAATTATTAGAGTATCGTGCCCGGGCATCAGTTGATATATAGATACCCAGGTACTTGAATCCCTGCAGTGCAACCTGTATAGCACAGCCCCTAGGAAGACGTGGGGTCTCTCCACTAAGCACGTAGAGGTAGGATTTCGACCAGTTAATAACTAGGCCCGAATACCCTCTAAAAGTACCCAGCACGTCAAAGGCCACAATCAGGGACCGGCAACGGGAGGTAAGGTAGAGTAGTATATCGTCCGCGTACAATGAAACGCGGTCCTCAAAGCCCGGCGACCACTTAATCCCACAGATGTGTGGGTGGGTGCGTATCCAGGCAGCGAGCGGCTCAAGCGCCAAAGCAAAAAGAAGCGGTGACAGTGGACAGCCCTGTCTGGTACCCCTGCGCAAGGCAAAGGAAGCTGATACACAGCCGTTTACCGTTACATTGACTAGCGGGGAAGCGTAGAGAAGCCTAACCCAACTAATAAAGTCGGGGCCGGACCCAAACTTAGACAACACCGCCCACAGGTAATTCCATTCGAGGGAATCAAACGCCATCGTTGCGTCCAGTGATGCCAAGACGGTCGGCTCACAGAGTTTGCCAAAACGTGCCATAACCGCGTGTAGCCTCCTAAGGTTGAGAGCGGTGTTGCGATGGGGTATAAATCCCGATTGGTCCGGGTGGACCAGATCCGCGATCACACCCACCAGCCGGTTGGCCAATAGTTTAGCCAGAATTTTGGGTTCAGCGTTTAACAGGGAAATCGGGCGGTACGACCTACAAAGGTCCCTAGGCTTCCCCTCCTTGTGAATAACCACAATAGTAGCCAATCGCTGATCCAACGGGAGCTCGCCATCCTCACGAGCCTCCAGGAACATGCGACGCAATGGTACAGCAATGGTATCAGCCTTAATCTTATAAAGCTCCACCGGAAGCCCGTTGGGGCCGGGAGCTTTGCCAGAACGCAAGGAGCGTATCGCAAGCGCCACTTCGTCCGCCGTTATGCCCCTATCCATGTCATCACGCTCGGTGTCCGACAGGCAAGGAAGCTCGATCCCATCTAGGAAAGAGGCCGAGTCCGACTCAGTCGAAGTAGAAACCGACGTATAGACGGACTTGAAGTAGTCAGAAAAGGCCGAATCTATAGCACTGGGGTCAGTAACAACCACTCCGTCGTCACCCAACACCTCGGGCACCACACGGGAGGCCATCTCCTTACGATCCAGCCAAGCAATAAGCTTGCCTGCCTTGTCCCCTGCATCGTAAATCCTCCCTTGTTGTTCTCTGCCCATCGCCTTGGCAGCGTCAGTGGCAGTGGTCCGGTATTCCGACTGCTTTAAGGAGAGAGCATGTAACAGAGCAGGTGTCGGGTCTGTTTCCAGTTGAGAATCAAGGTCCTCAATTTCTGACTCCAACCGCACCACATCCTCATCCCTGCGCCTGCGCACCTCGGCTATCAAGGAGAAGGCCTCTCCCCTCAGGACGGTTTTGAAGGCCTCCCATAGGGACAAGGCCGATGTCACCGAGCCCGTATTCTCGGAGAAGTACAGGTCAATGGCTTTAGCTAGGAGGTCACGAGTTTTGGGGTTACGAAAATACCAGGGATTGACCGGTGCTACTCTAGAGGCTGCCATGATACCAAAATCAAATGACACCCAGACTGGGGAGTGGTCCGATATGCCTCTGGCCATCAGGCGGGCCCCAGAGACGGCCGAAGCCTGGACTGCCGGGGCCAAAATATAATCAATCCTGGAGAGGCTACCGTGCGCACCCGAATGAAAGGAATATTGCCGCTGGGCGGGATGGAGAAGTCTCCAACAGTCAATGAGTCCCATGGTACTTAGGAAGTCTGGGAGCCAAGATTGTGCACCGCGAAGATCTCTGGATGGAAAACGATCAAGGGTCCCCGACACAACTGCATTAAAGTCTCCACCGACTATGAGCAATCCCTCCGGCAGGCCCAAAATGGCGCCCCCGAGATCCTGGAAGGTCGTCGATTGCAAGCCAGGGGGGACATAGACAGAAACCAAAACTAGGGTACGCCCCTCCCATCTACCCGTGACGGCAACGTAACGGCCTCTATCGTCAATCACACTAGTCTCCACCTCCAGTGGGAGAGACATGCGCACCATAATCCCCACCCCTCGGGACCCCGAGGAGAACCCCGAGTGAGCCACCATCTTAAATCCTTTCCTATTAAGTGCTTGGCACGTATTACCAATGAGATGCGTCTCTTGTAGCAATAATACATCGGGTACACACCTTTTAAACATTTGCAATACCACCCCACGTTTTATGCGATCCCCCAGCCCATTCACATTCCAACTCAGTACGTTTAGCGTCTTACCCCCATCATCAAAGCACAGGCCCTCCCCCCGCCCCCAGAGAACAGCCACCGCTACATAATAATCAGGAGAATGTCACCTTGCCTTAGGGAAAAGGAAAAAAGAAAAACACGAAGAAAACATTCAAACCAACCACCCCCCACCCTGCACCCCTGCATTAGACTGATCCTCGGGGGCACTCCGTCGTTGGGGCAAGGTGTCCAGCCAGTCCCCAGCAGCCTCCGGCATGTCGAAAAACATCGCCCGGCTGCCATGTTCTATCCGAAGTTTCGCCGGGAAGAACATAGAGTATTTAATCCCCATCTCTCTCAGCCGTCGCTTGACGCCCATAAAACTTTGCCGGCGTTTCTGCACCGTCTGAGTGAAGTCGGGGAAAAAGTTAACATCAGCATTCTGGAATTTTAACGGACCACCTTTCCTCGAGGCCTGCAGGATCGCGTCTTGGTCCCTGAAATTGAAAACTCTGGCAATGATGGGGCGCGGAGGTGCTCCCAGTTTCGGCTGGCCACCAGGTAGTCGGTGTGCCCGCTCCACCGAAAAGAACTTGCTCAGTCCACCGGGAGCTAGGTGTTTCAGCACAAGATTCTCAACAAAGAGATCGGCAGCATCTTCTTCGGCGCCCTCCGGCACACCTATGATACGGACGTTCTGGCGCCTTGCCCGTCCTTCAAAATCATGGAGCCTGCGGGCAAACAACATGTTCGTGGCCTTCAGATCTCGAATCTCCGACTGCAGGTCGGATACATCAGTAGTCAAACTCGACGTCTTTATGTCGAGCGACTTGTCTCTGTCATTAGTTTTGCCGAGGTCGGCCCTGGTGAGGTTGACTTCAGTCGCCAACGTGTCGACCTTATGCGTTAACACTTCGTGCTGCTTATGCATTTCGGCCTTGATGCCCGCAATGGCTCCCATTACATCCCAGAGGGTGGGTTCAGAGTCGTCCGGCGACACATCGCGCTGCGTATCTTTAATACGGCCTGAGGCTCCAGGCGATCCCTTCGGAAGGGTGAAGCGTTCAGAGATAGTGGGCTGCGAAAGGGAAGGTTTTCTGCTGACCCTGGGCTTCCCTTTGTCCGGATCACCTCTGCCCGCCATGTTGGGCAACGGGGTTATCCCAGTCTGGAATAGGAACCAGTCGCCTCTGCAGCCTCCAAGCGGCAAAAATCAGTAATCGCCTCCACCGCCTCTCCAGCACGTCAATCCACTGGGTGATCTGGCCTGGTCGCCAGCGCAGAACGGGGCAGCCACCGCCTCCTCGAACTGCCACCGCGTAGAAGCACCGCCGTCGCCCACGTAGTGCCAGTCTATTATGGCGTCGTCCGCCCCAACCTCCAACATGGTGTAACTCTGCGTAGGAAACCCGGATCCTCGATCAGAGAACGGGTCCCGCATCAGCAACAGCACCGCGACAGATTCCCACTAGTGTGGGACAGGATAGATAGCAGGATTAATTCGGAGGATCGGAGGGTCTTCGGAGCTCCGAGCTCACGCGGCCACCTTGGTTGCCCGCGAAGCTCCTCCTCCCCTTCTCCCTCTTTCTTAATGGGCTGTGAGGTAATATGAATTTTATGGTCAATTGTGTCCCCTAACGTAGACCCCAACGGCTCCATGTACGTGCTTCAAGTACATGTATGTTCCCTCCGCAACCAGCTATGAAGACGCAAATACATTTGCGTCCAACGTTAACATGTCCTCTTTCAGATGCACCATGAATGGGTCGAATATTCAGTTCCTAAGTATGCCTTGCCACCGTCTTTACATGGTGCACTTTCACGTTTTTCTGGCTCTGGTGAGTTAGGCCCTGATTCCTGCCATCGAGCCCTTTCTGCCTTCTTTCTCTGAAAGCTGCAGCCTGCCGCTTCCATGACCCTTGCCTTACTCCCTGTGCGGCGAGCGGTGCCTGGCTCGGCCTGCTTGCCTGCCAAGACTGTATTTTGCCTTCAAGTTATCTGCTCCGCTCCTCGAAAATACATTCCTGTCTAGTGATTTTAGGAAAACATCTCCCCAGCTGCAGAGCAAAGGGCCCGGCCTTTCTGTCTCCGTGCAAGTAATTCATTGCTCCTGTTGCCATGGTAGGCCCATGGCCCCTCGCATCTCACGTAGACACATATGCACGCACTAGCAGTCAGTATAGAATAGCCTTTGCCCGAGAGACCTTTCCTTCTAGATAATACAGTTCCTCAAACACAAGATATTAGATATGATTTGGGTTTAGGTTGTTCTGACACACCAGACTTCTGTCTCCTCATGTAGGGCTAAATGTCAAGTCCCCTTCACCCTCCAGTTCCACGACAATCATACGTCATGCTGCTGCGCGCGCATCTCTGCCATGTATTTCTGCTGACACTGCAGGATTCCTCTATGAATCCACCCACTTATGACACTTTCATATGACGTTTCTAGTACACACCTCCGTGTACGCCCTTGTGCACGCCTTCTGTTACGCCTTTTGTTACGTACCTGTGTTCTTATCTCGTTTCTCTCAGCTGTTACGCCTTTTTGTATCCATCACCATTATGTGCATTAACTATATATATTGTATTCTGTCAATAAAGCATTGTCTATCCCTTCCTGAACCTTCGTGGTGATGGAACATGATACCTGGTTCGAACCAATTCCATTTTATGGAATAAAACCCTTATAAAACTCAGATACCACGGACTCTGCCTTTCATTTTAGATTGAGCTATTTTATTGAACTTTACCGCATAAATTCCGCATAGGTAACTTTTTATTTACCACAGCTGATAGAAGATCTTCTTGCCGTCAAGGATATAGACTCCCCGAAACTGGCTTCACGTAGTTTTCCCGCATTAATGTTCACAGATGACACCCTGCTGCTCTCAAAGTCAGCTATGGGCATGCAGCATGTGTTAAATGAATTTAGCCAGTTCTGTAAAAAGAGGAATCTTGTGGTCAATATCAATAAAACCAAATACATGGTTTTTAATGCTAATTCCATTAATTGCCCTCATCTGATGATGGAGGATAGACCCCTGGAAAGGGTATCCGTCTTCGATTACTTGGGCCTCACGCTGAGTGACAAAATGGGGTGGGGCCCTCAGATCGATAAGGCTAATATGAAATTAATGCAGGCTGTGGGGGGAATTTTAAAAGTCCAAAAGAATTGTGTTTTAAAAACTATAAGTCCACCTCTTGAAATTTATAAAGTCCAAGCTAGGTCAGCATCCCTATATGGGGCACAGACCCTCTAACACCCTCACATCAACTGAAAATAATTTTATCAGACAAATCCTGACCATGCCGAAAAACACACCACTAGTACCGCTAAGGATGGACTTAAATATTCTTCCAATTTCTGATGCTATTGCAACACGTCCGCTGCTTTATTGGCGGCGGTTGTGGTGCACTCCCGAGCTGGCAAGCTGCAGGGAAGAATTGAAAGCGGTAATGACATCACTAGGGGCAGGCAGAATACCTTGGTTATCATTTGTAAGGCACTCTTTTAGCGCAATTGTTATGGAGAATCTCTGGATAAATTTGGTCCTGTTTAGCGACTCCCAAGAAACCACTGACAAATGCACTTAAAGAGTATAAATTGATGGAAACTTTTCGGTCAGTAAATTCAACGAGCCTTACATACGGGTTTCTGGAGTTTAAGTGTCACTATGAATTTGAGCAGGTGCTAGATTTTATACAACCAACTTTCGCAAAAAAGCTGTTCTTCCAATTCAGATATGGAGCTCTCCCACTACACGCAATTACAAACAGGTGGGCGGGAGTTCAAAATCGCCTTTGCCCTGGATGCCTAGCAGAGGAGGAAACTTCCGTCCACGTAATCCTCTTCTGTGCGGCATATAAAAAAGCTAGGCAGAAATGGATTATACAATTGTTTAGGAACCTGGGCATTAGGAATTATCCTGATTTCTTCAGGATCCTAAAAACAGATACTGACCCAGTTTATGTGGTTGCAATAGCAAAGTTTCTGTTTTCTATGTGAACAATTCGCAGAAATTTGTTAAAATCGGATTAGACCTCTGATATTGTGTAGCACCTTCTTTTTCTTACCTGGTATCATGGAGCTTTTAACCTTAGTCTGAGATAGAGGAAGATCTAGCTTTACGTAGTTTGGGATCGGGAGATCAGTGCAGTATTTTTTGAATTTTACGAATTTGTACAATTAATACAAATTTTTAAAGTGTGTTTTATATTTATGAAATTTTCATATTGATGATTTTTAAGTAATGGTATTGTTTTATTATACCCAAATGCCAATGTACGTTACTAATTTATACCTCTAATTTACCCTGGATCTGTAATTGTCGAAATTTGAATGTGCTTTTATGGTATATACAACCGCAATAAAGTCTTTTTGATTGAAAAAGCAGGTTAAATTATGTTTGTGTGCATAAACTGTATCTATACTTTGTGTTGGTTTGAAACATTCACCCATAATTTCAGCAGTTTGTGTATCTCGTAAAATTGTTCATATTTTTCGTAATTGGTACTTCTGAGAACACTAAATCATATTTTGAGTAATAATATTAAAATTGCCATTTGCAATAAAACAATCTGGTTATTACACTACAAAAAATTCCATAAGTAAGAGGCAGGTGATGGTAGGTCACCCCCTCTGAAACCGAGGAAGGTAGTTTCATGCATACATAACAATCTCAAGCATTCATTGTGTCCACATACTCATACAAAAGTTTAGTAAAAACATTTAGAGAGAAATCATGAATAGATTGGTCTTGCTGTAGAGTTTTATCAGTTGAGTCATTAGATACAATTCCATTATTCTTCTATTCCAACAACAGTTTAGTAACAGAAGCAGGGTTAATATCAAGCTTCACTTTAGAGAAAGCAGCTAGCAAGGAAACACATATGTGTTTAAGTTTTAAAGATACTAAATTGGGATCTCTCACTTCTCTAGAGACGGAACTCATGTTTCTATTACATTTATAGCAAATGCTTCATATAGCGTACATTTGCAGCAAATGTTTATTATTGAGCTCATAGGTGGGATTCTTTTTTGCTTATTCTCACTGTTACAGTTTGAAGGTTCAGGATTCTGGCTTATTTCAATGTATGTTCATCTCTTCAAATTCTTACAGACCTTTTTTTATTTTCTGCTTTCATAATGCCCCTTTATTATGACAGTCTCTCACTGTGGTTTTTCTGAGCTTGAATCTTGGAAGCAAAAAGCCTAATATGCCTTCTCCCAGTCATTGGTTGCTGCTTAATAAGTCCATTCAGGTGCATCGTATCTTAGATTTGGTAATTTAGTTCTTTTCGACTTTCTCACTGTTGGTCCATCATCCTAATCAGTATAACTTTGCTTAGATTGACTCGAAACTTTAATAACAGTTGGGGGTACTTTGCCCTCTTTCAGAATTTACCTCAATCTGTCAGTTCTTCTGAGCCAACGGTCTCCACTTATCATTCACTTTTCACTTGCACTGTTAAAAACAGCTGGATCAATATTTCACCTATTTAGGTCCCTCTGTCCATAATCTTTAATACCAACAGAGAATGACTCTCTCAGATCTTCATTTGAACCAGTGCCTCGAGACCCACCAGCAGGCGCCCCCTCTACTGTGTGACTGACCTGAGTTAGATGTCTCACTGTGACCACCGGTACATCCACTACAGGTACTGCATTTTCAAAAGGACATGCCACTCGGTGGGTGTGGGCAGTGTGTACCCAGTTAGGCAGACCACCACATTTGATAGCAGTGTGGGTACAAGAATCACTTGGTATGGCCATGTCAATTAGGCTATTTGCACATGTGCACCTTCACTAAAACCCAGTCACCGTGATTAGGGTCATGCCACTGCTCCTGTTGAAGTGATGTGGCAGCTTCCCCAACCTGCTGAGACACAGAGCGGACCACATCAGCCAATCCTTTACAGTAATCGAGCACCAATTCATCAGTAATATTTACTAGCTGATTTGTTGGGACTGTATGCTGTCTCACAGCCCTCCCCATTATGATTTAATGTGGGGACAGCCCAGATCTTCTGTCTGAGGTGCTTCTCGAACTCATTAATACCAAGGGCAAAGCATCAGGCCATTTCAGAGATGTAGACACACACACCTTTGCCAATCAGGATTTCAATGTTCTGTTACCCTGTATGACCACTCAAGATGCCTTTGGTCGATATGCGCAATGTAAATTCTGCTTAATTTGTAATGATGCACAGAGCATCCTCATAATTAAAACGAGTTCCTCTATCTGATTCCAAAGAAGATAGAAATCCAAAATACGTTAAGAGCTCTCTAAGATGTAGTATAGCTACAGTTAAGCCTGGTTGGTAGGCTTCAACCCAATGAGAGACCAGACACACAATCACAATAACGTATTTTAGACCCTTGCAAGGGGGCATCTCGATGAAGTCGAGTTGCATCCTATTAAAGGGTCCTCCAGATCTCCCTACATGACTCATTGTAACTAGTGTTTTCTTTCCCACATTTTGTTGCTGACAGATTACACACCTTTGATTTGGTACCTCTGTAACAGCTTTGAATCTGTGATTGAACCAAGTTTGTTGACAGATATGCATCATGGCATGTCTCCCAACATGTGCAGGACCATGATAGTTCCTTGCCATAAGTGACAACAAACTTTCAGGTAGAACTGGTCCTACATCCGTGTATATCCACACTTCATCTTCCTGTCTTTGTGTACAACCCACTTTGATCCACCCATGTCTTTCTGTTTCTGGCACTTCAACCTGCAAAGCTTTTATTTCTTACCAGATTCCACAGTTGACAACATCAGCCTACATTCTGTGACATTAGTTTGCTCTTTTAATGGGTCCACATTGAAGATATAAGAATTTAGGGTGCAATAGTGCGTGATCTTGTCCGCATAGTAAGGTTACCGACCACTGCATAATCATTTGCCGGTCGATGGGCAGGGCACTTAACCACTGCAGTTTGTGCCGGCAGTTGTAATGACAGCAGTCCTTTTTTCACACTCTCTCCATTTCAGATGGGTGAACCTGAAGAGGTCATGATTCCATACTGAGACCACAACTGCCCAAAATCATGAACAACTCCAAAGCAGTATTGGCGGTTAATGATAACGGTGACCCTTAATTGTTCGTTAATGCTGCAAGCCCTGGTTAAATCAACCAGCTCAGCAACCTGAGCTGAATGCACTCCTTGCAACCATGAGGCTTCTACCACTCCCACAACAGTACAAATGGCATATGCAGCTCTCAAATTATCTCCTGCATCTCTCAAGCATGATCCATCTACACACAGCACATGATCTGACTCAGACAACGGAACATCCAGAATGTCAGTTCGAGGCTTGTGTACAGTTTCGTCACACCCAAACAGTCATGATCTGCCTCATCAATCACAACTTCATTATCTTGGTAAAGGCATCAGATCAGTGTAGCCAGATTCAAACTTTTTACATCGCACCAATGACACGTTCTCAGCACCCAAAATCACTTGCTCATACTTGGTCAATCGGCTACTTGTGAGATGTTACGTTTGAGTACCAGTAAGCAAAATCTCAATAGAAAGTGGCACATGCACTTTCAATATATGACCCATCAAAATGCTCTCACACTGTTCCAAACTCATGCATATAGCAGCAACAGATTTCAGACATCCAGGCAGCACTGCAGCTACCGAATCGAATGTAGCTGTGAAATATGCAACAGCACTGCGGCAGTTATATGCATCTGCGTTAAAACTGACAATGCGGGGGCGTGGCCAAGAAGCGAATAGAGTGAGACGTGTCCTACTGAGTCTCCACTCCATTTCGTCCTCCGAAAGCTACTAGTCCTGGCCAACAGGGTTGCTGCGTACCGCCGGACATACCGCCCAGCAGGGAAGCGACTGGAGGTGCCTTTGGGTGCAGAGAGGTGATCCCGCTGCTAACGGGGGACCCGTGATCTGCGATCTGGGTCAGTTGCAGCGAGAACCGCTGCCATCTTCATAGCGGAGCGGCCTGTCGGGGCACCCTGCGTCTGCCGACGCTGCACGAAGGGGTGAAATGCCTAGATCAGAGTGTCCCTGGAGTTGGGATATTACCGGTGGGGGTCCTTTCACCCACCCGGAAACCGACGCGGAGCCTGTGGACCCCGAGACCCCAGCAAGGCCTCCCCTTACAATGGTGGATCTGCGCCGGCGGGGGCGGCCGGACTCTGGATCCCTGACGCAGTGGGTCTGAGCACTAGTGTGAGCCTGCTATTGCCGGGCATAGGGGAGGCGCTGCGGCTTGCAGATTTCCCTTCGGCGTGGCTTTGGATTGACAAGCCTGCCGCATCCTCGGACAGAACATCGTTTTTGCTCTCCTGGAGTGGGGATCCTATAGGTGGTGGATTGAGCTGGAGCCCATCTCTAAACCCCACCCACTGGGGCTTGACACTGCGAACAGGCTGACGTTGTGGGCCCCGCTTGGTGAGTGAGAGACCAGGGCCTACCCTGTGGACCATGAAGCAACTCCACTGATGCCAAATGACACAGGCCTCGCTGTGAGGTGAGATGGCAGCGAGCCTCACTGATGCTTTTTGCTTCTAGTCTGCGGAGCCTTAACACCGCGCTTACCGTAGTGAGATCCTTGGTCATGTGTATAGGAGGCAATCAGTGACCGGACTCCCCCGTGGTCTTGGTTCCTGTGAGGGACTCTCCATCACATTAACACACATACTCAGCATTGAGCATTGGAGCAGATCCGCGACTGCTGCCCTTCAGCAGAACTAGGTCGGTGGGGACTGGCGAGTGGGGCTCTGAAGACCAACGGTAAGCCCCACATATGTTCCTATGGTCAAAGAGGTACTGCGAAAGCTGTGGGAAGACACTTGGACTTTAGGAGATAACTGTATCCCCTTGTGATCATCTGGAGGAGCAGGGGAATCTCTGGGGCATGGTGACATGTCTAACACCTCTGGGGACAGCGTGATTCCCCCTGCGCGAGCTCTGATCACTGGTAGCTGATCTAGTGGGGACACTCAAACCCCTTCCTGCTGCTTTTTATCCATGGCAGATATTAAACATTGTATATCGACCTATATTCACTGTTATTGAACTATTAGCTGAGGCATTCTCAAGCCCTGGGAGGATTCCTGCTTGGACTGACTGGGACGTGGTTCAAGGACAATCTCCAAACATGTATCCGAAAAACAAGGCCAGCAAGGACTCTGACCCTTCAGTGTTCAGGGACAACCCAGTAACTTCTCTGTGGTCCAATCCCAATTTACAATCACAGGCTGAATCTGCCTCTATGGACTCTACACCAGAGAAGCTCTATTCCAATACACCAATCACGCAGGCCTTCATGACCTCATTTCTCCAAGAGATTAAGGATGAAATCAGCTCTCTCCAGCATGACTTCAAAACTGGCCTACAGGTCATACGGAGAAAGGCCATAGAGATCGGTAGATGGGTGGATGATCTGAACGCACAATGGAGGCCAGCTCTGAGGACCATGGGAGCCTGTGGCGAAGGATGGCGGAACTTGAGGACCAAAACATTAGCCTACAACTCAAACAGGAAGACCTTGAAAATCGAAGTAGGCAAAACAACCTACGTATCAGGGGAGTCCCCTGGGGAGCAGAGGGCAAAGATATCATGGCCTTCACGGCAGACCTCCTAAAGGCCATTCGTGAGAATAAAGTAGCATCTCCACCCATGCTTGACAGAGCCCATCGGGTCCCTGGTTCCAGAAACTGACCCGATTTCATTTCCAACATTCTTACGCAGGTCCACTTCTTTGCCAAAAAATAAGCCATTCTGAGAAAGATTCAAGGGGTTAACACCCTCTCATACAACGGTTTCTCCGTTCAGATCTTTCAGGATCTAGCTCCTGCCACTCTGCGAAGGAGGAAGAACATCAAGCCCGTCACGGTAAAACTTTGGGACCTCAGCATCAAGTATCAGTGGGGTCATGCTTTTACTTTGCTGTTCGGCTGGGAGGGCAAGCGATGAGGTATGCGCTCATTGGGAGAAGCTAAGCAGCTCCTGCAGCTCCCATTAGACTCTGAGGGCAGAGACGTCCCTTCCCCGCGGGGGCGCCCTGGAGGTCCTCTGCCTCTGGATTGGACTACGGTCATGCCTCCTAAGTACAAGAGCTGCCTCAAGGAGCGGGAGTCCTCCCAGGTCAAGGAGGAAATCATCAGTCATATTCGATCTCTAAATGAATCTGCCCCGCCATCTAGATCACAGAATAATAAAGACTGGCTTAGACTTGGTGTTCACAACTCCATATGCTACTCACACTTAAATCAGTGATTTGGTATTGGGACACATCAATGGGACCTTTCTATCTACGATTATTTTAGTCCCTTCTTGGTTCAGAAGGGGGACGATCTCCTATGAGAGTCCATAATCAGTCCTGCAATGATGGACACTGTAGGGATAAATCTTTGGTCCCTGACCTTGTGTGTTGCGACGCTGGCTCCTCCGGAGGCAACCCAGTGGATGAGGTCTTCATAGCCGTTCTGCCATCACAGGCTGATGGAAACGGAGACCTACAAACTTACCTGCGGCTGCTACCTCCCACTTGCAGGGTCCCCTTGGAGAGTGACCCAGTTGGCCTTTCCCTGCTGGATGTTATTTGTTCCCTCTTTTTCCACCCCCATGTCACTGTTCCCTGGATGTGCTGCTGTGGGTGGGGTTGGGTATGTCTAGTGATGGCCTCGGAGCTGTGGGTGGCGTTGGGAGGTACTCTGCTGTTCCAATTTTTTTTAAGTGGGTTTCGTGTTGCTGTGTTCTGGTGTGATGCTCTGGGGATGGAGGACGTGCTTCCACAGAATTTCCTTCTTTCTACTGGGCTCACCATGATAACCATTCCAGAGACCCCCTAATGACTAACCCTTTAAAATTCCTTTCACTTAATGTCAAAGGTCTCAACTCTCCTAACAAGAAATGTCAAGTCTGGAGATATCTCTTCCAGCAAGATCCTTATGTTACTTTTCTTCAAGAGACCCACCTTCTATCTTCTGACACTCACCTTATGTCCCACCTCAGATATCCTACTCAACATGTGGCCTGCTCTTCTTCTAAAACTGAGGGGGGGCTATATTACTTAAGGCTGGTCGTACAGAAATATCCCCTCAGGCTATGAAAGATAAGGACGGGAGGTTTTTAAAAATACAAATGCATTAGGACACATGGCCCCTGACTCTCGTAAATATTCACGCTCCTAATCAAAATCAAGATGCATTTCTATGCTTACATCTATGTGATTTCGTAAAACCGGCCACAACGGCGACTATCATCAAGGGGATTTTAACCTTTTGTGGGACCCGGACTGGAATTGTACTGCACAGACCCATCAAAGCACTGGCGCCATGTATGCAGCTCTTAAAAACGTTATCACTGACTTAGGATTAGTTGATGCATGAGATACTTGCACCCTCACTCCAAAGTCTTCTAATTTTTTTCCAATGGACGTCTCTCATACTTACGCATTGATTATATTTTCCTTTCTCTTCCCCTACTGCGCTCACTTGTTGTTCCTGAGATATCGGACATTTCTGTCTCTGATCATGCCCATATCTCGGTTTCTTTACAGCCTTCCAATCCCCTTACTAGTGCTCAGCCCCGATGGAGGCTCCCTTCCCAGGTCCTCAGTGATACCGTTAATATAACAGATATTCGAAAAGAGATAGAGGCCTTTTTTATCACAAATAATGTCACTGACACTCCGGAGGCTGTCAGGTGGGATGCCTTTAAGGAAACCCTCCGGGGGGGTTATATCATCTATTGCGATTGCCCGGACTCGTGAAGCTCGCCTGTTAGAGTCCTCCCTCGCAGCGCATATCAAAACTTTAGTAAAGACCATCAACGTCCATCTATCCACAATAAACTGCAATTGGCCGAGCTACAGGGCCAATTACGCTTACACTGCACTAATAAGGCGGAAGAGCTTTTACTAGACCTTAAACAAAAATTCGTTGCAGGGGAAGATAAGGTTGAGGCGTGCCTGGCACCACTTCTCAGAGCCCAAACCACAAAGGCAAATATCTCCGGACTTAGATACCCAGATGGCACAATGGCCATATCAGAACCCGAAAAGGGCTCAACCCTCTCAAATTTTTATAGTGAACTTTACGCAAACGACCCCTGCTCCTCTGAGGCGATCAGTGACTTTCTCGCCTCTTGCCCCTGGGAACCTATAAGTCCCCACCATATGAAATTGATTGAAGAACCCATCTCACACGAAGAAATAGCGAAAGCCCTCAAGCAGCTTCCAATGGGTAAGACACCCGGTCCTGATGGCATTCTGGTGGCCTTTTATCGTGCTTTTTATCCGCAGCTTTGGGACCACCTGCTCCAGCTTAGCAGCTTTACAGGAACCACGGGTCTTACTCCAACAATGTCTGAAGTGGAAATAGTGCTCATCCTAAAGCCTGGAAAATACCCCTCTTTGCCTACCTCCTATCAACCTATTGCCCTATTAAATATGGATTATTATAAAAACAACAATGGTCCCATGCAACATAGAATAAAGCTTACCAATGAATACAGACACAATGAACTCTGTATTAAAGTGACTTGTCCAGCCGGACAGTGGTCAGAATGTATTTAATTAAAGCAACAAAATAAAGAGAGAATATCCTTCGACAGTCTCACGTTGTGGGGCACAAGCCTGTACCTCATTTAAACACAAACACTTTAGTACATTCAAAGTGAAAAGCAAAGGGCTTTTAGCAAAAAGCTTAAGCTGTTCTTCAAATCTTGATATGAACAGATATTTTGAAATGTGCCATTACATCAACAAGGTACACAATATATACACTGTGTAAGGCACAGAAATTGGTCGACGGCGTTTCGATCCCACTTTTAAATCAAAGGGATCATCATCAGGACATATGATATGTATACATAGTCCCGCAAAGACATGGGTCTCTTACGAATTCGGGAATCTTCCTTGATTCTAGAGGCAATTGTATCAGGAGAAGGCCTAGAAAACTGATCTGGTACAGAATTGGAACAACTCTGAGAATGAGTATTCGCACCATACTGGATAGGACACTTCGCAACCTTACTTACATTCCAGACCTTTCCATCTTGCGTGATAACAGAGTTTTAAAAAACATTCTTAACCTGAATGGGTCTACCATACTTGCTCACGCCCTTGCTAACAAAAGAAGGTTTCAGAATCTTGACCCAATCTCCCACAGCCAAACCATGCTCTCTTGCCTTCCACCTCTTGTTATACCACACAGCAGATTTATTCTGTTTAGAGGCAATTCTGTCCGCAATAACCTTGACATCCACAACATCCTCACAAACACCCTTACACTTCTCCTTGAACCACCAAGGACAAATAACAGAAGCTGGATCTCTTCCCTTAAGTAATTTGAATGGACTAACCTCCGTGGTGGTGTGAGGAGTTATGCGGTAATTCCAAAGTTTCTCTCTGAGAGCATTCAACCAATTACCCTTTTCCTTAATGGCATCAACAATAAAGTTCTTTAACACACGGTTGAATCGCTCGACTTGACCGTTCTCATGCGGTTCGTAGAGAGAAGTCCTAACATGTTTGATATTACAAAATTGTAAAAATGACTGCATTTCTGATGAGACTAATTGAACTCCGTTGTCTGACACCAAAACAGAAGGACAACCTTCTCTAGAAAATACTTCCTGAAAGAACAAAATAATTACCTCAGAAGTGATTTTTGACACAAATTTTACCTCTGGCCATTTTGAATGGCAATCGATAATTACAAGAGCAAAACGAGAAGACTCAGGTAAAATATTAAACGGACCAGAAATGTCAAAGGCAATTTTATTACACGGAAATTCAGGCCACACTACCGACTTAAGGGGTGGAACAACAATTTTCAACATCTTGTCCTTGTCACAACACTCACTGCATTCTCTAACCACACAATCTACAAACCTGTCCAAACCTGGCCACCAAAAGTTCAACCTAATAAGACGCTTCATGGCAGAGATTCCAGGATGGGTTTTATGCGCCAACTTGAGTATTAAATCTTGAACACCAACCGGTGGAACACACTTGTCACCTTTAAAGACTAAATTACCTTCACAGAACAATTCATCAGCAACATTAAAAAATGACACAATATCTTCTCTGATATTGGCTTTGCTGGGCCAACCTTCCAACAGGTATTTCCTTAAAGTAATTAACTTATCATCCTCTTCTTGACACTTGAACCAAAATTGTTCGGTAATATCTTGATACTGAGTATCAACAAAATCCTGCAAACTAGAAACAAAATCTACATCTTTACACCCACTAATGCTGTCAACCAAACTAAGACAAGGAAGACGTGATAGACAATCAGCTGTAACGTTTTTCTTTCCAGGTATATATTCCACCGTAAAGCTATATTCCTGTAGTTTTGATGTCAAACGTGCAATCCTCGCTGTAGAATTCCATCCTCCTCCCACTGATAGAATATGGACAAGGGGCTTGTGATCAGTTCTCAAAATGAACTTACTCCCCCAAATGTAGATCCTATAATGTTCAATAGCCCACACACATGACAGTAGCTCTCGCTCAATAACTGCATACCTGCGCTCTGTCTCACTCAGCGTCCTGGATGAAAAAGCAACATTCCACTCTGACACACCATCTGTTTGAGACAGCACACACCCCAATCCGTATAAAGTCGCATCCATGGTAATGATACACTTTTTCCCCATCCTAAAGGGTCTTAAAGTTGGTGAATTGACAATGTCCTTTTTTATCTCAGTAAAAGCCTTTTCTTGCTCTGTGTCCCAAACAAACTCATTCTTTTGCCTCAAAAGTTTCCTCAAGGGCTCCATTTTAGTAGCAAAATTAGCAACAAATTTGCTGTAATACTCACACATGCCCGAAAAGGACAGAAGCTGTTCCTTAGTACTAGGAGCTGGGGCATTAAGAATGGCTTCAACATTAGATTTCTTTGGAACCAAACCTTCCCCTGAAAGGGTATGCCCCCAATACTCCACTGATTTTCTAAACAAATTGCATTTATGTGCTTTAAGAGTGAGACCATAGTTTTGCAATCTAGAACATACTTCATCAAGGTGGGCAGAATGCTCAACATTATTTTTAGAAAAAATCAGAATGTCATCCTGAAAGCACTTAACAAAAGAATCGAGATCTCTAAAAATCTGAAACATTACACGCTGGAAAACAGAAGCGGCAGAAGCCAACCCAAACGGCATTCTTCTGTACTGGAAGAGACCCATGGGTGTAATAAAGGCAGTGAATGTTTTAGATTCTTATGTTAACTCTATTTGATGGTACGCTGACCTAAGATCCAAGGTAGAAAAGATCTGCGCACCATCAAAAAGAGAAACCAATTCATTGATATTTGGAAGCGGATGACAATCTATAACAATGTTTGAATTAAGAGCCCTCAAATCAATACAGACTCTCAACTTTTGGTCAGGTTTTCGTACGAGAACTATGGGTGAAACCCATTCAGATGACTCTATGGGTTCGATGATATTATCCTTCAAAATGTCATCCAACATATCCTTTAATTCAGATCTAACATTCAGAGGTACACCTCTCAATTTCTGCTTAACAGGAATAGCACCATCTTTTAACACTATTTTGTGTGCAAAGCCTTTCAACTTTCCTAGTTGATCGCAAAAGACTTTGTCAAATGTTTTACTTCAAAAAGAGGTAACATCCTCTTCCCCATCACTAATGCTATTAACCATCTCCTGGTCACTACAAAGCTCAATGGAATCCTTAGCTCGTGGATTCAATTTGATACCAAGTTCCCATTGATCTTGCCATCCGAGAACATTTACTTCCTTGAAAGCAATATATAGTTTGATATAAGCCGACCTACCTCTGAACGTCAAAGGCACATTCAAAAATCCCTCAATAGAAATATTGCTTCCATTAAAACGCTCAGCTAAAATATCAGATGGTTGTAATTTAGAAAAATCACATACATCATGTAACTTCTCATCGAAGTATAGTTTAGTAATAATGGTCCATGGGGACCCAGAATCTACCATCAATTCAACATCAATCCCAAAAATGTCAAACAGGAATTTAGGTGATTTCCTACTAGTCAAAACAATAGTACCACTTTGTATAATGGAAACAACATAGCCTCTAGTAACTTCTTGTGATGTGGTTTCAGAATTGTTAACAGAAGACACTTTAACAGGAGTAGGATAATTAGAAATAGAACGTGGTTGTCCTGCTCGCCCTTGTGTATTAAAACGTTTTTCCCTGCAGACATTGCCAAAGTGTCCCATTCTACCACATACATTGCAAGTTCTATTCAGGGCAGGACAATCTTGAAAAGAGTCAATGTGCGACTTATTGCCACACCTAAAACAAGAGACTGAGTTGCTGTTAAAATCAGGTTTCTTGTAATTACCACTTGAACCATTTTTAGTACCCGGATGTGTAGTAGTAAAATGTTTCCCTTCATTTCTGGGCTTAACTAAGCATACTTCTTCCTCAACATTAGTTTTATTGCTATTGGCACTCTGTTTATCTACAATATTCATCCACTTTTCAGACATCTCTGTAGACTTAGCAATAGCAATACTTTCTTCCAAACTTGGATCACCTAAGCACCATAATTTATCTTGGACCTTCTTATTCTTAACATGAACAATAATTTGGTCACGTATCATCTCATCAGCCATTGTACCAAAGTTACAACGTAAAGTTAATGCTCTTAAAGAAGTGAGGAAATCATCGAATGATTCATCCTGTTTCTGCGCCCTGGTGTAAAATTTAAAACGATTAAGAGCAATATTGGCAGTAGGTTTAAACCTTTTTTCCAGTCTAGCAAGAGCTTCAGAATAAACATTAAGGTTATCACCACTTCCAGAAGGAGGAGTAACCTGAGGCAAAGTTCTAAAAATGTCTTGCCCTTCTGAGCCTAAGCAATGCAACAATATACTTTTTTTTCTCTCCGCACCCATTCGCTCTCCATCAATGGCCCTCATGTAATTGAAAAATTCCTCCTTCCATCTTGCCCAAGGTAAAGGAGGATCACCCTTGATTTGTAAAAATTTTGCAGGAGGGTCAAATTGCATTTTAAATAACACAAATAAAAGCAACAATAAGAATATGCTAAAAATGTAAAACGAAAGTTCCTAAAATGTACTCTAAAGTAAATGTGCCTAAATATAAAATATTATAGTAAACACACTGTAAAACATTATAGCAAACATACTGTAAAATGTATAGTAACACAATAACAGGAGTCACTGTATCAAAGGAAGTTGAAATTTCTTCATGCGATGGTAAGAGAAAGTACCTTTGTAGTTGGGTGAAAACAAAGTGGTCCTAAAAGTCAGAAAACTGAATATTAGAAAGCGCTAAAATATACGAAGAAAGCGCTGAAGAATAAGGCAATAAATCGGCTTCTCCGTGTGAAATTGTAGATGTAGTCGTTGCTAGGTAACACAATGTTTGAAACAAAATGGAGGCCCGTTGTACGCAATGTCAGTGCGTAGGGCGTTACTTGCGCTGTGTGTCACGGTGGTAATCATGATGGCCAGACTGATGGTTCCTACAAGCAACCTACTACGCACATTTGCCTTAATGGAAGACCCAATGCCCCTATTCCGATCTAATGTGGCACTAGGCAGTGATGCCCGCTGTCCCCTCTATTGTTTGCACTAGTGGTGGAGGTAACAACCCCGAAACACGTGTCCAGGGACGGCCAACGCGACAGTGATTTTTGCTCAAGACTCTGGCAGAGGCGCACCCGCTGATGCTTCCTTCATGGACCACAATGCTTTGGGGTAACACGCTGGTAGGACAAGCAGTGTGCAACCAATTGGACTTTTGTTTATATTCAGGCTCCCTTGACCCGGTGGGGCTGACGAGCTCATGGTTACGCACGTGCGTGCCACGAGCGGTACCAGACCTGAGAACATTTTTCGGCAGCTTACGCAGCGACCCTACATACATGCCTATTCCCTGCTGATGAGAGGTAACAACCTCGAAACACATGTCCAGGGATGGCCAACGCGACAGTGATTTTTGCTCAAGACTCTGGCAGAGGCGCACCCGCTCATGCTTACTTCATGGACCACAATGCTTTGGGGTAACACGCTGGTAGGACGAGCAGTGTGCGACCAATTGGACTTTTGTTTATGTTCAGGCTCCCTTGAGCCGGTGAGGCTGACAAGCTCATGGTTACGCACCTGCATGCCACGAGCGGTACCGGACCTGGGAACATTTTTCGGCAGCCTACGCAGCGACTCTACATACATGTCTATTCCCTGCTGATGAGAGGTAACAACCTCGAAACACGTGTCCAGGGATGGCCAACGCGACTGTGATTTTTGCTCAAGACTCTGGCAGAGGCGCATCCGCTGATGCTTACTTCATGGACCACAATGCTTTGGGGTAACACGCTGGTAGGACGAGCAGTGTGCGACCAATTGGACTTTTGTTTATATTCAGGCTCCCTTGAGCCGGTGGGGCTGACAAGCTAATGGTTACGCACCTGCGTGCCACGAGCGGGACAGGACCTGAGAACAGTTTTTCGGCAGCCTACGCAGCGACCCTACATACATGCCTATTCCCTGCTGATGAGAGGAAACAACCTCGAAACACGTGTCCAGTGATTGCCAACGCAACAGTGATTTTTGCTCAAGACTCTAGCAGAGGCGCACCCGCTGTTGCTTACTTCATGGACCACAATGCTTTGGGGTAACACGCTGGTAGGACAAGCAGTGTGCGACCAATTGGACTTTTGTTTATATTCAGGCTCCCTTGAGCCGGTGAAGCTGACGAGCTCATGGTTACGCACCTGCGTGCCACGAGCGGTACCGGACCTGAGAACATTTTTCAGCAGCCTACGCAGCGACCCTACATACATGCCTAGTCCCTGCTGATGAGAGGTAACAACCTCGAAACATGTGTCCAGGAATGGCCAACGCAACAGTGATTTTTGCTCAAGACTCTGGCAGAGGCGCACCCGCTGATGCTTACTTCATGGACCACAATGCTTTGGGGTAACACGCTGGTAGGACGAGTAGTGTACGACCAATTGGTCTTTTGTTTACATTCAGGCTCCCTTGAGCAAGTGGGGCTGACGAGCTCAAGGTTACGCACCTGCGTGCCACGAGCGGTACCGGACCTGAGAACATTTTTTGGCAGCCTACGCAGCGACCCTACATACATGCCTATTCCCTGCTGATGAGAGGTAACAACCTCGAAACACGAGTCCAGGGATGGCCAACGCGACAGTGATTTTTGCTCAAGACTCTGGCAGAGGCGCATCCGCTGATGCTTACTTCATGGACCACAATGCTTTGGGGTAACACGCTGGTAGGACGAGTAGTGTACGACCAATTGGTCTTTTGTTTACATTCAGGCTCCCTTGAGCAAGTGGGGCTGACGAGCTCAAGGTTACGCACCTGCGTGCCACGAGCGGTACCGGACCTGAGAACATTTTTTGGCAGCCTACGCAGCGACCCTACATACATGCCTATTCCCTGCTGATGAGAGGTAACAACCTCGAAACACGAGTCCAGGGATGGCCAACGCGACAGTGATTTTTGCTCAAGACTCTGGCAGAGGCGCACCCGCTGATGCTTACTTCATGGACCACAATGCTTTGGGGTAACACACTGGTAGGCGAAGCAGTGTGCGACCAATTGGACTTTTGCTTACTCCAACAATGTCCGGTGGAAATAGTGCTCATCCTAAAGCTGGGAAAATACACCTCTTTGCCTACCTCCTATAAACCTATTGCCCTTTTAAATACGGACGCAAATAATTTTACCATGATCCTAGCAAACCACTTAGAGTCTCACCTCCCGGGTCTAATAGATCCAGATCAAGTGGGTTTCATTCATAACTGGTAAGGGGCTGATAACATTTGTCGGATAGCTCACCTTATTGACAAGACCCAGAAACATACTGGCTTACTTGGTGTCTCTGGACACTGAGAAGGCCTTTGATTGGGTGGATTGGCGCATTCTCAGGCAGGTCCTCCACAAAGTGGGGATAAGGCCTATCATGACGGCCAGACTGATGACTTCCTACAAGCAACCTACTACGCACATTTGCCTTAATGGAAGACCCACTGCCCCTATTCCGATCTACCGTGGTACTAGGCAGGGATGCCTGCTGTCCCCTCTTTTGTTTGCACTTGTGGTGGAGCTTCCAGCAATTGCAGCCTGGCGTGAACCTGCTATTTTGGACATTCCTATGGGAGGCTACAACCATAAAATCCCCCTTTTTGTGGACGTCCTTCTCGTATCACTATCCACCCCGTCCTCTGCTCTCCCAGCGCTTGCTACGCTCTTACGGTCTTTTGAGAGAGCTTACGGATCAATTTAGCTTAATCTCATGCCCTCAATCTTACTCTCCCAGTCTCGGAGGTACAGGACTTGCAAACTCAGATCCCTTTACAGTGGTCGGACAAGTCGATATGATACTTGGGATTAGATTTGACCCCCTCGCTTACATCTTGGACTTCAGCTAATTGGCCTCATTATTGAGGAGCCATCCGGGAAGAGTTACGGCAATGGCGGGGCCTACCTCTTGCATGGTTAGGAAGTCTCAATGCTGTCAAAATGTCGCTCCTCCCGAAGATATTATATTTATTTCAATCCCCCCCACTTCAATACCGCAAAATGACATCCTGTCTTTCCAACTTGTCTTTGTCAAGTTCATTTGGGGAAGTCCAGTCCACGCTTCTCCAATAAAATATTGATGTTGCCACGGGATCGGGGCGAGCTAGCATGCCCTAATCTCCTGGAATACTACTGTGCCTGTCACCTTCGCTATCTCTCGGAATGAGTAGTCAGAGAAAGTGAAAAACATTAGTTTCACTTGGACCGGGAGGTATCATGCAGTTCTCTATGGGACTTAGCTTGGCTGCCCTGGGGTGCTCACCCCCACAGCACATATATAGCCACACCCCCAAAAACGGTTCTTGGAATTTGGGATAAATTGGCGGTGTCTCGGGGACTAACCTCCTTCCCTTCTTCTAATACACCCATAGTTCGTAATCCCCTCTTACCCCATGCGCTTCAAACGCAATCCTTTAGTGCATGGACTGATGGCGAGTGTCGCGTAATTCAAGACTTATTTCAAGGCGATACACTTCTCACATTTGAGCGGTGCAAACAAGCATTTCACCTTACGGAGGGAGCTCAATTGCAATATTATCAAATTTGTCATTGGCTACACTCTCCAGCTTATACACAAGGAGCAACCAGACAACTTACTGCCTTTGAATCCTTGGTCCGTAAATTTGAGGGCACAAGGGGTTTAATTTCTCGCTCTTACGCAGTATTACAACATTCATAACGGCCTTCACCACATACATATCAAACACAATGGGGGACGGACCAGGCCAAGGAAGTCTCCCCAGCAAGCTGGGAGCAGTTATGGCGAGACATCCCGAAAATATATCACAGCACCTCCCAGAGGGAATCTGCATACAAGCTTATGATGCAATGGTACTTTACTCCAGTTCGTATACAACAGATGATACCAAAATTCCCCCTGACTTGTTGGATATGTCACGGTGCTAGGGGAGATTTTATCCATGTTTGGTGGTCTTGCCCCACTCTAACGATATTCTGGAAAGAGATTCTTTGTCACATCAAGGACACGGTGGGCTTCCCTATTCCTTCCTCTCCAATTATAACTTTGCTAGGCAATAGACCCTTAACTCTGACTGCCATGACACATTCACACTGGAGCTTGATATTACAAATGTTGGGAGCAGCGCGACAGTCCATAGCCTTATTCTGGAAGAAACGTAATCCTCCCCCTGTAGCAGCTTGGTTTCTTCGCCTGTGGCATGTTTTAGCCCTTGAACTCCTTTCCGCATGCATCAACCACACCAATGTCACATTTACTCACACCTGGCACCCATTAATTCAATATTTCTCCAAGACGGAACACTCCCGACTGGTTCCCCCTCGTTTATGAGCCCTACAATTATTTGAGGACGCCCTTGAATGCTATACTAGAGGTCAACAGCCGGTATCCGCAGCCTCATCGGAATAGTAGAAGAGTCTTTTATCTCCCCCTCCAAGAGGCCCCGGCTCCTCCACTCCGGGTACTCCAGGGACACCATCCCTCCCCCACTTCCCCCTTTTTTTTACCTTTGTGGGGTGTTGTTTCCCCCTTTATCTGTTGAACGTTTGAGATGTACTCCTTTATTCTCTCCAGGTTGGATATTAAGAATTCTCAGAGATAAACACAGGTATACCGCATTTCATATACTGAACTGAACAGTGATTACTCAGTCTTTTTAATAGTGTCAGACCCACGTGTATCTCTAAGCTTAAACGTACTTGCAGTGGGGCCTCTACAGCAGAGGCAATACTCTATTACATTCCCTGGTGGGACCGCACCACATATCTCTCCTTCGGTCTTCAGGCTTTTCCCACCTTTAGATTTGGGTTACAGTGTATTGTTTAAGTTTGGCAGAATCGCAATGCTTTATATTGCCACCTGTGATGGACATTGTCTTTAACTTCTTTGCTGTATGTCTCCGACTCGTTTGAATTTTTGTGTTCTCATTATATTCAATAAACAGATTTGAAATGTAAAAAAAAAACCTGACAATGCCCAGCCTTTGCGCTCACTGCCGAATAGGGTGAAACATTTGTTGAAGTCGGGCATTCCCAATGCTGGAGCTCGACATAAACTCTCTTGCAGTTTGTTAAAAGAGTGCATGCATTCATCATTCAGTGGAACTGGATCTAACATATTTTTGTGTATAAGTCTCGGAAGTGATTTTCCTGTTAAAGGGAAATTTGGAATCCATTGTCAGCAATAGCCAACCATTCCCAGGAACATGCAAACTTCTTTTTGTGTGCTAAGTGGATTCATCTTCAGAATGGTATTAATCCGGTCCTTTGACACGTTTCAGGCTCCTTTTCAATGTGATGTCCTAGATAAAGAATTTGTGGAAATTCTGCATTTGGCTTCAAAGTAATTTGTATTGGGGCCACTCCTCTGATCAAACGAAAATCTGTCCACCTGAATTCCCAATCATCATGTAACATAGATCAATTCCAAGGGTAAATCATCACTTGTTAATAGAGGAAATACCCCTCAGTTTCAGTGTTTAGTTTTGACATTTTGAATTCAATCTCTTCATCAACTCTATTCCCTTCGAAGTGCAATAAATGGAACAGTTTAGTTTGCACAACAGATCTCATCTCAAAAGATTTACTGGACTACAATCTCATATCATAAATTTGAGCAAATCCTCACATTACCCAATTTGTACCTTAACAGGCTCACTTACTGCGGTTGACATTGATCGATTAGAAACTCCTACAGCTTGGACTTTTTCTACTGAGAAGGGTAGGTTGGGAGCCTCCGCTGTACTCCGCAGTGGAACAGATAGCATCCGTGTTGACAAGGGATCACTGAAATTATATCGACCTCAAAAATATCGAGTTACCATAATATCGTTGATAAAATATCGATGGACAAAATATCGACTGGCTTTCTTTAAACAGGTAAGTACTAAAATATCGACTCTAAAATTTCGAGTTACTAAAATATAGACTGTAAAAATATCGTTTTTTTTAAATGTCTTTAAATTAAGTTAAAACTAATGTAATAATAAATATATTTATTATAAACTTACTTAAAATTATTAAAGTAATGTTATATTAATAAATATTTATTGTAAATTAAAAATATATATAAAAAAATAATACATATATATTTATATAAAAAATATTATTAAATAAACATATATAATATTTTTACTGTAGCATAGCAAAATGGTTAAAATTTATTGTAACAACTGTAGTGAATTCTACAGTAACTAAAGCGTTGGATAGCCTAGGGGTAAAATTTACTATTCCCACTCCAGTGGGTGCTACAGTAGGGAAAGCGTTGGATAGCGTAGGGGTAAAATTTACTATTCCCACTCCAGTGGGTGCAACAGTAGGGAAAGCGCTGGATAGCGTAGGGGTAAAAATAAGTATTCCCACTCCAGTGGGTGCAACAGTAGGGAAAGCGTTGGATAGCGTAGGGGTAAAAATTACTATTCCCACTCCAGTGGGTGCTACAGTAGGGAAAGCGCTGGATAGCGTAGGGGTAAAAATTACTATTCCCGCTCCAGTGGGTGCAACAGTAGGGAAAGCGTTAGATAGCGTATGGGTAAAAATTACTATTGTGATAGGGTCCGTCCAGCACTCTTGTTTTACACTTACTTTCTCTGTGGTTTAATCTCTTTCGTTGTTGTGCACTTTTCTGTTACCTTTAGTGTTTTAGTCTGAAAAACACTTCTTGAATATATTGCGAAAAGTGAGACACCGGGGGGTCCCAATGTCTAAATGGTAACACTCTGCACACTTTCACATGAACCACTTGGTTCTCCTCAGGTATACATGTATGCCAAAATAATGATGATCCATACTGTTTTCTTTGTTTCAATGATCTCTGTTTATTACTTCTTTATCATTCATTTAAATTCTTTCATTTCCAGGACAATTTTAGTTATCATCTCCCATTTACCCAATGCATTTCGGGTCTATGGTGACCCTTCTTCGGGGATCTCTAGTGAAAAAATCAAGAAAAAGTTGTAATCAGCCCTTGAACTTAGGTACATTTATACATTAACATTTAATCCACTTCGTTATCTAGTGTAAACAAACATCTATAGTTCACTAAATGACCTATTTTGACAAACGTTATCACTATTTACACCACAAGTCCTTGTTTGTATCAGCGCTAAAATGTCGAACACCAAAAACCATATAAACCTATAATAATGAAGCGCCATGAAAGAAAAGTGTAATAGCCATCGTTTCGCTATAAACTAAATGCTAAACCAAACAAAGTTTACCCTAACAAACATTCTGCTCCTGTCGCACGTTGTACTTACTGAGAAATGAAAAATGAAAAACGTCCCTCGCTTGCGTGCTCTCAACGAATCCGCTGTTTCCTAACAGTCTGTGTATCGCTATTTAAAGCTCTCTATTCTCTGATTGGCTCAATTAGCGATCACGTGATCGCGACATCGGACTGCTTAACAGTCCTTATTTTTAAACATGTGTTGGAAAAAACACTCACTAAGAACTTGCACCGCTATAAGAATTCTCTATTTGAGAGGAATCTATGTTAACGAACAAAAATTAAATCATAAAAGATTCCGAATCATCTTCACTCGATATTTTTAACACAATGTTTTAACAGTGCAGTATTGTTCAACATTTACTATTTGTTATTTGACTGAACTATCACATGGTGAAAACGACTCTGATAACAGTTATAAGGAAAAATCAAATAAATCGACTTTGGTGTCGGCCATTTTAGGTAGGGGAGTTCTCATTATCTTGGTTATGCAGGAAAATAAAATCGGCTTCACACAGTCTCTTTATAAAAAACAGGATAATTCTATCCTGTCATTGAGTCCATTTGGTTGTAGGCTGCCCATTTTCTTTATCCAGAAGTATTCTGATCTTAGTCTTGATTTATGTGTGTCTTTTTCAGGGTGATGTTTGATGACTTCCAGTATTGTGAAACGTAATTGTGCTACATTGTGTCCTGCTTCTAGCCAATGTGCTGCCAATGTGGATTTCAAATTTTTCAACCGGATATTACTTTTGTGTTCAGTTATTCTTACTTTAATTTTTCTCTCTGTCTGACCTATATACAATTTTCCACATGGACACTTGATTCCATAGATAACATTCTTCGTATCACAGGTTCCTGAGTGTAACAAGGTCACCTTTTTGCCTGTCATTGGATGTGTAAATAACTGTCCTGTCATTACGTTGTTACAATGAATGCAATTTTCGCACCTCTGCATGCCTTTGTGGTTAATTTCTTTTGGTGCATTCTTCTTTTTTAGCAGTTCTTTTAAATTCTTGGATCTGTTGTATGCAAACGTTATCCTATCGGCAAACAGTGGTTCTAGATCCGGTTCATTTGCTATAAGTACCCAATGTTTTTTCATGATGTTGACTATTTTTGCTGATTGTAAAGAATGTTTTAGGACACATACTGTTTTCTTTGTATCTCCTCTTTCTTTAGTGACTAGTAGAGACTCTCTCTGCATGTTCAAGACTTTGATTTTTGATCCTTCCAGTAGAGGTGTAGGATAGCCTCTTAATTTGTATTTTTGGATCTGTTTGTCGATGGTGGAGAGCAAATCTTGTGGGTCAGATGTGATCCTTTTTTGGCGAATGAATTGGGATATTGGAAGATGTTTCTTTAACGAAAAATGATGGAAACTTTCATAGTGTAAGCCACTGTTTCTGTCCGTTTCTTTTGTGTGTACACTGGTTCTCAGCTTATTCTGTTCAAGATGAATTTTTACATCTAGAAACGCCAATTCTTTCTGGTCCATTTGATGAGTGAATTTGATCCGGTCATGTACACAGTTCAATCTCTGGATGTTTTCGATCAGTGTTTCTTTTTCACCCTTCCATATTAGGAAGATATCATCGATGTATCTTTTAAAGACCATAAGTCCCGTTGACCAGTTTGTGTCTTGTATTATGTGGTCGTGCTCAAATTTGGCCATAAAGGTGTTTGCGTAGGACGGTGCCCCCGCAAAACCCATAGATGTTCCACTGCATTGTTCATAGAAGTCGCCTTCCCAATTGAAATAACTGTGTAGTAGAGCAAACTGTAATAGTTCAAGCATTAGAGTTTTTTCTCCTCCACGTATTTCATTGTTGAGTAAACACCATTCCATAGCTTCAATTCCCTCCCTATGTGGGATTGAAGTGTACAAGGCTGTCACATCAATAGAACATAACCATATCTCTTCATCATTTGGAATATTTATTGTAGATAGCATGTTCAAAAATGCGGTGGTGTCCTTTATGTATGTGCTCCATTTCTGGACTAAAGGCTGTAGGAACCAGTCTAGGTATTGACCCAGTGGTTCTGATAGTGATCCACAAGCTGAAACTATAGGTCTAAAAGGAGGTCTTATAGGGTCCTTATGCACCTTCGGGAGCATGTAAAATTGAGGTCTTCTAGGATGTTTAATCTGTAGGAATTGATATGTTTTCACTGTGATCCATTTCATCTCTAAGGCTTTGTCTAAAATGGTTTTAAGTGTCTTTCCAAAAGTTTCAGTTGGGTCTTGATCCAACTTATGGTAAATATTTACATCTTGCAGATGAGCTTGTACACTTTCTTTGTAGTAGGTAGTGTTCATTACTACTATCGCTCCTCCTTTATCCGCCTTCATTATGGTGATGTCGTTAGCATCTCTCAAAGTTTGTAAAACTTGCCATTCTTTTCTGGAGAAGTTAGTGGTAGCACCTCCTGAATACTTGATCTTTTGAATTTCAGTTGTTACAATCCGTTCGTATGCATCAATGGTTTTGTGTGAAGTGGGAGCACAAAATGTGCTTTTGGGTTTGAATTCCTTTAGCTCCATGTCTGGTCTTTCATTTGGTGGTAGATTATTGAAGAAGTTTTTAAGTCTTAGATTCCGTAGGAATTTGTAAATTGATATTTCTGTTTCTTGGGCATTCGATTTATATCTTGGAACAAACGTGAGACCTTTGTTTAATACTTTTGTTTGATCTTCCGTGAGTGTTTTATTTGATATGTTGATGACTAAGCCGGTTTCGGTTTCTTTGATCTCAGTTCTCTCTCTGCTACTGTTTCTTTGACTTGTGTCTTTTCTTTTTCCTTTTCCCCTCCTTGTTTTTGGAGCTCTGTTGTGCTCGTTGACGGTGCATTGTTTGCTGCCGGGCTGATCTCTAAAAAAGCAACTTTGTCTTGTTGATCCTTACGTCTGTCTTTAGATATTGGTCTCCTGCTTTGCACTGTGTCCGAATCCGATACCATGCTTTCTTGTGATGAACTCACATTGGTTTGTGGTTGTTGCCACTTCCTCTGATTATAAACTTCGGCCCAACTGTACACTTCTTCCAGTTTATAATCTATTGTGTCTCTTCGATATTTTTTAACTTTCCTCTCTTCAATTTCTTTCGCATATCTTTCAAGTTTTTTGTTGACTTCTTCCAGTGTAGCATCAAGTTCTTCAAATTGATTCAATTCAGTTTTTACTTTAGCTAGTTCTTCTTCAAGCGTTCTGAGTTCTTTTGCCAGCTCTTCCACTATCAGCAAAATGAGGTCCAAACTACATTTGTTCAAAATTTGATACCATTTTGTTAGGAAAGCCTTATTATTCCTGCATAACATAGGTTTAAGTGCTATTCTTAAGCCCCTAGGTATTCGTTGGTTCCTGTGGTAGTGTATCAAGGTTGTCGCGTGCAGTCTTTGATTTATCTCACGTTTGCTTACGTTTTCAAGTTGTTTTATCAGTTGCATTACCGTACTCGGTTGTGGGCTGAAAGCTCTAGTCTCCTTGATCAAACTATAAATGCCTTCTGTTTCTTCTGCGGTGTATACTAGGGTTTCCGCTTTGTTTGTGGTGATTTGAGCTATCTCTTCTAAATTCATCTTTGCGGTGCTTGGATGGAGGGTAGACTTGGTTTATAAATGTATCGTGATAGGGTCCGTCCAGCACTCTTGTTTTACACTTACTTTCTCAATTAATTTGTATTTCATGGACAATTATTAATTAATTAAACAATTTAATTAATTTACTTAATTAATTAATTAATTATTAAATTACTTCCCACCCTATCCCCCCATAAACTCACAACCCACTACTGAAAATAATTTACTACATATTAATTATTTATCAATTAATCAGTTATTATTAATTACCATTTATATTTTATTTAATTACCAATTATTAATTATTTTACAACTATTATTAATTTACATAATTATTTATTTTTAATTCCATTACTTCCCACCCTAATCCCCTATAAACCCACAACCCGCTACTGAAACTAATTTACTATAAATTAATTATTTATCAATTAATCAATTATTATTAATTACCAATTATTTTTTATTTAATTACCAATTATTATTTATTTTACAATTATTATTCATTTACATAATTAATTAATTATATTTCAATTACTTCCCACCCTATTCCCCTATAAACCCACTACCCGCTACAGATTTATATTACACAATTATTAAAAATGTGTAAAAACTTACCTTATTTTCCATTTTCTTTTGTCTATATTCTATCTAGTCGATATTATGTCTAGTCTATATTTTTGATTCGATATTTTTGCTATTAATATCGATATAACTCGATATTTTTGTAGTCTATATTATGTCTGGTCGATATTTTGTCTAGTCTATATTTTTTCCTCGATATTATGTCCAGTCTATATTTTGGATTCGATATTATGTCGGTTTACCGTTGACAAGAAACCAAATAGGTGTTCCATACACCTTGCCATCCACATAAGGACCACTCTGGTCTACCTCTAAGGATGCTCCAAGACCTCATTCCTCCTCTCCTCAAAGGCACCATCATTGGGACAAATCAGGGTCACTGTCATTAAGCTCTAACAAGCGGGGGCGTGGCTTGGCTGCAGTGCAGAATGGCTGCCTGAAACCGCAGCTCCGCCGATCGAGCTAATCAATCCGTTATTTATCGGCGACTCTGGTGTGGAGACTTGGACCCCTAGACCCCAGGAATGAGCGCGAGCCATAGGTACTGCCTGGCGAAAATCTGGGATCTGTAGTGTAAACTAGCGAGCAGTAATCACTGGCGTGTCGCGACCGGTGAGGAGGCCTGGTGCACTAGCAGAAGCCGGGGGCTGGCGTGAGACCACGGCCCGGAGAAGAGCGGCACGGCGGAGAAGCGGACTGCTGCACGGGTAGATCCTGCACCCCGGACTAATGAGACGAACCCCACCGTCGGAAATACCGACAGCCAAAGGCGCATACGGCACTACAAGTACTGCATAAAAGGGAGGCGGAATAAAGCGGTGAAGACCCTGCACTGCACTGCGTTCCGAGGAGCCGGACGGGCCACGGTGGATTCGCGGTAAGAGCCCAGGTCGCGGATTGTGGTGGTTGCTGGCCTGTGACCTAAGTTGGAGCCATGCCGGCGGGCGCAGTTTGCTATATGGCCCTACACTAACGAGGCAATTGCATATGCGCTGGGGCATCGAGACAGAGCCAGACCCCGGAAGATAGAAGATCAGGCGGCCATATTGGCTGGGGCAGTGGAGTTGTCGGTGGGTGCACACAACCGCCAACTCAGAGCAGGATAATACTTGAAGTCTGAAGCAGATACACTGGGGCTGAAATAAAAGCGGCGTTCTGACACAGCGTGGCACCCATGCGGACGGAGACACGATTAACTGCGGCATAGATCACATGCACACGGCGCCCGGGAAAAAGGCGCAAACATCCATTTTGTCTAGCACCCAGGCCGCGGTGGAGGTGAGCGGAGACAGAGTGTGTGTCATTAGACACATTAGAGGGCTGCATCACTGGGTACAGTGCGGAACAATACGAGTTGCTGCGCAGAGGGTTGCCTGAGATGTAAAAACTGCCCCGGGGCCACACCGAGGACACGTGTAAAAAGGTGGAGGTACCGTGCTACGCGGACAAAGGGGTGAATAGCCCTGCTGGCTGTTGGGTGCGCAAGACACTGCTGCTGAGCCCCATAGGAGACGTGTGTGAAGAGAACTACGACTAGACGCGACCCTTGAGATACGCTGCGGAGGCGTTGCCACACTCACATAAAAGCTGCATTGGTAAGCAACAATGGGCAAGCCGGACACGAGGCAACCAAGACTCACCTTTGATAAATCCAAACAGAAAGCAGCTGGACAAGAGCAGCAAGATGATGAAACGTCAAAGGAAGAACAAAGAGGCTCACAGGCAGCGGACATAAAATCCATGTTCCAGGACTTAAAAACGACCTTGCAGGGCATAGACCAGAAGATGGATGACCTGGCCGCACGCATGGACAGCATCACCAAAAGAATGGACAAACAGGAAGGGAGAGTCGGGGTGCTGGAAACGCGAGTGACCAAAACAGAAGAAAGCCAAACTGACATGGACAAAAAAGTGCGTGGCATTGACAAAGTGTTGGTGCTAATCCAACAAAAGAATGAGGACTTGGAGGCGCGCTCGAGGCGCAACAACGTCCACGTCACGGGCGTGGCGGAATCGACAGCTATTACCAGCATGGAACTGTATGTCGAGGGGATGATGAAGGATCTTTTTGGATCAGGGTTGTCACAGATGTTCCTGGTGGAAAGGGCACACAGGACATTGGGACCCAACCCAAACCAGGTGCGCCGCCAAGGCCCATCATAGCACGCGTCTTGAATTATAGGGACCGGGACACGATATTGCGCATGGCAAGAGACATGGAATATCTGCAATATAAGGGCAATCGCCTCGCAATATACCCGGACTTCACCATACAGGTACAAGCAGCTCGGAGGGAATTTATACCAGTGAAGAAGATCTTCCAGCAAATAGGTACTAAATATTCGCTGATCTATCCTGCAAAGCTTAGAGTACAGGGCCCAGGCAACCATCTTTCTTCGTGGACGCAAAAGCGGCTTTGCAATATGCGAAACAACTGGCAAAAGACCAAAAGAATCAGGCGTACTCAAAGGAACCGGAATCGCAGGAGAGACTAAGTGACATTGAGTGAATGCTGGAGGTATGGTTCAGACATTGCACTGTGATTAAATTGTAACAGCCGGAAAGGGGCCAGTATGCCTGACTGGGGTACTGAAAGTTAACCATGGGTGGAGGGGAGAATATGCAAATATACCCGCATGGGGGAGGGGGGGGGTGGGGGGTCCTCGACCACTCACATTCGGGCCAGCACTCGATCACCCTGGCAAAAGTAAAGGGTCAGTAGAAACCAACCTGCGTACCCCAGGGGATGATTCCCATTACTTGGTTACTGAGAAAGACTTTTGATACCGTTCCGGTAATTGGGGGGGGAGCAGGGGGGGAATTGCACAAGATAAAATTGGGGTGTTGGAGCGGACGGGGACTGCGATGACTCAAGTTTGGGGTGTTATGATGTTGTATGTTTGTTTTCAAGCGATATGTCAAATGAAGTGAGTAGTTGCGCTGAGCCAGATGCTGGGGAACCCATGTTGCCCGGTCGGCAACAACATCATGCAATGCACTATGGCTGTTTAGACGCGATAAAGCAAGCGAGACCGTTAAGATGTGCCACACTACTCACATGGCGGCGGGAGCATGGGAAGTTGTATGGATATGATAAGGTGTGGGGAACATATATCTCACTAATGCAGACGTGAAGCACATAAAATGTCTCACCTGGAATGTGAGAGGCATGAATGACAGACGAAAGGCCAGATTGGTGCAAGCTTTCCTACTCAGAAAGGAGATAGATATATGCTTCCTGCAAGAGACCCACCTAACTGCTAATGCCACACACTTGCTCAGACACAATAGGTGGGGTGAGATTGTACATGCATCATATTCTAACTACTCACGTGGGGTGGCGATAATGGTAAAAAGAGGTTTACAATGGAAAACATCTGAGGAAGTCAGAGATGAGGGAGGCAGATACATACTGCTGGTGGGGACGTTATGTGGTATGAGAATAGTATTGGTGAATGTCTATGGCCCAAATGACGATAGCCCCGATTTTTACTGTGATCTATGGCATAAGATTCAGGCTCGTGGCCCGGCCGCGATTATGTGGGGGGGGATTACAATGTTGTACTCTCGGACACCATGGACAGGCAAGGGGCAGTCAGAGAACACCACCCTAGGGCAGCAGAAGCGCTAGGCGATATCATAACAGATGCACAATTGGTAGATTCATGGTGGACGTTACACCCCGGGGTTTGTGAGGGTACATGCTTAACGATACATAGGGCTGCATGGTCCAGGCTGGACTATTGGCTACTGTCCAGGGACATCCACGCTCTGGCAACTGAGGTAACACACTTGCCAAGGTCATTGTCTGATCATGCCCCGGTCTGCCTGACACTGACTACGCCATCACAATAAGTCCAACCGTTTAGTTGGAGGTTCCCTTCCCGGGCACTGCGAGACCAGGTCTTTAAGCAGGAGCTGAGAGGAAAATTGGAGGAGTACTTTGAGCTCAATGAGGGTTCAGTAGATTCACCGGGCACACTGTGGGAGGCTTGCAAGGTGGTGACGAGAGGGTACTGCATGTCACTGAAAACAGGGGTACTAAGAGCAATAAGAGACACCTTAAGCAAATTAGAGGTGGAACTAGCTACGCTTGAATCAGCATTAGCAGAGGCACCAACAGATAGACTACGTGCAGAGTTCAGAATGAAACTTAATCAATATCAGGAAGAGGCGGACAGGGAAGTGGCGTATCTGGCTAAAGACAGTCAGGCTAGACGATATGGGGAAGGCGACCGAGCTGGGCGCACACTGGCGAACATGCTACGAGCGCCAAGAGGGATGGACTATGTCTTGGAACTCAGGGATGCAGAAGGCGAAACGGTCAGAGAGCCCCAGGCCATACTTGAATCCATGACAAATTACTATAGGACACTATACACTTCCAGGTTGACGCCAGATGACCAGGTCCTAACAGACTATCTGGGCACTATAGCCTTAGCGTGGTTTAACGATGGGGCCAGACAGTATATGGATTTACCGTTTACACAAGATGACATAAGAGCGATAATATCTGGCCTGCCGCTAGGCAAAGCACCTGGCCCTGATGGGCTGACGGCAGACTTCTATAAAGAATATGCAGACATCCTGGTCCCTAGGCTGCACAGGGTCTTTGAGGAAGCAGTTGAATCGGGCATACTCCCACAATCGATGCGCGAAGCGATGATAATCATGCTACTTAAGCCCGATAAAGACCCCACTAACCCGGATTCTTATCGCCCACTTTTGCTAATAAATTTAGATGCCAAAATATATGCGAAGTTGCTTGCAGACCGACTTAAATACATGTTGCCGCACATAGCGCTCTCCGATCAATCAGGATTTGTATTGGAGAGGTCCACTTCGCATAATTTAAGGGTACTTTTTGAACTCCTGCACTACCTGGACCCTAAGGTGCAAGCCGCAGCCGCATTATTGGATGCGACAAAAGCATTTGATTCCCTTGAGTGGAAATTCCTGCTTACACTTTTTACCCGTATGGGATTCAGTCCGCTGTTTGCTAAAAGAATCGGCATACTCTATAACACCCCGACCGCCAGAGTGGGGTGAATGGACAGATTTCAGCTCCTATCTCTATTACCAGAGGGACTAGACAGGGGTGCCCACTGTCACCATTATTGTTTGCTATTGCGACTGAACCACTTGCAGCACGCATGAGACAACACCATGCTCAGAGTAGCATTGGCTTCAAGTCACGCGACCTACTCATATCCATGTACGCCAACGATGTTACCATATACATGGTGAATCCGGCAGAGAATTTTGACCCGCTGATGAGGGAGGTAGTGCGATACAGTGGTCTCACTGGTATAAATATAAACTGGTCGAAATCAACGATGCTGCCATTTACTGACGGCACAAATAAATGTCACACTGAATTCCCAATAGATTGGGTTGAGGATGAAGTCAAATACCTAGGAATAAAAATAAGCCGCTCTATCCAGGAAATATGGCTGTCGAATTTCGGGGTGGCCATGGATTGGCTCGAAAGCAAAGTGGAGAAATGGAAAAAAACTGCTGCTGTCTTTGACGGGCCGCATAGCTATTACAAAGATGGTGGTGATCCCCAAATTTCTTTATTTATTTGTAAACATCCCCTTGCCTTTAACATTGGCGTTTTTTCGCCGGCTTAGGTCTGCTATAATTGCACTGGTTTGGGCAGGCAGGCAGCCCAGAGTGGCCTGGAATCTCCTTACACTACCCTTCCACCAAGGAGGTCTGGCAGCCCCAGATTTTGAGCTGTATGCATATAGTGCACAGGCCCAATACTTACATTACTGCCAACACCCGATCCCTTACCAGCCTCACGTGGCAATAGAGACTGATGTGGCGTCACCCTGTCCCCTAAAGACAGCGGCGTACCAGAAATACGAACGGTCAAGGGAAGACATTGACACTGTAGAGATGGTGCGCTGGGCATGGTCGAACATTGCAAAAAGAGCGGGTATAAATGAACTGTATGCCCCGAATATGCCATTGGAGGGCAATGCACTGCTGGGACCATTGACGGACGCGGCGGTAGTACGGAGGGCGCATGACTGTGGCCTAAAGGTAGCAGGCGATCTGTATCCAGACGACATCTTCCTTACACTACAAAACATGGCTACATCGCCTGAGCCGACGGCCTCAGAGCTACTACTATACTATCAACTGAGGGCGGCATGTAAACACCGGTACCCTATGTTCCCTGAGGCCCCACCATTGTTGGCAGCACTGGAAGAAATACTTTCGAATAACTCCTCGCACAAACTGATAACACGCATCTATAGGGCTACACAGAATGCAACACCTGTTCCGCACGTAGACTCGAGATTGCAGTGGGAGGTAGAAGCAGGCATTAGTATCACAGAAAAACAATGGACATTTTGCTGCACACAACTTGAACATCTATCGCCTAATTATAGATTGCGGCTCATACATTTTAACTACTTACACAGAACGTACCGCACACCCAAACAGCTTTTTAAAATGGGTCTGCAGGCGGATGCGACCTGTTGGAGATGTGGCGAGAGAGAGGCTACGTTCTATCACCTAGCTTGGATATGTGGACCAATACAAAGATTTTGGGAGACAGTCTTCCGTACCATAGGGCAGATAGTAGGTACAGCTATGGGCCCGCTAGTAGCACTCCTGGGATTTTTAATGCAAGTGCCAAGTGCATCCCGGAGGTTGGTGGCTCTTCTTTTGTTGCTGGCCAAGCGGCAAATAGAGATACACTGGAAGCAAAAGGCTCCGCTGAAAATATCAAATTCGGTAAAATCAGCAATGAACTGCAAGGACCAACTGGCTGCCTACTGGGACATGATGCCGCAGCTTTCAAGGCCGGCGGACATATGGCAACCATTGGAGGACTGGCTGGCTGGGGCGGAAGCGAATGACAGTGATTGAGGTGTGCAGAGTAGGTTAGTCTGAGGTATGTGTGTGTATGAAACATGGTGCTTAACCAGCCATACGGAACAGCGGACAATGGTATACGTATTCGTGTACGTTCATTCTGGGCAATGCTCGCTATTCTACGACACTCGCTTACAGTTGTTTTTGTTGGTAATTAAGTTATATACAAAGGATGAGAACTTGCACAAGTGCACGTCATGAACCTGCATCAGCGGGGTAACGCTACGTAAGCAAGCTGCCTGCCTCCGGGATGTTGGCTGAGTAGCAGTGTACACATTGATAAGAACAATAAAGGTTTTGAAAATCAAAAAAAACAACAACAAAAAAACCTCTAACAAGTATTGCTGAGTAACATTTGGATTTGTTTCAACTTGGTCATTAGTATGGAATCCCATATTCACATTATATTTTTGAACTTGACGTTTCATGTGTGGTATAGGAGCTTTTGGCATATTTAAATTAATCATTTTCTGTCTTTGAGTCTCCTGATTCTGCATCATGTCATCTGCTTGGGACTATGTATTTATACCCAAAGATATCTATCCATTCACCTGATTTTGTGGGTTAAATCTACACTCGCGCTTCCAATGCCCGAACTTGCCGCAAATATGGCACGTATTGATCTTTCTCAACATTTCTTTTGAAGTCGATCTACCTCAGACTTGAGTTGTTGTATTCTAATGTTGTCCACCTGCCACTCCTCGCATACCTGTATTCACTTGACCATTTCTCCATACAACAACCATATAACCTTTCTTTGCTACCTTCATCTGAGCCAATATTAACTTTTGTTTTAATCTATTGTGCTTGGAATCCACTTCATCTCCACAATATTTTGCATATTGAAGAATCTCATCTATGGGTTTTCTCTGCCAACAAATCAAATGCAGTTGTATCATGGCACTTATCTCAGGCCTCAATCCATACACTAATCGATATACTAAATGTCCCATATCCTTTCTGGACACGTTTTCCATTCCACTGTACTGCTTAAATGCCTGCAAAAGTCTTTCATAATACTCATGCACTGTCTCTTGTGTTGTTCTGTCACTCTTTACCCAATCAGTTTCCTTTGGAGAAATTTTCCCTTTCAAGTAAATAATGACCTCAATATATTTTCTTATTACCTCGGGTGACGGTGCACCAGTTCTCGGATCTCTTGCAGGTTGTATTTCTGGCCAATCTACAGCAATTTTACATTCAATCCATAAGTCACTTGGAAACACAATGTCAAACAAAGTATGCAAATCTTTTAATAAAACCTTCGAAACTTTCACAAACCTCTCGACTTGTCTATGTCATTCAACAGGTTTTTCTCGTAATTTTGGGAAATCATTTGTAAAGGACTGTATGTCATGTCTAGTCCATGGAACATGAACATTACCTCCTCCTGGCACTTCTATCATTGTAAATATTTTCCTTTCTTAATTTTCTGTCTCGCCCTCAAACATTAGGTACATTGGCATAGCCAATTTCTTTGTTTCCTTCTTTTTAGCCCATCTGCCTTTCCATCTCTCCAACTCACTCCATTTCCGGAGGGTTGCCAATAACTCTTTAATCTGTAATTTTTTACCTGAGGGTTTTAAACTCCCCCTATCCTTAACACTGAAATCCAATCGATAAGACTTTTGTAATGTTTTTTGATTTTCGAATGTCCACCCCATATTTCTGCGCAACATCAGCCAATTTTTCATGTGTATATCTAGCTCTCCTGGTAATTTCTTTACATACAAATAACAATTCATCATTCCAATAACTAAGGATTCTTCTGGGACTGGTGTGGCATAGTGGTTTAACGCCGCTCTTGCCTAGCTGTCTGTTTCTCTGTGACAATATGGAATGTTCCTAGGTCACAGAGAGAGGGCCAGCGCGCAGGGAGTTATGATAGTTACTGGGAGTTATGGTCAAGCAGTGTGACGGATTTGTTGTGAGTCTTGAATGGGGTGTTAATAAAGACTATCCTTACCTGCTTACTGGGGTTCTTCATATACCGGACACCTCATTTTGGCGACGCAGGACGGGATCAGGAAGGTAGATAACACCCCAAAAAGATGGAGCTCGCAGGAGGTCGACTGGCAAGCTTCAAAGCTCACTGTGGTTTTGAGCGGTTCTATCAGAAGCAGGTCTGACACACTTGAGGCGTGAGGAGAGATACACCGGTATCCGCCAAACAGAAAGAGAACCCTGTTGTGTTGGTGCTGTGCGATAAGCGGTAATGTTTTCCTCACTGCGTCCAGTCAGCTTTGGCTGCGCAACGCTCTCAGTGGTCACTTCTGAGCGTCTAATCATTGCGCAAGTACTTTAAGATGATTTTCATTCGTCCAATCTGATAACATAATTCGTTGGCACTCAGAGGTGTCTGGCGACTTCTGTCTTCAAGGGTCGTGGTAGGGAGTGGGTGGGAACGTCCACTTCCTGGATTACAAGCCGTCGACCAGTACAAGGGAATGTTTCTTCGCCCCCCCAGTGGTGCTGGAGGGTTGTGCTAAAGCGGAGGAACATCTGTTCGCCCTTTGCTCGTTTGGTGTTTTTAAGCCAATTTCTACGAGAGCAAGCAGTTGGTGAGTCAAGGGGAATGTCCCTTCGCCCCATTGATTAGGTAAAATAACCAACAATTGGTGGAACATACTTTTGCTCTCTACTTGGCAATTTTTGGTCAGTTTCAGTTGTAGGTACCTGTTTTAGTACTCAGCATAGGTACTGTGTTTCTTCGAGCATTCCAGAGGAACTAGTATGTGCTAACTTGCTCATGTTGGTCATTTTGACTAGTACATTTGACAGTCATTTGGACTAGTACATTTAACTTGTCATTCCAGTTTTCTGGGGGGGGGGTTCTTTGCTTGGAGACATTTTACAGAATTTTACAACCATTTATTGTATGAATGATGTTCTTTTGTTGAAGTGGTGTTTTGTGGGTATTGTGTTTGTAACCTTTTGTTATAGGGGGAGAAGAGAAGGGATAAAACACTGTTTTTAAGGCTCACTGAAACAAGTTTGGGTTTTACATTCATCATTCACATCAACCTTGGGGTGCTAGGAAATATTGATAGTACTGCAAGTAATATGCAGAACATTACAACGGTTCCTTTCTTCTTGCCAACACCTGGGGAGCTGTCACCAAATGGTCCAAGTAGAAGAGGCATTTTTAAATTATGCAAGGGTGAAGGGTACTAACCTGAGCGCTGAAAGGAAGCATGCTTTATTACTGCATTGTTTAGGTGCAGAAGGACAGGAGTGCTAGATGATTTGTCAGAACTTCCTCATGTGGAAGCAAGGGACTTGAATGAATTTGAGATAGTATTAGCCAAACTGGATCATCATTATCTACCCCGTATTAGTATGATTTTAGAGATGTACTATTTTGGCATGCGAGTGCAAGGTCAGTTGAGGTGTATGTTACTAGTTTGAGGAAGTTAGCCTCTAATTGAAAGTTTGGTGGCTCAACAGAAAAAAGGATTAGAGATCAATTTGTGTTGCATTGCAATAATGACAAAGTCTGTGAGGAACTTTGGATGAAGAACGAACCACCTTTGGAAGAGGTGCTAATAGTTGCAAAATGGGTGGAGAACATGTTGAAGTGTGTTAGTGAACTTAGAGTTGATAAAAATATATGTGTCCTGTCATGGTGATGATTTGTTGAGATGGGCATATCAGACAGATTTAGGCGTGAGTGTACATCCAAACAAAATTCCACAAGTAAGGGTGAACACAGTTAACAGTGGGACAAACAGTTTCGTAAAGGAGTTCAGTAGCCTGTTTCAGGATAACTTGGGAAGACTAGTTGGGTACAACACAAAATTAGATTAAGGGATGGAGCCAGACCTTACGTTGCCAAAGTCAGGAGTATTCCCTTATAGATGCAATCTGCTTCAGCTGACGAACTAGAAAGATTGTTTAAGTGTGGAGTCATTGAGGTCTCGGAAGCAACAGAATGGCTAGCCCCAATTGTTGTCGCACCAAAAGGGAATGGAGACATACGCCTTTATGTAGACCTTAGAGCGTTGAACAAAGAGGTGATAGTTGATAAATTTCCCCTTCCTAACATTAAGGAAATGATAACGTTTTCAGGGGTGAAAATATTCAGTACTCTTGATTTAGTCTCGGCCTATCATCAGATAGAACTGGATGAAAGTTTTCAGGATCTTACGGCATTCACTACACCATTTGGTATCTATTGTTTCAAAAGAATGCCGTTTGGTCTAATTTCTGCAGCAGCTGTTTTCCAAAGAACAATTGCCAATCTCCTGCAGGGAGAGCCTGGAGTGAAGTGCTACCAGGATGACATTCTGATTTTTGGTGCTGAAAATTCGGAACATGATCGGTGTGTAAGAGGGGTGCTCAGCAGATTACAAGATACTGGACTCACACTTAAGGCTGAAAAATGCAGGTTAGGTGTGATTGAAGTAAGCTACCTTAGTTAATCTAATCTCAGGTGCTGGAATCAAATTTAGAAAAGAACTGGTTGATACTATCAAGTCCCTACAATAACCTCAAACTAAGGAAGAGCTCTCTTCTTTTCTGGGCATGGTGGAATACTACAGCAGGTTTATCCAGGATTTTGCTTCTCAAACATACACCAACTCTTAAAAAAGAAAACAGATTTTATATGAGATAGTTCATGCAAAGTGGAGTTCGATAAAATAAAACTGGAACTGAACATTGAAACTTCACTACAGGCAAATGATCCTCTAATTTCACCAAAGTGACTTAAGTGCGAAAGGTTTGGGAGCCATAATAATTCAAGACAGAGGTGGGAAAGAAGAATTATTTGCATGTGTGTCACTCTGTCTTAGAGATACTGAATACGACTATTCGTTCATCAAAAGGAAATCCCTTGCTGTCCACTTGGCCATTAACAGATTTAGACAATTCATGTGGGGAATCATATTCATGGTTCAGACGGATCATAAGCCACTAGTAGAAGCATTTTCAAAAAAAGTTCTTGATGCTATTTCTTCACTCAAAAGGAGATGGGTGGTGAACTTACAGAAGTATTGTTTCAATATACAATATGTCCCAGGAGTAAGTAATTTCTCAGCAAATTGCTTATCCTGAAAAGTGAATGCTGATGAGTTGGAGGCAAACAGTAAAGAGGAACAGGATGAGGAAGAAGTGGTTAGGGTATGTGAAGTCACGTAAGGCATCATTAATGAGTGTGAGTGGTTATCTGAACTTCAACTTGATTTTGAACTGAACTACGTGATACAAGCATTAGGCTTTGGTAGGCTTAACATTTCAGGTTTAGTTGTGTACTGGAGCAAGATTTTACACAAATTAGTGATAGACAAGGGATTCCTTTCGAGAGGCATGAGGCTCATTCCTCCTAAGAAGTTGAGGGATAGAGTTTTACAGATGGCTCATGAGGGCATAGTGAAAACTAAGTGTTGGGTCAGCAGAGATTTTTGGTGGTCTGGTCTAGATCATGACGTAGAGCATATGGTGAGGTGTTGCGTTGAATGTAATAATTCAGACAAAGGGTTAAAAACTAGTCACACTCCCATGGTGTTTAGGAATGTATCTAAATATCCCTGGGATGAAGTGGCAATGGATATTTTGGGCCCTGTAAGAGGCTAACATGCAACGCCATATGTGCTAATATTGATGGATTTATACTCTAGATGGGTTGAAGTGTCATTTGTGCAAGACATATCTTCTGGGGCCATCATAACATTTTTGGAGAACATATTTAGGCGTGATAGTTTTCTATGATTTCTTCTCACAGATAATGCTCAAAAGACACAGAATGGTTTCTCAAGAGTTGTGGAATAACCCACAAAACATCAGCTTTATACCATCCAGAAACTAATGGTACAGTTGAAAGAGTCATCAAAACTTTAAAAGAAGGCATACAGTTAGCGAGAGCGAATGTTTCCAATCAAAAACCTAATTGTCCAATAGGTTATCTGCCTATCGTTTTGCACCATATTCAAGTACTGGCAAATCCCCTTTCAAGTTCTTTAAAGGGAGAGTTCCTTCTACCACAATGTGTCCAGGTTGGATACATTGGAAACAAAGCTGTGTGGACAATTCACTGGGAAAGTGGAGAGAAAAGGAGATTTCAGTGCAGGTCAGGAGGAAAGAATTGTTTGATAAAGATAAGAAAGTAAAGGAGGTAACACTATAAGTAGGTGATTTTGTGAAAATTAGAGCTCCCAAAGGTTGTGCTGATTGGTCTAAGTTCACAAGGAGATTAGAAGTGGTCAAGTGTTTCAAGAATACTGTCAAAACACATGATGGCCAAGTGTGGAACAAAAACTGAATAGTTGTTGTGGATCCTTTACAAAATCCTCAGTTCACGATGAGCTTGGTTCCTGTATGTTCCAGTGGTAACGTGCAGTGTTCAGCCATGGATGAGTCACACAACAGTGGGCTGGTCTCTTAGAGAAGGAGTATTAGAGAAACCCGGAGACCTGCCTATCTCAAAGATTTTATAGTGTAATGGCTCAAGTGGAATCAGGTCATGTGTATGTATTTATTGATTTGCTTTTATGCTTATTTCTAACATGTATTCCTTACAGTTTTATCATCTCTCTCCCTTGTTATGTTTGATTTGGATGGTTCTTTCCATTTTCAGTTCTATTGTGTTTAGTGGGAGGGAGAAGTGTGGCATAGTGGTTTATCGCCTCTCTTGCCTAGCTGTCTGTTTCTCTGTGACCATATGGAAAGTTCCTATGTCACAGAGAGAGGGACAAGAGGCAGGGAATTATGACAGTTACTGGTCAAGCAGTGTGATGATGTGTTGTGAGTCTTGGATGGAGTGTTAATAAAGACTATCCTTACCTGCTTACTGGTGTTCTTCATATACGCGACAAGTAAACGGGTTATTCCCAAAATAATTTCTTCCAACTCCACTTTAAGTTTTGCTACATGAAGTGATTCTTCATTTGGGCTTTTCGCCACTGATGGTCCCTGATTTCCAATGCTTTTGTCAAAAGTAAAAGGTGCTATATCCATAATCCAATCATCAAGTTCCTGTGGGGTAGGCCCTATCTGTCTATCTGATATATTCTCTTACGACCCTCCGCTAGCTTCCTTCGCTAGCGGGGTTAACGTGTTTCGGAACATTTGTAAAGTTCTTCCTACCATGGGTTGTGATTTTTGACTAGGAGCCTCTATATTTCTTTCTATGATACCTGATGTTGATATTGGAATCCCTTGATTGTGTAATACATTATTTTGGGCTGTCTCTACACCAATTCTTGGTTCTTTTCCTCAATGAGAAGAGTCACCATTTAAATTAATCGACTTGTGATTTATTTGCTCCCTGCTCAATTCTTGTGGAATAATGTTTGCTCCTCCCAAATTCAGACGGAACTGCCAAAGAATGTGCCTATTGTCCTCCACCCCCTGATTGATATGAAGGTATCACAGGTCCTATAGTTACTGGAATGGAAAGGGTATCAGGAGCATTTGTATCATAGGGTTATTAAATCCTGCATCTCTAGGAGTTTGTTCTTCACTCAAGAAAGGATTACTAGGATTCAATCTATTTGGCAATGAAGGTGAATCTGGTTGAGTTGCCACACAGGGAATTCATCCTGTTTGAGTTTGCTCTTCATTATATGGTGGAGGTCGTTTAATCAATAATTCACTCTGAAACTCATCATCAATCTGGTTATCACTCTCATCTGTTAGTGTTAATGTTTTAGGGTTCTTAGGATTTATTTTCTTTTCTTTACATTTTTCTCTTTCACTCTTTTCTGCAATTAATACAGGGTACATTTGTGCTCCCTCTGCAATATTCTTTCTCCACATTTTCTGTTGAGAATCCTACTTACCCTCTACATATCTATTTAAAGTGTTCTTGTATCTTCCATGATATATCTGTTTTTCCTTCTGATGGGCAACATGTTCACATTCTCCGAGGGTTTCGAATTACATTGGTCTCAGAGGAGGTTTAATAGCATTCATCTGTCTCCTACAATTTTCAAGGATTCATACATTGAATGTACCATATTTAGGAAAAGCTAAAGGTCCATCTTTCCCAGTACACTTCATCCAATTTTCTAACCATGTGCATGTAAGGTAACCTTTCTCTAGGGTCATATATAAAGCAGGCGTGCCATCGGGTGGTATCAGTACCCCATCTCTAGTTGGTACAGGCACATCTTCATGTATAAATGTTATTATACTCTTCAAAATGTTCATGATTCTGAGTAAATCTCTTGAATGCCCTTTACAAATTATTTCACTCGATTTTTCAAGAAACGCTTCCTTGTTGGTTTTCAAGCTACCAATTGCTATGAAGGTCTCTATGACATTTTCAACCAATCCCAGCTTGGTTTCACACGAACCATATATTGCAGTGCAACACTCTATGACATCAGAGAATTTCTCGCAGCAGTTATCCTTTCCTTTACAATATGACTTATTTAAATTCTGATCGCAAACAACTTATCACAAATAAACTCTCTTCTGCTCCACCAAAAGAAATTAAAGATCTCCATACAATCAGAATTTTTTTCACGCTACCTGAGCGAAACTTTGACCAGTTCGATATCACCTAATATCCTTAGGATTAATCTCCGTGCACTTTGAGAAAAATTCCAATGATTTTAAAACCTCACACTCTCACAAGGTTACCTTCTCTGGTGGTACTGCCGATGACATCTCACGCACAGCACCTTTGAAACATCAGACAAACTTACTCAGCGTACACCACATTTAGACCACCCGTAGGTTTGTATCTCGGGATCTTAGGCCATTTCGGACCTGATAACAACTTCAATTCAACAAACATATTCAGAAATTTAACACTAAAAACATCACTTTACTATTTATTGCAAACTACACATTTAAATAACAGTAATACACAACCCTATTTATTCTCACACCACTTGTCTCGTTGTTTTGTTGCTTTTCCTCAGAATTGCCATTTGGTCAAAGGTCACTGCATCTGGGCTTTGAATAAATCTAAAGTGATCCTAGTTTGACTTCCTCTTATATCCCAGTTTCGTCAGACAACTAAACCTTCTGACACGCTACCAGAAAAACAGTTGTAGAGTGAGCATTCTGAACCCCTTTTAATTGAGTCAAACCCATTTGACTATCCTATTCTTATCTCATTTTACCCTGTGCTACCTGTGACACCTCCTTGGTGAATCTTGTTCTGTGCTTAAAGGGACTGGAATACTTGGAGGATAGGCAATTATGAAATAAGGACCAGGAATAAGATAGTTGCTACATATAATGTTGTACTCATTCCACTCAGGAAACCCACAAGTAATGACCAGACAATAGTACCCAACTGCCCATGACTTACCTATCCCCTGCTAGCAATGGACAGACGATACAGCCCAGCAGTCAGGGCTAGGAAGAGTATTGAGGAGTACCAAGGTTTTCATACCTTCCCCTAAGACAGATACTATCAACCTTCCCCCAGCAGCCCGTGGCAATTCTTAAACATGTTCCAGAACTCTTGCATGGACAAATTGAGGATATTGAACAACTTGCTAAAAAGGTTTTCAAACTGGCTGGTTAGAAATAAAGGTTTTCATTTTTCTTCCACCCTGGGGATAATTTGATCAAGTTGGATTGGAATGTCCCCCAAGAACTGTGAAGGGGATTGTGTGATTACAAATTTTAGGCACAGGCAGTTGGTTTAAAGACTGTTGACCAATTTTCCTGGTTGAGACCATACAGAGAGTAAGATTTTAATGGTCTCACTAGATTATTTTTTATAAACCTCAACCCCCTCTTTGCCATGCTAGTACTCATTTCGCCTCAGTACCGAGCGGGATCCTAGTCCAGCAGGATAGTTGTTACAATCACAATCTGAAGCCCGCTTTCCCGGCTCTTACTGATGGTGTTGGTGGCACAGTGAGTTTATTTACGGTTGTCCCATAAGCCACCGTAATGAAGGTCTATCTAGTTGCAGTCAAGTGCACTGACTCCTTACTCCTAGTTTGTCCGTCCCTGATAAGCACATCATTTTTTCTCCATACTCAGCAATGAACCAACCCAACCTGGCAAGGCGCTCTTGTGCCTTTGTGTCTTCTTTCTCACTGATTAGCTGAACCACTGTGGGTATTAGTTCTAAGATTAGTAACCCTGACTGGATGGCGATCATTTGCCGTTGTGATCTTAATCTTTTTCAGGAGGCCTGAGCTATTCGCCCCTTATCATGAGGGATTTTCATGTATTTCAGTGGCTGCCACCTCTTCTCCCCATTGCTATGTAAAGAGCGGTTTGTCAATATGGATTAATTTATCGCTTAACATCTCAGTGGTTGAATTGGATACTTGTTCTCCTCTCTTTCAGTCTTTCAGGCTGTATTAATCAAGGATTCTGCCTGTTTTACTTATACTCAATTAACTTTTATAATAATTAATTTTCTAATACACTCTGTAGTAATTTTGTCAAATTATTTTCCTTCTAAAAGTAACTAAAGGCCCCACGCCATGTCGGGAAGGCTCAGTCAAATTGTATTATCTGTGGTGATTTTTAAGCCAAATTAAGGTTAGATTTTCAAGTTTGGGGATGTGAACGCAATCTATGATGAGGATTCGGATAGTAGGGGTATGGAGTATAGCACTAGGTTCCTGTATAGCAGCAGGTGACCTAGCAAATGTTATCCAACTGTTTGATAATGGAATGAAAATAACAACAGAGAGGCTCTACTTGAGACACACTAAAGAGAACAGGTAGATAGAAGTATATATGTCATGACATTCAATACAAAATCAAATCAAATGAAGATGATCATATAAAAAACGGTCTGAGTCTGCCACCCCCTTTGTTCTCTTTCAAAAAGAGTGGTAGCATCAAAGACATGGTGATCCAAACTCAACCTAGGACCCAGAAACCGACGGAAACAGGGAGAGAGCATCTTTAGAATCTACCTCCTGTGATGGGCCATTATGCATGTGTATATTGTAAAGCTTGCCCACTTGCATTGAATGGGAAAAGTGTAGACATTGGCCTACAAAATCCATGGGAATTGAGAAAACATACAACTTGCATTTCGGTAAATGTGATTTATCTGTTGAAGTGCCCGTGTAACCTACAATATGTGGGCATGACTACCCGCCGGGTGAAAATCCGCATATTAGAACACATGAGTAATAAACGTTGTGGCAGAACGTTCACTAAACTCACCACCCACTATAAAGAGATGGGTCACACCGAAAAAAATCTGCTGTGGACAGTCATTGACAGACCATAGATCCCCCCAACAATCACTGACACTACTAATTTCCTCTTTGTAAAAGAACAGAGTAAATAGATTGAACAGCAGTAGTCAAGGTTTGAACGATGGGATCCCTTGGTACCAACTACATGGCATAAGAAACAATTGACAGTAAAAATGGTGAAGGTTACATCAGAGCCCTTTTGGTTTATACCAATGATTTTCTCCTCCCTTCTATGAATCCTTAGAAGAATAGAAGCATCTAGAGGGGTTATCTCTGAGTGCGATTACCCTTAGTTTGGGAAACTTAGAGCATCAGTCTATGAGAATCGAGAGGTTAAATATAACCATCAAGAGAATGTGTATTGAGAATATTCCCTATATTATAAGTGCCTGACATGAGAGTTACGAGTTAGTGGACACAATGGGGAAAATAAAACAAAAGAAATCCCTTGGTTTGCATACTTGGTGTGAACTTCAGGGATCACCACAGGAGATCAGGTGGGTCAGGGTGTGAGAGATGTGTAATGGAGGTATTGAGGGCCTAACATGTACAGCGCAGGACATACAGGACACGACCACTTCTTAGTTCTTCTGTGCTGCCAGGTCACGTGCTCCTGACGTCACCTTTATTTATACTCCCAGGTCCGTGCCAGGCCCAGGGAGTTGTGTGCTACAAATTGTGGTAGGGGCCGTGTGGCTCACTACATCCCATCTAACCAATGGGCGAAAAAAACAATTAACTAAAACAATTAACTAACGTAACAAACGGGCAGGGCCCCATAGAGAAAGGTTTGCCGCCTGACAGCTGCTGTTCCCAGCTCGTTTGTCCTTCAGCACACAAAGTCCTTCAGTCTAGTGCTCGGCGGGGAGTTGCTTCTTAGCTGGTACCGTTGTCCTCCTCGAGGTTTAAGGCTCTCTTCTGGTCTTATCTCTGTTTCCTCACTTGTCAGAGTTTCCGGTTCTTCACTCTTCTTCACGCTTGATGCTGGCTCAGGTTGCTCTGGGATTGCTGGGTTCTGTTGGCTCTGGCTCCTTGCGGTTTCTCTAATCTCTTCTACCTCCGGCACGGCCGCTGGAGCAGGAACCTTCATGAACCAAGCCGCATTCCGCACCAACTGGTACCAGCCTCTTTTTGGTGTGATCAATGTCCCTTTCACGTGGGTCACTTGGATCCTGTGTATCGATCCTGAACAACAACATAATCTCCCCGACAGATCCATGTGGGCGTGGCTCTCCGCTTCTGGCTTGCCTTGTCATTGGTGCGTTGTCTTTAGTCTTAAGACTGCATGGGGTCTATTTCAGCGGGCGACCATTCTTCACTGATGGAAATTACATCCCTCATTACCTGCAGCATAAGGAGGCTACAAGGTGCGCCCCGGTGGTACAGTGTGGAGTTTGGCAATAGGCTCGCAGAAAGCGGTGTAAACAACCCTTCAAGGTCTTCGGCTTGGTCCACTCCAACTCTCAGTGCTTTGTTGAGAGTCCTCATGAACCTTTCCACATCCCCGTTGGCTTGAGGCCATTGGGGAGTTATTCGGCGGTGACGGATGTTATTCTTTATCATGTATTCGCAGAACTCCTGTCCTTGGAATGGAGGGCCATTATCAGTGCGTATTTCCGTGGGTATTCCTAGAAGTGCGAACGTCTTCTCGAGTACGGGCTTGATGCTCTCAAATGCAGTCGACGCCACCACCTCCACCACTGGAAATTTAGAACGACTGTCTACCATCACCACTGTGTGTCTTCTGTCCGGAAAACTGCTAAAATCGAGACTTATGTGGTTTCACGGTGTCATGCTGGGTGCTTCAGTGATGATCAGCGTGGGAGGGGGCTTTAGCCCAGGTAATCAAACATGCATGGCATCCTCTGACCTATTCTTCTACCATGTGATCCATACCTGGAAACCAAACTTTTTCCCTTAGTTGCGCCTTGGTTTTCTCGAATCCTTGATGGCCTTGGTGGGCCAGATCCACCGACCTCTTGCATAGTTTGGCCGGAATTACCATCTTGGCACCCTGGAGCAGGACACCCTCACATCCTTCGCTCAGTTCCTCGCGACACCTCCACAGCCATTGTCGGAACTCTTTCTCTGCTTCTATGAATCCGCTCGACCCCTGAAGGAAAAGCTTCCACTGATGGTTGCATAATGCTTGTGTCACGGCTTGCAGACACCCATCCTCTTTGGTCGCTCATTGGATCTCTTCCACCGACAGGGTTCGTGGGCAGGCATCTTCCATCACTTGCTTCACGAATGACGCTGTGCCTTCATCGACTTCACCCCGGGTCCCAGTGTTGTATAGCATTTTAGGACTCTAGTGTAATTTTCCTGATTCATGCCCTTTTATAGGTATAAATCACCATGTCCTTATATAGGCATAGAAATCATAACCATATTTAGACATAGCTCATGCAGTCCAAATACGGCATGGCTACTTCCATTAGTTTCGAAAATCCACAGCGATTTCTTGAAAAACTCGGCTTCAGCAGTTAGGGACTTCCCCTTGCTTGAATATTGATTTGTCCAAGAACTCATGGACTTTTCAAAGAACTGATTCTCTTGGACGACATTATTATGTCCACCTTTACGTCAAACTCGGCACCTTCAAGGAATAAATATGCCCACACTTGCCTAAGCAAGCACACAGTGGTTTTGGAGCAGTTCGACTATCTACTTGCCCGACCCAGCTCGCTACAGCAAGTGCCGAAGGAAGCCGACCCTCCAGCAGACGCATTGAGAGAGACGCTGTCTTTTCTCTTGCTGAGAAATCCAGCTCCAGTGTTTCCAAGCTCCCCTTGCGGGGTGTTGGGAAATCGAGTCTTGAGACAGAGAGATACCAGACCTACCTCATTCTAAACCAAGGTACCGAGCTGTTTAGACCCTAAGAGAAATCTTGGATAGATTCTTGGCAAAAGAATACTAAACTTATGCTACACCACACTTCTTCCCTCGTACTAGACTTAGGTTAGGTACATCGGGGTAGGCGTATTTTAGAAGCACCAGTTGAGTACTTTTAGTCTTTATTTATTTATGTATGTATTTTATGGCTTATACTTTACAGCCAGTATTACGATTGTAGCAGTTCATGTCTTCTGCATGAGAAAGAAGACTGTTCATTAAATACTTTTATTGAAAACGCCCGTCTCTCTATTTCTCTGAAACTCTGGTGAAACGAAGCATGCACGAATGACTGAGTAAAATATCTATCTATTGTTTCCAAGACTCTGAAGATCAGTTTTATCTGGGGAAACAAAGTTGTCATGTTTATGCGATTTACAAAAAGGGGGTGGTGATGAACAGAGTGTCTGAGTTAAACAGACCACTCTTACCCAGTCCAAAGATCAGGGCTTGATCCATCACCGTTATTTATCTCACTGCCCCATCCCAGCTCAGAACCTGGCTATATGCAAATCAGTCTGTCCCTGGCCCAGTGCATCATGGGAACAGGGCAGACTAAACTACCAAGCCAATTCTTCACCAGAACGGAGACAAGCTACCGGGGACCGGTTTCTGGCATTTCAGCCTTCTTCGGCCCGGCTTGCTTGAATCCTGATGGAGCAGTGAGAAAGGGACTCATGTCTGAGTATACCCTGCCACACCTATAGTGGCCAAAAACGATTTACAAAAAGGGGGTGGTGATGAACAGAGTGTCTGAGTTAAACAGACCACTCTTACCCAGTCCAAAGATCAGGGCTTGATCCATCACCGTTATTTATCTCACTGCCCCATCCCTGGGTGAGAGCTTTCTGCTTAATTCAGAGACTCTGTCCCTCACCACCCCTTGTTGTAAATATTTTTGTCCACCCTAAGCGTGGAAGGGTATTCTCAGATGTGAGACCCTTGCTCATTGCACCATCAGGATTCAAGCAAACCGGGCCGAAGACGGCTGTAATGCCAGAAACCTGTCCCCGGGAGCTTGTTTCCTTCCCAGTGTAAGAATTGGCTTTTGTAGTTTGGTTTGCCCTGTTCCCATCATGCACTGGGACAGGAACAGACTAATTTGCATAAAGCCAGGTTCTGAAACTGGGATGGTGCAGTGAGCTAAAAAACGGTGTTGGATCTAGCCCTGATCTCTTGACTGGGTGAGAGCTTTCTGCTTAATTCAGAGACTCTGTCCCTCACCACCCCTTGTTGTAAATATGTTTATGCGATTGTCACAAACTAATCCCTTCTTGTGAATTCAAGAAAGTTTCTAGTGACCTCTGAGCTAGCTGGCACTCACAATTAAGTCTAATATATTCGATAGAGACGAAGTCAACCTAAGTCCTACGTCAAATCTATAGGATATATCATTCCAAATCGCCGAGCCTATTGGGAATATAGGAACTACACTACACCAGGGCAGATTGCCAACGGGTGTCTTGATAAATAGTCGGTCGGGTTGTTGACCCCTGGGCGATATACGACATCGAGCTTGTAGTGTTGGATTTGCACCGCCCATCTTTCAATCAGGGGTGATCCTCCCCGAGCAGTACCTGTGAACAATGGCACCAAAGGCTTGTGGTTTGTGACCCTGGTGAATGTATGCCCACACAAGTAAATGTTGAAGTGCTGACAGGCCCATCGAATAGCTAACGCATTGCATTCAATTTAGGCGTACCTGGTCACCACAGCAGTCAATGCACGACTGGCGTATGTGATGGGCACCCACACTTCCTGTTGATCTTTCTGGAGCAGCACAACCCCCAGACCCACGTGACTGGCATCTACCACAAGCTCTGTGGCTTGTCCAGGCTTGAAGTATGCTACTGTGGGTTCCTGCAAGCACGCTTTCTTGATGTTGGACCACTGCCAATGCACATCCTTCTTTGTGAGGTGTCATAGTGGTTCTGAGAGCATGACGAGGTGAAGTGTAAATCTGCCACAGTATATGGCCATTCCCAGAAAACCCCGGACCTCCGACTGGGTCTGAGATATTGCTGCTGCTCTAATGGCTTCTACTTTAGCAGGATCAACTTGCAAACCTTTCGTCGAGAACTTATATCCAACAAACTCCACTTCACTGGCATAGAATTTGCACTTGGCCTTATGCAAAGTCAGTCCTTGCTCTACTAGTCTCCTCAAGGTAGCCCTGCGTCGAGTGTGGTGGTCTTCCAGAGAGTTAGAGAAGATTAGAATGTCATCACTGACATTTAGCACGTCCACCAATCCAGAGAGGGCCTCCCTCACCGCATCTTGGAACAGCACGGCCACTGAGGAAACACCAAAACTGAGATGTTTGAATCTTCGGAGTCCCACATGCGTTGAAAAGGTGGTTATGTATTTACTTTTCTCTGTCAACACCAGCTGACGGTATCCCGAATTCAGATCCACCTTCGAGAACTATTGGGCTCCGTTTATGTCGACTACGATTTAGTTGATGGTGGCTGTAATGTGTCTCTCTCTTCTGATCGCTTTTTTCGGCAGCCTCATGTCCACACAGAGGCGGATTGCTCCGGGCTGTTTTGGCGTGATCACCAAAGGTGACACCCACAGTGTTGGCCCTGATACCTTCTCAATTACTTTAATCCTTTTCTAGCCACTCCAACTCAGCCTCAACCAGGGGACGAAGATGAAATGGCACTCTCCTGTGCTGCAGGGCCACAGGCTTGACATTGTCATCAATATGGCATTGTACTTCCACGCTCTTCAGACACCCCAAACCTCGAAACAGATCCGGGAACTCAGCCAGGATGCCCTCAACCTGCGAATGATGGAGATGTCTTGAAAACATTACTAGTCCCAGGTCTTCCGCCGAGGGTCAGCCTAACATGGATCCAGCCTGATCACAGGTGACATGGAACCTTGTGCGTGTCGACCGGTTTCCGTGCCTGACTTCCACCTCTATCCCGCCTTGAAGAGGTATAGGCACATCGCCTCCATAGGTGAATATCTTGACCTTTGTCCTTAGCAGGGTTAGTTTGGGTACCAAAGCTTCATATTGATCTACATCGAGAATATTTACCGATGCACCAATATCAATCAAGGCCTTCACGTTGTTGTCTCCGATCCATGCCTGGCACACAGGCGGAGGCCTCCTATTGGTGTTGACGCCCCGTATATTTGACACTACGAACACTTCATCATCTTCTTCGTCCTCCGTGAGGTGCATTTTCTGGCACCGACTGTCCATATCAGTGCCCTTGCGACCCTTGACCCTGTCACCAGGTATGTCGCTCCCCTCACCACTGAACAGCCCCCCTGTGTGCCCTGTGCCCGCAGCTGCTGCTGCTCCTAACTGGAGTGTGCCTCTTTTTTGGTTTGTGTCTGCTTTCCTCCTCTGCTATTCCTGTGGAATCTCTACTGTTTTTACTGTTTTCTGTATTTTTGCTGCCTTGCCCCCTTTTTTCTGTGTCCCTCTTGTGCCTTCTGTGACCCCGCTCGCCCGTTCACCCCTTCCTGCCGCTGCGTCCCCTGCGGTCCCACCCCCCTGTATTCCCATTGGCCACCTTGCTCCCGCCTCCCAGCTGCTCCTCCCTCCCACATCCCCTCATATGGAGGCCACGTAGCGGCAGCGCATCGGCCGTGCAGAAGGTGCACCTAAAGCAAGTCCATCTGCACCCGTCTGCACCTGGACCATGCCCAGCGCCTGGACCGCGCACAGCGCCAGGACCCCTGGGCCCCGGAGACGCCACAATGCCCGACTGCACTACGACGCCAGCACCCTCCACTCACTTAACCCCGTCTGAGAACACACCTGCTACCGGGCAACCCCAAAGCACACCCTTCACCTGCCAGAACTGCAACTTCACCAGCATCCCTTCAGCCAAACCGCCCACCAAGAAACCCAACTACCTCAGATGCATCCTCTTCAACACCCGCTCCGCCCGCAAACAAGTCGTCGAGCTCTGGGACCTCCTCGACTCTACCTTCCCTGACATTGCCTTCCTGACAGAGACCTGGCTGAACCCTGCCTCCACACCCGACATTGCCATTGCCATCCCGGAAGGATACAAGATCACGTGCAGGGACCGCACCAACGGAAAAGGAGGAGGAATCGCCATCGTCCTCAGGAACACCCTCAGAGTATCGACCAACACCGACGACACCCTCAGCACCGCCGAACACATGCACTTCCAGATCCACACCGATCCCTACACCACCCTCAGAGGAACCCTCATCTACAGACTCCCTGGCCCCCGATCACAGTTCAGCGACTCCATTGCCGACTTCGTCAGCACGCATGGCCTCGCCTACACAGACTACATCCTGCTAGGAGACCTGAACTTTCATCTCGAGAACAACAACGACACCAACTCCACCGCCCTGCTCGACAACCTCGCCAACCTCGGACTCAGACAGCTCGTGACAACACCCACCCACACCACCGGCCACATGCTCCACCCCATCTTCACCGCAAGCCCCCACGTCTCCTTCAACCACACCACTGAACCCCACTGGACTGACCACTACTGCATCCACTTCACCTTCAGGAAGCCCACCACGCACCACCGCACCCAACTGCTGCCCCGAAGATGCTTGAGCAAAGTCACCGATGACCAGCTCACCACCACCCTCGCCCAGAACCCACCCGCTGACTTCACCGACCCGACACCGCCACCCGCAACCTAAGACAATGGATCGACGACTGCGCCAGCACCCTTGCCCCGCTCAAGACACGCTCCAACAGCCACACCAGCAAGAAGGCCACCTGGTTCACTAAAGACCTCCAGGCCTCCAAAAGAATATGCCGAAGAACTGGCTCCTCAAACAATCACCAGAAAGCTACGCAGCCCACAAAAACGCCACCTGCAGCCATCACCAACTCATCAGAGCCGCCAAGAGGGCCTCATTCAAGGACCACCTTGACAACAAGGCACACAATAGTAAGGAGCTCTTCAACATTGTGAAGGAACTCTCCAACCCCAGCTCCGACGCCAACAACATCCCGCCTTCGCAAGACCTATGCGACTCACTGGCTACCTTCTTCCACCGCAAGATCACCGACATCCATGACAGCTTCAATGCCACGACCGCCCCGGCGACCACCGCCCCCACCACCACCACACGCACCAACCATCTACTCTCCTGGACAAGGGTCAATGACAAGGACACCAGCGAGATCATGAAGACCATCCACTCCGGCTCACCGCTAGACCCATGCCCCCACCACATCTTCAACAAAGCCAGTGCATACATCGCACCCCATCTCAGCAAGGCCATCAACATCTCCTTCGAGACAGCAACCTTTCCGTAAAGCTGGAAACACGCCGAGATCAACGCCTTAGTCAAGAAACCAAAGGCAGACCCCAAGGACCTCAAGAACTTCTGGCCCATCTCCCTGCTCCCATTTCCGGATGAGGTCACAGAGAAAATCATCAACAAACAGCTGACCCGCTACCTCAAAGACAACAACATCCTGGACCCATCACAATCCTGTTTCCGCAGCAACCACAGCACCGAAACCACCCTCATCTCCACCACAGATGACATCAGGACCCTGCTAGACAACGGAGAAACAGCAACCCTCATCCTCCTGGACCTGTCGGCCCCCTTCGACACGGTCTGCTGCCGCACCCTACGCACACACCTACACAAAGCCGGAATCCAAGGGAAGGCCCTGGACTGGACCACATTATTATTCTCCTGCAGAACTCAGAGCGTCCGCCTCCCCCTTTCCACTCCAGTGCCACCGAGATCATCTGAGGCGTACCCTAGAGCTCATCCCTCAGCCCGACGCTGTTCAATATCTACATGGCACCCCTCGCCCATGTCGTCCGTCAACACGACCTCAACATCATCTCCTACGCCGACAACACCCAGCTGATCATCTCCCTCTTCAAAGACCCCCACACATCCAAAACCAACCTCCATGAAGTAATGAAGGCCGTCACCGACTAGATGAGGAACAGCTGACTGAAGCTGAACTCAGACAAGATGGAGGTCTTCATCCTTGGGTCCACACCTTCGTCCTTGGACGACTCCTGGTGGCCGACCACACTGGGAACTGCTCCGACACCCACAGACCACGCACGCAACCTAGGGGTCATCCTCAACTCCAATCTCACCATGACTAAGCAGGTCAACACCGTCTCCTCCTCCTGCTTCAACATCCTCTGAATGCTACGGAGGATCTTCAAGTGGATCCCCCCTGAAACAAGAAAAACAGTCACCCAGGCCCTCGTCACCAGCAGGCTGGATTACGGTAACACCCTCTATGCAGGAGCATCGGCCAAGTTCCTGAGACGGCTGCAATGCATCCAGAACACCTCAGCACGGCTGATCCTCGACATCCCCCACCACAGTCACATCACTCCCCACCTGAGAGACCTACACTGGCTCCCCGTCAACAAGAGGATAACCTTCAAGCTCCTCATCCACGCACACAAAGCCCTCCACGACACCGGCCCAGCATACCTCAACAGACGACTGAGATTCTACACCCCCACCCGCAAGCTCCGCTCTGCCGACCTCACCCTCACCGCTGTCCCCCGCATCCGAAGAACGACAGCCGGAGGCAGCTCCTTCTCCCACCTCGCCGCCAAGACCTGGAACACCCTCCCCACCAACCTACAGCAGACCCAAGACCAACTGGCCTTCAGAAGACTACTCAAGACTTGGCTCTTCGATCAGTAGCAGAGCACCCCCCCCCCTTCCCAGCACCTTGACACCCTCACGGGTATGTAGTGCACTTTACAAGTGTCCTGATTGATTGATTGATTGATATCCTCCACCTCTTGCACCGTCTTTGCACTCTGCTGAGTTTTTGTGCCCCTGTTGAGTCCCGGTCCTGCGCGGGATGACCCCATGCACACTTTGGCGAAATGCCCATAGCGGTTACATTCCAGGCACTGGCTGCCAGGATTGAACTTTGCTCACCTGCATTACAAGCAAAGACAAGAGGGAACTACATGTCCAAGAAGGCCTAGTGGGAGGAGTAAACACCATATTTGAGGCAGGATCTCGAGTGCACCGGCATGTGTAATTCTAGCTAGTGAGGAACTGAACTGGTGCCTTTTAGTTTATCGCAGCGGGAGTCAAGTGCTGCGGTGAATATTCACGGCTTTCTGCGGGACTGCAGGAAGTGCCATTTTCTTTTGTTTGCGTTGGCGCCTCACGGTGTGGGATCAGACCGGAGTGCGGCCCCCCACCTCCCCCCTCTTTGTGTATTGCAGAGGGAGGCATTGTTGGTTTTTAGGTCTCGCCTGTCAATGCGCATGCGAATTGAGCTTGAGAGACTATGGGGGCTTAAACAGACTTTAACCAACTTGCGATTCCATGGCGATTCCATGCAGTGCCCATCAAATTGAAGCTCAATGCGAAAAGCGCATTGACATTAAAAGCGCGTGCACATGAAAGCGACAAGGCTCCCTCCCACGGCTATCCCCACCCCCAGCTGCCAGCACCTCCCCTCTCTCTCCCCGCACACAGCCAGGCTCGCATTTCTCCTCCCCCTCCCCAGCCGCCAACACCTCCCCTCTCTCTCCCAGCACACAGCCAGGCTTGCATTTCTCCACAGCCAGGCTGGCATTTCTCCTCCCCCTCCCCAGCCACCAGCTCCTCCCCTCTCTCTCCCTGCAGTTTCACGGCCGTGTCTCGTCTTAAACCCTTAAACCTGCACAACTCATTTTTTGCCCACTGAAACAGACTATTTTTTAAACAAAATTTGCCAGCATTCGCCATCTGTTCCCCAGCCCCCAGCCGCAAGCACCTCCCCTCTCTCTCCCTGCACACAGCCAGGCTCGCATTTCTCCTCCCCCTCCCCAGCCACCAGCACCTCCCCTCTCTCTCCTTGCAGTTTCACGGCCGTGTCTCGTCTTAAACTCGCATTTGACATCTTCGCATTGAATACTAAAAGATGTTGGAAGCATCATGTTCTTAAAAGAATTTGTATTAACTAACACACATTAATTAGCCTTGTACCGAAAACAAAAAATACACTACCCTAGATGTGTGGTAGTGAACAGCAGCGTTCCAATGCTGGTGAGCACAACAAAATCAAAATAAAATGGCAGCCCTCTATCTGTTTCGTGTGCCTTGATGGGGTGGGGGGCTGAGGGGGCTTTCAATGCGGCTTCTCTTTGCAGGCTCAGTTTGAAGCCCTGGTCTAAACTATGCAGCCTCGGCACTGTGAGCACAACAAAATCAAAATAAAATGGCAGCCCTCTATCTGTTTCGTGTGCCTTGATGGGGTGGGGGGCTGAGGGGGCTTTCAATGTGGCTTCCCTTTGCAGGCTCAGTTTGAAGTCCTGGTCTTAACTATGCAGCCTCGGCACTCGATACAAACGGAGTAGCAGCATAAAGGAACGGGCTGCAACTTGCAAAACTCCACGACTCCAAGCGAGCATGCACAACTCAATTCGCCAGCCTTCGCCATCTGTTCCCCAGCCCCCAGCCGCAAGCACCTCCCCTCTCTCTCCACGCACACAGCCAGGCTCGCATTTCTCCTCCCCCTCCCCAGACGCCTTCACACACTCTCACAACCTCACACACCCTCACACACTCAATCACACTCACACCCTCACACACCATCACTCACCAACACACCCTCACCCACAACCTCAACACCCTCACACATCCTCAATCACCCTCACACCATCACACACCATCACTCAACATGACCCCCTCACACCCCCTCACCCACCCTCACCCACCCTCACCCACAGTCACACACTCAACCTTCAAACTTGCACACCCTCACTCACCTTCACACCCTCACACCCTCACAACACTCACCCCCACTCACCCTCAAACTCTCACCCTCACTCACCCACACCTGCCACACACTCTCCCACCCCATTAGCCTCACCCCCTCATGTTCACACACCCTCACCCCATCACCCTCACACACCCTCACCCCTTCACCCTCACAACCCTCACACCCTCACTCATACTCACTCCGTCACCCTCACTCACCCTCACACACCATCACACACCCACCTTCCAAGTCCACCCCCCATTAGCCTCACCCCCTCATGTTCACACACCCTCACCCCTTCACCCTCACACACCCTCACCCCTTTACCCTCACAACCCTCACACCCTCACTCATACTCACACCGTCACCCTCACTCACCCTCACACACCATCACACACCCTCACACCGCCTGACCCTCACATCCACTCACCCTCACACTCACACCGTCCAAATCCACCCTCACAACCCTCACACCCTCACTCATACTCACACCGTCACCCTCACTCACCCTCACACACCATCACACACCCTCACACCCCCTGACCCTCACATCCACTCACACCGTCCAACTCCACCCTATAACTCCACCCTACAACTCCACCCTCCAATATGACTGCGCATCTATGTTAATGCAAGCAAAGCTTTTGCAGTGCGAATTGATGTGTACCTTACAAAAAAAATGAAAACTTTTTACATGGATAATATACAAAAAGTTACTGATGTGTTTTTTGATTCAGCGCTAACAACAGCATCAATCAACATTACATAGGTCTCTTAGCTTCTGAAATAATGCTTCACAACATTAATGCATTTGAAGTGTACAATATTCACGGAGAAAACATGAACACTTATAGGCATCATCACAACAACTCTCACTCACACCCACTCACACCCTCACCCACCCTCACCCTCAGCCTAACACACCCTCACTCATCCTCAACCTCCCTCACACCCTCACACACCATCACTCACCAACACACCCTCACCCTCAACACCCTCACCCTCACACACACTCACTCACCCTCACCCCCTCACCCACTCACCCTCACACACCATCACTCAACATCACCCCTCACCCTCACACCCCCTCACACACCCTCACCCTCACACACCCTCACCCACAGTAACACACTCAACCTTCAAACTCACACACCCTCACTCACCTTCACACTCTCACACCCTCACATCACTCACCCTCACTCACCCTCAAACTCTCACCCTCACTCACCCATACCTATCATCACACACACTCACACCCCATTACCCTCACCCCCTCATCTTCAGACACCCCCACCCCCTCACCCTCACAACCCTCACACCCTCACTCATACTCACAGTCACCCTCACTCACCCTTACACACCATCACACCCCCTCACACCCCCTGACCCTCACATCCACTCACCCTCACACTCACACCGTCCAAGTCCACCCTCCAACTGCACCCTACAACACCACCCTACAACTCCACCCTCCAACTACTACCCCACCCTCCAACTACTAATCCACCCTCCAACTACTAATCCACCCTCCAACTCCAAACGTAAATAGCATTAGGCAACATTTAATTCAATAACGAAACATCGGATTACACACTTGTAGGTATTCAAAAATGAAAACGTAATGCATCGCGAGGACAGTGCACCAATTAATACATAAAAATGCAGAAAAGGATTGTAAAATATTACATTTTTTAGGAAAAACAATAAATGCAAACAAAATAGGGAAACATCTGAATACACAGCGAGTAATAGACCAATTTAAAAGGGGACAAAGACATCTAAAGGACACAAATTCACAACATAAAGCAGTTACTAAAGTAAGGGAAAATAAATAAACCATTAAACAATGGCGGGAAGAATCCACAAAACAAAGAAAGTGCGTAATCACAAGAGCACGAGACCTCACATCCTAATTGCAATTCTTCCAGAAATACAATAAAGTATTCCACTCAAACTACACAACAAAAACAATACAATTTTTAAAGGTGGCTTCATACTTATACTTTGCCACAATTAAAACGCATCTGTAGTCGAACATTTAAAAGGAGGTAAACATTGTCTCTAATGAGCAAACACAGACAAAATGACTGCGCATCTATGTTAATGCAAGCCAAGCTTTTGCAGTGCGAATTGATGTGTACCTTCCAAAAAAAAATAACTTTTTACATGCATAATATAAAAAAAGTTACTGATGTGTTTGTTTTTGGATTCAGCGTTAACAACAGCATCAATCAACATTACATAGGTCTTGATTAGCTTCTGAAACAACGCTTCACAACATTAATACATTTGAAGTGTACAATATTCACAGAGAAAAAATGATCACTTATAGCCATCATCACAACCACTCACACCCTCACCCACCCTCACCTTCAGCCTCACACACCCTCACTCATCCTCACCCTACATCACACCCTCACACTCTCACAACCTCACACACCCTCACACCCTCAATCACACTCATACCCTCACACACCATCACTCACCAACACACACTCAGCCTCACTCACAACCTCAACCCCCTCACCCTCACACACCCTCACTCACCCTCACACCCTCACACACCATCACTCATCACCCCCTCACCCCCTCACCCTCACACCCCCTCACACACCCTCACCCACCCTCACCCTCACCCACAGTCACACACTCAACCTTCAAACTCGCACACCCTCACTCACCTTCACACCCTCACAACACTCACCCTCAAACTCTCAGCCTCACTCACCAACACCTATCATCACACACTCTCACACCCCCTTACCCTCACCCCCTCATCCTCACACACACTCACAACACTCACACCCTCGCTCATACTAAAACAGTCACCCTCAATCACTCTCACACACCATCACACAACCTCAAACCCCCAGACACTCACATCCACTCACACTCACTAAGTCCACCCTCCAACTACACCCTATAACTACAATACCACCCTACAACTCGACCCTCCAACTACAACTCCACCCTCCAACTCCACACATAAATAGCGTTAGGCAACATTTACCCTCACCCCCTCATCCTCACACACACACTCACAACACTCACACCCTCACTCATACTAAAACAGTCACCCTCAATCACTCTCACACACCATCACACACCCTCAAACCCCCAAACCCTCACATCCACTCACCCTCACACCATCCAAGTCCACCCTCCAACTACACCCTATAACTACAATACCACCCTACAACTCTACCCTCCAACTACAACTACAACTCCACCCTCCAACTCCACACATAAATAGTGTTAGGCAACATTTATTTTAATACGTAAACATCGGATTACACACTTGTAGCTATTCAAAAATTAAAACTTAATGCAATGCAAGGACAGTGCAGCAATTAATACACAAAAATGAAGAAAGGGATTGTAAAATAAAACATTTCTTTCACAAAGATCATAAATGCACACAAAATAGGTAAACTGTCACGATTGACTTCTCCTCGGGATCCGGGTGATGCTGAAAGGGGTCCACCTCCTGATTTCCCCACACTCTGACTATACAACAATACAGAGCATAGAGGTAATCAAGCGAGGGATAAGTCAGGAAGGGTAAGGGAAGGAACAGGAACGGAAGGGATAGCTGAAACGACTAGAAGAAAGGATTATTGCATCAAGTCTCACTACTCTCAGTTAATTCTCGCTAGTGAACTGGTACATACCACAACAATCAGGAGGTGACCTCTTTCCTCTTTACATCAATAGATACTTCTCTATAAATGAATGTTTCCTGTAAGAAAACCAATAATTACCAGTAATCCAACAACACAACAAAACACCTCATGAATCATTCAGGCCACACACGTACCCTTATCTCCCTTCCTTTAAACTCATAATATCTCTCTCCAGTAACCCTTTGTGGGTTATCTTGCCAAGGATCAGTATTAGTTCCAACCACTGGAGAAGAAGGATTCTGTAAGTCTTTCAAAACGATAATAGTTCATCCAAGGAAAAATAGTATACCAAATAGTATTCCTAGCTGGGCCCAACTAAATAAGGAACACTAACAAAAATAGGAAACAATAAAGTCAACCTCATCCGAGGCTTACCGGCTTTTCTTAGTTCTTCAAAAAGCACTTCTTAACGTTTTACGGTAAGCAAGCTTCCTTGCTCTCCTTAATCCAATCGTTGTTATGAAGGCAAAGATTTCCTTCCTCGCGGCAGCCGCACGCGGGAAGAAACAAAAGGCACCAGTGATAAAACCCCCCAAATGCGGGTTTACTTTTCTTCTCTCCACTGAAACGCCAACAGTCCTCCAGTGAATGCACCCAAAGCGGGAAACCCTTCTTCGAGGCAGCCGCTCGCGATAGGGTGGAATGACAAGGTACGCCCTTGCCGGTTCACGGTCGTCTAACACGGATTCTCGGCTGAGACCCGTTTCCTCTGACCTCGCGGCAGCCGCACGCGGGTGAACAAAATATCATTGGTTCTCAGAGAAGCCCTCGATAGCACAGGCTTCTATTCTTAGATCCTGCAAGCAGTCCCAAAACACGGACTCGAAGACAAACACAGCCAGGTTCCAAGAAGCAATCACATACAAAGCCCCCTAGTGGACACCGGAATATGTAGACACAGTACTGCCTCTCTTTCCTTCGCCTTCTGGGAAATGTAGTCATGTAGGCGCAAGTATGGCAGATCATGACAGTATAACCTCCCCCCCTAGCGCCTCCTAGCACCAGGCTTCCCCGGATTCCGGGCATGGAAAAGTCGTACAGCACGAGGGGCATGCACACCTGTGCATAGTTCCCAGGAATAGTCCTCCGAGGTGTACCCCTTCCACGAAATTAGGTACCACAGCTGTCCCCTTCGATATCGCGAATCGAGGATACGCCGAACTTCAAACTCCAGCTGTCCATCTCTCATCACAGGAGGAACCATTTTACGACGACCAGATGTCGCTGGCTTCAACAAACTACAATGAAAGACGGGATGAATCCGTAAGGATGCGGGCAACTTCAGCTTGTATGCCACCGGATTCACACCCTAAGTATCTCATATGGTCCGATGAAACGTGGATGGAAGATACTGCGGTAGCGAAACCGAATGTTTTTTGTTGAAAGCCACACCTTGTCCCCAACGCTATACACCGGTCCCTCACGACGACCCCGATCTTCCCACTTCTTATACGATGTCTTTGCCTTCTCCAAATGCAACTGCACTCGACGGTGTATTTTCAACAGTGCCTTCATTTGTGCAGCAACAGTTGGATGATTCTGCACATCACTTGGGACTGTAATTGGCATGGTATCCACATTATATCCCATATATGCTCTGAATGGTGATTCCCCAGTTGAACAATGCCAAGCATTGTTGTATGATAGCTCGGCCAACCACAGTAGAGACACCCAAGAGTCTTCCGCCTCTTCAGCGTAGCATCGCAGATATTTTTTAAGAGTTTGATTCAGTCTCTCTGTTTGTCCATCCGACTGGGGATGAAAACTGGTAGACAACGCATCCTTCATGTGTAAGGCCTTACACCAGGTGTGCCAGAACCTGGCGACGAATTGCGGGCCACGATCAGAAATAATGACTTTGGGTATCCCATGCAACCTTACCACCTGAGTTAACAATAGCTGAGCTGTTTGAGCAGCCATGGGAAGATTCCTACTTGGAATAAAATGTCCCATTTTTGTCATGCTGTCCACCACCACCAGAACGGCGTCACAACCTTTATCCAAGGGCAAGCCCAACACAAAGTCCATACTAATCACCTGCCATGGCCTTGATGGAGTAGGCAGCGGCATCAGCAACCCTTTGCTCTTGGACTGTTCATTCTTGGCTCTGGCACACGTCTCACACTTATCTATCCATTCCTTCACATCTTGTGACATTCCCTCCCACCAGAAATATCTTTGTAAGGCCTGGATGGTTTTCTGATGGCCCGGATGTCCAGCAACCATTGCATTATGGAACCAGTTAAACGCCATCAATCGTAGTTCATGCGTGGGAAGGAACAGAGAATTATTCCGCATGGGTAACCCATGCTTCAGTGTGCGAGATTTCTCCTTCTCAGCCCACTTCTGCCATTGAGCTAAAGTGCGTTGAGTACGGACTTCCTCAAAGAACTGGTCTACTGTGGTGGAACAAATCACCATCCCTGGAGATAGAATGGACAACTGTTCTCCTTTCTTGGATGAGTCAGAATCCGATTGGCGAGATAACAAATCTGCCTTTCTGTTATCAGCCCCAGGTCAAAAGTTGATGGTAAAATCGTACTCAGCGAAAAACAACATCCAGCGCATTTGCCGTTGCGAGAGGTGCCTGCCCGTTTTCATAAATTGCAAATTCCGGTGGTCCGAATACACTGTGACCGGGTGTTGACCCCCCCACAGGTATGGGCTCCACTCCTGAAATGCTTTCTTCACCGCTGTTAGACAGGGACCCGGAGGGTCTGCCGAGCAAGGGGGAGAGGTCTCCTGGCGAGGGCACTCTCCTGTAATCGTACGGACGAGCAACTTCCCCCCCACAGATGGACACCACACCAAGATAGGTTACGTACACTTTTATAGGTATTCTTAAGCAGGGTAACTTGACGATACAGCAGGACCAGGATACGAGGATCCCGTCAATTCTAGTCTCTTTGGGGAAGGGGGTAGCGGGACAGTCTCAGTACTGGTCCGGTACAGGGGTAGCGGGTGTGGAGCTCACAATCCTCGAGCTGGAGGGTTCGCAAGGAGGGGCCGCGGCAGCGCCAGCAGGCATTCAAGGTGGTTCACGAAGAGGATGAGCCGCGGCAGAGCCAGCAGGCCTTCAAGATGGTTCACGACGAGGATGAGCCGCGGCAGCGCCAGCAGGCCTTCAAGATGGTTCACGACGAGGATGAGCCGCGGCAGTGCCAGCAGGCCTTCAAGATGGTTCACGATGAGGATGAGCCGCGGCAGCGCCAGCAGGCCTTCAAGATGGTTCACGACGAGGATGAGCCGCGGCAGCGCCAGCAGGCCTTCAAGATGGTTCACGAAGAGGAGCCGCGGCAGCGCCAGCAGGCCTCCAAGGATGAGTTCGTCTCGGTGTCTCTCGACTCCAGGATACATCTGCTTTCCTGCTCTGGGGCTACCCCAGTTATAGGTCTGGCGCCCTTTGATGTCCGGACCCTCGCACTTGGAGGTCGGGGGGTCCGGGATGAGGGAGTCCAGACACCCAGCAGGGGGTTGGAGCCAGCGCCCAGGGAGGCTGGGGGCGATCGAAACCTGGCGGAGGGGAGCCATCGACACTCCTTCTTCCATTGACCCGCCAAGTGGTCTCTTTACCCCCTGGGTGGATGGTGGTGCCTCGATGTCGGGGCCTGGCTGGGCCTGAGGCTGAGGTCGACCCGAGGCCACGAGGCCTGGTCGTGGAGGGTCCAAGATGGCGGCTGGGCCGGAGACGGTGGTTCGGGAAGGGACCCGGACCAGCCGAGAATGTTATGATCATGAGCCAAGGTTCCGTCGGGGAAGAGCTGGGTGTTGACCCGGCGGGCTGCCGGTGTGGTTCTTGTCTGGGGAACAGGGGTAGCAGGGGTCCGCGATCCGCCATGCGGGGAGGGGTCGGGCATGCCACGAGGCCTGTCCAACAACCGCCAACAGTTCTTTTTCAGCCACCGTATAATTCACCTCTGCCGGATTCAGTTTTTTGGACAGAAATGCGACAGGATGCAGTTGACCGGTCTGTTTATCTCTTTGCGACAGGACTGCACCAATCGCCACATCCGACGCATCGGCTTCCACCACGAATGGAACATCAGATTGCGGATGTCTCAATCTGGGAGCTGTGCAAAAGGCTTGTTTCAAATGTTCAAACGCTTCCCCGGCTTCATGTGTCCAACAGAAAGAAACACCCTTTCTCAACAACCGGGTTACTGGAGAGGCTAGCTGCGAGAAATGGGATATGAATCTCCTATAATAATTGGAGAAACCCAAAAAGCATTGCACGTCTTTCACACTCCTTGGGGTGGGCCACTCTTGCACTGCCTTCACTTTTCTGTCTGCCATTCTAAAACCCTGGGGATTCAGAACCACACCCAAAAATTCCACTTCCGTCACACCAAACTCGAACTTACTGAGTTTACAGTACAAGCAGTGTTCTTGTAGCCTTTGGAGGATCAGAAGAACCTGTTTAACATGCTGCGCAGGATTGTCTGAATAAATCAGAATATCATCGATATAGATGACTACAAATTGATTGATGTATTCTTTCATTATGTCATTGAGAAAGTATTGGAATGCCACAGGGGCATTGCAAAGCCCAAACGGCATCACCAAATACTCAAACAAACCAAAACGTGTCTTAAACGCCGTCTTCCACTCATCCCCTGCCTGTATACGCACCAAATGATATGCCCCGCGCAGGTCCAACCGGGTGTAGATGTTGGCCTCCTTTACCTGGTCTAACAGGACGGGAATGAGCGGAAGAGGGTAACGGTTTTTTATCATGATTTTATTCAACTGTCTGAAGTCTATGCACGCTCGCAACTCCCCATTGGCCTTTGAGATAAAAAAAAAGGGGCAAGGCCGCTGGAGAACGCGAAGGGCGAATGAACCCCAAAGAACAGAGACGTTCCAGATAAGCTTTCAGATATTTTGTTTCTGAATCAGACAACGCATAGACCCTGCATGTGGGAATTTTAGCCCCATCCACCAAATCGATTCTACAATCATAGTCGCGATGTGGTGGGAGTCTCTCAGCCTCCACTTCGCTAAACACTGCTTGATACTGCTGATATTCTACAGGTAACGCCACCTTTTTTGTAGGGAAATAAGAACTTCTCTTCTGAGGTTTCATTGTACAATCCCGCACATAGTGCCCCTTTTTACCGCAGTACATGCATAAACCTTGAGCACGTCTGCTTTCTCTTTCTGCCTTGGTTAAGGAAGGACGAACTGCCCCTATTTCCATAGCCTCAGGTCCTGCTTCTTTCTTATGTGAGGGGTTCTCCAACTCGTAACCACTCCCTGGTCTACCCCCACGCCTACGCTCACCTCCCCTCTCAGAGAGACGATGATCCAACCTCAACGTAAGGTTAATCAACCCTATACAACTAGTGGGCTGAGGGTCTATTTGCGCCAAGATATCCTTCATCTCCTCATTTAGTCCCTGATAATAAAGCGCCATCCTCTTTTCCTCCGGCCACGCCGTTTCCCCTACGAGTCTATTAAACGTGGTCATGTATTAAACAAGGTCTTTTCTTCCTTGTCGTAAACCCAGTAGATCACGATCTGCACTGAGGGTGGTAGCGCGCCTATCAAACACCCTCTCGAATTCCCTTCGGAAGGCCACCCAATCCGTTAACAAGGGGTCATCATTACGGACTAAGGGAACCGCCCAATTCGCTGCATCTCCCGTTAGATATGAAATAGCAAAGGCCACTCTGGAGTGATTATTGGGGAAAGATGCTGGCCTACATGAGAAGTGTAAGGTTATTTGGGTTATGAACGTTTGAATCTTAAGAGGGTCCCCTGCGTACCTCTCTGGGCTAGCCAATGGTATTGGCAGGGGTACCATAACTTGTATCTGTGGGGCTCCCACCGAAGCATCAAAAGGGTTTCGAATTTGCCTGTCCAACCTCTCTTTCAGGGCCGCTGTTTCGGCCCGTGAATTAACCAACTCCTGTTGAACAACCACAAAGGCTTGCATTACATCTTCCAACGTGGTCATCTTACAGCACACCCTGACCGGGAAGGACAATGTACTTGGGTATGTGATTCTGTCACGATTGACTTCTCCTCGGGATCCGGGTGATGCTGAAAGGGGTCCACCTCCTGATTTCCCCACACTCTGACTATACAACAATACAGAGCATAGAGGTAATCAAGTGAGGGATAAGTCAGGAAGGTTAAGGGAAGGAAAAGGAACGGAAGGGATAGCTGAAACGACAAGAAGAAAGGATTATTGCATCAAGTCTCACTACTCTCAGTTAATTCTCGCTAGTGAACTGGTACATACCACAACAATCAGGAGGTGACCTCTTTCCTCTTTACATCAATAGATACTTCTCTATAAATGAATGTTTCCTGTAAGAAAACCAATAATTACCAGTAATCCAACAACACAACAAAACACCTCATGAATCATTCAGGCTATACACATACCCTTATCTCCCTTCCTTTAAACTCATAATATCTCTCTCCAGTAACCCTTTGTGGGTTATCTTGCCAAGGATCAGTATTAGTTCCAACCACTGGAGAAGAAGGATTCTGTAAGTCTTTCAAAACGACAATAGTTCATCCAAGGAAAAATAGTATACCAAATAGTATTCCTAGCTGGGCCCAACTAAATAAGGAACACTAACAAAAATAGGAAACAATAAAGTCAACCTCATCCGAGGCTTACCAGCTTTTCTTAGTTCTTCAAAAAGCACTTCTTAACGTTTTACGGTAAGCAAGCTTCCTTGCTCTCCTTAATCCAATCGTTGTTATGAAGGCAAAGATTTCCTTCCTCGCGGCAGCCGCACGCGGGAAGAAACAAAAGGCACCAGTGATAAAACCCCCCAAATGCGGGTTTACTTTTCTTCTCTCCACTGAAACGGCAACAGTCCTCCAGTAAATGCACCCAAAGCGGGAAACCCTTCTTCGCGGCAGCCGCTCGCGATAGGGTGGAATGACAAGGTACGCCCTTGCCGGTTCACGGTCGTCTAACACGGATTCTCGGCTGAGACCCGTTTCCTCTGACCTCGCGGCAGCCGCACGCGGGCGAACAAAATATCCTTGGTTCTCAGAGAAGCCCTCGATAGCACAGGCTTCTATTCTTAGATCCTGCAAGCAGTCCCAAAACACGGACTCGAAGACAGACACAGCCAGGTTCCAAGAAGCAATCACATACAAAGCCCCCTAGTGGACACCGGAATATGTAGACACAGTACTGCCTCTCTTTCCTTCGCCTTCTGGGAAATATAGTCATGTAGGCGCAAGTATGGCAGATCATGACACAAACATCTGAATACACAGCAAATATTACAACAATTTAAAAGTGGACAAAGCGAGCTAAAGGAAACAAATTCACAACATAAAGCACTTACTAAAGTAAGGGAAAATAAACCATTAAACAATGCCAGAAAAAATCAAAAACACAAACAAAGTGCCTAATCACAAAAGCACGAGACTTCACAGCCTAATTGCAATTCTTCCAAAACTACAACAAAGTATTCCACTCAAAGTAACAAAAGAAATCTAAACAATGCATTTAAGTATTCAAAAAAATAAAGAAAATAAACCGCATACATAAATATACTCGAAACGAAATAGCCCTTAGAAGTTCAAAAAACAGTTCATGTACGTCAAATAACAAACAACAGCTAAAAAAACATGAAATTAGAGTTGTCGCTAACATATACATTACATAGCAACGTTAAAAAATGATTTAAATTTTCTTTAAATAAAAAAGTAACAAATAGTACAATCGCTAACAAAAAATGTCACTATTTATATAAATACACTCATAAACATTAATTAATTTATACATACTATAGATACTACATTAAATTAGATAAAAAAATAACTTAGAAATTAAATCTTACCTGTCAAACGACGCAGCAACAGCACACGCCTTCCGCGCACCACGATTCTCGATCTTCTGGGGAATTCCACCGTCGACGTAAGCAAATCGGAACGCTACGTCAAAAACGTAGCGCTCCGATTGGCTACAAATAAACGTCAATCAAAAGTAAACAGTGACAACACAAAAAAACTAGAACGCTGACGTAGGTAGCATCAAGGTGACGCATTGCGTCGGCCATTTTAAAATTAATACATTTAATACGGGAGTCTACAGACACAAAACACACACATAACACTACACATATTAAAAAACACACACACACACTTTAATTACATTAAAACATACACATAAGGCAGGACAATTCAAAAGGGAAGCTCTATCACATTTTATTTAATACAACACATATTAAAAAAACACACATTTAAATTACTTATAAACATACACACCCTCATACCCTCACCCTCACACCCCCTAACTCTCACACACCTTCACACACCCTCAATCACCCTCACACAACATCACCCTCACACACCGTCACACACCCACAACCTCACACCCCCTCACTCACCCTCACACACCATCACCCTCACACACCATCACACGCCCTCAGCCTCAAACCCCGTCACTCACCCTCACACACACACACCCCATCACCCTCACACCCCCTCACCCTCACACCCCCTCGCTCCCCTCACACCCTCACACCCCTCACAACCCTCTCACACTCACAACACCTCACACCCTCACCCTCACACACCCTCACACACACTCACCCCCCTCACCCTCGCACCCTCTCACCATCAACACCCCTCACCCTAACACACCCTTAACCTCAAACCCTCACACACCCTCAGTCACCCTCACACCCTCACCCTCACACACCCTAACTCTCACCCTCACCCACTCACACACCCTCAGACTCCCTCACTCACACTCACACACCCTCACCCTCACACACCGTCACACACCCACACCTCACACCCCCTCACTCACCCTCACTCACACTCACTCACCCTCACTCACCCTCACACACCCTCACCCTCACACACCATCACACACCCTCAGCCTAACACGCCCTGACTCAACCTCACTCACCCTCACACACCGTCACACACCCTCAGCCTCACACACCCTCACTCACCCTCACACACACTCACACCCCCTCACCCTCACACACCCTAGCTCCCCTCACACCCTCACACCCCTCACAACAATCTCACACTCACTACACCTCACACCCTCATCTTCGCACACCCTCACACACACTCACCCCCGCTCACCCTCGCACCATCTCACCATCAACACCCCTCGCCCTCACACACCCTTACCCTCATCCCCTCACCCTCACACACCCTCAGTCACCCTCACACCCTCACACACCCTTACTCTCACCCTCACCCACTCACACACCCTCAGACTCCCTCACTCACCCTCACACACCCTCACCCTCACACACCGTCACACACCCACACCCTCACACCCCCTCACTCACCCTCACTTACACTCACTCACCCTCACACACCCTCACACACCTTCACACACCCTCAGCCTAACACGCCCTCATTCACCCTCACTCACCCTCACACACACTCACCCTCAAACACGGTCACACACCCTCAGCCTCACACCCCCTCACTCACCCTCACACACACTTACACCCCCTCACCCTCACACCCCCTCACACGCCCTCGCTCCCCTCACCCTCACACCCCTCACAACACTCTCACACTCACTTCACCGCACACCATCACCCTCACACACTCACCCCCTCACCCTCTCACCCTCTCACCATCAACACCCCTCAGCCTCACACACCCTTACCCTCATCCTCTCACACACCCTCAGTCACCCTCACACCGTCACCCTCACACACCCTAACTCTCACCCTCACCCACTCACACACCCTCACACTACCTCACTCACCCTCACACACCCTCTCCCTCACACACCGTCACACACCCACACCCTCACACCCCCTCACTCACACTCACTCACTCACACTCACCCACCCTCACACACCCTCACACACCGTCACACACCCTAAGCCTCACACCCCCTCACTCACCCTCACACACACACCCCCTCACCCTCACACCCCCTCACCCTCACACACCCTCGCTCCCCTCACACCCCTCACAACACTCTCACCATCACTACACCTCACACACTCTCAACCTCACACACCCTCACCTACCCTCCCCCTCACACACACTCACACCCCCTCACCCTCACACCCCCTCACCCTCACACACCCTCACTCCCCTCACACCCTCACAACACTCTCACCCTCACTACACCTCACACCCTCACCCTCACACACCCTCACACACACTCACCCACCCTCAGCCTCCCAACCTCTCACCATCAACACCCCTCACCCTCACACACCCTTAACCTCATCCCCTCACCCTCATTCACCCTCAGTCACCCTCACACCCCTAACTCTCAGACTCACCCACTCACACACCCTCACACTCCCTAACTCACCCTCACACACCCTCACCCTCACACCGTCACACACCCACACACTCATACTCCCTCACTCACCATCAAACACCCTCACTCACCCTCACACACCCTCACACACCGTCACACACACTCAGCCTCACTCCCCCTCACTCACCCTCACCATCACACACACTCACACCCCCTCACCCTCACACCCCCTCACCCTCACACCCCTCACCCTCACACCCCTCGGTGTGCGATGGGAGGACGCTCAGCTTGCAGGGCTGTGCTTCTCTCCCCTGCTGCACTCTCCTGCTCTCTAGAGATGTGGCATAACAAAAAGAGCTGCCATAAAAGTCACGTAAATACAAAACATGTTGCATTCCAAATGCTATAGGTGTCACATTCACAAAAGTTAAAACTATTGGCGTTGTGAATGACAAAGCTATCAATTTAGCTATTTCAAAAATAAACACAAAAAAAATTCATTTACAAGACCAATAGCTCCTACTTTTCTAATGCGAGACCTATTGCATTTCCAATGCTTGTTTCGGAAGCGGCGATAAGAAGACTTGGATTGAGTTTCAACGGCTGTTGAGACTCGTGGCTGTTTGTTTGACAGTGCTGGGACATAACCGGAGTGAAGGGATATTGAAGGTACTGTGTGTGCATTCTGCTAATTCTGTCGTAGTACCTGCGGCTGAGACGTCTGGAGTTAGGCAGTCCGTGAACTACTTGTGAACTACATGTACTATTTTTGATCTGGGTAATTGTGCCTACTTTCGTTTACTGACTTCTCCTTTTCGGTTCTCCTGAGATCAAAGGACTGACTCTCTCTTCTACCTACCTATGAGGATAATAGGATGGCGATACTTCCTCATGACTTTTTTATTTGGCTTATGCTTTGCATTGTTTCTGGGGAAATGAACATCTAGGGTACATATGCGTAAGGGAGACGAGTAATAGAAGTTGAGTTGGTTGAATGCGGAATTAATCTGTGTGCTTTATATTGTGGGAATATCTTTTCCCAGTGGTGAGCAGTATCATTACTGTGTTGTGAGTGGATACAGGAGCACAGCAACAGGAGGAGCCTGTTTCATAGGTAATAGTCCCATTAGTGAGAGTGTAATGAGAGTAGAGGGGAAAAGTAAACGAGTATTATTATATGTGTTTTCTGTTTCCAGGTATAATTTTCCCCGCTGTCCCTACCCTCATACTCTTCCCTCACTTGTTCGCCTCAATACTTTGTACCTTTTCTGGTAGAGTTGGGGATATCGAGAGGTGGACCCCTTTGAGCATCGCCCGAGTTCCGAGGAGTACCTGTGGACGTTACACTGCCGGCCCTGTGCTGGACATCCTTTCTGGAAGTGGCTCACCATACCACCGTTCCTGCACCCTGGCTTCCCTTGACGATCACTAGCACCTCCAGAGCTGGCCCCTCCTCGATTGTACGCCTACTTTATAGCCTCCACTCGTTCCTCCTTTATCGGTGTTGGGTAAATTGGTTGTGGGGTAGCAGGCCGTTGCGCCAACGCCAATTCCATTTCTCCAGCCCTCGTATCAGCCAATTAATGGGACCTCCTTAGGATGAGGATGTCATCCAATGATATTCCTGGTTGGTGCAGTATTAACTTGCGCAGTTCCAATGACTTGCACCCCACAATCATTTGTGCTCTGGTTTCAAATAGACAGTCAATCCCCACACAGGAGCTCGCCAACTTTCTCAAACGGGCAAAAACATTTCTATGGACTCATCTTCCCTCTGCTTCGCCTGGCGTAGCTTGAAATGCTCGACATCTGGGTTGACTTGTGGGTCAAAATGCCTATCCAGCGCCCTCACGCCTTGTCATGGTCATTGCCATACCCCTTGTCGGGCAGATCTTGAAAATCATCACTGCCCATAAGCAGCATGGTTGAGCGCTTCACCACATTGTCCGTCTCCCTGTTGGCCACAAAGTAATTCTCCAACTGGCCAATCCATTTCCACCACCTAGGCACTGCCGTGGCTGGGTCTGCCAACTGGCTGAATGGCAGGAGCGCTTTCACCGCCATGCGTGAACTGGGAGGTCTCACGGCTGCACCGTCATCCTGCGCATCCGCCTGTCCTGTGGAGTGCCCATGGTGGAAAGACTCTGCTCCCTTCCAGCTGTCCACACCTGCACCCACATGTGTATGCCTCACTGCCTCTCTGCAACACTCCTTCTTCCTCTGCCCACACCACACCAACACTCTTGGTGCTCAGAATAGGCCGTGCACTCCCTCCAGCTGGCTGCTTGACTGTCTGCTTTGGGCATCAAGGATGCACTTCTCCTGCTGCCCAGCGTCGTCACTGGTTCCCCTCCAAGGGTCCTTTGTGCCTTCCCTCGTCCCTGCAGTCAGGCCTGTGCAAACAACTCACGCGTGTCTCAGTCACATGCAGCTCTTCAGGCAGACAGACGTCTTCTGCGCCTCATGCGCACACTTCACGGACGGCCTGCAGCCCATGCGGCCGCCCGCACCACCCGAGACTTGCCTCTCGCCGGCCTCCTGCTCCCAAGATCTTCCGCTCCCTACGCGCTGCCTTACCGCCGTCAAAGCAGGTCACGGTCAGCACCGCACGGATCAGGCACACTTTCTCTGGCAGCGACGCTCACCCTGCACTCCCTCAATGCCGATCTGCGTTGCGAGGTGCGAGCATGTGAGGCGATCGCCACCCTCGTTGCCAATAAGAACTTCAGGGATCACCACAGGAGATCAGGAGTGTCAGGGTGTGAGATATGTGTAATGGGGCATTGAGGCCTAACACGTACGGCGCAGGACATACAGGACACGACCACTTCTTTGTTCTGTGCCGCCAGGTCACGTGCCCCTTGTAATACCGTGATGCAGTCTAGTGGTTGGGGTGGAGCTAAGGGGAGGAACAGGAACGGGAGGAGCCGGGGGACAAGAACTAGTGCAGTTAGAGTAAGGACAGGGTCAGGAGAAGAGGTATGAATAAAGTCTCCTCGTAAAGTACCTTTGGTGTCTGTCATGATTTGGTAGCAAGATGCTACAGCTGGCAACGTGGTGGGATGATCACACTGCATGACTGAGCACATCCCAGGAGCTGGGACCCGTCCTTTGAGGCACGCGTGTGAGGTCATTTTTTTGCGACGAGTGTGCCCTGAGCGAGTGCTGCGGCGGAATCTGAAGCCGCCAGCCTCGCGTCGTATGCGCCAAAGCTCCGTGGTCAGGAAGCCACGTGGAGCGAATCTGCGAGGGCGATGTTGTGCGCTGAGAAGCTCCGTGGTCGGGAAGCCACGTGGAGCGGAGCTCGCCCCGTGTGTGGGGGCTGGGAGCTCGTTGTCTGTTTGCCGACCGGGAGCCCACCCCGGCGGCAGGAATATTCAGAGCTCGCCCCGCGTGTGGGAGCTAGAGCGTCTTGCCTGTCTTCCCACCGGGAGCCCACCCCGGCGGCAAAAGAAACGGAAAGGAAAGGCACAACGAAGAAAAATTGCTGCCCTACCTGGTCTGGTATCGGTGATCAGGGAATGACCGCTGGCTGCAACCGACGGTGAGTGGGAGCGAGAGAGCCGATGAATGTATTGTCTCCGGTGAAAGAATGGCCAAATCTTGTTGAAAACGAGATTTCCACAGCGGCTGCCTTTTTGGAGTCAGGCACTCTGCTCCCACCCCATGTTAAAGATACTGAGCAGCCATCTTAAAGTCAGGCAACCTCCAGTTTTGCTACCAAGCACAAGCAAATACAAGAGTTCACAATAAATAAGCACAAGTGAATGCAAAGAGATCGACAAAGGCAGCAGTAAATACAAACGAGCAAGAGACAGACACAAAACAAACACGAGTGAGTGCAAGAGGTGCAACAAGAAAACAAGCATGAGCAAACACAAGAGCCAACACAAGCAAGCACGAGTAAATGCAAGAAGTGCAATATGTAAACAAGCACAAGCAAATGCAAGAGCTGAAACAAGTAACCAGGCACAAACAAGGACAACAGTGAGCACAACAAGCATTGGTAAAGGCAAGAAATACAAATGAAACAAGCACGAGCAAGCACAAGTAACAAACAAAGACGACCTTGAGCACAATCGAGCACTGATACAAGCAACAAGAAGTGTGATGAATCGAAGTGACTTTAGCAACAAGCACAAGCCAAGGCAACAATAAACAACACAAGCGCTGGCAAAGGCAAATGCACGAACATTGACAAACGTGAAGGAACAAGCATTGATGAATGTAAATGAATGAGCCGTGACAAATGTACAGGAACACGCATTAGCAAATGGAAGAATTACAATGAAACAAGTACAAGCAAATGTAAGGACCAAGCCAAGGCATCGATTGAGAATAAACAAACACAGGCAACTGCAAGGCCTGAAATAGACCAGCCCGAACAGAAACAAGCGTCAGATGTAAATAAGCACAAGGAAACGTAAGGCGTGACTACAAAGAACGCAGGCAAATACAAGTCACGCATGCAACACACAAGCCAATACCAAGCGCGAATGCAACAAGCACCAGCCAATACAAGCCTCAGATGCAACAAGCCTGAGCAAATGCAAGTCTGGAGTGCAACAGGCACGAACGAATCCAGGTCCCAAAGTAAGTTCCAGCGCTAAGTGAAAGTAAGCAATTAAAATCAAAGAGGAAACAATTGTACATAAGACCTCGACTGCAGAGAGTTATAGAACAACGCGGAAAGCACAAGTGAACAGTCTCGTGACAGTAGCATACTAGGACTCTCCTCCGCCATGTCGGTGAGAAAAGGAAAACAAAAATCCAATATCTGCATTGAGGTGCCACCCCCAGTGACACAGACCAGTGACCAGAATCTGGGTTCTAGATGGAACTGCTGGCTAGAATCACTAGATGCATTTCTTGAAACAACCAGAGAGCAAAGAGATAGCAACTGTCTACTGTTACTACTTCGGCTGGTGGGTCACGAAGGCCGACGCCTAATCAGGACGTTCTCAGCAAAGGACACAGAGACATATAGAAACCTCAAAGAGAAGCTACGCACTCATTTCAACGCACAGGAAAACGTGGATCATGAATGCATGGTTTTCAATGCAGCACAGCAGGAACCAGGAGAATCATTGCCAAACTTCATCACAAGGCTGGAAAGTCTGGTACAATGCTGCCATTTCAACACATTCTCAAATGAGGAAGCAGTTTGACTACGGGTAATCAAAGGCTGTTCAAGTTCTAAGACAAAGCGCAAGATCCTTCTAGGGCAGTGGTCGCTAAAGGAAATCATCAAGAAGGCCGAAGTTGGAGTGCGGGTCAAAGCAGGAGGATTATCAAAAGAATTGCACCCGAGTGCAAGACACAAAGATACCAGGAAAGAGACATCTCGCATGTCTGTAAATAAAGCCCCAGAAACAAACAGAACAAGAAACAGGGAGGGTGAAGGCGGACCAGAGATAAGACAGCGGGAGAGACAAAGTGACATGAAATACTCCGAGTCAACAAGATAAAAGACCGAGAGGATCCAGGATTACGACAGCCGCAGTGATACAACCTCAAGGAGTTATTCAACCTCAAGGAGTCATTCAATGTATGGTGCAAATGATTCTGAAGCCGATTAAGTGTCCAGTAGGACAGATCGCAACAATGGACCAGATGACAGCTTGCCCAACAAATGTGCAAGAAAGACAAAGTATGGAAGACCGGACCAGCCACGTCAACACTGGAAATCGGTACTGAACACGCCCGAGCACCTCACCGCTCGCCAAATTCTGGAGATGAGTCAGAGGAAGCATCAAGCAGTGAGACACATCGCACCTGTAGCCCAGATGTCAGGGCACCAAAGAAGCGTGAAGAAGAAGCAAACCACATAAGACGGAATGAGTCACTCAGGCACCGGAAAAGGGAAGACAAACGCATACACGACACCCGAGACAACGAGGCAATTGAGAGGAGGTCATCACCATCATACGAGAGAGGCAGAGACAAAGTGCCCGCGGATCAACCACAAGAAATACACATGTGGTTATCAATTCAATTCAAAAACTTTATTCGATCATTTGTTGATAATAATCATAAAAGTACATGCATACAAAAATCGATAAAATACATATAAGAACAACTGGTTTAAAATAATCATGTATCAAGGGACATATTATTCCTCAAGTGAACAGACTTTAAAATGAATACAGCGGTAAAAAAGCAAATGTCCTGCGAATCAAGTCCAAATAGGAGCCTCATAGCAGATTCAATTGTGGGAGCATTGTATTTTTTAAAGAGTGGTTTCAGATATAGTTTACGGGGATGAAGATAAAAAGGGCATAACAATAAAAAGTGCTCCGGGCTTTGCTTTGTAATCCCATCACATGGACAGGGGGCAACAGTATGGGACTTGATATGTGGGTACGCAACAAGCAAGTGAACAGTCCCCATCCGCATTCTTGTCAATATATATTGATGGGAACGAATGGTGACCGTTCTAAGGTATCCTGCGAGTCCCGGTTCTTCCATATTGTACCTATCATAGAAAACATGTGTAGAATACTGAGAAGTAGTAGCATTACGCTTTACAGTACCAGCTCTCATGAATACATGTTTAAGCTCTTTCTTAGGGATGTTTATAACGCACGATGGGTTATCACACACAGAAAGATTGAAGACATCCTTAAATACCTGGATAATATAGTTGAGCCAGGGAATACGGGAACATTTATCCAAGTGGAGACAGTCAAGAATGATCTTTCTTGTAAACCGCGTCTGCTCCTTAATCCAAATAGATCTCCATACTAGGAGTGGTCTTAAGTTGATCAAATCATAAAGATGTTCCAGACCCACCTCCTGATAGATCAGTTTGGTTGAAGCAGAGGATGGTAAGCATAAAAGTTTTTTAACAAAATTGTTTTCCTCCACCTGGAGCATATAATGGTTACAATAGCCCCATACACCTGAACCATAGAGTGCCAGGGAAACACATTTATGAAGATATAAGTACAGCATGTCGGGTATCCGCCTAGAGCCTAACTTAGTTGCAAACTTGAATATGCTAAAGGAACACTTGGCCATTTTAGCTCTTACATTGGTTATTTCTGACGCCCACATCCCCCCACTATTAAAAGTGATGCCTAAATAGCAAAATTTGTCAACCACTTGTATTGTTTGGTCCATAACTGTAAAAGGTCTTACATTTTTGACTTTCTTGCCACAGGCCATAATAAAAGTTTTTGAATTGTTAATTTTTAATTTTCTCCCGTTGATAAAATCCACAAATTTGTTCATGAGTTTCTGCAACCCAAGAGGGGTTCTCGAGAGTAAGACCGCGTCATCGGCGTCAAGCAATACCGGAATGGGTATGCCGTCGGCGGCCGGTGCGTCAGCATTGACAGCACGTAGTTCAGACTCAATTGCGTTAATAAAAAGGGAGAAAAGAAGAGGGGCAAGGACACATCCCTGCCTAATACCAGAACCAATCAGAATATTAGGGGAACACTCTCCTGATTGCCCATAACGGATCTTGGCCGACAGGCTTCTATACAATTGGGCTAAAAAGTAGATGATTTCCCGTGGGGCACCCATATCCAGTAGGGTTGACCACAGAAGACCATGGTCTACCAGGTCGAATGCACTGGAGAGGTCGGCAAAGCAAGGAAACAACGAGCCTTGCTTAGCACGTGTATATTTGCCTATGATGAGGTCCAGGTTTATGCACTGTTCTATAGTGCCTAGCCCCTTTCGGAAACCAAACTGGGAGTCCGCAAGGATCCCCTTTTCTTCGACCCAATCTTTCAAGCGGCTCAATAGTACCCTACATGTGGTTATCAAACAACCTCTCCATCGAAATGACAACGAAGACATGTCGAGAAAGGTACCCGGAGAAATATCCCAAAGATAACTCTGACTCGAGGAGCAGCTCGTCATGGGCTACCCATTTCAGAAATCTACCATTCAAGACACACTCAAAGGAACGTTCTCAAAGAACATCAACAAAAGACTCCTCTGATTCAGAAAGCATGTCTGCCCGATCTCTCGGGTCAACCGAGTCATGGTCCCGACAATGGCCATGGCATCAACCACTCGAACACACCACAGAACCACCGGACATTCTTCCCATCCAGAGTGACATAGCTCACACCAATGTCTCTGAATACTCAATCACCCCACAAGACAACATGTCATGTCAGTCGCAGGTATATCAAGACATCAATAATATACCGTCACCCCTGAAGGGGTCAGCGAGCTGACTCAAAGGGCCTATAGAAGGAAAGCAGACATAAGGGGCATTACCAACTGGATGGGAAAAGACTATCCAGTCACTCTGCAAGGAAGGCCGGATGTGGTGACAGCGACAGATCACCATTGGATGGGAGAGAAACAGGCCCATGCCCAGATAGTTAAAGGGTTCACCAGTCTCAAACGCGAGTGGGAGTGGGAGAGACAACCAGAGGAAGCACATGAGTCCCCTTACCAAATTAGGATGACCCTTTCAGATAGTGCTCCACCGTCTGGCATGCATGACTCTGAACAGGAGGACATTGTTGCCCTCGACCGGACAAGACAAAAGAAAGTAGAATTCTATGCGGGTGCTCGGAAGAGAACCAGAACAACATCCACTCACGGAGGAGATCGAGCGTCAATCGAACAAGAGCCACAAAGGAAGACGGAGTGCCGCCATCAAGCTGAGCCCTTCACAGTCACCTCCTGAGGGGCAATCATGGTCGCCTCTGAAACTGAAGATGAGTGGATAACCCAAAAGCTCATAGGAAACCGCCACAAACCTAGGAACAAGAAGATCACACGAGACATTTCGCAATTTCAAAGATGCACTCCTGTATTCAAGGATGATCTTGTCAAGGCAACAGAAAGCCACACCAAGGAAATGGAGACGCGTCTCCAGAGCCTAAACAGGCGGCCTGCAGACCCGTGTGGCTGATTGAGGAACTATAAACATGTTGGACGCTAAGTTTATTTTGTTAACAAGGGGGAAAATGTAATACCGTGATGCAGTCTAGTGGTTGGGGTGGAGCTAAGGGGAGGAACAGAAATGGGAGAAGCCGGGGTACAGGAACTAGGGCAGTTAGAGTAAGGACAGGGTCCGGAGAAGAGGTATGAATAAAGTCTCCTCGTAAAATACCTTTGGTGTCTGTCATGATTTGGTAGCAAGATGCTACACCCCTGACATCACCTTTATTTATACTCTGGTCCGCCCCCGGCCCAGGGAGTTGTGTGCTACAAATTGTCGTAGGGGCCATATGGCTCCCTACACTTGGGTATAGAGATAAAGAGAGAGGGCTCAGAATTCATTACATTCTTTTCCTCTTCTATTTCTCAATTAACCTCCCGATTTCCATCCTAACACACAGAGAGAGTTTGACAAACGCTGACATTTCAAGATGGCTGCTTCTAGCAGCAGTCTAGCTGTATCTGGGTTGATTTACCGGATCCACCTCTGACCACGTGACATGAGAGGAAACAATAAGAAGCATCTGTAGGGAAAGTACGCCATCGTCAGAGGATCCAAGTGGGGCTATGAGGACGAACGCCAGTCTTTGAAGAAGTGAGACGATGAAAGAGAGAGGGGGTACTGCGGGTGTGCTACACTCCTCCAATGACCCCTTTGTTAATAGGATTGAAAGTCACTCTCAATGTTTCAATGGGCTTTGGGTACTAGAAATAGCAGCGTGATTGAAAGGTGCTTCGGGATGGGAGAACGTAAAATGTTAAGCTTATCAGGCGAGAAGAACTTTGCCGTGTAGGGATATATTGAGAATGCCGCCTTAACAAAGAAGGAGCCACATACACTTGCACGTATCATCGGTACTCCGTGAGTGCAACAGAGTCCGATAGTAAATAAGGGGACCTGTCACAATGTTAAATGCATTTTAGAACCTACCTGTTCTTGTGAGTTTTCCCACGTAGAGATTGAAAATAAGACAGCGTTCCCACGACAGTCCTGGGTCTGGAAAAGTATTCGTAAACTTGGGTAAGACACACTTCAAACCAACTTGAGGATTGGGGTATTCCTCTTTTCTGTGCTTTATCTAATGGGTGCAGGAAGGGGAGAGTTCCTCACATCCATGCGGGTGCCTGTGTTATTTTTAACTGCATGCGCATACTTTTAATGATGGTGGATCAACCAAGTAGTCGAAAAACACAGTACAACAAAGAGGAGTATTTGATAATGGTGGAAAGAGAGCTTTCCGAGGGGGAACAAAACTTAATTGTTATGATTTGTTTCCCTTACAGTAAATGTACATCCTACTGGAAATGCAGAAGGTGTTTCAGAAATTCTTTTTTTGATAAAATAGCGATTGCCACAAGGATCACATTTTAGGCCAAGACCATTAGCACGAAGGGTTCCACACCCGAAGAAGGCCTTGTTGACCCAAGGGGGCTAAATAGGAAGGCCAAAACATGTTGGAACTTGCAGCAGGGATTTAGGGGCAGTTACCCCTACTGTATATCTCCAAATCACTTCAATGTTTAATCCTGCCAAGGGGAACCAAGAATAAAGGTAATAGAAAGATATCTCCTTAAGACCGTTTTAATTCATTTTTTTTCTGCACTTGAGATCCCTTCTTAAGGGGATATTTTCCCTATCACTATATTTCTTTTTCTGCCTTCTATCTATCTCCCTCACCACTATATATATATATACAAAAAAACAGCGCTCCGTACAGTGTTTCGGTCTGCACCGGGACGTTTGCAGCGGCCCTATGATGAAGCATGCCACTGCATAGTCGGTGAGGGCAGTATTAAGAAATGTTTCTATTTTCTTTTCCTCTCATGTTTCTCGGTCTGTAACGACTATAAGGTATCACAGTGGACAGGAACCTTACAACGTAACTCAGGTTTTCTTCCCTGTCCTTGATTTTACTGTCCTTCTCTCTTTTGTGCGCTTATGAAATTGGGGGTCAGCTGAACCGTCATTTAGAGGAAGAGGCCGACCATCTACAATGGATTATATATTCTCTATGCAAAATCTGTCTTTTATTTTTATTGAGGGGTACACGCGTGAAACAAACTGGGGTGGCCATAATGCTTAGGTGGTAGTAGAGCTTTTGCCACCACTACAAAAGGCTCCACCTGAAACACTGTTCCCCCTTCCATTTTCTTCTTATGGAGGCTTCCCTCATACATAAATATCTGGAGACTTTTCTCCTTTTGTCAGAAGATAAAGAAGGGGACGCTAGCCCAATTTGAGAACCTTAGTTATTGTATTAAAGAAAGCTTGATGAAACTCACGAAGATTGCATGTGAGCGGCCCAGATGGTTTAATACAGAATGCTCAGTGGCTAACCAAAATCTTAGGAGGATGCTGACTGCTACAACCAGAATCCAGGCTGGATGTATTATTGCGCATAAATATAATAAAAGCATGCTAAAAAAAGAAAGAATGACTTGCTCAGGGCAGATTGGGTAATGCTGGAGGATGCCGCAGTTAATATGAATAGCAAAATCTTCTGGAATACAATTAACAGATTTTGACAGAGAGATGCACCTTTAAACACTCTGCACTGTAGCATTACATGTAGTCTAACTATCAGGCGGAGGTGGACAGGAGTTTAACCCAGCTATTCATGAGAAGGCTGAAGGGTGCTGTAAATTTGTCACTTACTTACGGGGGAGCATTTACCGGACTTTCATGCTGCCACAGCCACTGGGGTGCTTGGGCGGAGAGTTGCTGCCCTTTTCCTTTCACCAGCTGGGGTCGCCGCCTGCCTCTCGCTGCCCGCTCCCACTTCCACCTGGGGAAGCGCAGACAGCCGTGCAGAGTGCAGGACAGGAGACTGCAATCCCCAGCAGCCCACGGAGCCCACGGGAACCACGTGACAACAACACAGCGCCAGGAGGCGCATAAAATTACCGTCAGTCCTCCCTCGCAGAACGCGAGCGGGACGCCGGGCTAAGCCCGGGCAAAGGGCGGGCCCTCTGTGGCCCTCAGAGGCCAGAGGAGACCGGACCGGGCCAGTCCCCTTGGTTCTTGTCTGTAAGGTAAAAGGTGACATCGACATTTTGCTTATTATCACTTGCTCACTCTAAGACCCTCACTACGGATCCTATTTCGAGACTTTACTGTTGATCTAGTACCTTCATGTCACGTAAGGTGGCTTCTAAGAGCTGTGGCGCGCAGAGGAGCGAGGTCATGGGGCCCATGGATTGCTATCTAGAGAGGGTAACCTTACCTATCACTCATGAACTAGATAGATTAGAACAACGCTTGCCCAGAGATAGCGTGCTTTGCAATCACCCTGTCACACAGACAGCCGATGTAACATATGGATCAGCCTTGCTGGAAGAACTGAATCACCTTTGTAAGACCCAGTATGTCGCAGCAGATTATGTAACCGAGCAACTCTATCCTCTGGTCAGTCCCTTAGCAACTCCTAACGCCCAGCCCATTACGCCATTATTGACAGATGATAACACACCAGATGCCCTCTCCCCATCTCCACTAGTAAAAGTTAACAGTAATCATACAGGGCCCCTTAACATCCCACCCGCCAAAAGGAAGCGACATGGGACTACACGCATGGGGAGTGAAGTCAAACAACGAAAATTGTGTCCAAGTTCCCTAGCAACGACTACACCTACCCCGACAGCATCTAAGTTACACACAACTCTGGAATTTCCTGCTCCTACCTCCCAGGCAATTTTACTGGACCTTATAGAACGGCTGGTTACTTCTATTATATCCCCACTGACAGCAAGAATAAATAGCTTAGGAGAAAAGCTCAGTGAAATTGAGATGACAATTAACGCCAGCGCATCACTAATAAAGAACATGGCAGAACCCAGCCAGCAACCTGTTCTAGCTGCCACTGTGGTGCACGAATCAGCTACTCAAAGCAATAACAGTGGGAATAAACCAATAGTTGCACATAGGACATCACGAAAAAATCCAAACGTAGCTAGCCATTCCACTACAACCCAGAGGCCCAGCCCCAAAGTAAGGTCGACCTTAGGCCCAACATCTCATAATGTCATAGCTGATAACCAAGGTATCATCTCTGGCAGAAGTGACCATATAAACTTACCCCCAATAGCCGCCCGTTTTGTATGTGTTCTTTCGGGTGTCCCAGTACTTAAGAAAGGAATACCTGAAAGACAGCACGACTTAAGAAATAAAGTCGTTTTTTGGCTAATGAAAAACAGACCCCTGCTACCTAATATTGACGGCTCGATAGTAAGCGTCAGAAGGGTGGGTTGGCTGGGACCGCTCCCTAAGGTCACTAAAGGGGACCTTGTCCTGGTAAGATTTAGAAATGAACGTGTCATCCCCTATCTACAATCCTGGCAGCCCCAATTGGGAGATGGTCCTATAACCACATGGCAATTACATGACTTTTATCCCAGGGCGTCTTACCTCACCCCGTTAAGACCAATAGTAGAGAGCAACCATCAGTTGGCCAGAAACGTATATGTACAAAATGGTTATAAAATGCCGACTTCAAATCATTTTTAGACCTTGCCCCGAATCTGGCGTGGATTACATTACATTATTTTAGAGAGGGGAAGCCCCTAGCTGATTTAATGTTCACTTAACATGCTCTATATATCAAACTCTGTGAAATGTTGTTTCCTTTTAAACGTGTAAATAACTATTTTTAGTGAGATGTAATTATTATGACTGTTTTTAATAATCTGTATGCTTTTATGATTTATATTTTAAATCGAATAAAGCTTAATTGAATTGAATTGAAATTGTCACTTACTTTAACTGAATTTATCTTGGCTATCAAGCAAAGCCCTGGAGGTAAGGCACCAGGACCGTATGGCAAGCAATGGGTTACCCAGTTCATGGGCGCTCTCGTGATTGTCCCCTACTTTAAGAAGGGTAACCCTAATGCTCCTTGATGTTATAGACCAAAATCTCTTATAGATACCGCCATGAAGATCTTAGGCAGGGTTGGTCTAAGAAAAACAACATCCTTAACTCCTGTCAGTTTGGCTTCAGGCTGAGTCTGGGCAAAATGGAACCATGTTTGATTTTGCACCTCCAGGCGCTTGCCACTTAACTAGCCTTTATGGACCTGTCCACTGCCTTTGATTGTCTTAATCACACCACATTGTGGTTACATTTGTTGGGTCTGTGGGTAGAGGCTGGTTTTCTCCACACCCTTCATGCTAATGTGTTTGCCAGAGTCCGTTACGGCACTTCAGGGGTGCTGACTGGTCCCTTTGAACTCCCTCCGGGTGACCATCAAGGCTGTATCCTGGCATCAGCATTGTTTACTCTTTATATTAATAATCTTATCAGCCGTTTAGCCACTGCCTCCAATGATATTCCTGTGATGGGTATGACCCGCTCCCCAAATTTGTTGTATGCAGACGTCATGGTTCTTATGGTCTATACAACTAATGCCCTCCGCAAGTTGGTAGACTAATTTGTATCTTTTATGGGTGAACTGGACTTGGTTACACATTTTAGCAAGTCTGATATCATGGCCTGCTGCCCGGGAAGAATACATTTTTTTAATTTACCCATTGGTGGACAAATCTTGACATGGGTCATAGTTTTCCTACCTATGAGTTTTCTTAAATTCTTCAGGTACTTGGCATACTCAGATTAGGAATCCCTGTTTGAAAATGATCAAATCAACAGGTGTCCTATTTATCTTGCCTCACCCTCAAGGCTGCACATTAATGCAGCCTCTTCTTACAATCTGTAAAGCTCAATGTATTCTAGCTGCCCTATATGGGACAGGTCCTTGAGGTTATTTAAGTTCTTCTTCACTCCAGCATGAGGAAAATTGGGTCTGTAGATGACTCATTTCCATTGCACCAGCCAGCTCACACTTTATTTTACACACAGTGTTGTCACAGCAGTATGTTTGGGATTTATTGCACCTCGCACCTTTGACGCTTTGAGTATCTATTTGGACCTCTCAGGAGGCTGTTTATTATGTGAGAATGGGCTGAGGCTTGCTTACGTGAAGAATTCCCTAAGCAGGCTAATGTATTCGAAAGTTTTGAAATGCTGGAGTCTCTTTCTACAAAAGATAAACGCCTGGTTACACTTAGTTTTCTGGAGCTTAGCCGATCGGAGAGGTTAAGGGATGAATTAGACAAGAGTTCAGTTAAGGATTACATCCATCTCAGGTAAATGAGTGCTACACCAGAGGCTTACCTGCATTTTCGCCATCGGGCAGAGCCGTGAGGGGATCGGCGGTAGTGCAAGACGCCGGGAGGCAGACCGGACGAGCCGGACCACACTCCCCAGCAGCCTCTTGGGCGGCAGAGCGCTCGTGACGCGCCAAGAGCGCCCGGAGGCGCCAGTAAAAGGCTGGCACCCCCCCTCGCCCCGCGAGTTGCGCGCAGAGAAGCCCGGGACAAGGGCAGGGCCGTCTGTGGCCGTCCTGGGCCGAAGGAGGCCGGGCAGGGCCCCCCCTCTAACCCCCTGGAGAAAACTTGGGCAAAAGGAAAAAGGTAGGCTCCAAAGATGATGCTGGGTCAAAAGCTAAACACCCTAGACACTCTGAATCAATTATTTCATATCTAACCTCAGCGGTGGGGGCTTTGACTAAAGAAATTGCACACGCTGAGAAAGAACTGGGCCTGAATGTAGAGGAGTTAGACCCAGCCCTGAGCTCTGACCATAACAGGGAGATACCCTTGGTTCCAACTGTTGTAATCTCCAACCGGGACTTGATTCCACCCCCTATCGCACAACCAACTCCCCCAGATGCCTCGACTGTCCACTTACCTACATCCCCCATGCCTACTGCGACCCCACAAAGGGCACATAAGAGGAGAAAACCACTAAGCTCTCTGGGAAGGCTTAATAGAGACTTGGCAAACACCAATAGACTGGACTCTCGTACGAAGAGCCAAATTGGGAAACTTATCGAGGACCTTTTCATTGAGCGCTTGGAACCTGCATTGGTATCTGTAGCTAAGGATATTGTGGACACACTTAACCACATCGCTGCTGTGGTTATTTTTCCCCAGTGCTGAAAATTGCCAATTTGCTGGTGTCATGACGAGCTCAGCTCGTCATCAGCACAGCTCAACTTTGCCTCATGACGAGCTGAGCTCGTCATGAGCATGGAAGGGGTTAATACGTGCGTAGCAGGGCTTCTCTCTAAATGTGAAAAAATTGACCAGCTATTGAGACAACATAGTGGGGATAAGGGAGGCCTGAACAAGCCAGATGTTACATCTAATAACCCGTCTACAGTTGACAATCTCAATCCAACCCCCAGTCAGGCCACCAGTGAGGGAGGGGCCACTAGTATAGTGGGGAAGCCAAGCGCAAGGGGCGAGCTTCATAACCCCATAATGGAGAAAAATGCATGCCACAACCGGGGCAAGTTCAATAGTAGACATCCCCGTCACCCTGGTTACAGCCTGGAGTTGCCTCCAGATGCTGCTCCTTTGGTGGCCATCTTCACTGGAGTTCCCCCGGTAAAGGGGGGGGATTGGGAGACCACTGCTGACTTGTTGAATTTAGCTAGTCAGTGGTGCAACGAGTTTAGTTCAGGCGATGCTAATATAGCTAGTGCAATTACAATGGTAAGGAGGGTACGATGGGTGGGGCATCGACCGAAGAACATTCCGGGGGATTGTGTGGTGTTGAATTTTAAGAATAGGAATTGTGCGGAAAGATTATTCTGGGATGGATCAGAGCTAACCAATAAAGGCATCAGACCCCTTCCCCTGGGGTTTTTTTACCCTCCACCCGGTGTTTATAGACACGCACCCCCATATTCCCAACAATACACAAGACCGAGCAATACAAGCAATCTAACATACCAGGCTAGGATGACTGCTCAGCGGTCCTTAGCGCAGAGGCCAACTAGGATGGGGGACACTGAATCAATGGATTTACTTCCAGCCTCCCCGAAAAATGTGCAACCTAGGGGAGAGATACATCTTAGTAACAGGTTCTCACCCTTATCACAGATGGAATATAATGACTGACTGGGCCAGGTAACTGTAATTGAGGGGAGGGAAAGAGACTGCCCTATAACTCCCACAGACTCATGCAAATTTTTAAGTTGGAATGTGGCGGGCATTAGATCTAAAAGCGATGATCCCATCTGGCTGCAATTTATAAAACGTTTTGACATTCTGGCATTGCAGGAAACTTGGGATGCAGACTCTAGCTTTAATCTGGATGGTTTTCAAAGCTTCTCTACCCCTGCGATTAGAGGGACTATGGGAAGATCTAAGGGCGGCTTACTTTTCCTTGTCTCCTTAGATATTACTGGGTCATTTAGAAAATGTCATATTGAGTCAAATAACTTTCTCATTTTGGAGTGGTCCTGGTCTAATAAGAAATATATTTTGATAAACTTGTATAATGCTATGGATGGTCTTGAACATTTTAATATATTAGAACAATTTTTGTCAGTATATAAAGCCAATCACTCTTATTCGATAGAGATTTTTCTCATGGGGGATTTTAACATACACCCTTGCAAATGGGATTGTTATGGGGATGATTTAGACGGGCAGCTAAATAGCAAGGTACCTCATTTTGAACATGGTAAACAGGGAGAGGATCTGGAAGCTTTGCTTTCCAGTATGAATCTATTAGAACCAGGTAGGGAGAGTGGTAATGAGAATGCACCTACCTTCACAGGAAGGGGGGTCAACTCTGTTATTGACCACATTTTTGTGTCACCCCCTCTGCTGACTATAATACTAGCCTATAGAGTAGTGATATCACCATTTAGTGATCACAACCCTCTTGTTTTAGAATTGGATATAGGCGCCAAGATTACCACCAGGGCACCGGGAAGGGAAGCACCACGAGCCATCTCTACAAAAGATCAAGGCAGACGGATAAAGTGGGACAAAATTGTCCCAGAGGCCTTCTTTGAAGAACTGACGTCCACAACTGAATCCCATATGGGCATCTGCCTAGATGATAATGCTGTGGGCGAGGGAACGATAACCTCCTTCTCAGCCATTTGTAAACAAATAGCAGTTAACCTAAACAAGGGGAGAGGGTCACATCACAAGAAAGCCCATAGATGGTTCGGTAGCGCCTGTTCTAAAGCTCATGAGGCCCTCCTGGAGGCTCTTAAAAGGAGCCCGAGAGATAGAATTTTGGTTTCCACTCTCCGTAGGGAGTACAAATTGGCAATCTCCCGTCGGAAACTGAAAATCAAAGAGGAAGCATGGGATAGTCTACAGGATGTTGATGTGTTAAGGGATAGCAGGAAGTTCTGGGCCATAATTAATCAGCCATTCTTTGCGGATAGCGACAGTTCAGACATGGACTGCGTAATTTCGGACGATGTTTGGCTTGGGCATTTTAAGAACATTTATGGTGACTTGGACATGCCTGATCTAACATCTGTACCCCCAACTATCAGCTGTCCCAGGTCCCCCATCAAATTCGAACTAGAAGAAGTAGAAAGGGCTATCCGTGCTACTTCTAAAAATAAGGCACCAGGCCCTGATGGGGTGCCTGCAGATCTTTTCATTATGTATCCTAACCTCTGGGCTAAAATCCTAACAAATGTATTTAATGCTGCAGCACTGGTGGGTTTTCCCCCATCCTGGGGTTCTTCAATTATCGTGCCCATTTTCAAAAAGGGAAGCCGTGGGGACCCCGCCTGCTACAGGCCAATCTCCCTGTTGGATTCTTCCGTCAAGATCATGGGAAGAGTTTTACTACAGAAACTGGGAGATTGGCTGGAAGGTGGGGGGATTCTCTCGAATCTCCAGTACGGTTTTAGGGAGCACAGGGGCACCATGGACCAGTGTCTTAATCTTTACCTTCTGATCAACAAGTACACAGTGGCAAAGGAAGACTTCCTATATCTCGGGTTCATGGATTTATCATCAGCCTTTGATATGGTGAACCGTTCTAATCTATGGTGTATCTTGTTAGATATGGGCTTAGATGCTCCCCTAGTATATTTTCTAGCCTCACTCCATCAGGACCTAGCAGCAGCCGTCAGGGTCACACAGGACGGCAGGTGTACGGACCAATTTAGATCTAGACGGGGAATCAGACAAGGCTGTATCCTGGCTCCCCTTCTCTTCACGATCTACATAAATGGCCTGGAAAAATCTTTGGTCAGGGTCGGTGCGGACATCCCTAGTGCAGGTGGAACGGGTATCCCGGTCCTCCTGTACGCTGATGACGCCGTACTCATCGCCCGTACAGGTCTGGGTCTACAAAGGCTGCTGGACAGCTTTGGAAAATTTATGGATGCCCTTGACCTTAAAATTAACAGTAAAAAATCTCATGTTATGATTGCAGGGGCCGGTAGGAAGCCCAGGAACGTCAACACTTTTAGATGCCTGGGTGCGGAAGTTTCAAGGGTTCCTGTCTTCACGTACTTGGGGGTCTTATTCGATGAGAAAGGTAATTGGGGTCCCCAGCTGAAGCACAAAAGCAACATAGTGGCTAGATCCACCACAGGGCTTCTTAATTTTGCTAAAAGACTGGGTGCGAAACCCTTGGAACCCATGCTCAAAATCTATAAGGCTAAGTGCTGTGCAATTGCTTCCTATGGGGCATCGATTTGGGGATATGCTCATGTGGACAAAATTCAACTGGTAGAAAATAAGTTTTTTTAGATCACTGCTGGCGGTACCTCAGTCATCGTCAACCATGGCAGTACATTATGAACTAGGAATGGGATATATCACAGACCATCTTAAGGCAGCGCCGTTGATTTGCTGGGCAAAGACATGGCTGAATGAGGACATTACTCTTAATCATCTCATCCTCAAAGACAGTCTGGCCCTCGACAAGGCACATAGCATCCCATGGCTGGCATACGTTAGAGCGGCGTGTGTCAGGCTGGGATGCCCAGACCTGTTTACCACCCCAGAGGGAATCAAGAAAGAGGATCTGGGATGGATCAAACAGAATTTCCGAATCATGGCTGAAGCAGATAGGGAGGAGACAGAACTCAAAAAATCAGGAGTAAGAAGCATTTATGCTCTGCAGTCCTCGCCCCACATAGAACCCTACCTTAGGATTGTAACAAAGCCATACCATCGCTTCTTGCTGACAAGGTTCAGATTTAAACTGATTCATCTTGTGTTGGGTGATCAACAACATTGGGGTAAGCCATCTGATTCCCCATCATGTTCTTGCGACAACTTCTCAACACAAGACACTCTTCACTTAATTATGTTTTGTGACAAATTTGCGGAGGCACGAAATAAATTCTTGTTGCCCATACTACGAGAAGCGGGTTTCTTGCAGGTGAGGCCTGCACTACTGTATTTGCAATTATTGAACAGTGTGCAAGTCATCTTTAGCGTAGCTAGTTTTCTGGTGGCTGCAGCAAGAGTTAAAAATAAAAGAACTCTGCATATAAATTGAATTGAACCACATTCCCATAATCGCGGAACAGAAACTTTTATAAATTTTAAACTGTTTTAATAGTGGTTTTTTTACATCTGGAGATATTTTTGTATTAATTGTTCCTCCATGAACTATGTAACACATATTTTGTATATAAATGAATGTATGTACATAGATGCTTGTTTTTAAATGTATACATATATTTTTTATTCTGTACGTATGTATTGTTGTTTCTTTTATGATTTTAATTAATCGAATAAAGAGTTTTTGACTGACTGACTGAGTGCTACAGTTCTTTATTTACATCTCCTTTTAACTCGGTGCGAAAGGTCCCTGCTATCCCTCTTTAGGGCAGGGACAGTGTAGCGGGGATGGTAGTAAGGGGCAGGAGGCGAGTTTTAGTTCTTCGTGGTTTTATTTGCTGGTACAAGATATCAGTACAAGTTGTTCGTATATGAGCCCTTCTCTGGGATCGGCTTCGCACGGTTGGCCGTCTTCTCCGAGTTCGCTCCTACTCCCTCCGATAAGGACTCCGTCGCGTCTCTTCCTGGTCTGTCTCCATGTTTGGGGTACACGCCGCCTCCGAAGAAGACACAAGAGAGGGCGTATCAGTTCTATGGTCTCTCCCAACACAGTCAAAAGGGGAAGGGAGTGAGTGGACAACAATGGTGACTATTTACATCAAGTGGTGGGGCGGGGGAGTGAAGGAAGGGTACTCCGGGGAATGAAGGGAAACAGGTTACTCTACTGTCCCACCTCTTCTCCTAACCCAGCCCGTGATACGATTACGTACCTCGGTGAGCCACACACCTCCAGGTGGCGTGCGACTGGGCGACTTGTGTTGCCGTTGGCCTCCAGGCTCCCGCGCTGCCGACGGGTCTCTCCGCGCCTCCTCCTCTCCCTCGGTAGATGGAATACCGGGTTCTCTGGTCTCTTCTCTTGCTTCGTTCCTCTCGCTCCACGCCGCTCCTCTCCACTCGCTGTCCTCTCTTCCGGTGTACAAGCGCCCCTAACTGCATTCACCTGCCAGATTTAAGGCGGATCTTGGCTCCTCCTCTTCACCAGTCGCTTCCAGTTAAAGGGCCAGTCGTCTTCCTCTTCAGCAACGCAGCTGTATCGTTCTTTGGGCACTGACCAAACCTGTGGTGGTGAAGGCTGCAATGACAGGAGGAGGGGGGGTCACAATGTGAATACCCACATGGGGTGGTAGCGGCCTTCGGGGCAACCAGCGGCACGCCACCCCGGTTACAGACAGTTATTGATTGCTGTGTTTCTCTTTAGGGCCCAGGGCATATAGCAGCAGGCTGCCAGTGTGTTTTTATGATGATGCCTCCCAGTGCCTATTACATTTTTCTATAAATAATTTTGTATATATTTTAATGTGTATTAAAAAACTTTTTTGAAAGCATTCAGGCAGTGCAGAACATTGCGCCTCTACAGGCACTTTTAGATAATGCGAAGATGTGTGTTAGAGTCAGTCAGTCAACAAGCTTTATTCGACGATTGTCATAAAAGCATACAGTACATATAAGAATGTTTAAAACAAATAAATATTCTTAAAATATAGATAAAATAGCGCTAGTAAAATATCATAAGTATACTCTTAAACACAAATCTTGAATAAGAAAATGTTTGCATCCATAATATTAAATTCATTTGTTAACAATTTGATTCTAATGGACCATGCCCACCCCAGAAATGTTGCCGTGGCTACATACACAGTCGAATTGCTGCAGGTACAGATTATTCTAAGTGCAACCAATCCACTATTGGTACCCAGCAACCTGCACATTGGGCGCAGCCAAAACCGGCGGGGGGCCGCGTACGCTGGACATTCAAACAATAGGTGACCAATAGATTCAGAGAGTGTCGGACAACCTGGACAGGAAGGTTTATCCCCTGAAGACCATCTGCTGGTAAAAGCTCTTACAGGCAAAATCCCAACTCTCAATTGGAAGTAAAGTTTACGGTCCAGGGTTTTCAGAATGGTGTCCCAAAAAGCTTCCAAATTTGGGCCCTCTTTAATGTCCGAAAACATACCGGTCAAGGAACAGGGGTCTGTTTTCCTAAAGAGTTTATGGGCCACAGACATCCAGTATAGGTCCTTGAGTATCTTCTTGGGGGGAAACCTTGCGTTCACTGGGTCCTCCCACAGTTCTCTTAGGTCAAGTTCACATAAGACACCCTGAATTTGCACGAGCCACTTAATTTTATGGGAATTGCCACTGGTAATTATGTCCAGCAATCCCCGAGTATAAGTGGCCAGTTCTGGCGTGGTCCAGATCCGCCTCCAGTATAAAACTGGGCGTAAGGTTGCAATAAGGGCTATTGGAGACAGCCCTAGGTCATAAAAAAGGGGAGTCAGAGGGGTCCTCTGAGGTAGTTTAATTAAATTAATTAGAAAGGAATTTTCTGAGACCGACATCCCCCTGAGATTCTCGGGCCCCCACATTTCCACTCCATATAGAGCGGAACTAACCACTTTACCCGTATAAACCGTTAGTACAGTGGCTATCGGTTTGGTAAGGGACCTCGAGTGTTCCAGACACAAGGCACCTGTGAGCTGCCGATGTTTCAGAGTAGCCAGCTCAATCTGCTACTTCCAGTATAAATCGTTCTGGATACACAGACCTAGGTAACTGAAGGCCTGGCCTCCCTCCAGGGGGCGTTAATTCATAGTGACAGTACCTCTAAAAGCTTTGGGAGCATTAAAAGTCATGAACTTAGATTTGAGTACGTTAACTTCTAGGCCCCGAGTGGTGCAGAATTCATCAAAAAGCACCAACGCCTTCTGCAACCCACTTGGGGTTTTTGCTACTATGAGACAATCGTCTGCGAACATTAAAATCGGTACTTTAGCTCCTGCAAGGATAGGGGCATCAACGTTAGAAATAATGAATATTTTAGCCACATCATTAATATAAAGGGAAAATAAAGTTGGGGCCAAGACACAGCCCTGCCGCACTCCAGATTCGACAGGGAACCGGGCGGTGACATTGCAGGGGCTTCCCCACCTAATCTGAGCGTAGTTTTGTTCATGGAGTTTTATTACCAGTGATAGAAGAGGCCCAAGTAAACCCATGTCTTTAAGAACATTCCACAGAGTTGGGCGGGGGATAATATTTTATCAAGGATCAGCCTGGCAAAATCTTTTGGTGAGGTGTCGATCAGGCTGATCGGGCGGTAGTTTCCGGGCAAAGATTTATCCCCCTTTTTGAAGACAGGAATCATTTCTGCCCCATACCATGATTTTGGTATGGGGGCACCCTTAGCGATCATGTTTGACAAAAGGAGTATGTAATAGCCCCAGGAACCTCTGTCCTGCAAGAATAGATCCGTGGGAAACCATCGATACCTGGCGCTCTACCTGGGACCACTAGGTCTAGGGCACATTCCACGTCTTTCAATGTGAATGGATCTTCCGTGAAAGGCGAGAAGGGAACCTCCGTTGGGAAATGTGTGGCATCACCCTTCGCGTATTGTCCCTCAAAGTATACTACCCATTTATCCCGCGGAACCCAGTTCTGCGGCTTCTCCGGGTTGCCATCCACACCCCACTTGTAAACATTCCAAAACCTATGGGTGTCTCTATGGGATCCTGCCTCCTTTAGGTCATTCCCCCTTTGCTTGTCCCAATTGCGTTTGGCTTTTGAGACAGCATTTTTATACGCAGCCCTGGCCAATCGGATATTTTGGCTAGACCCAATTTTAATCACTCTACCCAAATCCAAGCGGGCCTGTCTACATTCCCCTGAATACCATCTTGGTGGTTGAGGTACGCGGGGACCATTTGGCCTACAAGGCCTAACAAAATGGTTTTTTAAATCTCCAAAAAAGGCCTCATGGATCCCAGTTGCCTAGTTAATTACTACGGGTAATGCATCCTTTTTAAGTAGAATCTCTAAATCGCAAATTGCTTGGGCTAGCTTGCTGGATATAGAGTCAGCGCTCTCTTGATTTAATAGAACCTTGGAACATCGGACGTGACGCATGTCATTTGTTACAACAGTATCAATAAGAGAGGTGGCTCCCATCTCCTCTCCGGGCAGCAGAATTCCAATAGGCGAGAGTCAAACACAAGGGATTGTGGTCGCTCTCTATCCTTTCAGTAATTAACATATCTTGGAGGAATCTCCATAGACCCAGACTGACCAGGATATAGTCAATTCTACTCGTTCGGGGACCATTCTTAAAGGTATTTTTCCCGGCGTTGTCACCAACGGTTCTGCCATTGGTTGATCTTAATCCTTTAAGACAGAGTGAATTGATTTGAATCGATACTTCAGTCCATTTTTTGATTGGTTCAAGATCAAGTTTGGGTACCCCCCACTCCCTATCTTCTTCGTCCGATATGTTCCAGTTATCATTTAAAAGGGCTTCAAAAGTTACGTTAAAATCTCCCCCTACAATTAGATTAGAATGTGCAGGTTGGCATTCTAGCATGTCTTCCAAAAGTGCCATGACTACAGATTTCTTCCCTCCAGTGCTACGAGCATATACATTAAAAATATAAATGGGCTCTTTATTGAGAAACTTGAGTTTTAGAGTGTGCAGATCACTATGATTTGTAGATATGGCTCTAATTTTTATGGCAAGATCCTGTCTGACCCATATTGTCAGACCACCAGATGGGCGGCCTCTCCCACCCTTCTCTGCTGTGATGCTATAATTCAAGTATCCTGGAAAGTGAAGTGGTTCTAATAGCCAGGTTTCCTGAAATAAGCATATTTCATACTGGCTTAGAAAGGATGCCCACTCTGGTGATTCTACTTTGGATTTTAAGCCTGCTATATTCCATGAAAGAACTGATCCAGGTTTACCATTGGTAAGTGCAATACCATCAGTATGAACTTCCTCTGTGATAGCAAATGAAATAATAGACAGGGATGGTGTATAAGTCATCTTGGGAGGAGTTTTAGGGGCATCATCCGAGACACTAGTTGGATCCTGCCCAGTGATTTCGTCATTAGTTTGCTCACTGGGTGCTTCTAGAGGGACTTGTGGTTGTAGTCAATCATTGCAATCTAGACTTGAATTTGCCATAGGGGAGCCCCTATCTTGGTTTCTACTGTCAATTAGCCAATTCGAGGGAGGAGTTGATCTCATCTGAATCCTAGAATGGTCCGGAGAACAAGATCTAAAATCTATATTAAGTAATTCTCCTGCTATCATAGGGTTTTTAAAGAAAAGTTTGATACAATCATATGCATCACCTGGAGAAGCCTATCTTTATAAGCAACATATCTTATGATCCAGAGGAATCGGTAGACTTGAACTATCAAAAGTATTGCAATCACATCATAAATACCCTGGATAAATTTGCCCCTCTGAAAAATATAAAGAATAGGAGGAAACCATCAGCTCCCTGGTTTAATGAGGAGCTGAAATCCCTACGCAATGTATGCCGACAGGCAGAAAGGAAATGGCGTAGATGCTATTCAGAGCCGGATAAAAAACTGCTGAAAGTGGAACAGGCAAAATATAATGGAGCTATTGGCAAAGCTAAGGCACTCTTCTATGCCACTACTATTCTTCAGTCCCCTAACAGTACTAAAACCCTTTTTAATATCATAAGGGATCTCTCACATCCCACCTGTATGAGTAATAAGGTGGTTGCAACTCAAGAACTATGTGATGAGATTGCGATCTATTTTGAGGAAAAGATTGCTAAAATTGCGGGGGGGCTGAAGGAGGAAAGGGCTAGCTGCAAAGATGCAGTGGCACAGATACACAGATACAAGAAGAGGAACCTCTACCAATACTGTCATCATTGGATAATTTCCCACTCTTACAGAGGAGGTCTTTTTTAGTCTGGCCCATAATGTGTCATCAGGGTCGCCTTTAGACCCCCTTCCGCATAGGATCTGGAAGGAATATGGGCCAGAGCTGTTTCCCTGGATGCATCAGATCTGTCACCAATCCCTTGAGAAAGGCATAGTGCTGGAAGCATTGAAGCAGGCAGTGGTTACCCCCCTGCTTAAAAAGTCTTCGCTGGACCCTACTATTCCGGCGCACTTCATGCCCATAGGCCTCCTGCCCTACCCGATAAAAATTGTGGAAAAGGTGGTCAGTAGGTCCCTGTCAGGATATCTGGAAGACAACTGCCTATTGGACAAGGACCAATTTGGCTTCTGCCCAGGCCACGGAACAGAAACTGCATTGGCAACCATGCTGGACACCCTTCGAATGCGAGCCGACAATGGCAACTCCTCAGTCTTGGTGCGGTTGGACATGTCGGCCGCATTCGACACGGTTAGCCATGCAGTTCTGCTAAGTAGGCTGGAAAAACTGGGCGTGAAGGGCAAGGCCCTGAGGTGGATACAATCCTACCTGACAGGCAGACAACAGGTGGTGACCCTAGCACCCTTTTCATCTCCCAAGTCCCTGGTCTGTCATGGGGTACCTCAGGGCTCCTCGATCAGCCCTATTCTTTTTAATCTTTATCTGCAGCCTCTGATCCCCATGATTAAATCCTATGGAATAGATTTGATAAATTACGCCGAAGACACCCAACTGGTGTTCTCCTTAGAAGGAAGACAGGCGGTGACCATGGAGACCTTTCAGAACTGCATGAACAGGGCCTCCAGGTGGCTGAAAATAAACTCCCTCCAATTTAACGAGGGGAAGACGGAGGTAGTCTACTGCTCGTCAGCTAAACTGAGTCAGCAACCTTCCTATGAGATCAGGCTTGTGCCGGAAGCTGATCCTTGCATCCCAGTTAAGACCGTGCGCAATCTAGGGGTACTGTTTGATGCGGATCTCCAAATGACCTCTCAGACCAATAAAACCATCAGTGTCTGCTTTGGACTGCTGAAAGCGCTCAGACAGATTTTGCCCCTTCTGCCTGATGAGTCTAGACCGCTAGTGGTTAGGAATGTGATCCTGGCCAGACTGGACTACTGTAACTCTCTATATCTAGGGGCCCCCTTATACATCTTACAGGGGCTCCAGAGGGTCCAGTCTATAGCGGCCAAGCTGGCACTTAAAAGACCTCGCAGTTCTTCCACTACGTTGGCGCTCAGAGACCTGCACTGGCTGCCAATCGGGAGTAAGAGTCGCTTTTAAGTCCCTATGTATTGTGTACAGAGCCCTGCACAATACGGGACCTATTCCTCTACAGGAAAGGCTCACCTGGTATAAGCCCACCAGGTCCCTGCGCTCCTCTAGCCTGGGTTTGGCAGCAACTACCAGGATCAGGAGATCGAGGATGGGAGGCGGAGCCTCCTGCAGTTCTGCATCTATGCTGTAGAACGAGCTTCCCCAGAACATCAGGCAAATTGACACCCTGTTGGGATTCAGAAAGAGCCTGAAAACATGGCTGTTCGCCAAAGTCTAATCCCCTTGATTCCATCTAATAGCACCGGCGGCTGTTTTATATGACATGACAGCTAGTGTATTGTTGTTCCATCTGACTACTTTCCTGTTTGGGCGCCAGGATACCCGTAGGGTGACAGTTGCGCGTTATAAATAATAAATACAATACAATACAAGAGAGCCTTACTGCACGAAGAATGTCCTCCCTATTAACTGACCTACATCCTCTTACATACCTGATCCAATGTATAGCTTTATTGATCAGTGCTTCGGGTGTTTCACGGTCCCTACCAATAGGCAACTTTGGTATGTTAATCAGGTACACTGATGAGGACTTATTTAGGTAAGTGTTATATGTTGAAACATGAGAGCTCATTAGAACAGGTTCTTTTCCCTGGCAACTGCCGGCAATTATCTTATCTCCCAGTCTTTCTCTGAAAATATCCTTACTTCCTAGTTTGTCAGGATTGAGAGCAGCGCAAGAGTACGCAAGCGCCACTAACCTTACTCTGAAGGCCAGCAGAGACGATAGACGATAGTCCTTCCAACTCCGCTCCGCACAAACCCCTACAATGGAATATATCCACTGTTTGAGCCTGTACGAATAGGGGCCGGGAGGTAGATTGACATCGGGGAATGGCACGTCAAGTATCGTCTGGTCTTGTTACCATGAGGTGTCTGGTACAGGGACACTGCAGGCAGGGGAGACAGAGAACAAAGGATTATTTCTGCAGTAAGACTTACAGGAACCCAGTATCCCCTTCCCTCTTCTCTCTACTCACCAGTTTCTCCACCCCATGTATCCTTAAAGGAATTCTCAACCAAGAACCCTAGTAATAGGTAAACAAGAAGTACAGAGGAGTTAACGTCACTCCTCTATCTATCGGTTCGTAATCTCAAATGCTCCTTTGAAATACGAACTACCAAAACATGGAAACACCACGTAATAGACCCACTTTTCTCCTTGTGGTTACAAGTATAACAGTTATCAGATAACGTCAGTAGCCACTGACAACGAGCACAAAGGTTTTCCCCGGAAAGTAAACAAGAAATGGCGGCGGCTGAGATGCCGCTTTAAACAGTAAAGATATACAAAGAAGAGGAGGCGAGCCCGCACTCCTCTGGGTACTTGCACGACTGGATTTGACTGTGGAACAGAGATTCTCCACCAGGATATCTGACCACGCTGGCTGTTGCTCGGCGTCGTGCAAAACAGGATATCTGACCACGCTGGCTGTTGATCGGCGTCGTGCAGATAGGATTTCCAATGACCACGCTGGCTTTTGATCGGCGTCGTCCTCCAGAATCCTTACTTGAAGCGAGGGAAGGCTCATCCACGATGAGCGAATACAGAACACGATTGACAAGCCCCGTTGTGTTCCGGAGGTGGAGCTTATATAATGTCCTCCCACTGAGCCAACCCCCAGCGCCGGATGGCCTTCTGGGACTTGTAGTGTTTCCGCCACGGACTGGATATACGAAATCCTTTACCTTGTACCTTGTCGATGGTAGCGATCGCTACAGAACCCCCTCTCGTGGACCGCCGTCCCGGCGGACGTCCCGGCTTCCCTGGATATCGCTCATGGAATTGTTCCACCAACTCGGGACAATGCAGATGGTCCAAGGGTTCCCAGGTTCTGTCCTCGGGACCAAACCCTTTCCAATCCACCAGGTACTGTATGCGACCTCGGACCAAACGAGAGTCCAGAACAGAACTCACTTCATACTCTTCGTGGCCCTCAATTTCCACCGGAAGGGGACGATTGGGCAACCTCACACTCGGAAGGCACGGACGCAGGAGTGACACATGAAAAACAGGATGAATCGTCCAAGATACAGCCAATGAGAGCTTCATGGCCACAGCGTTTATCCTCTCACAAATGCCATAGGGACCCACATACTTCGGTTTCAGTTTCGTAAGTCCTTTAATATGTAGATTACGCGTAGAAAGCCATACCTTGTCCCCCACCTTATATTCAGGCTCAGGAGTACGCCTCCTATCAGCGTAGGTTTTCTGGGTTTCTTGGGCATGTTCGAGATTGTTCCGAGCCTCAATCAGAATAGCTCGAAGATGAGCATGGTGTTCATGAATGGCAGGGACCAAGGATTCAGCAGGCCATTCAAAAGGGAACATGTCAGGATGGAATCCATAGAGGCAAAAGAATGGGGAACATCCCAAGGTGGTATGTACCGCGTTATTGTAGGCGAACTCAGCCAACCCCAAGAGAATGGTCCAATCCGTGGCGTTCTGTAGCGAAAAACAACGCAGGTATTGCTCCAACGTCTGATTCAGATGTTCCGTTTTACCATCCGTTTGCAGATGATAGCTTGTAGAGAGTCGTGCATCAATCTGTAATATGGCACATAGAGCCTTCCAGAAACGGGAGGTGAATTGTGTCCCCCTATCTGTGATCACCACCCTCGGTAATCCATGTGGACGGACGATGTGTTGGAGGAAGACTTTGGCTAATTCACTGGAGGAAGGCAGTCCAGGCAAGGAAATGAATTGTCCCATTTTCGTGAGATGGTCCACTACCACCAGTACCACAGTTTGTTTCTCACACGGGGGCATCTCTACGATAAAGTCCATGGACAACGTGTGCCACGGTTTGGGTGGAATTGGCAAAGGTTGTAACAGTCCCGGTGGTTTGATGTGACTGGCTTTCCCCTGGGCACAGACCGCACAGTTCTTCACGTATTCCTTGGTATCCATTCTGACACCAGGCCACCAGAAGGAGCGTTCCACGTTAGCTATAGTCTTGTAGATGCCCATGTGTCCCCCTAGAACAGAATCGTGAGACCATTCCAGGACTTTGCGTTGCAATGCAGGGTTGGGGACATATAAGGCAGGGAAATGATAGGCCAATTGATCTTTTTCACATCGATTATCGGGCTCTTTCTGTACCCAAGCAGTAATATCCTGACCCGTTAGGGCAACCCGAACGTCGTCCAGAAAATCTTCAGAGGTGATCAAGGCGATAGCTCTTTCCGTTGGTTCGGCTCCTTTCAATATAAAAGGGGGGTCCGTAGAGGTTGTTGCTTCTTCCTCACCCAACCTGGAGAGCGCATCTGCTTTTCCGTTACGAGTTCCCTGTCTATATTTGATCACAATATCAAAGTCTGAAAAGAAGAGTGTCCACCTCAATTGTCGAGGAGTCAAGGCCTTCGCCGTCTTTAGGAACAGTAGATTGTGGTGGTCTGTGATGATTTCCACCGTATGTAACGCTCCCAAAAGGTAATGCCTCCATTCTTCGCATGCTCTTTTGATGGCCAAAAGCTCTTTGTTGGTGATTGAGTAGTTTATTTCACACGGAGAGAGCTTCTTAGAGTAGTAAGCCACCGGGTGGAGTTGACCAGAGGTAGGATGGCGTTGAGACAGGACTCCCCCTAGAGCAAACTGAGAAGCATCAGTTTCCAGCACAAACGGAATCTTGGGGTCTGGATGTCGAAGGATGGGGGCTTGTGTGAATTTCTCTTTTAGGAGTTGGAAGGAGGATTCAGCCTCCTCTCCCCATTTGAAAGGAACATTCTTTCGCAAGAGGGCTGTGATGGGATGGATGATTCTGGAGAAATCCTGTATAAAACGCCGATAGTAATTGGCAAATCCGAGAAAGCTTTGCACAGATTTAACGTTCCGAGGCGTTTTCCAGGTAATGATGGCATCCACCTTACTCATCACGTGTATTCAACAAGGACCCCCTGAAGATTCGGATACAATAGTTCCTAGGCCAGGGAAATAAACTGTATGACAAAAAACAACCTAGGCAACTCACATCTAAACATTATATTGTATTGATGGACAACATGGCTACAATTACTTAGGAAAATATATGTCTTTTTATTTTAAATCATGTAAAAACACAACATACAGATAATTTTAAAACAAGGTGAACATTAAACATCAATAAAATCTTGTCTTATCTATTGAATGTAAGACACACATATATTTGTGACAATAAATGACAACACATATGAAAACAATTAAAAAACTGGAGGTGGCAATTAGTGTCTCTACGCGCGTTTCGGCGAACCAGCGCCTTCTTCTGGAGTAGCCACACAAGCTCCAAAATTATTTAGCAGAGCTCTTTAGCGGTGAAATATAGATAAGTAGAATTCCCTTAGGTTTTAAGGGGATGTTCAGATAAAGATGGTTGGTTTTTTGAATACTCCAAAGATGATTGGTAGTATGGTTAAAAGATCTCCCTGCCCGAAAGGTTCGGCAGGGCTCGTTGTAGATAGTAGGGTAAACGTCCCTGTCGGTGAAACATTAAAAGATCTCCCTGCCCGAAAAATACAGCAGGGCGCGTTGTAAATGATGAAATGAAATCGGCGTCCCTGTCTAAATAGTCCAGCAGGGCGCGTTGTGAATGATGAAATGAGATGGGCGTCCCTGTCTTGATGTAGACAGGGGACTCAGGACGTCCGGAGGCGGGATGGCGGCTCAGCAGCAGCGAGTGGCGTCTTGCTCGTAGGATACCTTGCTCATGTCCATACGAAATCCGTGAGCGTCAATAACATACCCCAAGAAGGCTACCTGCTGGACATGAAAAAGGCATTTCTCCAGTTTGGCGTACAGGGAGTTCTGTTGGAGCCTTTCCAGTACGATTTTCACATGGGTGATGTGATCAGCTAGAGACACGGAATAGATCAAAATGTCGTCAATACAGACCACACAAAATGTCTCCAAACACCCCCTTAACACTTCATCCATAAAAAACTGGAAGGCGGCTGGGGCGTTGCAGAGGCCAAAGGGCATCACTCGGTATTCGTAGAGACCGAACTTTGTTCGAAAAGCAGTCTTCCACTCGTCTCCTTTCATCACGCGGACCAGATGATAAGCCCCGCGGAGATCAAGTTTCGTAAAATAGCGTGCACCTTTCAGCTGATCCATCAACACCGGAATTAAGGGGAGAGGATAGCGATTCTTTATGGTCACCCTGTTAATGGCGCGGTAGTCTATACATGGTCTCAATTCCTCGCAATCCTTCTTTGGTATGAAGAACATGGGCGACGAGGCCGGGGAGGTGGAGTGTCTGATGAACCCAGATGCTATATTGTCCTCTAGATAGGTTTTGAGGTACAATGTTTCTTTCTCCGTTAGGGCATACACCCTACTACAGGGGATATCCGCGCCTGGAACGAGGTCAATCCGACAATCGTATGTACGATGCGGAGGTAATTGGGTAGCGGTCTGTTTATCGAACAAAGCCTGAAAGGATATGTATTCTTCAGGAAGAGTGCTGGCACAACAATAGGCATCTACCACACATTCGTGAGCCAAGAAGGTCGCGATCGAAGGAACAAGGGGAAAGTCTTGATGCATGCCTTCTCGACAATGTTCCTTACAATACTCGGAGGTCATGCTCACGGTACGGGAAGCCCAACTCACCAACGGATTATGTAGTGTCAACCAGGGCATGCCTAGAATGAGCCGGAACTGAGGGGCATCGATCAAGTCAAACTGAATGTATTCACAGTGATCTTCACCGAATCTCATTAATAGGGCCAACGTATGGTAAGTGACTGGGCCTGACGTTAGTACTGTACCATCCACTGTTTTGACTGTTTCAGGTATCGATTTCTTTTCACAGGGGATACCCATCCGAAAGGCATAGGTCTGGTCTATGTAATTTCCTGTCGCCCCCGAATCTAACAATGCATCTACCTTTACAGGTTTCTGATTGGTAACCCATAGAGCAACATTCACATTCATATGGGCGACTGCAGGGTGTAAGGTATTGGCTACAAAAGGAGAGACCGGATCATGAGGTCGTCTCAAATCAGAGGTCTCTATCTGATTCAAGACCGACAGTTTTCCGCAGGTTCACTAGAACTAAGAACAGCCTGCCCTCGGGGAAGGTTTTTTTTTCCTGGGACGTAATTCCTAGCTCAACAGTCATTGATGAAATGCCCCCCTTTACCACAGTAGAGGCAGAGTTTCAGCCTCCGTCTCCTGTCTCTTTCTTCCCGGGTAAGGGGCCCACGTATTCCCCCTATTTGCATGGGTTCCGGTCCTTCTGGTGTTTTAGCTTTTTCTTCTACCCCCTGTCGGGATTTAAATAAGGGATAAGAGTATCGATAATCCCCCCCTCTTCTATCCCCCTTTCGTTCCAGCAGCCGGTGATCTAGTTGGACTGTCAGATCTATTAACTCCTCACAGGTAGTAGGTAATTGCACCACCTGAGCTAAGACATCTTTTAGTTCACCCCTGAGTCCTTGGTAAAACAAGGAGATCCGTTTCTGGGCCGGCCAGTCTGTTTCCACGATGAGACGGTTAAATGTCGTGATGTAGGACAACAGATCTTGGGACCCTTGTCTCAAGGTCATTAATTCATGATCCAAGGACAACATGTGAGACTTCCTGTCAAACAATTTCCTGAGTTCTATGCAAAAGGCAGCGAAATCATGTAAAACAGGATCATCTTTTTCCAATAAAGGGATAGTCCATCTGGACGCGTTCCCCCCCATATAGGACATCAGAAAAGCCGTTTTGGATGCTTCGTCCTGGAAGACCATAGGTTTGCATAAAAAATGCAGACGGCATTGGTTCAAAAAGGTTTCAAATTTTCGTGGATCCCCATAAAACCTTTCAGGAGGAGCCAGGGGTATACCATGATTTTGGATGATATGTACAGTCGGTGTGGCCTCAGCAGAAGTGGAAGGGGCTGCTAGTGAACCCCCGGTTTGAAAGGAAGGAGGCGGCTGCAGAGTGGCCGGTCGAATCAATGGTTTTACCACCGGCTCTCTCATGGCCAGATCTAATACGTCTTTACGTAAATCAGAGATCTCTTTATATAATGCCTGATTCTCTATCCGGGAATTCTGGACCTCCTGCTGAAGACCTGTAAAGCTCTCCAACAGGGCTGTGAGAGCGGCATTAGTATCCATCGTCTAGGCTGGGCTGTATTCTTGGGCTTGTCAATCTGTCAGGATTGAGAGCAGCGCAAGAGTACGCAAGCGCCACTAACCTTACTCTGAAGGCCAGCAGAGACGATAGACGATAGTCCTTCCAACTCCGCTCCGCACAAACCCCTACAATGGAATATATCCACTGTTTGAGCCTGTACGAATAGGGGCCGGGAGGTAGATTGACATCGGGGAATGGCACGTCAAGTATCGTCTGGTCTTGTTACCGTGAGGTGACTGGTACAGGGACACTGCAGGCAGGGGAGACAGAGAATAAAGGATTATTTCTGCAGTAAGACTTACAGGAACCCAGTATCCCCTTCCCTCTTCTCTCTACTCACCAGTTTCTCCACCCCATGTATCCTTAAAGGAATTCTCAACCAAGAACCCTAGTAATAGGTAAACCAGAAGTACAGAGGAGTTAACGTCACTCCTCTATCTATCGGTTCGTAATCTCAAATGCTCCTTTGAAATACGAACTACCAAAACATGGAAACACCACGTAATAGACCCACTTTTCTCCTTGTGGTTACAAGTATAACAGTTATCAGATAACGTCAGTAGCCACTGACAACGAGCACAAAGGTTTTCCCCGGAAAGTAAACAAGAAATGGCGGCGGCTGAGATGCCGCTTTAAACAGTATAGATATACAAAGAAGAGGAGGCGAGCCCGCACTCCTCTGGGTACTGGCTTTTGATCGGCGTCGTCCTCCAGAATCCTTACTTGAAGCGAGGGAAGGCTCATCCACGATGAGCGAATACAGAACACGATTGACAAGCCCCGTTGTGTTCCGGAGGTGGAGCTTATATAATGTCCTCCCACTGAGCCAACCCCCAGCACCGGATGGCCTTCTGGGACTTGTAGTGTTTCCGCCACGGACTGGATATACGAAATCCTTTACCTTGTACCTTGTAGATGGTAGCGATCGCTACATAGTTTCTCTGAGGCGTTGCTTGGTGGAATTGCGGGGACTATGCCCCGACATTGGGGTTTAGGTTTAGCTTGGGTTATTCCCCTCCCGTTTCTAACTACCTCGCTAAACGAGGAGCTAGGATCTGGAGGGTCTCCCTGGAGGTCGGTGGAGCGCAAACATTCCGGGTGCAACCCGTTACACCCGGAAGATTTAGCCCCGTTGATTTTGTTGCCAAGGGGCCACCTAAACCTTGATCAGAGAGAGACTACCCTCATGTTATTAATAACGGTAGTCAAATGATCAATCTTAGATTGCATACTTTCCACCATATTACATAGATGTTTTCAACTGATATCAGGGAACTATCGTCTGTTTCAACTAACCGAGACACCTCAGAGTGGTTGTTTTAAACATGGGCTAGGATAGAAAATCTATTGCTGCAAGGCAAGGCGTATGGAACTTCAGGGGTCTGTGTTGGGACTATTATGGGTTGGGTTTGGCCTAAATAGGAATCACGCCCCAATGTTAAAACTGCGCCCATTTTTGCCCCAGCAGTAGGTTTATTTAAAAACATTCCAGGAATGACTGTTACCCCCCTCTTCTGAGACCTCCCTTCGAAAGCCCGCTCAAGACTCTCCCCCTAGGAGGCCCTCTCTCCTTTGATTAGGGCAGTTTTTAACAAGTCAGTACAGTCTTGAACCAAGTCATCAATCCTATCCATCACGCAGTTTCCTCCTGCGTGTGGCAAACGTTTTTTTGATGGTTTGCACTTTCGTTTCTTGGCTTGCTTCCCTCCCTTGGACACCACACCAGGAACTTCAATTGGGTCTTCTGTGGGTTTATGTTTTCCCATTTTTTACGGGATGTGAACCAGCAAGCGAATGTAAACAATGTATGGTACAGTACCTTTAGATGAACTTTACAGGGGGGTGGCCCAGCCCTGCCTCCTCCTGCCCGGGACGGCCACAGACAGCCCGCCCTTTGCCCGGGCTTAGCCCGGCGCATCCCGCGCCGCGGGAACAAGTGGATGTTTAAATAGTGCCGGTGAGCGGGTGGGCGGGCCTCTGCTCAGGTGTTGTCACGCACGGGCTCCTGGGCAATGGAGTCCCGTGCTGATTGCTTGGTCGTCCCCTCGGCAAAGAGTCAGCAAATCCCTCGGCGTAGGACCCCTCCGGGGATGACAGGCAGCTCGTTGGCGGCAAGCTGTGAGGAGCGAAGAGGGACCCGCGCCAGCGGGTACCGCAAGCAGTTTTGACAGGTGCCGGTGAGCGGGTGGGCGGGCCTCTGCACAGGTGTTGTCACGCACAGGCTCCTGGGCAATGGAGTCCCGTGCAGCGTGCTTGGTCATCCCCTCGGCAAAGAGTGAGAAAATCCCTCGGCCTAGGACCCCTCCGGGGGTGACAGGCAGCTCAGTTGGCAGCGAGCTGTGAGGAGCCATATCTTTTCTCAAAGCTGCGGCAAGAGCACATAACTCTATGGAAGGATAATTGGTTATTTGTATTTTTATTTGACATTTTAACTAATTATTCGTTTCTATTAATTACATGTTGTGGTATATCCATGTTTATTTTGGACTCCCAGTGGATTTGAGAGCTTAATTTTTACTGATGGAGGGATTTACTTCATCCTATTGAAATGTATCCATCATTTTTAAACTGCCATGTAGGTCATTTTCTTGTATATTTTATATGCACTTTATCATGAATTCTGATTTGCAGACTGCAAGAAATATGGATTTGAGTAGGCAGGCGTGTGTACCCTCAAAGACAAGAGAATTCTGTAGACATTTCTGGTGGCATTTAGGAGCTGCATAGAAAACAGATTCACAATCCACTACTTTTATTCTTTTGCAGGTTTCCGAGACACTACTGTAAATATATTTGACCAGACTGACGTGAGTATATGCAGATAAAGGCACATAAATGTTTGGAAGGGTTCAATTATGGTGCACCTGGTACACTGTGATAAAATGGTTTTTAAACAACCTTTCTTATAATGTAGGTTTTATAGACAATAGAACTCTCACCTATTTGAACACCCATACACGAGTACAAGCATAACAGGCAATTGTTTGGCAGAGTTAAATTGTGGTGCACCTTTTTATATTGTGATGTAGCAAAGTGTTTTACCTATCTTTTCTTATATTGCAGGTTTTGTGGACAATAAAACACACACACACACACAACCACAAGCACACACATAAGCACACACACAACCACACTTACACAATGACACACAACCATGAACACAACACAAACAACCACACCACACACACAACCACACAAAAACACAACCAGACAAACAACCACACACACAACTACAATCACACAACCACACACACAACCACACACACACTACCACACACACACACACAACCGCACACAACCACATATACAACCACGCACACACAACCACACATACAGCCACACACACACACACAACCACACAACCACACACACACACACACAACAACCATACACACACAATCACAACCAATTAACTATTATAGCAATCGCAGTATGGCGCACTTTACTTTTAAACATCTTCATCTAAAGCACAACATACCACCATTGCAAAAAAAAGAAAAACTAATTTTTTTGGCCTACCATTTATAGACTTTTGTTGCAATTGGTGTTGCAATATTTAGCAATGCCAATAGCTCAAACTTAATTAATGTGAGACCTATTGCATTGCAAATGCATGTTTTGCTTCTTTCTGTACCTCCGTTGCTTCATTCAACAATTCTCTTGCCTCTGACTGCACTTCTCTTGTCTGTTTCTGCACCCCTCTTGCTTCTTTCTATACCTCCCTTCTCTCTTTCTGCACCACTCTTGCATCTTTTTGTACCTCTATTGCTTCTTTCTGCTGTTCTCTTGCCTTTTCGGCATCTCTCCTGCCTCTTTGTGTACCTCTTTTGCTTCTTACTGAACTTCTCTCCCTCTTTCTGTACCCCTTTTGCCTCTTTCTACACCTTTCTTGCTTCTTTCTGCAGCTAACTTGCCTCTTTTAACACCTCTGTTGCACCTCGCCTGCATGTTGCAGCACCTCTGTTGTTGTTTTCTGCAGATGACTTGCCTCTTTCTACACCCCTGTTCCCTCTTTCTGCTCCTCTCTTGCCTCTTTCTGTACCTCTGTTGCCTCTTTCTGCACTTCTCCTGCTCTTTCTGCAATATTTGCACGTCTTTCAGCACCTCTGTTACTTCTTCCAGCACTGCTCTTCCTTCTTTCTTCACCTCTCTTGCCTAATTCTGCACCTCATGTGCATCTTTCAGCAACTCTGTTGCTTTTTTCTGCAGATCTCTTGCCTCTTTCTGCACCCCTCTTCTCTCTTTCTGCACATTTTATGCCTGTTTTTGAACCTCTCTTGCCTCTTTCTGTACCTCTGTTGCCTCTTTCTGTACTTCTCTTGCTCTTTCTGCAACCTTTACGCCTCCTTCAGCACATCTGTTTCTTCTTTCGGCATTTCTCTTCCTTCTTTCTGTGCCTTTCTTGCTTCTTTCTTCACATCACTTTCAGCAGTTCTCTTGCCTCCTTCTGCAAATCTCCTGCCTCTTTTTGCACCTCTGTTTTGCCCTGGTCTTGCTGCTTTGTGCACATCTCTTGCAAATTTCTGCACCCCTCATGCCTCTTTTGCACCCCTTTTACTTGTTTCTGAACCCCCCTTGCCTCTGCCTGCACCTCTGTGCCCTCTTTCTGTACCTCTTTTGCTTCTTTCTGCATTTCTCTTGCCTTTTCCTGCACCCCTGTTGCTTTATTCTGCATTTTCCATGCTTCTTTCTGCACCTGTCGTGTTTCTTTCTGCACCCCTGTTGTCTCTTTCTTCACTCGTCTTCCCTCTTTCTGTTCCTTTCTTGCGTGTGTCTGCATTCCATGTGCCTGTTTCTGTACTTTTCTTGTTCCTTTCCACACCTTTGTTTCTTCTTTCAGCAAATCTCTTGCTTTTTACTGCACTTCTCTTGCCTGTTTCTGTACCTCTCTTGCCTCTTTCTGTACCTCACTTGCTTCTTTCTGCACTTCTTTTGCCTCTTTCTGCACCCCTTTTGCTTCATTCTGTCCTTTCCATGCTACTTTCTGCGCCTGTCTTGCTTATTTCGGCACTCCTGGTGTCTCTTTATGTACCGCTTTTGCCTTTTTCTTCAAATCTCTGACCTGTTTCTGCAGTTTTCCTGCCTCCTTCTACACATCTGTTGCTTCTTTTTGCACTTCTCTTGTCTCTTTCTGCACCCCTGTTGCTTTATTCTGCAATTTCCATGCTTCTTTCTGCATCTATCTTGCTTCTTTCTGCACTCCTGTTATCTCTTTCTGCATTGTCTTCCCGGTTTCTGTACCATAATAGCCTTTCACTGCATCTCACTTGCCTGTTTCTGCACTTTTCTTGCTTCTTTCTACACCTCTATTTCTTCTTTCAGCAATTCTCTTGCCTCTTTCTGCACATCTCTTGCCTGTTTCTGCACCTGTCTTCCCTCTTTGTGCAACTCTCTTGCTACTTTCTATAACTCTCTTCTCTCTTTCTGTACCACTCTTGCCTCTTTTTGTATGATGCTTCTTCCTGCACTTCTCTTGCCTCTTTCTGAGTCTCTCTTGCCTCTTTGAGCACCTCTTTTGCTTCTTTCTGAACTTTTCTCTCCTCTTTCTGTTCCCCTCTTGCCTCTTTCTGTACCTTTCTGCAGCTGACTTGCCTGTTTCAGCACATCTGTTGTTTTTTCTGCCGATCTTTTGCCTCTTTCAGTACATCACTTGCCTCTTTTAGCACCTCTGTTGCTTTTTTCTACAGATTGCTTGCCTCTTTCTGAGCCCCTCTTATCTCATTCTGCATCTCTCATGCCTCTTTCTGCATCCCCGTTCCCTCTTTCTGTACCTCTCTTGCCTCTTTCTGTACCTCTGTTGCCTCTTTCTGTACTTCTCTTGCTAGTTTTGCAAACCTTTAAGCCTCTTTTAGCAACTCTATTACTTCTTGCTGCACTTCTCTTACTTCTTTATGCACCTCTTTTGCTTCTTTCTGTACCTCACTTGCCTCTTTCAGCACCTCTGTTGCTTTTTTCAGCAAATCTCTTGCCTCTTTTTGCACCCCTCTTTTCTCTTTCAACAGCTTTCCTGCCTGTTTCTGTACATTTCTTGACACTTTTAGCCCCTCTGTTACTTCTTTCTGCACCCTTCCTGCCTCTTTCTGCACCCTTCGTGCCTCTTTCACCACCCCCGTTGCTTCTTTCTTCACTTCTCTTCTTTCTTTCTGCACCCCTCATGCCTCCTTCAGCCCCTCTGTTGCTTCTTTCTGCACTCCTCTTGGTTCTTTCTGCACTTCTCTTGCCTCTTTCTGCAGCTCTCTTTGAGCACCTCTTTTTCTTCTTTCTGCACTTCTTTCCCCTCTTTATGCACCCCCTGCCTCCTTCAGCCCCTCTGTTGCTTCTTTCTGCACTCCTCTTGGTTCTTTCTGCACTTCTCTTGCCTCTTTCTGCAGCTCTCTTTGAGCACCTCTTTTTCTTCTTTCTGCACTTCTTTCCCCTCTTTATGCACCCCCTGCCTCTTTCTGCACCTCTGTTGCTTCTTTCTGCACTTCTATTGTCTCTTTCTGCACCTCTCTTACTTCTTTCTGCTCCTCACTTGCCTCTTTCAGCATCCTCTGTTGCTTTTTTTCTGCAGACCTTTTGCCTCTTTCTGCACCCCACTTACCTCTTTGCATCTTTGTTACTTTCTTTCTGTAGATCTTTTTTTCTATTTTGGCACCTTTCTTGTCGTTGTTTCTACACACCTGCTGCCTCTTTTTCTACCTCTTTTGCCTTTTTTATACTTGTCTTCCTATTTCTGCACCCTTTTTGCCTCATTCTGAACCTCTGTTGCTTCTTTCTGCACTCCTATTGCATCTTTCTGCACCTCTCTTGGTTCTTTCTCCACCCCACTTGCCTCTTGCAGCACCCCCCCCCTGCGTTTTCTGCAGATCTCTTGCCCTTTGTGTACCTCACTTTCCACTTTCAGCACCTCTGTTGCTTTTTTCTGCAGATATTTCTGTACCCCTCTTCTTTCTTTCTGCAACTCTCTTGCCTCTAGCTGCACACCTGATCCCTTTATCTGTACATCTATTGCATGATTCTGCACCTCTCTTGCCTCCTTCTGTACCTCTGATGCTTCTTTCTACACTTTTTCTTGCCTCTGTCTTCACCCCTGTTGCTTCAGTCTGCATTTTACATGCTTCTTTTTGCACCTCTCACTTCTTTCTGCACCCCTGTTGACTCTTTCCGCATTTGTCTTCACTCTTTCAGTACCTTTCTAGCCTTTTTCTGCATCTCACTTGCATCTTTCTGCACTTTTCTTCCTTATTTCTACACCTCTCTTTCTTCTTTCAGCAATTCCCTTGCCTCTTTCTGCACTTCTCTTGCCTGTTTCTGTACCCCTCTTGCCTCTTTCTGCACCCGTCTTTCCTCTTTGTGCAACTCTCTTGCTTCTTTCTACACCTCTCTTCCTTCCTTCTGCACCACTATTTCCTCTTTTTGTACCTCTGTTGCTTCTTTCTGCACTTTTCTTGCCTCTTTCTGCATCTCTCTAGCCTCTTTAAGCACCTCTTTTACTTCTGTCTATACTTCTCTCTTCTTTCTGTCCCCTCTTGCCTCCTACTGAACCTTTCTTGCTTTTTTCAGAAGCTGACTTGCCTCTTTTTTCTTCAGATCTCTTGCCTCTTTCTGCACCTCACCTGCCTGCCACAGCACCTCTTTTGATGTTTTCTTCAGAGCTCTTGCCTCTTTCTGGACCCATATTTTCTCTTTCTGCACCTCTCTTGCCTCTTTCAGTACCCCTGATCCCTCTTTCTGTACCTCTCTTGCCTCTTTCTGTACCTCTCTTGCCTCTTTCTGCACTTCTCTTGCTCTTTCTGCAGCCTTTGCGCATCTCTCAGCACCTCTGTTACTTCTTTCTATACTTTTCTTCCTTCTTCCTGCACCTCTCTTGCTTCTTTTGCAAACTCGCTTGCCTCTTTCAGCAGTTCTCTTGCTTCCTTCTGCACCTCACTTGCCTCTTTTTGCACCTCTGTTGGTTCGTTTGCACTTGTCTTGCTTCTTTGTGCACCCCTCTTGCAATTTCTGCACCCCTCTACCTGTTTCTGAACCTTTTTTGCCTCTGTCTGCACCTCCGTTCCCTGTTTCTGTACCTCTTTTGCCTGTTTCTGCAACTCTCTTGCCTCTTTCTGCAGTTCTCTTGCCTCCTTCTGTACCTCTGTTGCGTCTTTCTGCACTTCTCTTGCCTCTTCCTTCACCCCTGTTGCCTCATTCTGTATTTCCCATGCTTCTTTCTGCACCAGTCTTGCTTCTTTCTGCACCTCTGTTGCCTTTTTTCTGCATCTCCTGTGGCTGTTTCTGTATTTTTCTTGCTTCTTTCCGCACCTCTGTTGCTTATTTCAGCAATTCTCTTGCCTCTTTCTGCCCTTCTCTTGCCTGTTCCTACCCCTCTCTTGCCTGTTTCTGCAGTTCTCTTGCCTTTTTTCTGAACCTCGCTTGCTTCTTTCTGCACTTCTCTTGCCTCTTTCTGCACCCGTTGCTTCATTCTGTACTGTTGTGTGGCCTAAGGCCTGCTTTGCACGCATGTTATGTTAGCATGGCTTATTAGAAGTTTAAATGCCATTTTACATTTTGCCACTTTTGCACACGACACTGCATATGGCTGTTTTTGTAAGTTTGGCTTCAGGAATGTCCACACACGAGGAAAGGATTGTTTTTGACATTCCTAGACTTACATCGTGACCCTAGTCTGCACAGTAAGTGCTGAAGCCTTCAAGGATATCATAACATGGTAGCTGTTGTTCGAACTGTTCGGCTCCCATTTTTTAGACACAACAAATGGCAGCTGCAAGCCAACTGAAATCCTGGCGCCTTTATTATTACACTGCAGCCATCATCTCACACACTTTGAAGAGTTTCCGTTTCTAGGGATGCAGAGAGCTTTTGCTGATCCTGTTGTGATTTACTCTTGCTAAGCTGAGAAGTAATGGGGTCCCCTAAACAAGCCTAAGAGACCTTCTTTAGTTTATAAAACATAGTTCCTAGATAGGGAGGGTGTTATAACTAGGCACTATACAACCTGTTTTTACCATCATTATAATATGATTTCAACCTTTGTGTTTAATGGAATTGTAACAATGATGACCATATTATTTCTAATCATATGTCTGCTTCTGTTGGCAAAGATACTGCACCTGAGAGCATGTCGTTAAAATAAATATTTTAACCTTACCTGTGTCTCTTATTTACTCCTGTTGTAGACTGGTAGGAGAGCATAACGAAAGAGTGTTCTCCCTTTCCACCATTCCTAAGTTGGTCCTAAGTCGCATGTTCTAGGTTGTCTAATCATTGGTTACTTTGCTATAGGATGAATAGCTAATGTGACACTGGTGCTAGCCAGTTGGGGTTTTCTAGGTACTGAGGTGAATTTCTGGTACAACACAATTCACCGATGTCCTTGGACCCTGTGAACAGTTCTGTGTAGGAGCAGGATCCTTGCAACATGGTGCACCTAATGTAGTGGTCTTATTGTGAGACTCTTGAGTAGTGCTTATATCAGTTCACGACCCCCTCACTATTGTTTCCGGTTGACAATGGTGACGGATAAACCTACCTATAGTTACATAGGTCTTTTCAAGCTTGATATTTTAAAACTGTTTCCTATTGAATTACTACCCAGTCGTGCTTCATTATATTGCATTGTACTTCTCTTTCACTGTGACAATATGGCTGCGGTTGATATCCCAGTTCACAGTTGCTTGGCTGTACGCAATCATTTGCAGGATTTCAATATTTCTTTGGAGGGAATGGCAGTGGTTTTTGTTGTATCTGCTGACGCAGCTCACTGGTTTGAGCTGTTTTACTCATGGGTCACGTAACCTGTGGTTGATGCTAATACTAATGTGTTTCATACTTGCACTCCGACTGCCATGCCTGTACATTACACTCCATATAGGACACAGGAAGTTATAATTTCTGCTTGGCAGCACAGCGTTTTGTTTAATGGCGCCCTCCCACACGTTTTAACAGCAGTCAGAATGGGACCTTTGTCGATTGCAGGCGCTTCTTGGCCTGTTTTAGCTGGTTATGCCCCGCATCCTAATGCAGCACATTTTATAGCTGTTGAATAAGGCCCAATTATGCCTCTGCAGTGTCAGTGATAAGGTGTCTGGTTCATTACATTTCCCGCAACTTCCCGGGTGGGGCCCCGGGTGGTGTGAGGCATCCAATTGGGCTGAACGGGCTGAAAGTTAGTCCTGTTATGTTTAATGCGGTTATAGGCAAGCGCCCTCAGGATAAGGATGAGATGCCTTTCTGGCTTGCTGAGAAATTTGACCAACTGGTGGCAGTATTTCCTCATACCGCTCCTGTGGAAAAAGACAGGATCCTTACTATCAGTTTGCAGAAAGACTTAGTGCCGACGTAAATGATTGTACCACATGGGGTGTGATTTTTGCGGCAGTCTATACTAGGAGCTTCGGCACCCCGTCAATGCCTGTCCTGCCGTCCGTCATTAAACGCATTCAAGATGAACACGGACCAGAGGCGGCTGTAGAGTTGGGATTGCGACTCGTGGGAGCGTTTGACACGGTTCGCAATCTCATCCTTGCTAATGTTAACGGAGATGCAGTAAGTTTTCAGCTGTCTAATGCTTTGCACGATGTTCCCGAAGCCGAGAAACCCTGCCAGTTACCGAAAAGGATTACGGAGTCTTATAAGAATATTGGCCGTAATAGTTTGGGTGTTAAGCCTTTTGCTAAAAAACAAGCACAGCAACAAACTCAGTCAGCGTCTTCTGATAAAGATGAAAGGCAGAGAGTTCCTAAACAAAATTGGAGTAAGAATAAAAAACTGGGGAAACAGCAACAGAAACAGGGGTCCCGTCCAGCTTCACCTACACCTGCCTCTACTGAATCTCGCTTGCTTCGTCTGTTGCTTCTTTATACAAATTTTCTTGCCTCTGTCTTCACCCCTGTTGCTTCATTCTGCATTTTCCATACTTCTTTTTGCACCTCTCACTTCTTTCTGCACCCCTGTTGACTCTTTCCGCACTTGTCTTCGCTCTTTCAGTACCTTTCTAGCCGTTTTCTGCATCTCACTTGCATCTTTCTGCACTTTTTTTCCTTATTTCTACACCTCTCTTGCTTCTTTTAGCAATTCCCTTGCCTCTTTCTGCACTTAACTTGCTTGTTTCTGTACCCCTTTTGCCTCTTTCTGCACCCGTCTTTCCTCTTTGTGCAACTCTCTTGCTTATTTCTACACCTCTCTTCCTTCCTTCTGCACCACTATTTCCTCTTTTTGTACCTCTGTTGCTTCTTTCTGCACTTTTCTTGCCTCTTTCTGCATCTCTCTAGCCTCTTTAAGCACCTCTTTTACTTCTGTCTATACTTCTCTCTCATCTTTCTGTCCCCTCTTGCCTCTTACTGAACCTTTATTGCTTCTTTCTGCACCTCACCTGCCTGCCACAGCACCTCTTTTGATGTTTTCTGCAGAGCTCTTGCCTCTTTCTGGACCCATCTTTTCTCTTTCTGCACCTCTCTTGCCTCTTTCTGCTCCTCTGATCCCTCTTTGTGCACCTTTCTTGCCTCTTTCTGTACCTCTGTTGCCCCTTTCTGCACTTCTCTTGCTCTTTCTGCAACCTTTGCACCTCTTTCAGCACCTCTGGTACTTCTTTCTGTACTTTTCTTACTTCTTTCTGCACCTCTCTTGCTTCTTTCACAACCTCGCTTGCCTCTTTCAGCATCTCTCTTGCCTCTTTGAGCAATTCTTTTCCTTATTTCTGCACTTCTCTCTCCTCTTTCTGTACCCCTCTTGCCTCTTTCTGTACCTTTCTGCAGCTGACTTGCCTCTTTCAGCACCTCTGTTGCTTTTTTCTGCAGCTCTCTTGCCTCTTTCAGCACATCACTTGCCTGTTTCAGCACCTCTGTTGCTGTTTTCTGAAGATCTCTTGCCTATTTCTGAACACCTCATTTCTCTTTCTACACATCTCTGCCTCTTTCTGCACCCCTGCTCCTTCTTTATGCACCTCTCTTGCCTTTTTCTCTACCTCTGTTGCCTCTTTCTGCAATTCTTTTGCTCTTTCTGCAACCTTTGCACCTCTTTCAGCACCACTGTTGCTTCTTTCTGCACTTCTATTGCCCCTTCCTGTAAATCTATTGCTTCTTTCTCCACCTCACTTGCCTCTTTCGGCACCTCTCTTACTTTTTTCTGTGAATCTCTTGCCCCTTTCTGCACCACAATTGTCTCTTTCAGCACTTCACTTGCCTCTTTCAGCACCACTGTTGCTTTTTTTCTGCAGATCTCTTGCCTCTTTCTGAAGCCCACGTATATCTTTCTGCACCTCTCTTGCCTCTTTCTGCACCTCTCTTGCCTCTTTCTGCACCTCTCTTTCCTCTTTTTGTACCTCTGTTGCCTCTTTCCGCACTTCTGTTTCTTCTTGCTGCACTTCTCTTCCTTCAGCACCTCTGTTGCTTTTTTTCAGAAGATATCTTGCCTCTTATTGCATCCCTCTCTTCTCTTTCTGTAGCTTTCCTGCCTGTTTCTGTACCTCTCATGACTATTTCGGCACTTCTGTTGCTTCTTTCTGCGCCCTTCCTGCCTCTTTCCGCACCCCTCTTCCCCCTGAGCAACACTAGTGCCTCTTTCTACACCTTTTGTACCACTCGTGCCTCTTACTGTACCCTTGTTGCTTTCTTCTGTACTTTTCTTGCCTCTTTCTGTACCCTTCGTGCGTCTTTCAGCACCTCTGTTGCTTCTTTCTTCACTTCTTTTCCTTCTTTCTATAACGCTTGTGCCTCCTTCTGCACCTCTGCACTTCTTTCTCCTCTTTCTGTACCCCTCTTGCCTCTGTTTGCACCTCTGTTGCTTGTTTATAAACTTCTATTGCCTCTTTCTGCACCTCTCTTGCTTTTTTTCTGCTCCTCACTTGCCATCTTCAGATATTTTGCCTCTTCCTGCACCTCTCTTACCTCTTTGCACCTTTGTCACTTTTTCTGCAGATCTCTTGCCTCTTTCTGTACCCATATTTTCTATTTATGCACCTTACCTGCCTGTTTCTGTACCTCTCTTGCCACTTTCTCTACATCTGTTGCCTCTTTTTGCACTTTTCTTGTCTATTTCTGCACCCCTTTTACCTCTTTCTGAACCTCACTTGCTTCTTTCTGCACTTCTCTCGCCTCTTTCCGCAACAATGTTGCTTTATTCTGCACTTCCCATGCTTCATTCTTGCTTCTATCTACACCCCTGTTATCTCTTTCTGCACTTGTCTTCCCTCATTCTATACCTTTTTAGCATTTTTCTGCATCTCACTTGCCTCTTTCTGTACTTGTCTTGCTTCTTTCTACATCTCTGTTGCTTCTTTGAGCAATTCTTGTACCTCTTTCTGCACTTTTCGTGCCTATTTCTGCACCCCTCTTACCTCTTTCTACACCGCTCTTGCCTATTTTCTACCTATGTTGCTTCTTGCTGCACTTCTCTTGCCTCTTTCTGCATCTCTCTTTCCTCTTTGAGCACCTCTTTTGCTTCTTCTGAACTTCTCCCTCCTCTTTCTGTATCCCTCTTGTCTCTTTATGTACCTTTCTTGCTTCTTTCTGCAGCTGACATGCCTCTTTCAGCACCTCTGTTGCTGTTTTCTGCAGATCTCCTGCCTCTTTCCGATCCCCTCTTTCTATTTCTGCAGCCATCTTCCCTCTTTGTGCAACTCTCTTGCTTCTTTCTACACCTTTTTTGCTTCTTTCTGAACCACTTGTGCCTCTTTTTTACCTCTGTTCCTTCTTTCTGTACCTCACTTGCCTCTTTCTGTACCTCACTTGCCTCTTTCAGCAGTTCTCTTGCCTCCTGCACCCCACTTGCCTCTTTTTCAACCTCTGTTGAATCTTTTGCACTGGTCTTGCTGCTTTATGCACCTCTCTTGCAAATTTCTGCACTCCTCTCGCTTCTTTCTGCACCTTTTTTACCTGTTTCTGATTTTCTCTTGCCTCTGTCTGCACCTCTGTTCCCTGTTTCTGTACCTCTTTTTCCTTTTTCTGCTACTTGCTTGCCTCTTTCTGCAGATCTCTTGCCTCTTTCTGTACATCTGTTGCTTCTTTCTGTACTTCTCTTGCCTCTACCTTCACATCTGTTGCTTAGTTTATTCTGCATTTTCCATGCTTCTTTCTGTACCTATCTCGCTTCTTTCTGCACCCCTGCTGTCTTTCTCTACACTCGTCTACAATATTTCTGTATCTTTCTTGCCTGTTTCTGCATCTCACGTGCCTGTTTCTGTACTTCTCTTGTCTGTTTCTGTACCTCAGTTGCTTCTTTTTGCACTTCTCTTGCCTCTTTCTGCACCCCTGTTGCATCATTCTGTACATTCCTTGCTTCTTTCTGCACCTGTCTTGCTTCTTTCTGCACCCCTGGTGCCTCTTTTTTTTTTTAAGTCCTCATTTCCCCATTAGCGTCTGCAAAGTTAACAAAAATGCCCATTCCAACCTGGGCGCCCAGGGCCTATGTTATTGCATTTGCTTTAGGCCAACCAGGGCAGCTTCTTTTGTATGAGGCTTGGTGTAATCATTGGACCTTTGAGACCTTAGACCAGCCTCATTTCCATACCCCAGGAAATCAGTGGTGACCAGATGTTATTGCCCCTATTGTCTACCAAGTCCTGATCCAATCACGCTGTGCCCAATGCTGCACCTAACCAGTTCTCATAAAGCAGGGTTCTGGGGTCTTTCCACAATTTACAAATTTCCCTGCGGGCTATCAAAATCAAGCAGAAAAAAAAGCCCACTTGGACCGCAGAGAGCTGACTTTTGAGATCAATATTCAAACCAAAAATAACTCGGACTAGGTTCAAATGCAGCTTAAGTTTAAAAATGCCTTCCAGGGCGCGCTCCACGTTAATACAGAAGTCTCCTAAATGAATACATAAAAAAAAATGTATATCATCCGCCACAACCAAGTCACATCTAGGGCACTTGGGAGGTGGTCAGGAAACAAATTTAGCAATTTTCTTAGGCGTGTAGTACAGCCTATTAACAACATGAAATTGTTCTTTTTAAGAGAAGCCGGTTTAACAAACTTATATAGGGTTTGAAGAGATAAAGTATAGAAACTAACAGATGCATCTCCCAATACGGTTGAATTCCATACAAGATGAGAAGGGAGAAACTCTACATCCTCGGTGTCTAATAGGCTCCTATACCATAATCCGACCTCCTTTTTTCTTGGATTTACATTCTGAAGTATATACTCAATCTCCCAATTTCCACCTATATGTTCCTTCTTTGCTGAAAATCAGGAGCACAATTGCAAATATTTTAATCTAGAGAGGGTGTCACCAATTTTAGATCTTAAAACCTCCCAAGGAAGGACTCCATCAGACGATATTAGATCAGACCAGATCATGATTCCTGCCTTCTTAATGGGAGATGCTAAATTGTCTTCCAGACACCCAGGCAGTCCCGGGGAGTCACAGATTGGAGCAAAGTCTGAATAATATCTTATCCCCCATTTCGCCTTAACTTTATGCCACACATTGAATGCTGATTTTAAAACCTTTAGGTGAACCTTCTTAAAAAACCTTGGCACTCCAAACTTATACAAAAATTCAATACCCCCTCCCTCAAGGTTAGCCATGACCCTCAAGATCCTCCCCCAGTTAGTATCATCGGGATTTGAGAGCAGACAGCGTATATTTTTGAACTGGAAGGCAAAAGAATACCAGAGCACGTCTGGAAGGGCTAGACCGCCCTTTAAAAGTCTTTGTTTTAACATCTTCCAGGATAACCTGGAGTTTTTGTTAGACCATATGAAGCTGCCTATTTTACTTTGGATTTTACCCAAGAGCTTGCCTGGGAAATAAAGGGGATTAGTGCTAAATAAATATGTCAATTTGGGTAGAATAACCATCTTAACTAAGTTTACACGGCCATAGATGGTGAGAGGTAAATTCTGAAAAAAATATGGTAAATTTACTTAGCCACTTACCTCAAATTAATCAAGGGGATGTTTGCTTAAATCCGGTACTATAGTTATCCCCAAGTACTTAAGCTCCTTACTGCAGCTTCCAGACCAGTTATCAACACCCCAGCACATTACCTCAGTCTTTGAGGACTTAACTTAGTACCCAGATTACAGACCAAATTCCGTCAGAGTAGTTTCTACCCTAGGTAGCACCTCCGCTGGGTTGTTGGTATAGACCAGCAGATCGTCCGCGTATAGGGCTAATTTGCACCTGTATTCTGAGACTTGGAAGGGAGTAATTTGTTCGTCCAATCTCAATGCTTGCGCAAGAGGTTCACTATAAATACCGAACAATAGGGGCGAGATAAGACACCCCTGTCGTGTTCCCCCTTTTATACTAAAGTGCGATGTCAATGAACCATTCAGGAGGATAAATGTAGAGGCACCCTCGTAACATCTAATGAGGGTTTTTATGAATGTTAAACCAAATCGCATCATTTATAGACTCTCCCAGAGGAAGGCCCAGTTGACGCGGTCAAACACCTTGGCTGCGTCATATGCAGCCACCGCCAAGGGTTTCGACCATGCCAACGCCAGATCAATGGTGCCTATTAACTGTTAAGTTTGTTCCTGGATGAACCTTCCCGGAATAAAACCCTTTTGATCAATGTTGATTAACTGTGGAACTATCTTGACCAACCTCCCTGCCAAAATGCTAGTAAAGGTCTTATAATCCGCATTAAACAGGGAGATTGGCCTATAGGAGTCCGCCTTAAGAGGATCGTTTCCCGGCTTCAAGATAAGCACTATTGTTGCCTCCTTCCATGACGGGCGGGCCCTTCTGAGCTGTAAATATAGTTAAACAGTTCACATAAACTAGGAACTATTACATCCTGAAGGGCCTTATAGACTTCACCCGGAGGGCATCCGTCCCTGCAGCTTTGTTCCTCTTAATCTTCTTCATGTGAAGTTTAATTTCCTCTTCCGTGATGGGGTCATCTAGCATGTTTCGACTCTCACCTGTCAATGTTGGTAAGGCCTTGGTTTTCAGCCAATCCTGAATACTATCGGGACTTGAAGTTGTCTCCTCTTCATAAAGTTTGGAAAAAATAGAAAGGAGACACCTTTGCATATCCTCTTGATTACAAGAGGTTGCCCCTGTTTCATCTGTGATCAGTTTGTTGATGTTGTTTTTTACTCAGTCCGCCTTTACTTTCCACCTTCCTTAAAAACAGAAGACTCATGGTTAAGATTGACGCCTTCCACTCAGACTCATACTCCCTCCCCTGTGGTGTGCCCCAGGGCTCTTCTTTAAGCCCTTCACTCTTTAACATGTATGTCTCAGAGCTGGCCCCTTTAATCCAGAGCTTTGGCTTCAGCCTCACATCTTACGCCGACGACACTCAGATTGTCATAACATTACATAAAAATGAGACATCGCCCACTGCACAATTTCAAAACTGCAGCCGCACCATCAACCATTGGATGAACACCCATTGCCTCAAATTAAACTCTGACAAAACAGAGATATTGATCTTTGGCAATTTACTACAGAGCTGGAGCAACCTCTGGTGGCCAGTGAAATGGGAGAACCTCGAAAGCCGGCGGCGAAAGCCAAGAACCTGGGGGTGTGGTTGGATCAGAAACTTTCTTTTATTCAACAAACCAATGCTACTGTGTCAGCCAGTCATTTTCTCATCGAAAAAATTAGGAAGATTCTTCCATACATTCCGGCAGGATCCAGAAAAACTGTAGTTACAGCCTTAAACCAGTCTAAACTGGATTACTGTAAAGGATTATTAGGAAATGCACAAAAAAATGCCTAAAAAAACTCCAAAGTGTTCAGAACGCAGCGGCATGACTTCTATTCAATATCCCTAGAAACAATTCAATCACCGCTGAAATACGAAAGCTACATTGGCTTCCAGTGGAGCAACGGATCAAATTCAAAGCACTGTCTTTAGCCTCTACAGAGTGTGGAACTTGTACTGTTAATGGATGTCCTAAAACAATTGAGTCGCTCTGTCTGATTGCTAGGGCCGTTGCTGTTACTGACTTTAAGCACGCAGGGAGTGCCTGGGCTACTGAATCCAATGTACTTGAAAAATAAGCGCAAGGCTTATGTGATCCTGCTTGATCTTGAGTGAGGACAGACAACGCTGTACCATCACGTTCTGTAACAAAAAGTGTAAAAGGTTTGCTGTAACATGGTGTCGCTAAAACTGGTGCTTGGCATAAAGCTTTCTTTAATTCCTCAAAGGCCTGTGTATGTTCCTGAGTCCAAGGAAGGGCAGTCGAAGTTGCTGCCTCCTGTGTTGTCAACTGAATGAGTGGTTTAGCTAGAAATGCATACTGAGGAATCCATTGTCTGCAGTACGAGGTGAGGCCTATAAAGACCCGCACTTCCTTTTGTGTCTGGGGTTGTGGCATATTTACAATTAACTGGATACGGTCAGGAGTGAGCTGTCTCCCCACTTTGGACAGCAAGTGACCCAAGTACACAACTTGCTGAACACAGAATTGTAGCTTCGAAGGAGACACCTTGTGTCCCTTGTCGGCCAGAAAATGTAAAACTGTCAGTGATGCTTGTTCACATTCGGGCTCACTTCGTGCGGTGATCAGCAGATCATCGACGTATTGCAGTAAGGCGGTGTTAACTGGCATTTGAATACAATCAAGTTGTCTTTTCAGTGCTTGACTATAGATGCTGGGTCTTTCTGTAAATCCTTGAGGTGCGCGTGAAAATTTGAAACTTCGTCCATTTAAACTGAATCCGAAGAGGTATTGGCTCTCTGGATCAATGGGCACACTGAAGAAGGCGTTCTTGAGGTCAATTACAGTAAAGAACGTTGCTTCTGAATCAACAGCAGTCAATAGGGAAGAGATGTCGGGAACCACAGGGTACTGTGGAACGATACATTTATTCAGTTCTCGTAAATCAATCACCAGCCGATATACTGGCGGTGCATTGGGATCAGTACTTTTAAGAATCGGAATGATAGGGGAATTACAGATATTGGAGTCGGTCTCTACGACCACTCCTTGGGCAATGAGCTCTTCAATGATTTCCAGTAAAGCCACTACAGCATCGGGTGGTAACTTGTATTGTCTGATTCGGGGTAAAACAACACCTGGCTTCAGTGTAACACGGTATGGTGTAATGTGCATGCAGCCTACATCGGTTGGGCCTTGTGCCCACAGGTGTTCTGGTACATTTTTCAATCTGACATCAAACTCTCGTAATACATAGTGACCCTTAAAGTCACGCAAGAAAAGTCTAACTCCTTCCGGAGAACAACATATCACAGCTCCTAGAGCCTTCAATGTTTTGATACCTAACAGATTTTCTGGACATGATTTCGTAAGTAACAAGTCTGTAACACGTGATAATGGACCCACAGCCAGAGGGACGGGTTTCGATACTTCATTTACAATAGGCTGTCCTGAAAAACCAAGGGAAACATTCTGTAAGCCTGAGAGGGGTGCCCCTGGGACTTCATCATGGCTGATTGTTGTGCGGCCTGCCCCTGTGTCAATTAAAAACTTTCTGTCCTTTCCCAATACTTGACTGTGTACATAAGGACCCTCTTGATCTACAGGAACCTCAATAAGAGGCAAGCCAACCTCCCTCTCTAGGCTGTTTCATGTATATCGTTGATAATCGGGATAATCAGATTGGGCATACTGGCACATCTGCCGGGAAACTTGCTGCGTCGCGGCAAGGGGCTGTGGCTGTGGCTGTGACTGTGATACCGCTACGTTTTGTCCTGTATGCGGTGGAGCATGCATAGGTTGTGCATTCTGTGAAGTCTGTTGCTGACCCTGGTCTTGTCTAGGCGGATGCGGTCTTTCCTTACTTTTACCTGTTGCTATATTGTGTTTCAGGACTGGGCATTCATGTACGTAATGACCTGGCTGCTTGCAATAGTTGCATGTCCCTTTAACGGGGGCTGCTGCATTTCCTGTCTGGGCCGTACCCTTTCTCTGGCCGTCGGCTGGAACCGACTGGGCCACTAACATTTTCATTTTCGTGTCTTTCATGCGTCTCTGTTCATGATCCTGTTCTTCTCTAATTCTGTTCTGATGGTATTGTAACATCTGTAACATCTGGGATGGCGTATTTGCTTGCCATGTACTCTCAACCTTATATACACGGTTTTTAACTGCTGTCAGGGAATTCTCGACTAACTTTGATACAAAAAGATGCGGGTACGACTCGCTACCTGGTTTTAGGCCACTATTAATAATGAAACATTTCTCGAATCTTGAATAGAAGTCACTAGTATCTTCATCGTGTTTCTGTTTACAGGCTGAGATTGCGTCCCAGTCTTCCTTTTTAGTGGTCAGTAATCTTGGCAGAACCTGTACTATCAAACCTGGTAATGCTTTAGCTTTCTCCCCAAGGCCTAGCCCTCGAGTACGAAGTTTTTCCTCATCTTCTATTTCTGTCCATATAATCTTTTTGTCTCCCACCTCCCATTCTCTTTCCTTGAGTTTCTCGTAGATGCCGGTAGGCAGCAATACCTTTAACAATTTCATAACATCAGCATATGTGTAATCTCCCATCAGTAACATGTCTTTAAGTTCTCTATGAAAACCTGCAGGGTCTTTATCATGACAGGGTAATAGTTTCTTCATCTCCAATAGTTCTAACTTAGTCAGAGGTGCGTATACATACACACGTTTCAAGGTATTATCGGTACCCATAACTGGATGTACTTCTCGTAAAGGGTTCTGTCTTTCAAGACGCTCCATATGATACATTTTTCTTTCTGGGGGCGAAGCGGGAACATATTGTGGGCCTAAGAAAGTGTTGTATCTATGCCGTTGTTCTAGAATTATTTGTATTAACTTGGTACTTAGGCCTCTCCATCTATCCATGAGTAGTGCTTCTAATGTATCGTGTAAGGGACCTGGATCAGAATGAGGAAATATAAATTTTATGGTCAAGTAATGTTCCCTAACGTGTACCCCACCGTCTCCATGTACCAGCTTAAAGTGCATGTAACTTCCCTCCTGTGCCAGCTATGAAGACGCAAATACATTTGCGTCCAACGTTAACATGTCCTCTTTCAGACCCACCTTGAATGGGTTGAATATTCCGTTCCTAAGTATGCTATGCCAACGTCTTTTTGTGGTGTACTTTACACGTTTTTCAGCTCTGGCGAAGTAGGCCCTGAATTCTGCCATCGAGCCTTTTTTCTGCCTTCTAACTCTGAACGCCTCAGCCTGGGCTGTCTCTGTACCCGTGACCTCTGCCTTACTCCCTGTGCGGCTAACGGCGCTTAGCTCAGCCTGCTGCCTGCCAAGACTGTATTCAACCTTCGAATTATCTGTTCCGCTCCTCAAACTTACATTCCTGCCTACTAGTTTAAGTAAACATCCCCCCATCTGCAGAGCAAAGGGCCCGGCCTCACTGTCTCCGTGCAAGTAATTCATAGCCTCTGTTACCATGGTAGGCCCATGCCCCCTCGCATCTCATGCAGACACTTAGACGCTTATACACGCACTCACAGTCAGTATAGAATAGCTTCTGCCCCAGAGACCTTTTCCCTCTAGATAATATGGTTCCTAAACATCAGATACCAGATACGATAGAGGTACGAGTTGATCTGACATGCCAGACTTCTGTCTCTTTCCGCCAGTGTAAATGTCAAGTCCCCTGCACCCTCCAGTTTCACGTCAATTACACGTCATGCAGCTGCGCGCGCATCCCGACCTCAGATTTCTGCTGACATTGCCAAATTCTGCTTTGTACCCACCTACTCGTGACACCTACATATGACGTTTCTAGCACACGCCTCTATGTTCACGCCTAGTTCACGCCTTCTAATTACGTATCACTACCACGTGTGTGCTCTTATCTTGTTTCTCTCAGCTGTTACGCCTACTGTATTGGTTTCTATTATATGATTTAAGTATATAAGCTATGTATTGTCAATAAAATATTGCTCTATCCCTTCCTGCACCCCAGTGGTGGCAGGAACATGATATCCGATCTGGTACCATGACCATTCCTTTTTAAGGAATAAAACCCCTAAGAACTCTAACACCACGGACTCTGCCTCTTTCTTTCCGATTGAGTTATTTTTGTTAAGTACTTACCTGCATAGAAATTAGGACGGTAAATCAAATATTTACCACATTATTTTGGCGCCCGAATAGGCACCCCTCCCCCACCCCACGCGCCGGTAGGTGCGTTGCAAGCTTTGCCCCCTGCCATCAGTCAAGACGGAACTACGCGTACCCGCAGGATTTCCTGTTTCTCCCTCTGGCCCACGGAGGTGACGTAGACTGCGATCAGCACCCAGACGAGGCGGTGAGGAGTGCGGAGGATCCCGACCAGAGCCTAGCCGAAAGAAGCAAGGTCCGAGGTGTCAAGAGGCCCACCAGTTTCCGAAGTATCCACGTGTCGAGTCGAGTCCAGTCCGGTCCAGTCCAGTCGAGTTTTCCGAGGCCTTCCGATTCCGTGCTTCCCGGTGAGTACCATTGCTGGGACGTATCTAGACGGGTGCATTATTATGTATCCGGTAAAGACGGGTTTGGGTACACAAACACGGTCTGCACTGTTTTAGACAGTGTATCTGTACTGTTTAGCAGTATATCAGTTATTCAAGTTCTTGCATTGTCTTCGACAGTGTATCTGTACTGTTTAGCAGTATATCAGTTATTCAAGTTCTTGCATTGTCTTCGACAGTGTATCTGTGCTGTTTAGCAGTACATCCAGTATCTAGGGTAGAAATCTATGTTCAAAATGTCTTTTCATGTGATTAATGTCGTGGTATGAGTGATTGTTTAATGTACATTATTGTGTTTTGTGTAATTAGTTGTGTTCAGAGTTAAGTAGCAAGGATTGAGTATACAGTACTAAGTAAACAAGATGCCGTTTTTCAATAAGTTAAAGCAGATAGGAACTAGGAAAGGGATACTAGAGGAAGAAATTCCTATCCCCCCTAGGGACACGCCTGGAAATTTCATGTACCATAAGCATGGCATAGACGCCATATTGTATCTAGATTTATGGGCCGATTATACTAAGCATCTAGACGAGAGACACAGATGGCCTGTTACCGGAACATGGGATGCCGAGTGCATCATGAAGGTAGAAGAAGCACTATGGAAAAAGAAAGCCAGACAATCTCAGAAAGACGCCATAGAATTTTGGAGTAAAGAATCACACAAACGTGCTGAAAAAGCGCTCCGTAGAGAAGAAAGACATAGAGAAGAGTCAGATAGAGCCAGAGAAAACGAATTAGTTACTGAAGGGATCCGAGTAAAATCAGAACAAGTAGACCGCGCGCGAAACAATCTTGTAAATGGCATGTATCTTGTGGCCGAGGGTTCGCCTGAAGCCACTTCAGAAATACCGAAAGATCTGCCGCCACCATTGGTTCCAACTAAAGTAAATCACAGGACTACTAAAGACATATTTCTGAATTCCTATCTAGATGGTGTAGCACCCGCTTACACCAATTCACACGCCCCGCCTACTGACGGTGACGGGGACGGAGGTGGCAACCCGCCTCCAGACCATATCCCGCCATTACCGCAACAAGGTTCCCCCGTCCGACAGCCTGTCGTCCCTCCACCCCCACCACTTCCCACACCTAAGGTTAAGATACCAAATCCGTTTCTGCCTGATCCTATTAAGAGACAAGTTCAAGTACACATACAGACTCCACAGAGGGATAATGCCCAAGCCTCCGCCTCAGGAGGTGCAACCGGGGGTTACCAGACCCCGCCTGCAACACACAGATTACACCTTAGGGACATGCAGAAGCACCCTACACTCCAGTCACCCCGTCTCGACATACTCAAAGAACAACTTCCAGTTTGCAGATACGATCCAGTACCCGGCAAAGACGATAGAATGTTGATAGCATCACTACGTTTGCGACAAGCTACAGATTACCTAGTGTTATTCTCAGGAATGACAGATCACCTAGATAGAATATATCATTTTGTCCAGACTGGGGAAAATCCTGAAAGTATTAAGGAGGCCCTGGCACATCAGCAAGTTGACACTCAAGCATATATATTACGTTTTTTCATAAATTGCTTAATAAGAGAACGAGACAGGCCTGAGACAGAACAGGATGAAATGGAAGCACTAAACAGGTGGGGTCAAAATATAGCTGAAGGAAAACATGATAAAGTGAATTGTATAGCTAGTATGTACAAGAAAATAAGAAAAGCAGTAATAGAAATACACGAAAAAGAAAAAGAAAATGCCTCCTCCGAGGAGGAGGAAGGACCTAAGGAACCAGAAACGACTACAGATACGATAGCGTATGTAGGTAAGGGAACTTACCTTAGGAAAGGCATTCGTCCAGAAAGCAAGAGAGTTTTTCTCTCTGGCATATCAAAACCGAATTCTCCTGAATATCTGTTTCAAGACACTGATAAAATGCTTCGAGAACGAATGGGGTACCATGTACTCAATTCTATGGATGAACAAGAACTAGCCCGGTCAGCAGTACTATGGGCTGACAATCCTAATATATACAATGATGACACAGTAGCGCAGACATTCCTGAACCTATCCCCAGACGAGCAGAAATTAGCAGGTGTATATATGATTCAGCACCTCCTCACGTTATACAGAAATAAACATTCTGATCCAGGTCCCTTACACGATACATTAGAAGCACTACTCATGGATAGATGGAGAGGCCTAAGTACCAAGTTAATACAAATAATTCTAGAACAACGGCATAGATACAACACTTTCTTAGGCCCACAATATGTTCCCGCTTCGCCCCCAGAAAGAAAAATGTATCATATGGAGCGTCTTGAAAGACAGAACCCTTTACGAGAAGTACATCCAGTTATGGGTACCGATAATACCTTGAAACGTGTGTATGTATACGCACCTCTGACCAAGTTAGAACTATTGGAGATGAAGAAACTATTACCCTGTCATGATAAAGACCCTGCAGGTTTTCATAGAGAACTTAAAGACATGTTACTGATGGGAGATTACACATATGCTGATGTTATGAAATTGTTAAAGGTATTGCTGCCTACCGGCATCTACGAGAAACTCAAGGAAAGAGAATGGGAGGTGGGAGACAAAAAGATTATATGGACAGAAATAGAAGACGAGGAAAAACTTCGTACTCCAGGGCTAGGCCTTGGGGAGAAAACGAAAGCATTACCAGGTTTGATAGTACAGGTTCTGCCAAGATTACTGACAACTAAAAAGGAAGACTGGGACGCAATCTCGGCCTGTAAACAGAAACACGATGAAGATACTAGTGACTTCTATTCAAGATTCGAGAAATGTTTCATTATTAATAGTGGCCTTAAACCAGGTAGCGAGTCGTACCCGCATCTTTTTGTATCAAAGTTAGTCGAGAATTCCCTGACAGCAGTTAAAAACCGTGTATATAAGGTTGAGAGTACATGGCAAGCAAATACGCCATCCCAGATGTTACAGATGTTACAATACCATCAGAACAGAATTAGAGAAGAACAGGATCATGAACAGAGACGCATGAAAGACACGAAAATGAAAATGTTAGTGGCCCAGTCGGTTCCAGCCGACGGCCAGAGAAAGGGTACGGCCCAGACAGGAAATGCAGCAGCCCCCGTTAAAGGGACATGCAACTATTGCAAGCAGTCAGGTCATTACGTACATGAATGCCCAGTCCTGAAACACAATATAGCAACAGGTAAAAGTAAGGAAAGACCGCATCCGCCTAGACAAGACCAGGGTCAGCAACAGACTTCACAGAATGCACAACCTATGCATGCTCCACCACATACAGGACAAAACGTAGCGGTATCACAGTCACAGCCACAGCCACAGCCCATTGCCGCGACGCAGCAAGTTTCCCAGCAGATGTGCCAGTATGCCCAATCTGATTATCCCGATTATCAACGATATACATGAAACAGCCTAGAGAGGGAGGTTGGCTTGCCTCTTATTGAGGTTCCTGTAGATCAAGAGGGTCCTTATGTACACAGTCAAGTATTGGGAAAAGACAGAAAGTTTTTAATTGACACAAGGGCAAGCCGCACAACAATCAGCCATGATGAAGTCCCAGGGGCACCCCTCTCAGGCTTACAGAATTATTCCCTTGGTTTTTCAGGACAGCCTATTGTAAATGAAGTATCGAAACCCGTCCCTCTGGCTGTGGGTTTCATTATCACGTGTTACAGACTTGTTACTTACGAAATCATGTCCAGAAAATCTGTTAGGTATCAAAACATTGAAGGCTCTAGGAGCTGTGATATGTTGTTCTCCGGAAGGAGTTAGACTTTTCTTGCGTGACTTTAAGGGTCACTATGTATTACGAGAGTTTGATGTCAGATTGAAAAATGTACCAGAACACCTGTGGGCACAAGGCCCAACCGATGTAGGCTGCATGCACATTACACCATACCGTGTTACACTGAAGCCAGGTGTTGTTTTACCCCGAATCAGACAATACAAGTTACCACCTGATGCTGTAGTGGCTTTACTGGAAATCATTGAAGAGCTCATTGCCCAAGGAGTGGTCGTAGAGACCGACTCCAATATCTGTAATTCCCCTATCATTCCGATTCTTAAACGTACTGATCCCAATGCACCGCCAGTATATCGGCTGGTGATTGATTTACGAGAACTGAATAAATGTATCGTTCCACAGTACCCTGTGGTTCCCGACATCTCTTCCCTATTGACTGCTATTGATTCAGAAGCAACGTTCTTTACTGTAATTGACCTCAAGAACGCCTTCTTCAGTGTGCCCATTGATCCAGAGAGCCAATACCTCTTCGGATTCAGTTTAAATGGACGAAGTTTCAAATTTTCACGAGCACCTCAAGGATTTACAGAAAGCCCCAGCATCTATAGTCAAGCACTGAAAAGACAACTTGATTGTATTCAAATGCCAGTTAACACCGCCTTACTGCAATACGTCGATGATCTGCTGATCACCGCACAAAGTGAGCCCGAATGTGAACAAGCATCACTGACAGTTTTACATTTTCTGGCCGACAAGGGACACAAGGTGTCTCCTTCGAAGCTACAATTCTGTGTTCAGCAAGTTGTGTACTTGGGTCACTTGCTGTCCAAAGTGGGGAGACAGCTCACTCCTGACCGTATCCAGTTAATTGTAAATATGCCAAAACCCCAGACACAAAAGGAAGTGCGGGCCTTTATAGGCCTCACCTCGTACTGCAGACAATGGATTCCTCAGTATGCATTTCTAGCTAAACCACTCATTCAGTTGACAACACAGGAGGCAGTGACTTCGACTGCCCTTCCTTGGACTCAGGAACATACACAGGCCTTTGAGGAATTAAAGAAAGCTTTATGCCAAGCACCAGTTTTAGCGACACCGTGTTACAGCAAACCTTTTACACTTTTTGTTACAGAACGTGATGGAACAGCGTTGTCTGTCCTCACTCAAGATCAAGCAGGATCACATAAGCCTTGCGCTTATTTTTCAAGTACATTGGATTCAGTAGCCCAGGCACTCCCTGCGTGCTTAAAGTCAGTAGCAGCAACGGCCCTAGCAATCAGACAGAGCGACTCAATTGTTTTAGGACATCCATTAACAGTACAAGTTCCACACTCTGTAGAGGTTCTTCTAAACCGAACCCAGACTCAACACTTGACTATAGCACGACTGACAGGTTATGATTTAACGCTATTCCAGCCACACATAGAAATCAGACGCTGTAACATTCTGAACCCAGCAACATTGTTACCTTCGATTATGACAAATTCAGCCCCGCATGATTGTATAGAGATCATTAATGCAGTAACAAAGCCCGACGAGACTTAACAGATGTTCCATTGACAAATCCAGACCTGACACTTTACGTGGATGGTTCATGTATGAGAACAAGTACAGGAGAATTAGTGGCCGCGTATGCAGTGACCACTGAAACTGAAGTTAAAGAAACATATCGTATTGATACACTGTCCGCTCAAGCGGCAGAGCTCATTGCTCTGACCCGAGCCTGTATACTAGCCAAGAACAGAAATGTTAACATATACACTGATTCCCGTTATGCTTTCGGAGTCGTACACGACTTCGGAGTGTTATGGCAAGAACGAGGTTTTTTGACCTCTCACGGTGCCAAGATCCAACACGGTCCCCTCATTCAAGCACTGTTAGAAGCAATACATCTGCCTTCAGGCATATCCATCATGAAGTGTAAAGCACATACTAAAGTTACAGATTCTGTTTCCCAGGGTAACAACCTGGCAGACCAAACAGCAAAACATACAGCATTGACTCACATCCAGACAACTGACGTGACAAAGATCATAGTACCAACACATTGTATGACAGTCAGGGATCCCACACTAGATGTAATCGATATTCAGGCACATGCTACTACAGATGAAATAAAGAAATGGACTGAACTAGGAGGGATTCAGACAGATCAAGGTTGGATGACGAAGGGAAAATCTACATGGTTTCTCCCCGACTCTATGGTTCAGGTCATAATAAATACAGCACATAGTCCAGCACATCTAGGAGAAAAAGCTATGTTAGACAGTTTACAGAATCTCTGGTACAACAAACACTTACGAGCAGCAGCAAAACAGAAAGTGCGTACTTGCATGATCTGTTGTCAGTTCAATCCAGGTAAAAGCGTCCCTGTAGAGCAAGGTGGATTCCATCCTCCCGATCACCCTTTTGAAGTCCTCCAGATGGATTATATCCAGATGGACCGTTGTCGAGGATTCAAGTACGTCCTCGTAGTTGTTTGTGCACTTTCCCGTTGGACCGAAGCATATCCAGTCCCAGATTACACTGCTCCGACCACTGCCAGGCAGCTGGTTCGAGAATTCTTCCCACGGTACGGCTTGCCTCGTGTCGTGTACTCAGATAACGGACAGCCATTCTCATCCGAGCTCATGAAACAGGTTTCCCTCCTGCTAGGATATCAGTGGAGATTCCATTGTGTCCGACATCCCGAGGCCGCTGGCCTTGTAGAAACTAGGAAACAAAAAGGGTCTTGGCTCCTAAACTCAGCAAGGCTGAGCCAATATAAACTTAACAAAACAACACATTAGCCAGTGCTGAGGAATTAATTATAGAAACTCTTTAACTGGTGTGCACGACACTGACATGGACACATGCTTTACAAATTGCAACTTTTTAATTGTTCTTTTTGGTATTGTATCTATTCAATTATGCATCTTTTTGCATGGGAATACAAAGCATTTTATGTACAAATATTTACACACAACCATGAAATGAAAAGACCAACTCACAAATAATACAATATATACAATGGGTTAACAACTTACATGCAACACATTCGTGGCCATCCATTCATCCAAAAACATATATACACACACACTGTGGTCCCAGTGTCAAAAATAAACTTTTTTACAAATTAATGAATTTTTTGTTTTTGCTTTTTCTAACTTTCAATGGTTCAGGATGTGAAAAAAGCAAGACTGTCTTTGCGCTAGTTCATCATAATTATTGTAACGCAATCAAGGAAATGACCCGGGACCTGGTCGACGCGTTTCGAACCCTGTAGTGGATAGGGTTCTCTTCAGGACCAAATTACAACTAAAAGAAAGAAAAGGGAACAATCATCACTACTCGAGTTACTTGAGGGCTCAACACCTCCTCTACTCCCTCACCACTCGCAGCCTACCTTCAACTTTGGGTTATGGCTCCAAATTGTACTGGTATTCCCATAGTACCAAAACTGATTCAAAGTGCGTGGAACTAGAGAAAAGCGTAGGAAAGACATACAATAAGTGTGCTGTCTTCGCAACCACTCGTGCTCATTTACTCGGTTTCACTCGTTTCTAAAGCAGATGCATTTACCTGCGCTGGTGAAAGCTGGGGCAGTTCCGGGGGTGCCTGGGGTGTTATTCTGTTTCTGCAGGAATGAAAGCGTATGTTAACGCTCCTGTCCGGCAATTTATTAACATCTCAAAACGGACTCTTGTGCGGGTAGTGTGCTTCTTACCTTAAAGTGGAGCTACACGTCCGTAATATGATTTCATGCGTGTCTTCGCTGGCAGGGAAACATCCTCCGTGTGCGCGGTTTTTAATCCAATTATCTGTATCAGCTGGCGCACGAGAAAAGAAAGGGAGCGGGTGTCAGCGCTTAAAGCTCCACATGTCGTTCTATGAAAAGGGGGCCGCATCCAACACGTTCTTACCTCCGGTATTGATCAGTAACAGTCGTCCATGTAAACTGCTTCTGGCACCGAGCGCTCCAACTCTTTCGGTCTGTTGTGGGTAGGAGTGCGTGCTCTCTCTTCCTGTTTGTGGGAGTGGTTCCTGGAGAGAGGATTATGGGTGATGTAGTCCAAACTGGAAACGTGTAACCTAAATTACATATTAGGTTTATACATTTCTGACATTTCATTCAATCCAGATGTTGCTGTGTTAAACTTCATTATAAGCAAAGCTTCCCTTTGGTTTAGTCTTGCTTCAATGTTACCTCCTCGTGGGTCATTCTCAATTTTGGACAAGACCGTCCATTTCAGCTTTGTCTTATCATGTTTCTTGGCTAGCCAATGATTGACTAGTGGTGCATTTTCCACTTCTCGTCGGAGTCTGGATTTGTGTTGGGTAATTCGCTGCCTGACTTCTTGCGTGGTTCTTCCTATATATAACATAGGGCACGGGCATATTACACCATACACGACATTTCTGGTCTTACAATTAGTAAAACTGTCATGTTTCCAGTTAATGTTGTTGAATGTGAAGACTGACTCTTCTATGGTTTCCTCGCAGCAGACGCATGTTCCGCATTTATGATGGCCAATCGTTGGGGGGAATCCAAAAAGGCTTCTTGTAGTAGGACTTTTCTCAATGGGCAAAGCGGCTCTTACCACATGGTTGGCCACACTTTTGTCCTTTTTGTGCGCGAACAAGGGAGGTGTACTGAAGTCCTCGTGTAAGTCCTTTATTAAATGCCAGTTTGATAGCATTAATTTTTTTAGTTGATTGGTGGCCGGACAAAATGTCGATACACAAACCAATCGTTTCTGTTCCACTTTGTGCTTTTTTTCTAAGAGGGATTCCCGTGGTGTCCACCACGCCCTCTTGAGTGAGGCCTTAAGTATTTTATTGGGGTAACCTCGTTGGAGGAGTCTTTCTTTGAGCTGGTTAGCCTGCTCAAAATAGTCATCTTTTCGTGAACAATTCCTACGTACTCTGAGGAATTGTCCAAATGGCAGGTTCTGTCTCAGGCTGCGTGGGTGGTTACTCGAGTAAAGTAAAGCTTTATTCCTATCTGTCTTTTTCCTAAAGAGAGTGGTGGCCAAGCCTCCCTCGAAAGGTTCAATTTTGACATCCAAGAAAGTGATGGAAGTGTTGGATGATGTGCAGCTGAACTTGATGTCATTACTTCGAGAATTCAGCCAATCGACGAACTCATTTAGGGTTGGCATTGGCATTTAATAAAGGACTTACACGAGGACTTCAGTACACCTCCCTTGTTCGCGCACAAAAAGGACAAAAGTGTGGCCAACCATGTGGTAAGAGCCGCTTTGCCCATTGAGAAAAGTCCTACTACAAGAAGCCTTTTTGGATTCCCCCCAACGATTGGCCATCATAAATGCGGAACATGCGTCTGCTGCGAGGAAACCATAGAAGAGTCAGTCTTCACATTCAACAACATTAACTGGAAACATGACAGTTTTACTAATTGTAAGACCAGAAATGTCGTGTATGGTGTAATATGCCCGTGCCCTATGTTATATATAGGAAGAACCACGCAAGAAGTCAGGCAGCGAATTACCCAACACAAATCCAGACTCCGACGAGAAGTGGAAAATGCACCACTAGTCAATCATTGGTTAGCCAAGAAACATGATAAGACAAAGCTGAAATGGACGGTCTTGTCCAAAATTGAGAATGACCCACGAGGAGGTAACATTGAAGCAAGACTAAACCAAAGGGAAGCTTTGCTTATAATGAAGTTTAACACAGCAACATCTGGATTGAATGAAATGTCAGAAATGTATAAACCTAATATGTAATTTAGGTTACACGTTTCCAGTTTGGACTACATCACCCATAATCCTCTCTCCAGGAACCACTCCCACAAACAGGAAGAGAGAGCACGCACTCCTACCCACAACAGACCGAAAGGGTTGGAGCGCTCGGTGCCAGAAGCAGTTTACATGGACGACTGTTACTGATCAATACCGGAGGTAAGAACGTGTTGGATGCGGCCCCCTTTTCATAGAACGACATGTGGAGCTTTAAGCGCTGACACCCGCTCCCTTTCTTTTCTCGTACGCCAGCTGATACAGATAATTGGATTAAAAACCGCGCACACGGAGGATGTTTCCCCGCCAGCGCAGACACGCATGAAATCATATTACGGACGTGTAGCTCCACTTTAAGGTAAGAAGCACACCACCCGCACAAGAGTCCGTTTTGAGATGTTAATAAATTGCCGGACAGGAGCGTTAACATACGCTTTCATTCCTGCAGAAACAGAATAACACCCCAGGCACCCCCGGAACTGCCCCAGCTTTCACCAGCGCAGGTAAATGCATCTGCTTTAGAAACGAGTGAAACCGAGTAAATGAGCACGAGTGTTTGCGAAGACAGCACACTTATTGTATGTCTTTCCTACGCTTTTCTCTAGTTCCACGCACTTTGAATCAGTTTTGGTACTATGGGAATACCAGTACAATTTGGAGCCATAACCCAAAGTTGAAGGTAGGCTGCGAGTGGTGAGGGAGTAGAGGAGGTGTTGAGCCCTCAAGTAACTCGAGTAGTGATGATTGTTCCCTTTTCTTTCTTTTAGTTGTAATTTGGTCCTGAAGAGAACCCTATCCACTACAGGGTTCGAAACGCGTCGACCAGGTCCCGGGTCATTTCCTTGATTGCGTTACAATAATTATGATGAACTAGCGCAAAGACAGTCTTGCTTTTTTCACATCCTGAACCATTGAAAGTTAGAAAAAGCAAAAACAAAAAATTCATTAATTTGTAAAAAAGTTTATTTTTGACACTGGGACCACAGTGTGTGTGTATATATGTTTTTGGATGAATGGATGGCCACGAATGTGTTGCATGTAAGTTGTTAACCCATTGTATATATTGTATTATTTGTGAGTTGGTCTTTTCATTTCATGGTTGTGTGTAAATATTTGTACATAAAATGCTTTGTATTCCCATGCAAAAAGATGCATAATTGAATAGATACAATACCAAAAAGAACAATTAAAAAGTTGCAATTTGTAAAGCATGTGTCCATGTCAGTGTCGTGCACACCAGTTAAAGAGTTTCTATAATTAATTCCTCAGCACTGGCTAATGTGTTGTTTTGTTAGGCCTTGTAGAAAGGCATAACCAGACACTGAAAATACGCCTCGCTAAAATCTGTAAAGAGAAAGGGGTCGACTGGATAGTCGCCCTGCCCGTTGCACTGTTCTATATGAGAATGGTCCCCCATTCGAGATCAGGACTATCACCGTATGAGGTGGTCTTTGGCAGACCACCGAATATGTGGGGGACGCCCATGCCTAAGAAAATAACCGATGTTGATTGTAACATGCTGACAGATTACCTTGCCTCCTTGATGTCTGCACTCCAATCTTGTCGTTCACAGGTTGCTGCAGCCTTTCCCGACAACACTGATGTAAAGCCACACGATGTCCGTCCCGGAGATACAGTGTTAATTCGCAATTTCGACAGGAAAAGCCCGCTGGAGCCCCGCTGGAAAGAGCCGAAGATCGTCCTTCTTACCACGAGGACCGCCATCAAAGTGGAAGGCCGAAAGGGGTGGATCCACACGAGTCATATTAAAAAATATAATGAACTGTTGCCAGAAACTGACTCGTCCACCCCCTCAAAGGACTGCCTCGATACTAAAGACTTCAAAGTTCCAAACAGAGAGAAAACTCCCCAAGAGGAGTATCGAACAAAACTCCGATCTAGCAAGTCAGACAGTTTAATTGTTTAAGTCCTCCCCTAGGTGAATCGGTTAAATAGTTTCTGACATGTATCCCCTAGATCGAGATAGAGAGAGAGAGAGACAACTCAAGAAACGTACATATTGTAAATCACTCCGCAGTCACTGTATAGTGACATTATTGATTATGTTTTTTCTAAGTCTTCTGATTATTGTTGCCAGTATATTGCTTCCCATATATTACCCTATCTTCAAGCGTGAACAATCTGCTTACAATGTCACTGCCGAACATTCTTTTAGTGAATTACCTCCGCATGAACTATCTTACAGACTTGCGCTGCGCAACAATACATTCATTAGTATGTTACATCACTCCCATCAGACTAACAATGCTACAAACTGTTGGATATGTGGCCGACTCCCTCCCTACCAGAAATACAAGGGAGTTCTGCCCCTCTTTCCGTACCCGTTCACTCACAATGGCTCCTGTGGTGCATGGTTTAGAATAATTAATTCCTTAGATCCTGATATTGCTGTTTTCAAAGGAAACTGGGTTTGGGGAAACTTGAACTTAGTTCTGCTTAACGCCTGTTACCCTGACAAAAAGGGACTTCCCATTAGAATAGGAACTGATCTAGAAAATGAAGTATATGGATTAGGTAATTATACAATTAACCTTATGATTCTTACTGTTGAATCCGAAGCTGCACCAGTTCTCCCGGCTATGTCAGTATTACCAGTTACTGGTGATTTATGTGTCAGAAAGAAGGGTTCAGTACACTTAGGTCATAGTAAATGTACTACTGTGGTCGAATTCAGTGATCAAGGCAAGTCTTCCTTTCGAGCTACTCGTCATTCCTACTTTGTTTGTGGCCATACCGCATACATACGCTTACCTCCAGATTGGGATGGTACCTGTTACATTGCATTCCTTCTGCCACCTGTTTTTCTAGCGCCTCCTGACTATCACAGAAATACAAATCTAGTAAAGAATAGACTCAGAAGAGATCTCCCGATTGTCGACTATACTGAAACGGCATGGGAGCAATACACAGATTTCAATAAAGGATTCTTTTTCTTCACAGGCCCCGTCCAAAATAGTAAACTAATACGCAGATTAACTAGAACACTTGAAGCAGTAGTGAATGAAACTGCCTCCGCTCTAGGCAACTTAACAGAGGAGCAGTCCGCCATGCGGGTTGTTGTTCTTCAGAATCGTCTTGTTATTGACGTCATCTTGGCATTGCACATTCCAGTTTTCACTCAAAACGCGAAAAGAAGAAAGAAGAGCAAATGATGTTACAAGAACAGACTGATCGATTCATGAGGATCGATATATCATGAAGGGTCCGTAGGGAACAAGGAGGGAATGAGGAAATATACATTTTATGGTCAAGTAATGTTCCCTAACGTGTACCCCACCGTCTCCATGTACCAGCTTAAAGTGCATGTAACTTCCCTCCTGTGCCAGCTATGAAGACGCAAATACATTTGCGTCCAACGTTAACATGTCCTCTTTCAGACCCACCTTGAATGGGTTGAATATTCCGTTCCTAAGTATGCTATGCCAACGTCTTTTTGTGGTGTACTTTACACGTTTTTCAGCTCTGGCGAAGTAGGCCCTGAATTCTGCCATCGAGCCTTTTTTCTGCCTTCTAACTCTGAACGCCTCAGCCTGGGCTGTCTCTGTACCCGTGACCTCTGCCTTACTCCCTGTGCGGCTAACGGCGCTTAGCTCAGCCTGCTGCCTGCCAAGACTGTATTCAACCTTCGAATTATCTGTTCCGCTCCTCAAACTTACATTCCTGCCTACTAGTTTAAGTAAACATCCCCCCATCTGCAGAGCAAAGGGCCCGGCCTCACTGTCTCCGTGCAAGTAATTCATAGCCTCTGTTACCATGGTAGGCCCATGCCCCCTCGCATCTCATGCAGACACTTAGACGCTTATACACGCACTCACAGTCAGTATAGAATAGCTTCTGCCCCAGAGACCTTTTCCCTCTAGATAATATGGTTCCTAAACATCAGATACCAGATACGATAGAGATACGAGTTGATCTGACATGCCAGACTTCTGTCTCTTTCCGCCAGTGTAAATGTCAAGTCCCCTGCACCCTCCAGTTTCACGTCAATTACACGTCATGCAGCTGCGCGCGCATCCCGACCTCAGATTTCTGCTGACATTGCCAAATTCTGCTTTGTACCCACCTACTCGTGACACCTACATATGACGTTTCTAGCACACGCCTCTATGTTCACGCCTAGTTCACGCCTTCTAATTACGTATCACTACCACGTGTGTGCTCTTATCTTGTTTCTCTCAGCTGTTACGCCTACTGTATTGGTTTCTATTATATGATTTAAGTATATAAGCTATGTATTGTCAATAAAATATTGCTCTATCCCTTCCTGCACCCCAGTGGTGGCAGGAACATGATATCCGATCTGGTACCATGACCATTCCTTTTTAAGGAATAAAACCCCTAAGAACTCTAACACCACGGACTCTGCCTCTTTCTTTCCGATTGAGTTATTTTTGTTAAGTACTTACCTGCATAGAAATTAGGACGGTAAATCAAATATTTACCACACTTTCTGTACCTCACTTGCCTCTTTCTGTACCTCACTTGCCTCTTTCAGCAGTTCTCTCGCCTCCTGCACCTCACTTGCCTCTTTTTCAACTTCTGTTGAATCTTTTGCACTGGTCTTGCTGCTTTGTGCACCTCTCTTGCAAATTTCTGCACTCCTCTCGCTTCTTTCTGCACCTTTTTTACCTGTTTCTGATTTTCTCTTGCCTCTGTCTGCACCTCTGTTCCCTGTTTCTGTACCTCTTTTTCCTTTTTCTGCTACTTGCTTGCCTCTTTCTGCAGATCTCTTGCCTCTTTCTGTACATCTGTTGCTTCTTTCTGTACTTCTCTTGCCTCTACCTTCACATCTGTTGCTTAGTTTATTCTGCATTTTCCATGATTCTTTCTGCACCTATCTCTCTTCTTTCTGCACCCCTGCTGTCTTTCTCTACACTCGTCTACAATATTTCTGTATCTTTCTTGCCTGTTTCTGCATCTCACGTGCCTGTTTCTGTACTTCTCTTGTCTGTTTCTGTACCTCAGTTGCTTCTTTTTGCACTTCTCTTGCCTCTTTCTGCACCCCTGTTGCATCATTCTGTACATTCCTTGCTTCTTTCTGCACCTGTCTTGCTTCTTTCTGCACCCCTGGTGTCTCTTTTTTTTTTAAGTCCTCATTTTCCCATTAGCGTCTGCAAAGTTAACAAAAATGCCCATTCCAACCTGGGCGCCCAGGGCCTATGTTATTGCATTTGCTTTAGGCCAACCAGGCCAGCTTCTTTTGTATGAGGCTTGGTGTAATCATTGGACCTTTGAGACCTTAGACCAGCCTCATTTCCATACCCCAGGAAATCAGTGGTGACCAGATGTTATTGCCCCTATTGTCTACCAAGTCCTGATCCAATCACGCTGTGCCCAATGCTGCACCTAACCAGTTCTCATAAAGCAGGGTTCTGGGGTCTTTCCACAATTTACAAATTTCCCTGCGGGCTATCAAAATCAAGCAGAAAAATAAGCCCACTTGGACCGCAGAGAGCTGACTTTTGAGATCAATATTCAAACCAAAAATAACTCGGACTAGGTTCAAATGCAGCTTAAGTTTAAAAATGCCTTCCAGGGCGCGCTCCACGTTAATACAGAAGTCTTCTAAATCAATACATAAAAAAAATATGTATATCATCCGCCTCAACCAAGTCACATCTAGGGCACTTGGGAGGTGGTCAGGAAACAAATTTAGCAATTTTCTTAGGCGTGTAGTACAGCCTATTAACAACATGAAATTGTTCTTTTTAAGAGAAGCCGGTTTAACAAACTTATATAGGGTTTGAAGAGATAAAGTATAGAAACTAACAGATGCATCTCCCAATACGGTTGAATTCCATACAAGATGAGAAGGGAGAAACTCTACATCCTCGGTGTCTAATAGGCTCCTATACCATAATCCGACCTCCTTTTTTCTTGGGTTTACATTCTGAAGTATATACTCAATCTCCCAATTTCCACCTATATGTTCCTTCTCTGCTGAAAATCAGGAGCACAATTGCAAATATTTTAATCTAGAGAGGGTGTCATCAATTTTAGATCTTAAAACCTCCCAAGGAAGGACTCCATCAGACGATATTAGGTCAGACCAGATCATGATTCCTGCCTTCTTAATGTGAGATGCTAAATTGTCTTCCAGACACCCAGGCAGTCCCGGGGAGTCACAGATTGGAGCAAAGTCTGAATAATATCTTATCCCCCATTTCACCTTAACTTTATGCCACACATTGAGTGCTGATTTTAAAACCTTTAGGTGAACCTTCTTAAAAAACCTTGGCACTCCAAACTTATACAAAAATTCAATACCCCCTCCCTCAAGGTTAGCCATGACCCTCAAGATCCTCCCCCAGTTAGTATCATCGGGATTTGAGAGCAGACAGCGTATATTTTTGAACTGGAAGGCAAAAGAATACCAGAGCACATCTGGAAGGGCTAGACCGCCCTTTAAAAGTCTTCGTTTTAACATCTTCCAGGATAACCTGGAGTTTTTGTTAGACCATATGAAGCTGCCTATTTTACTTTAGATTTTACCCAAGAGCTTGCCTGGGAAATAAAGGGGATTAGTGCTAAATAAATATGTCAATTTGGGTAGAATAACCATCTTAACTAAGTTTACACGCCACGGCCATAGATGGTGAGAGGTAAATTCTGAAAAAAATATGGTAAATTTACTTAGCCACTTACCTCAAATTAATCACGGGGATGTTTGCTTAAATCCGGTACTATAGTTATCCCCAAGTACTTAAGCTCCTTACTGCAGCTTCCAGACCAGTTATCAACACCCCAGCACATTACCTCAGTCTTTGAGGACTTAACTTAGTACCCAGATTACAGACCAAATTCCGTCAGAGTAGTTTCTACCCTAGGTAGCACCTCCGCTGGGTTGTTGGTATAGACCAGCAGATCGTCCGCATATAGGGCTAATTTGCACCTGTATTCTGAGACTTGGAAGGGAGTAATTTGTTCGTCCAATCTCAATGCTTGCGCAAGAGGTTCGCTATAAATACCGAACAATAGGGGCGAGATAGGACACCCCTGTCGTGTTCCCCCTTTTATACTAAAGTGCGATGTCAACGAACCATTCAGGAGGATAAATGTAGAGGCACCCTCGTAACATCGAATGGGTTTTTATGAATGTTAAACCAAATCGCATCATTTATAGACTCTCCCAGAGGAAGGCCCAGTTGACGCGGTCAAACACCTTGGCTGCGTCATATGCAGCCACCGCCAAGGCTTTCGACCATGCCAACGCCAGATCGATGGTGCCTATTAACTGTTAAGTTTGTTCCTGGATGAACCTTCCCGGAATAAAACCCTTTTGATCAATGTTGATTAACTGTGGAACTATCTTGACCAACATCCCTGCCAAAATGCTAGTAAAGGTCTTATAATCCGCATTAAACAGGGAAATTGGCCTATAGGAGTCCGCCTTAAGAGGATCGTTTCCCGGCTTCAAGATAAGCACTATTGTTGCCTCCTTCCATGACGGGCGGGCCCTTCTGAGCTGTAAATATAGTTAAACAGTTCACATAAACTAGGAACTATTACATCCTGGAGGGCCTTATAGACTTCACCCGGAAGGGCATCCGTCCCTGCAGCTTTGTTGTTCTTAATCTTCTTCATGTGAAGTTTAATTTCCTCTTCCGTGATGGGGTCATCTAGCATGTTTCGACTCTCACCTGTCAATGTTGGTAAGGCCTTGGTTTTCAGCCAATCCTGAATACTATCGGGACTTGAAGTTGTCTCCTCTTCATAAAGTTTGGAAAAAATAGAAAGGAGACACCTTTGCATATCCTCTTGATTACAAGAGGTTGCCCCTGTTTCATCTGTGATCAGTTTGTTGATGTTGTTTTTTACTCAGTCCGCCTTTACTTTCCTCCTTCCTTAAAAACAGAAGACTCACGGTTGAGATTGACGCCTTCCACTCAGACTCATACTCCCTCCCCTGTGGTGTGCCCCAGGGCTCTTTTTTAAGCCCTTCACTCTTTAACATGTATGTCTCAGAGCTGGCCCCTTTAATCCAGAGCTTTGGCTTCAGCCTCACATCTTACGCCGACGACACTCAGATTGTCATAACATTACATAAAAATGAGACATCGCCCACTGCACAATTTCAAAACTGCAGCCGCACCATCAACCATTGGATGAACACCCATTGCCTCAAATTAAACTCTGACAAAACAGAGATATTGATCTTTGGCAATTTACTACAGAGCTGGAGCAACCTCTGGTGGCCAGTGAAATGGGAGAACCTCGAAAGCCGGCGGCGAAAGCCAAGAACCTGGGGGTGTGGTTGGATCAGAAACTTTCTTTTATTCAACAAACCAATGCTACTGTGTCAGCCAGTCATTTTCTCATCGAAAAGATTAGGAAGATTCTTCCATACATTCCGGCAGGATCCAGAAAAACTGTAGTTACAGCCTTAAACCAGTCTAAACTGGATTACTGTAAAGGATTATTAGGAAATGCACAATAAAATGCCTAAAAAAACTCCAAAGTGTTCAGAACGCAGCGGCATGACTTCTATTCAATATCCCTAGAAACAATTCAATCACCGCTGAAATACGAAAGCTACATTGGCTTCCAGTGGAGCAACGGATCAAATTCAAAGCACTGTCTTTAGCCTACAAAGCCTTAAACAAAAAAGGGCCGATCTTTTTTCAGAACCTGTTTTCCTGGTACGAACCCCCCAGACACCTCCGTTCCTCTGGCACAAAACTTCTGCAAGTTCCAAAAATCTGCATGGTGCAATGGGGCGGGCGCAGCTTCCACTTCTAAACCTCCAAGCTTTGGAATGCTCTTCCTCTCGATCTTAGAAACACCCCCACTCTCATCACCTTTAGGAAGGGCCTGAAGACCTGGCTATTCCAGTACTAGCCACCAGTGCATACCCCCTCGCTGTCCATAGCGCCTAGACACCCACGGGTATACGCTCACTCTATAAATCAGAATAACATAACATAACATAACATGCCAGAATCGCTCCAGCTTTCTCTCCATATTCATAGTTTTCCATGTTATGGGTTAACCATTGTGCCTTTACTTTTTGGTCTAGCTTTTCCCTATACTCTAGTCGCAGGTGCTCAAGGTTGCTAAGAATTTGTGTCAAGTTGTCAGGTTGACAACTCAACCTAGCACTTTCCAGTTTAGATATCTCTCCTGTTCTTAGCACTAATCAGGTTATGTAACATGCCGCGAATATGGGCCTTAAATGCTTCCCAGACGTAGTTAAGTGATGTTGAACCCATATTTTTGGAAAAATAGTCCATGGTAGATGTTTTAATAGAGCAAATTATTTCCTGGTTAGATAGCATTGCCCTTTTTAGTGTCCACCTAGGGGTGGGATTATACTTAGACTTACTCCCTAAATATGAAAAATGAATAGGGGCATGGTCAGATAAAATGCTTGGAAGAGTGGCGATATCCTCTAGATTCTCCAAGCCCAATCTATCCATAAGAATATAATCAATTCTAGAGGAGTGTCAGTGCTTTTTGCTAAAAAAAGTGAAGCCTGGTTCTACGCCCTTCATAGCCCTCCAAGCATCTACCAGTCCGAGCTCGTGGATCATATTGATCATTGCGCGACGCGTACGAGGAGCGGCAGCATGCTGACTACAATTAGACTTATCCTGAAGCGGATTGAGAAGGACATTGAAATCACCACCGATTACTACCGGAGTGATGACATCTACTAATTTGGTCTGTACTCTGAATAGATAGGCAGGGTCATCGACATTAGGGCCATAATAGGATACCATGGCAAGCTTGGTCCGCCCAATGGCTGCTTGCACCACGATCCATCTTCCAGTTTGGTCTGTTAGCATGGACTTTATGGTGCCACCAGCTTCCGATCTAATTCGGACCACTACCCCATTATTATATACTGTCTGTTCAGAGCAGCAAAACAATTCAATTTCCGAAGATAGTCTTACACTCGAGATAGCTTAGGTGGGTCTCTTGTAAGAGGCACACTTGGGCTAAAGATTGTTCTAAATATTTCATAAGCAGCCTTTGCCTTCGTGGGCAGCGGAGCCCGTTGACATTCCATGAGATAAACCTTATTCTAGTAGTGTCATATTATACAAATTCTTCTTGCCTCCCTCCGTTTAGCTGGACACCCCAAGAGCAACTTACTCATTAAGAGAAAAAAGAATAGAGAAAGAGGACTAACTTTTATATTTTCTCCCACTACAACCCCACCTGTGCTCCCCCTCCCCTCCTCCCATCCTCCATCCCCAAGTGACCCCATCGATCCCTTACACCCCCGGGGAACCCTCCCTTCTCCTCTGAGCAAACGCCCTTTGGTCAGAAGCCCCCCGCTGTGTGTGGCTAAATAATGATTACACAATTAGAAGAGAAATATGTTCTGTCCTGCCAAAATGGCATCGGCTTTCTACTAAACTATACATTTCCCCTCCATTTTCTGTTTCCTTATTTTATTTGTTCCCTTGCTTATTAATCCATTTAGAAGCCAAATGCCAGACACACCCTTAATAATTATACTCCGCTCTTGCTTCCGCTCCCACTTCCTTTTCTGATCTTATTAATTAGGGTATCGAATTCCTCTATTTGGCGCAGATTGTATATGTGGTTATTCCATATGATCCGAAGGGATGCAGGGAATCTTAACTGTGTTTTAGCCCCTAACAAATTCAAAGTTACCATCCTCTTGCCCAATTCCCACTGCTTTGTGGTGGTGATATGGGAAACATCAGAACGAATGGAGAATGAGAATGGGCTAGAGAAGGAAGTGCACTTTAAATGACCAGCTTTCAAGGCCAAAGACAAGGGAGCATATTACCAACCTACAGCAATATTTATCGCTAAGTAGGCTCAGCGGTGATAATATTATCGCCGCGGTTCACCTGTTTTTATCGCAGAGATAACTTGCTATTAGCAAGGTATATCTCTAAAACGATAAAAAGCAGGCGAAAGACGTGAATATCGCTGTAAATACAGCGATATTCACACATTATCGTGACAATGCTCTTAGCCATTATCTACCTTCCATTGGATAACATGGCTAAAAACTGCTCTGGGCAGGCTTTAGCTTTTGGAGATATTCGCGCTTAGCGCAAATATTTCCAAAACTAAGCCATTGTTGGTAATAGGAGATAGCGATATTAGCGACTGTTTCCAGTCACTAACATCTTGGCACGCCCACTTTGCATGTCATTAGCGATAATTATCGCTGACATGCAAAGCGGGCCCCAAGATGATCGCTATCGCCTACAAGCTGTTGCTAACTGGTGTTAGCGACAGCTTGGTAATTGGGCGATCAATTTATCACCGCTTTAGCTGGAAAAAGTCCTGATAAAGCGGCGATAATGGCCCTTGGTAATATGCCCCAAGATTCTCTCCTTGATAGCATACGTGAGGAAGTTCACCAGGATTTTCCTTGGGCTTGCTTTTCCAGGGTTTCTCCTGTATGGATCACGGTGGACCCTTTGAATATCGGTCATCAAATCCAAATCCACCTCTAAGGAGTCTTTCGAGATAGATTCTTTCAAAAGAGAGACTATGACATTCTTAATATTGCCCCCTTCAAGGTCTTCAGGGACATTTAGAATTTTCACATTGTTTTTCCTGGAATGATTTTCGAGGCGCTCGATTTCATCCTTCAATTTCCTGTTTTGTTGAACCAACTTTTGCATCGTTGCAGAAGAAGAGCATAAAGCTCCCTTAATCTTATGGATGTAAATGTATAGGCATTTATATAGCGCACTACTTACCCGTAGGGTCCCAAGGCGCTTCGACCGCTGCGAAACCCTTCCTGGCTTCCCTGAGAGATGGTCCCTTAATGGGTATCTCCAGGGTGAGACCAGGCATCCCCGGCGGTCTGGTGGGGCCGTTAGTGAAGATGAGGCAAGCTAATGCCCAGAGTTGCCGAGTGTGATCGCTGATCAGAGTGGGCACCGAGGCGAGAGAATTATCGAGTCCACTGACCCTGGTCCAGAAACCTGCCGCGACGGGAATCAAACCCTGGTCCCGGGCCGTCCTCTGCTCTCGGGTCTGCCGCCTCTAACCAGTGAGCCACACTACTTCACACTACTTCACTTCATGGATTTTTGCCTCGGGCGCAAATCCGTTCTCTGCAAGACCTCTTTAAGTTTCTGCGCCAGTAGTTCACAAGAGGCCTGAATAGCAACTTGATTGGCCTCTGAGATTGTAATTCTCCTGCCAATATCCTCTTTCAGACCTAACAAGCTGTCAGCCAATTTCCCGGGCGCAGTCGATGTCAGGGGGGTGGAAGACCCGGCCAATTGAGGCCCAGATGCAGTATATGTAATAACCTCTTCTCCCTTCTCCAGTACAGTTCTACAGTCTTCTCCCTGATCCTTGCCCTCATTTTCTAACTATTTGATAGTTCCACTGAATGATGCACAATTACCTGCTGGTCTTGTGGTGCACTCCCCTCCCCTGTTACATTGCTAAAAGAGCTCGAGGAGGGATGAACAGTGGTGCCAGGAAGGGCAGCAATAGGAGCGGTAGATCCGGTAGAGATAGTAGCCATAATGATGTTTTTATCTTGCCCCCAGTCGGAGGTGGTAGTGGAGAGAACCTTGTAATAGGATTTCAATGATGGCGTTGTTTTTAGTTTGGTGGAAGGCCCCTCTCTAGCATTTTCCTACCTCTTTCCTTACCGGGGGAGTACTTTCCACAGTGTGACTACCCTTCCCCTGTCTGGTGACAGCCTTAATTTCTATTATTGGGGGCGAAATTACGAGAGGTTTGGGCACAACTAAAACAGAATTAGGAACCCTATTGCGTAGGGTGTATTGGCTGACCACAGGCTCAGATGTGAATAATGCAGTGTCGCAGTTCAAATAGCTGCTAGTAACATTGCAGACTTGCTTCTCCATGCTGTTCTCCCACTTTTTGCTTAAATCAGTCTCAGTCCCAGCTGCTTTAGCTAATAGTTTTAGAGAGACTCCGTCTCCTACACTTTCCAGCCGCTTCTGAGCCACTGCACCCCACCGCAGACCCTTGAAGGGGAAGAAAGCAAGATGAAATCTGAGCCCCCAGAGCCCCGCAAGTCCCCACAAGATTCCCTCAGGGAGCCTCCAAGCCTCACCTCGACCTCCGTATCAAAAAACTCCAACAGTGCCGATTTTTCATTGGCAAAACGTCAGGCTTCGTCCTCTGCCTGGACTCTCTCCACGGTGCTCCCTCTGCCGAGTGTTAATCCAGCAGTGCCTTCAAAATAGTAGAAGAAAGACCCCCGAGGGTAGACTGCCTAAACTGCCGCCTGGAGTTTCTCCGTCTCCATTCCCTAGCAGCACCCAGAGCACGGAACCACAAAGGCTCCAACACCGCTCCTCCCACAGCGTCACACACCATTGAGGTCGCGCCTCACTAGGATGCTCTAGGGAGCAGCGGAAAAGCAGAAAAGCACCGCAGAGCATTTTCTTCACCGTATTTTCACCAAGCAAGGTGGGCATCATTTTGAATATTTTGGGAAGACGTATTTCAAGACGACATTTAGGGGGAAATGAAGAACTTTACAAGCCTCTAACCTCTAACAACGGTTCAGACGGCACACATCAGGGAGCTCCGCCGCTGCCGTTAGCTTCCGGACGCCATGTTCTCCCAACCCCTGGTGTCTCTTTATGTACCTCTTGTGCGTGTTTCTGCAAATCTCTTGCCTCTTTCTGCAGTTCTCCTGCCTCCTTCTACACCTCTGTTGCTTCTTTCTACACTTCTCTTGCCTCTTTCTGCACCCCTGTTTCTTTATTCTGCACTTTCCATGCTTCTTTCTTCATCTGTCTTGCTTCTTTCCACACCCCTGTTATATCTTTCTGTACTTGTCTTCCCTCTTTCTGTACCTTTCCAGCCTTTTTCTGGATATCACTTGCTTCTTCCTGCACATTTATTGCTTCTTTCTACACCTTTCTTGCTTCTTTCAGCAAATCTATTGCCTCTGTCGGCACTTATCTTGCCTGGTCCTTCACCCCTCTTGCCTCTTTCTGCACCTGTCTTCCCTCTTTGTGCAACTCTCTTGCTTCTTTCTATACCTCTCTTCCTTCTTTCTGCACCACTCTTGCCTCTTTTTGTACCTCTGTTTCTTCTTTCTGCACTTCTGTTGCCTCTTGCTGCATCTATCTTGCCTATTCGAGCACCTCTTTTGCTACTTTCTGTATTTCCATCTCCTCTTTCTGTACCCCTGTTGCCCCTTTCTGTACCTTTATTGCTTCTTTCAGCAGCTGACTTGCCTCTTTCAGCAACTCTGTTGCTTTATTCTGCAGATCTCCTACATCTTTCTGCACCTCACCTGCCATTTACAGCACCTCTGTTGCTATTTTCTGCAGATTTCATGCCTCTTTCTGAACCCCTCTTTTCTCTTTCTGCACCACTCTTGCCTCTTTCTGCATCCCTGTTCCTTCTTTCTGCACCTCTCTTTCCACTTTTTGTACCTCTGTTGTATCTTTCTACACTTCTCTTCCTTCTTTCTACACCTCTCTTGCTTAATTCTGCACCTCACTTTCCTCTTTCAGCACTTTTACTGCTTCTTCCCACACCTCTGTTGCTTCTTTCAGCAATTATCTTTCCTCTTTCTGCACATTTCTTGCCTTTTTCTGCACCTCTCTTGTCTGTTTCTGCACTTCTCTTGCCTCTTTCTGTACCTCATTTGCTTCTTTCTGTGCTTTTCTTGCCTCTTTCTTTACCCCTGTTGCTTCATTCTGTACTTTCCATGCTACCTTCTGCTCCTGTTTCTGCAAATCTCTTGCCTCTTACTGCTGCAGTTTCCTGCTTCCTTCTACAATCTGTTGCTTCTTTCTGTACTTCTCTTGCCTGTTTCTGTATCCCACTTGCTTCATTTTGTACTTCTTTTGCCTGTTTCTGCACCCTTGTTGCCTTCTTCGGTATTTTCCATGCTTCTTTCTGCACCTGTCTTGCTTCTTTTTGCATCCCTGGTGTCCCTTTTTGTACCTCTTGTGCCTGTTTCTGCAAATGTCTTGCGTCTTTCTGCAGTTCTCCTGCATCCATCCTCTGTTGCGTCTTTATACACTTCACATGCCTCTTTCTGCACCCCTGTTGCTTTATTGTGCACTTTCCTTGCTTCTTTCTGCATCTGTCTTGCTTCTCTCTGCACTCCTGTTATCTCTTTCTGCACTTGTCTTCCCTCTTTCTGTACCTTTCTAGCCTACGTTTGCCTCTCACTTGCCTCTTTCTGCACTGTTCATGGTTCTTTCTACACCTCTTTTGCTTCTTTTAGCAATTCTCTTGCTACTTTTTGTACTTCTCTTGCCTTTTTCTGTAACCCTCTTACCTCTTTCTGTACCCGTCTTCCCTCTTTGTGCAACTCTCTTGCTTCTTCTGTACATCTGTTGCTTCTTTCAGTATATATCTTGCCTCTTTCTGCATCTCTATTGCCTCTTTAAGCACCTCTTTTGCTTCTTTCTGTACTTCTCTCTCCTCTTTCTGTACCCCTCTTGTCTCTTTCAGTGCCTTTCTGGAGCTGACTTGCCTCTTTCAGCACCTCGGTTGCTTTTTTCTGCAGATCTCTTGCCCCTTTCGGCACATCACTTGCCTCTTTTAGCACATGTGTTGCTTTTTTCTGTGGATCTCTTGCCCCTTTCTGCACCTCAATTGCCTCTTTCAGCACTTCACTTGCCTCTTTCAGCACCACTGTGCTTTTTTTCTACAGATCTCTTGCCTCTTTCTAACCCCTCTTTTCTAATTCTGCACTTCTCTTGCCTCTTTCTGCACCCCTGTTCCCTCTTTCTGCACCCCTGTTCCCTCTTTCTGCACCTCTCTTGCCTCTGTAAGTACCTCTGTTGCCTCTTTCTGCCCTTTCCCTGCTCTTTTTGCAACCTTTGCGCCCCTTTCAGCACCTAAGTTACTTCTTGCTGCACTTCTCTTCCTTCTTTCTGCACCTCTTTTGCTTTTTTCTGTGCCTCACTTGCCTCTTTCAGGACCTCTGTCACTTTTTCAGCAGATCTCTTGCCTCTTTTTCACCCCTCTTTTCTCTTTCTGCAGCTTTCCTGCCTGTGTCTGTACCTCTCTGACTCTTTTGGCACCTCTGTTGCTTCTTCCCGAGCCTTTTCTACTTATTTCTGGACCCCTCTTCCCTCTGTCAAACTGTTGTGCCTCTTTCTACACCTCGTTTCCTACTTTCTGCACCACTCTTGCCTCTTTCTGTACCTCTGTTGCTTCTTTCTGCACTTCTTTTGCCTCTTTTTCAACACTTTGTGCCTCTTTCAGCACCTCTGTTGCTTCTTTATTCACCTTTCTTCCTTCTTTCTGCAACCCTCGTGCCACCTTCTGCACCTCTGTTGCTTCTTTCTGCACTCCTCTTGGTTCTTTCTGCACTTCTCTTGCCTCTTTCTGCATCCCTCTTTGAGCACCTCTTTTGCTACTTTCTGCATTTCTCTCCTCTTTCTGCACCCTTCTTTCCTCTTTCTGCACTTATCTCCACTATTTCTGCACCCCTCTTTTCTGTCTTGCTTCTTTCTGCACTCATAGTGTCTCTCTTTATGTACTTCTTTTGCCTGTTCCTGCAAATCTCCTGCTTCCTTCTACACCACTGTTGCTTCTTTCTGTACATCTCCTGCCTCTTTCTGCACTTCTCTTGGCACTTTCTGCATCCCTCTTGCCTCTTTGAGCATCTATTTTGCTACTTTCTGCACTTCTCTCTCTTCTTTCTGTACCCCTCTTGCCTCTTTCTGCACCTCTGTTACTTCATTCTGCACGTATTTTGCCTCTTTCTGCTCCTCTCTTTTTTCTTTCTGTTCCTCACTTGCCTCTTTCAGCATCCTCTGTTGCCTTTCTCTGCAGATCTCTTGCCTCTTTATGCACCTAACTTACCTCTTTCTACACCTTCTTTACTTTTTTCTGCAGATCTCTTGCCTCTTTCTGCACCCTTATTTTCTATTTCTGCTCCTTTCCTGCCTGTTTCAGCACCTCTCCTGCCTCTTTCTCCACCTCGGTTGCCTCTTTTTGTACTTTTGTTTGATTCCCTGTGCTGCGAGAGCGTGTGGTCTACACGAACCTTGTGTGGGGTGCTGCTCCTTAAAAACTGCTCCCTGGACATTGAGCCTATTTCTCGTGGCACCCGCTTCGCGGGTGCCGCTTGTGGAATAACTTTGTAGAGGGCAGTGACCTGAGACTCTTCTTTGACCTTGCGGGACTGCGAGGACCAGCGGGCTGTGCGGATTCCAACTTGCCACAGCTGGTCCTCTTCCCGCCCCCATCTCACAGCGCGACTAAAGGAGCAAGCGGATTTCTTCCTCATTGATTCCCTGTGCTGCGAGAGCGTGTGGTCTACAGGAACCTTCTGTGGGGTGCTGCTCCGTGAAAAATGCTCCCTGGACATTGAGCCTACTTCTCGTGGCACCCGCTTCGCGGGTGTCGCTCGTGGAATAACTTTCTGGAGGGCAGTGACCTGAGACTCTTCTTTGACCCTGCGGGACTGCGAGGACCAGCGGGCTGTGCGGATTCCAGCTTGCCACAGCTGGTCCTCTTCCCGCCCCCATTTCTCTGACCTATTTGAAGCAATAGGGTCACGCGCACGCGGGACGCGTGCGGGTCGCAGCCCGGGGCGAAGCCCGGGCAAAGGGCGGGCGCTCTGAGACCCTCAGAGGCCGGAAGAGCCCGGTCCGGGCCCCCCCTTTTTCGTCTGTTTTGTTAAGACTCATTGGTGTGTGAAAGGCTATTAAGGTCTCCTATGTGATTTATACAAAGCGAGCATTATCCTGCAGTTCATTGTTATTTAAAAACCTCAGGCAACGGTTATTGTGACCCCTTTATAAATATCTGTGTTGGTGTATTGAGTGCTTTAGGTGGGCAAAATGACCTCTCCGGTCCATTCTAATCTTAGCATGGTGGGCGGCAGTGAAAAACAGGCAACTTTGGATAAATATTTAAAAAAGGCCTCAGTGGGAACGGAGAGAAACATTATGTTAGCTGAACGACGGGCTGAAAGACGCCGCTCAATTGAACTAATAAAGAATAAGCGGTCCTCTCTGGGCCCACTACAACAGGCCTTGTCCCCACTACCCCCTATCGATTGTGAAAGCGATGGTAACGAAGTCTCACCCAGTAATAGTAATGGTATCCCATTACTCCGACAAAACTCTCCCTCACCCATGGCTACAAACAATGACCTCCTTATAGATCTTTTGTTCTCCCCTGAAGTCATGACACAATCGGCTGGAGGCTCATCAGTGTCACCACTTCCGGAGGTTAACACTGCTAACAGCGATATAAATGTCCCGACAAACCCAAGGCCCAAAGGTCCTCCCCTAAAAAAAGAAGGAAAGGAGGCAACAGACCCCGGCTCAATAAATCAAACCATACAGTTCGTACTAAATCAAAGAGTCTTATTTCCCCTATACCCTTGCCGCTTGTCCCATCCACTGAACTACCCCTCCCAATACTCGATCAATTAGGCGCTAACCTAATGGGAAACATCGAAAAACTAATTAGGTCGTTCACATTACCCCTGGTAGAGAGATTACAAAAAATAGGCCAACAACTGGGTAATCTGGAACAAGCAATAATTGATATTAAGGGAGGAATGAGGAGCTCTGATACACCTCCCGTAGCATCGATTGTGAAGGAGGCCCCCTCAAATGCTATAGACCTATCAGTTACTAAATCTGTAAAGACCCCTACTTCGGAAGCTCTAAACCTAACGCCAAGCAAAGCACTACAATTAACAGATAAAAACAGCGCTAGTGCAGGCGTAGAAAAGGGAAAGCCAAACTCGCAAGTTAGTGTTGATAAAATCATTGCCCATGAAGCTGCTGTAAGGTCCACCACCCTCAAGAGACCAAATGTAGAGCTGCCTCCGGAAGCACTACCATTAGTGGCGGTGCTTACCGGAGTCCTGCCCCTGGAGGAAGGTTTAGATGGTAAAAAGAACATCATCGAAAATGATAACCAATTAAAGAATAAGGTTATTTTTGGCTAAAGAAAAACCGATCACTTCCCCCACATGTTAATGGCGAAATCTTACATGTGAGGCGTCTCCCCTGGTTAGGTCCTAGCACAAAAAATATTACGGGGGACATTGTCATAATACATTTTAGAGATCCCAGGACAGTTAGTCACATTCTAGATTGGTCTTCCCCAAATGGTACAAATGAAATTACAGCCCGAGACCTTATGTATTTCTATCCCAAAAACTTGGTTTTTCCGACTAACTCTAAGCCTTTGATCAAATTCCAGGCAGAAGAAATAAGATCTTTATTTGATGAAGTAACTCCCCACAACAGACCATATTCTGATATATGCACAGAGCATTCCAGATTTCTACCTTATCAGCAGGCAGTTCCAGTTAGGCCTTTTTATTCTCACCAGGCAAATTATCGCCGATCCATCCCTCAGCATTATACTGATCCGGTTAAGACCTGTTGGGATCATTATCCCCTACCATGGAACGGCTCTCATACATGGGAAGGGAGACATAATTACCCTCCGTTTGAAAGACCCATCATGATTCCCACCCAGAACCGCTATGACATTCTGTCAGGCCTAGACGACAACGAGTGACTACATATTACCCCAACCTCATTAAACAGTTATAACCCCCATTTTTTGGATAGGCCGATTACGGCCGCAAAGTATAATCTAAAGGTGGCTTATCGTGATGCCTTTACCGTTAAAACGGATTCCCTAAACAAAGCTCTGGATAAGTGTGCCATGACTTTCGAGCCCCATAGCAAAGTACAGGACCTCCCCATGCCATCTCAAGGGCAGACTGTGGAGATGGTCCTACCCTCTGAAGATCTTAGTGATAACACCCTATGTAAAACTTATCCCCTCAATAATATCAACGACGCTGGTTCCTGTTCTGAAGGGCTTCAAGCCAGCCGAAATCCAGATCACACAGCGGCAATATTCTACAAAGGTTCCAAAGTCGAGTACCCTGACCCTTTCAATCCTATTCTGGAATGTCGCAGGTCTGCGGACTAAAATTGAGCAACCCAACTGGTTAGAAACAGTTAGAAATCATACTGTAGTATGCTGTCAGGAAACATGGTCTGAAACCGAAATACAACTACAGGGTTACAGATTGTATTTTTCCAGTGCCTGTCCTTCTCCTTGAGGCAGACCTAAGGGAGGCCTATCAGTTTATGTAGCTAACAACCTTCCACTTAAGAAAATCACTGTAATAGCATCTGAAGAGAACTACCAAATAATTAAATTGTCAGTGGATCAAGGGCTCATATATTTACTGATACATTTTTATAATAATATGCTACCCTTAGACTTTGTGAAAACTGTTAATAAGATAACTGCCACCGTAGAGCAACAACGGAAACATAGTCTTTCTCACCCATTTAAGTTAATCTGGGGAGGTGACTATAATACTCCTTTATGTAGTGAACATTCCAACTTTAATTGTGGTATTGTGGATGAGGAGGGGAGTCCTTTAACTCACTTTGCTCACTCAAACGTTGGGAATGTTTTAAACGAAAAACTCTTTACGTTAGGACTGGGTTTTTGCTAACGAGTTGGTTGTACCCCCATTTGATTTTTCGCCTACTTTCCATGGCAGGGGATGCTGCACCATAATCGATTTTATTCTGACTTTGAACCATATGAGGGATGATCTGCAATAATTTTGTACTTGAGATGACGCGAGTAGCGATCATTTCCCAAACAGTGTGACTATTAGAGCACCGTTTGGATCCTCCCCAATTGATAATTCGGGCATGCTGAATCAAAAAGCCCTAAACCTAAATAAAAGTAATGGGTATTCGGTTAAATGGGCAAAAGTTGATCCAGACATTATCACACAAAAAGTTATTGCTAAATCTCTTCCTATGCTAGAAGTATGTTTAAATCCCCTTTCCACCGCTGAGGAAACATTGTATAATTTTACCGATATAACCAAAGCGATCAGTAAGGAGCTCCTCCGCAAACAAAAACAGAATGGCCAACATGAAAAAGGATGGTTCAATTCTGACTGTCGCAAAACCTTATCCGCCTTAAAATTAGCCCTACACAAAACAAAGAGGGATCAAATAGAAATCAGCAGGTTGAGAAAACTCAATAATAAGGCGAAAAAAGACTGTAAAAAAGAGAGGAAATAAGAACTTTGGGAGAAGCTCCATGAGAGCTCTCAAAGGAAAGACAGCTTACAGTTTTGGAAAGTGGTTAACTCACTCTTCGCGAACACAGCGAAAAATGGCCCTAGCGTGGAAGTAGCGATTTCCACAGAGGGATAGGTTTCCCACTTTTCTCAGATTTTTAAGGGTGACAATGCACACCACAGCAAAAATCCATATCCATCGCCCTACCCCCTCGAACTTTCTTTTAGTCACGAGGAAGTAATTAATGCTTTGTCTTCCTCAAAATCTGGCAAAGCTCCTGGGCCGGATGGTGTGCCTCTGGACATCTATACGCACACCCAGGAGCTTTGGTCACCGATACTAACCAGAGTAATCGAAGCAGCGTTAAAAGGAGGCCTTATAAAAACTTGGTCTACCTCTATCCTGCTCCATATTTTTAAGAAGGGAGACCGTAATAACCCAGCATGCTACAGGCCCATTTCCCTCCTGGATTCCCTTGGTAAAGTGGCAGGTCGCTTAATCCTGGAGAGATTGCAGGCCTGGTCCAAAGACAACAACATCATGACAGACCTGCAATATGGTTTCCAGGAGGGATTGGGTACAGTGGAGCAAGCTCTGAACCTCTCCCTTCTAATTGGGGAATATGTCCAGGCGAAGAAAGGCAATCTTCACCTGGTATATGTGGATTTGACCGCAGCCTTTGATTGTGTATCACACTCTAGGCTCTGGTCAATCCTGGCGGAAATGGGAGTGGACCCCCATATAATATCCTTCTTACGTGAGCTGTACTCAGGTGCTTCGGCAAGGGTAAGATTTGGGGTAAATGGTGAGCTCACACATCCGTTTGGAGTAACCAAGGGAGTCAGAAAAGGGTGTGTCCTGGCTCCTTTTCTATTTAATCTATATACAAATGGCCTTGAGAAGGCCATGTTAGAAGGGAGTCAGGACCTCCCAACAATTGCCCGTCGTCCAATTTCTGCGTTACTTTATGCGGATGACGCAGTAATTATGGCTCGAACCGCAGTCCAACTCCAGATCCAATTAAACTCATACTGCAAATTCATGGCTTCATTGGACTTAAAGGTCAATATAAAGAAAACACTAGTTATGCATTTTGGGAAAAAGAGATCTAAGCACAAATCGATTTGTATAGAAAAAGCAAAGTTGGATTGTACCAAGACTTATCCTTATTTAGATATACTCTTTGACAACACCTCCTCTTGGAAATCGGCCATTGAAAGTAGATATCTTTTATTTTTAAGAGCCTCCTATGCATTGATTGCATTCTCCCATAAAATAGGTAAACCGCCCCCTAAAGAACTTCTGCAAATATACTACGCTAAGTGCCATAGCGTAGCTATATATGGTGCTGGGGTGTGGGGCTATGTACCTGTGGCCAATTTACAAAGGGTTGAGAACATTTTCATCCGCTATCTTCTGGCCGTTCCCCAGTCATCTCTAACCTATGCCTGTCACATGGAATTAGGCATGGATTACATTGCTGACCATATAAAAATCCAGCCAATATTATTGTGGCATCGCATTTGGACGACGGAGCAGTGCCGCCTAACCTGTGCACTAATTGAAGACTGTCTGGTTCTAGATAATTGGTTGAACATCCCATGGCTGCTATACGTACATAACTTTTTAAATGACCTAGGCCTCTCTAAATACTTCAATGATCCGGCAGTCTTAAATACTGTTACCAGAAAGGCTCTACGATTGCTTTGCTTATCTCATCTGGGGGAAATCCGTATGGCTCAAGAAACCTATAAAGTTACAAACTGCCATATATTAACCATCCAACGCACTCTGGGCATCCAGCCGTATCTTACTTTCTGTTTGACTATCTATGAAAAGTACCTGTTAACTCGGTTTAGACTTAATTTGTTTTTTCGTTTGGTCACATTCCCAGGGAGACAGGACTGGTCAAACTCCATCATCCAGTGTCCCTGTGACGGTACCTCTGAACAGTCTAATATTCATGTACTACTGTTCTGTTATGATGTACCACGCAAACGATGGATTATCCCTATCCTATTGTCCCTCGGTTTGAGAAGATGCCGTCCAGCCTTTATGGCCCTACAATTCTTAGATACAGTATCAAATGCCAAATGCATAGCCATGTATTTAAAAACCTGTTTGAAAATCCGAGCCACTTATGGAGATCAACAGTAATTTTAAAAATTAGATCATTGATAATTGTTATGCTTGATTTTGCACTATTAGCTGTCAGAATTATAGTATGGTTGTAAGGCTTTATTATATGTGTGCTTACATATATTGTTTAATACTATTTTTACTGTGTACTTATGATGTATATGAAATTGTATATATTGATTGCTGCTTTTATGATTTTATATTGTTCTAAAATTGAATGAAGCTTTCTACTACTACTTTTGTTGCCTATTATTACACCCGTTTTGCCTCTTTCTGCACCTCTGTTGCTTCTTTCTCCACCTCACTTGCCTCTTTCAGCACCCCTCTTGCTTTTTCTGCAGATCTCTTGCTCCTTTCTGTACCTCAAGTGCCTCTTTCAGCACCTCTGTTGCTTTATTCTGCAGCTTTCTTGCCTCTTTCTGCACCCCTCTGTTTTCTTTCTGTATCTCTCTTACCTCTGTCTGCAACCCTGTTGCCTTTTTTCCACCTTTCCTGCCTGTTTCTGCACCTCTCTTGCCTCTTACTGTACCCCTGTTCCCCCTTTCTGTACCCCTCCTTACTTTTTTTGTACCTCTCTTGCCTCTTTTTGCATCGCTCTTCGCTCTTTGTACAACTCTCTTGCCTCATTCTCCCCCTCTGTTGGTTCTTTCTAAACCTATGTTGCTTCTTTTAGCAATTCTCTTGCCTCTTTCTGCACTACCCGTGCTTGTTTATGCACCTCTCAGATGTCTTTCTGCACTTCCGTTGCCTATTCTGTCCTTTACTTGCTTCTTTCTGCACCCCTCTTTCGGGACCTGTGTTGCTTCTTTCTGTACCCCTCCTGCCTCTTTTTGCACCACTCTTGCCGCCTCTTTTTGTACCTCTGTTGCTTCTCTCTGAACTTCTCGTTCATTTTTCTGCCCCCTTTGTGCCTCTGTCAGTAGCTCTGTTGCTTCTTTCTTTAATTCTCTTCCTTCTTTCTGTACCCCTCTTGCCTCCTTCTGCTCCTCTATTGCTTTTTGGTTCCTTTTGGTTCTTTATGCACTGCTCTTGCCTCTTTCTGCATCCCTTTTGCCTCTTTGAGCATCTATTTTACTTCTTTATGCACTTCTCTCTCCTCTTTCTATACCCCGCTTGCCTCTCTTTGCACCTCTGTGGCTTCTTTCTGCACTTCTATTGCCTCTTTCTGCACCTCTATTGCCTCTTTCTGCACCTCACTTGCCTCTTTCAGCACCTCTGTTGCTTTTTTCTGCAGAACTCTTGCCTCTTTCTGCACCCATGTTCCCTCTTTCGCCACTTCTCCTGCCTCTTTCTGTACCTCTGTTTCCTCTTTCTGCACTTCCATAGCTATTTCGGCAACCTTTGCGCCTCTTTCAGCACCTCTGTTACTTCTTTCTGCACTTCTTTTCCTTCTTTCCGCACCTCTCTTGCTTCTTTCTGTGCCTCACTTGCCTCTTTCAGCACTTCCATTGTTTTTTTCATTAGATCTATTGCCTCTTTCTGCACCCCTCTTTTCTCTTTCTGCACCTTTTCTGCCTGTTTCTGCACCAGTGTTGATTCTTTCTGTACCTCTGTTGCCTCTTTCTGCACCTCTCTTGCTCTTTGTGCACCCTTTACGCCTCTTTGAGCACCTCTGGTACTTGTTTCTGCAGATGTCTTCCTGCTTTCTGCACCCTTCCTGCCTCTTTGTGTACCTCTCTTTGTGCACCTCACCTACGTCTTTCTGCACCCCTCTTGCCTCTTTTTGCACCTATGTTGTTTCTTTCTGTACTGCCCTTGCTTCTTGCTGCAGCACACTTGCCTCTTTCTGCACTTCCCCTACTTCTTTATAAACCTCTGTTGCTTCTTTCAGCAATTCTCTTGCCTCTTTCTTCACTTCCCTTGCTTCTTTATAAACCTCTGTTGCTTCTTTCAGCTATTCTCTTGCCTGTTTCTGAAGTTATCTTGCTTGTTTCCGCACCTCTCTTGCATCTTTCTGGAACTCTGTTGCCTCTTTCTGCACTTCACTTACTTCTTTCGGCACCTCTGTTGCTTCTTTGTTCACCCTTAATTCCTCTTTCTGCACCCATCTTCACTCTCTTTTCTTTTTTTACACCTCTCTTCCCTCTTTCTGCACCACTCTAGCCTGTTTCTGTACCTCTGTTGCTTCTTTCTGCACATCTCTTGTCTCTTTCTGCACCCTTCGGGCCTCTTTCAGCACATCTGTTGCTTCTTTCCTCACTTCTCTTCCTTCTTTCTTCACCCCTTGTGATCCCTTCTGTACCTCTGTTGCTTCTTTCTGCACTCCTCTTGGTTCTTTCTGCACTTCTCTTTCCTCTTTCTGCATCCCTTTTGCCTCTTTGAGCACCTCTGTTGCTTCTTTCTGCACTTCTCTCTCCTCTTTCTGTACCCCTCTTGCCTCTTTCTGTCCCTCTGTTGCTTATTTCAATACTTCTATTGCCTTTTTCTGCACCTCTCTTGCTTCTTTCTGCACCTCACTTGCCTCTTTCAGCACATTTGGTCTGTAAAAAGGCAGTCACCTCGCAGCTTACTAACTTTGTGGCTAAGGCGGGCGCGCTGCATCCTGCGCAATCACGGAGCACGGAGTTGACACTGTTAGAGGTGGTGGAGGCTATCAGGGACTGTTTGGATGCCGGCGGGAGAGCAGCTCTAGTGATGCTGGATCTCTGGGCGGCATTCGATACGGTCCCCCACTCTCTCCTCCTCGAGCGGCTTGATGCTATCGTATTGCGGTCTCAGCCGGGAGCTGGCTTTGATCCTTTCTTGAGGATAGATCTCAGCAGGTCTGGCTGCCGCCATTTGCCTCGTCTCCATCCCCTCTCTCCACTGGTGTCCCGCAGGGCTCTTCGCTTAGCCTCCTTTTGTTTAACATCTATGAGACTCCCATGGTTGACCTCGCGGAGTCACTGGGGGCTAAGGTGATGGCCTATGCGGATGACACGCAGCTATTGTTCACATGGAGAAAGGGCGAGGATTCAGTCAGTTCGGCTCAGTGTTGTCTCTCTGCTGTGTTTTGTTGGCTGGCCAATGCGCAGCTCAAGTGTAATGAGGAGAAATCAGAGGTGCTCCTGTTTGGAGCGTTTCCTGCGGATTTCAGAACCAGAGTATGGCCTCCGGACTTTCCGCCCCCTCAATCTGACAAAGATCTAGCAAAAAATTTGGGGGTCTGGTTTGAGGAAAATTTGAATTTTGCGATGCATGTCAAAAAACTCACTGGGACTTGTTTTGGCATACTGAGAATGCTGCGCAAATTTTTCCCCCTACTGCCTGCAGATGCCAAAGAAACGGGGGTCCTGGTGCTGATTCTTTCCAGGCTAGACTATTCCAACGCGCTTCTAGTGGGTTGTCTGGGCTATCTGATAAAAAAACTGCAGGTAGTCCAAAACGCGGCGGCAAGGCTCCTGCTGGGTTTTTCGTCCAGGCAGAGTGTGCGGGTTTATTTCCGGCACCTTCACTGGCTCCCAGTTGAGGCCCGTTTGAAATTCAAAATGCTGGTCGTTGTCCAACGGGCCTTGTATGGCCAGGGCCCACTCTTTTTTCAGAAGCGCTTTGCTTTCTATACTTCATCTAGGCATTTGCGGTCATCGGACCAACTCCTCATACAGAATCCGCGGTTTCTGTGTCACAGGCTGGGAGGCTGCTCTTTCACTCGCAAAGCTGGCCTTGCCTGGAATGAGCTTCCCCTTGAACTTAGGAGGGTTTTGGACCCGGTAGTCTTTAAGAAGAAATTGAAAACACTTTTGTTCTAAGCCCTTTCCTCTGATGTTTTCTTCTTAGCCGGGAGGTGGGGGATTCAGTGAAGCAGCGCCGGGACACTTTGAGTAGCTGTGTGCTTTAGAAATACAGTATGACATAACATAACATAACATAACCTTTGTTGCATTTTCTGCAGAGCTCTTGCTTCTTTCTATACCTCACTTGTCTCTTTCAGCACCTCTGTTGCTTTTTTCTGCAGATCTCTTGCCTCTTTCTGCACGTCTCCTACCTTTTTCTGCACCTCTGTTCCCTTATCCTGCACTTTCCGGCCTGTTTCTGCACCCCTCATTCCTCTGTCTGTACATCTGCTGCCTCTTTCTGCCATTCACTTGCTCTTTCTGCACCCGTAATGCCTCTTTCAACACCTCTGTTCCTTCTTTCTGTACCTCTCTTGCTTCTTTCCGCACATCCGACCAGCTGAACTCCTCGTGAAGCGGTTGCTCCTGCCCACCTCCCACTCTTCAAGCGCCACTGTGGTATCGTAGCGCTGAATATCGAATTGCATTTCCTTTCATTTTGGCATTTTCAGTCATTCCTGACAAGCGCCCAGCTCCCTGCGTAGCGCTCCGCATTTGCGTAGTCATTTACAGTAATTGTTTCCTACGTTCATTGCGCTGTAACTGCAGCTGTCCCTTTCAGGCTTGATATCAATTGTTGCTGACCTGTATGTATAGCGCTGCTACTTTTAAACCTTGCATTTGTATTTAGCTTGCCCTCGCATAGCGTCCTGTTGTTTGATTGTAAGCCCACCATTTTGTTGTGCCTGCAGACCGTCCCTCCCCCTTCGCTAATGCCTCCCAGCTCACCCTCCCACGCTCCGCCCCCTCCTCTGTCCATTAATGTCAGATGGTCCCACGTGCAGCGTCCACGCGCTACGTACACGCCGAAGGTGCGCCAAAGGTAAGCCCGTCTACGCCCGTCCGCGCCTGGACCGCGCCCAGCGCCAGACCCCCTGCCCCTCGTGCTGCCCAGCCCTCCCGCATTACCTATGATGCCGCCACCCTCCTAGCCCTTAACCCCGGTCGCGCCCCCAACTGCGTCCAAGCCGCTCCTGGACACACCCATGGACCTTTCTCTTGCTACTCCTGCAAATTCATCGGCACCGACAACATCGCCGCTACGACCACACCACAGATTCCCGACCCCAATCACCTACAATGCATCCTTCTCAACACCCGATCGGTCCACAGACACGCCATCGACCTCTGGAATCTACTTTACACCATCTCTCCGGACGTCGCCTTCCTAACAGAAACATGGATGAACGCTTTCTCCGCCCCAGACATCACCATTGCCATCCCTGAAGATTATAAGATCACACGCAAGGACCGTACCGGCCACACAGGAGGAGGAATCGCTATCGTCCATAAAAAATCAATCCGCATCTCAACCAGCTCTGACGCCAACCTCGCCAACTCCGAACACCTTCACTTCCAGATCCACATCGACCCCAAGACCACACTCAGAGGCACCCTCCTCTACAGACCACCAGGACCCCGCGCAAAATTCAGTGAAGACATCACGGACTTCATCACTCCACATGCGCTCCCCTCCAAAGACTACATCCTTCTGGGAGACCTCAACTTTCACCTTGAAAAGATCAACGACCGCAACACCACCACCCTCTTGGACAACCTCGCCAACCTTGGACTTAAACAACTGGTCACTTCCCCCACCCACATCGCAGGTCACACACTCGACCCCATCTTCACCTCCAGCAATCATGTCTCCTTCAGCCACACTACGGATCTCCTCTGGACTGATCACAGCTGCGTTCACTTCACCTACAACAAGCCAAAACCCATCAACCACCTCCAACCAACTCTGCAAAGAAACTGGAACAAAATCACCATCGACCAGATCTCCTCATCGCTCCTTCTAAACACCCCAGCCCACTCTTCCAACCCAGACCAAGCCGCCGCCAACTTCACCCTTTGGTTATCCAACACCGCCGACACCTTAGCACCACTGAAAAAACGTCAAAGCAAACCTGGCAGCAAGAAGGCCTCATGGTTCAACGATGATCTTAAGAAGTCCAAGAAACTCTGCCGCTCCCTTGAAAAGGCCTGGAAAAAAGACCCAACCACTAGCACCAAGGACGCCTTCAAAAACGCCACTTGCACACACCACCAACTAATCCGAAAGGCCAAGAAAACAGCATTCAAGGATCGACTTGACAACAACGCCCACAACAGCAAGGAACTTTTCAACATCGTCAAGGAATTTACCAATCCCTCGGCCAACTCCAACGACATCACCCCCTCTCAAGCCCTCTGCGACTCCCTAGCCTCATTCTTCCACAACAAAATTGCAGACATCCACAACAGCTTCAACAACCAACCCGGAGACCAACCCACCCAACCATATGCTGAACATTCTCCCCCCTTGAACACCCTTAACGACTGGAACCCAATCTCCACTGAGGACACCATCCGCCTGATGAACTCCATCCACTCAGGATCCCCCACAGACCCATGTCCTCACCACATCTTCAACAAAGCAGACTCCGTCATAGCACCGCACCTCCGAGACGTCATCAACTGCTCCTTCAACTCCGCCACCTTCCCGGAAAGCTGGAAACACGCTGAACTCGCCGCCCTTCTGAAAAAACCCACAGCGGACCCCACCGAACTCAAAAATTACCGCCCCATTTCGCTCCTTCCATTCCCGGCCAAAGTAATCGAGAAAGCTGTCAACAACCAGCTCGCCGCTTTCCTCGAAGCCAACAAATCCCTCGACTCCTCACAATCTGGCTTCCGAGCAAAACACAGCACTGAGACCGCCCTCATCGCAGCAACAGACGACATTCGAACTCTACTGGACAATGGAGACACAGTCGCCCTCATCCTCCTCGACCTCTCTGCAGCCTTCGACACAGTCTGTCACAGCACCCTTTTACAACGTCTCAGAAACATCGGAATACAAGGAAAAGCACTTGAATGGATCACCTCGTTCCTCACCGGAAGAACCCAGAGAGTCCGCCTTCCACCATTCAAGTCCGAGGCCACTGAAGTCATCTGTGGCGTACCACAAGGATCTTCACTCAGTCCCACCCTCTTCAACGTATACATGAGCCCCCTCGCGGCCATCGCCCGCCAACACAACCTCAACATCATCTCTTACGCGGATGACACTCAACTGATCCTTTCTCTCACCAATGACCCCAGCACCGCCAAAACTAACCTACACGAAGGAATGAAAGAAGTTGCCGAATGGATGAAACACAGCCGTCTGAAACTGAACTCAGATAAAACAGAAGTCCTCATCTTAGGTACATCTCCCTCTGCATGGGACGACTCTTGGTGGCCGGAAGCCCTTGGAAAAGCACCCATCCCGACAGACCACGCACGGAACCTAGGCGTTATCCTGGATTCTTCACTCTCAATGAACAGACAAGTCAGCGCCGTATCCTCATTCTGCTTCAACATTCTTCGCATGCTCAAAAAAACATTTCGCTGGATCCCCACCGAAACCAGAAAAACAGTCACCCATGCTCTGGTCACGAGCCGACTGGACTACGGAAACACCCTCTACGCAGGCACTACCGCTAAACTCCAGAAGAAACTCCAACGAATCCAAAACGCCTCAGCCAGGATCATATTAGACATCCCGCGCAACGAACACATCTCTGGTCACCTGAAAGACCTCCACTGGCTACCCGTCAATAAGAGGATCACTTTCCGACTGCTAACCCACGCACACAAATCACTCTACGACATCGGACCAGAATGCCTCAACTCACGACTGTCCTTCTACACCACCTCCCGCCAACTACGTTCTTCCAGCCAAGCACTCGCCACTGTACCTCGCATCAACAAGACCACCATGGGAGGCAGATCCTTCTCATACCTGGCTGCTAAAACATGGAACTCACTCCCCACTTACCTTCGCCTTACCCAGAACCACCTAGCATTCAGAAAGCAACTTAAAACGTGGATATTTGACAAGTAATCCTCCTCCCCTCCCTAAGCGCCTTGAGACCCTCTGGGTATGTAGTGCGCTATATAAATTCCTTGACTTGACTACTTCTTTCAGCAGTTCTCTTGCCTCCTTCTGCACCTCACTTGCCTCTTTTGCACCTCTGATGGTTCTTTTGCACTGTCTTGCTTCTTTGTGCACCAATCTTGCACATTTCTGCACCCTTCTTGCCTCTTTCTGCACCCATCTTCCCTCTCTTCTCTTTTTTTACATCTCACTTCCCTCTTTCTGCACCACTCTAGCCTCTTTCAGCACCTCTGTTGCTTCTTTCCTCACTTCTCTTTCTTCTTTCTTCACCCCTTGTGATCCCTTCTGCACCTCTTTTGCTTCTTTCTGCACTCCTCTTGGTTCTTTCTGCACTTCTCTTTCTTCTTTCTGCATCCCTCTTGTCTCTTTGAGCACCTATGTTGCTTCTTTCTGCACTTCTCTCTCCTCTTTCTGTACCCCTCTTGCCTCTTTCTGTCCCTCTGTTGCTTATACACTTCTATTGCCTTTTTCTGCACCTCTCTTGCTTCTTTCTGCACCTCACTTGCCTCTTTCAGCACCTTTGGTCTGTAAAAAGGAGGTCACCTCGCAGCTTACTAATGTTGTGTCGAAGGCGGGCGCGCTGCATCCTGTGCAATCGGGGTTCCGAGCCACCCATAACACGGAGTTGGCACTGTTAGAGGTGGTGGAGGCTATCAGGGACTGTTTGGATGCCGGCGGGAGAGCAGCTCTAGTGATGCTGGATCTCTGGGCGGCATTCGATACGGTCCCCCACTCTCTCCTCCTCGAGCGGCTGGATGCTATTGGTATTGCGGTCTCAGCCGGTTGCTGGCTTTGATCCTTTCTTGAGGATATATCTCAGCAGGTCTGGCTGCCGCCATTTGCCTCGTCTCCATCCCCTCTCTCCACTGGTGTCCCACAGGGCTCTTCGCTTAGCCCCCTTTTGTTTAACATCTATGTGACTCCCATGGTTTACCTCGCGGAGTCACTGGGGGCTAAGGCGATGGCCTATGCGGATGACACGCAGCTATTGTTCACCTGGAGATAGAGCGAGGATTCAGTCAGTTCGGCTCAGTGTTGTCTCTCTGCTGTGTTTCGTTGGCTGGCCAATGTGCACCTCTGTTCCCTTATCACGCACTTTCCGGCCTGTTTCTACACCCCTCATTCCTCTGTCTGTACATCTGTTGCCTCTTTCTGCACTTCACTTGCTCTTTCTGCACTTGTAATGCCTCTTTCAACACCTCTTCCTTCTGTACCTCTCTTGCTTCTTTCCACACCTCTCCTACTTCTTTTAGCAGTTCTCTTGCCTCCTTCTGCACCTCACTTGCCTCTTTTTGCACCTCTGATGGTTCTTTTGCACTGGTCTTGCTTCTTTGTGCACCAATCTTGCACATTTCTGCACCCCTCTTGCCTCTTTCTGCAACCCTTTTACTTGCTCCTGAACCTCTCCTGCCTCTGTCTGCGCCTCTGTTCCATCTTTATGTACCTGTTTTACCTGTTTCTGCAACTCTCTTGTCTCTCTGCAGTTCTCTTACCTCATTCTGTACCTTTGTTTCTTCTTTCCACACCTCTCTTCCCTCTTTTTGCACCACTCTTGCCTCTTTTTGTACCTCTGTTGCTTCTCTCTGACTTCTTGTGTATTTTTCAGCCCCCTTTGTGCCTCTGTCAGTACCTCTGTTACTTCCTTCTTCAATTCTCTTCCTTCTTTCTGTACCCCTCTTGCCTCCTTCTGCTCCTCTGTTGTTTTTTGGTTCCTTTTGGTTCTTTCTGCACTGCTCTTGCCTCTTTCTGCATCCCTCTTGCCTCTTTGAGCATCTATTTTGCTTATTTCTGCACTTCTCTCTCCTCTTTCTGTACCCCACTCGCCTCTCTTTGCACCTCTGTGGCTTCTTTCTGCACTTCTATTGCCTCTTTCTGCACCTCTATTGCCTCTCTCTGCACCTCACTTGCCTCTTTCAGCACCTCTGTTACTTTTTTCTGCAGAACTCTTGCCTCTTTCTGCCCTCCTGTTCCCTCTTTCTCCACCTCTCCTGCCTCTTTCTGTACCTCTGTTTCCTCTTTTTGCACTTCCATTGCTATTTCGGCAACCTTTGCGCCTCTTTCAGCACCTCTGTTACTTTTTTCTGCACTTCTTTTCCTTCTTTCTGTACCTCTCTTGCTTCTTTCTGTGCCTCACTTGCCTCTTTCAGCACCTCCATTGTTTTTTTCATTAGATCTCTTGCCTCTTTCTGCACCCCTCTTTTCTCTTTCCGAACCTTTTCTGCGTGTTCTGCACCAGTGTTGATTCTTTCTGTATCTCTGTTGCCTCTTTCTGCACTTCTCTTGCTCTTTGTGCCCTCTTTACGTCTCTTTGAGCACCTCTGTTACTTGTTTCAGCAGATGTCTTCCTGCTTTCTGCACTCTTCCTGCCTCTTTGTGTACCTCTCTTGGTGCACCTCTCCTACCTCTTTCTGCACCCCTCTTGCCTCTTTTTACACCTATGTTGGTTCTTTCTGCACTGCTCTTGCTTCTTTCTGCATCACACTTGCCTCTTTCTGCACTTCCCCTGCTTCTTTATAAACCTCTGTTGCTTCTTTCAGCAATTTTCTTGCCTCTTTCTGCACTTCCCTTGCTTCTTTATAAACCTCTGTTGCTTCCTTCAGCAATTCTCTTGCCTCTTTCTGCACTTCTCTTGCTTGTTTCTGCACTTCTCTTGCATCTTTCAGCACCTCTGTTGCCTCTTTCTGCACTTCACTTACTTCTTTCGGCACCACCGTTGCTTCTTTCTCCACCCTTCCTGTCTCTTTCTGCACCCATATTCCCTCTTGTGTCTTTTTCTACACCTTCTTCCCTGTTTCTGCACCACTCTAGCCTGTTTCTTTACCTCTGTTGCTTCTTTCTGCACATCTCTTGTCTCTTTCTGCACCCTTCGGGCCTCTTTCAGCACCTCTGTTGCTTCTTTCCTCACTTCTCTTCCTACTTTCTTCACCCCTTGCGATTCCTTCTGCACCTCTGTTGCTTCTTTCTGCACTCCTCTTGGTTCTTTCTGCACTTCTCTTTCCTCTTTCTGCATCCCTCTTGCCTCTTTGAGCACCTCTGTTGCTTCTTTCTGCAATTCTCTCTCCTCTTTCTGTACCCCTCTTGCCTCTTTCTGTCCCTCTGTTGCTTATTTTGACACTTCTATTGCCTTTTTCTGCACCTCTCTTGCTTCTTTCTGCACCTCACTTGCCTCTTTCAGAACCTTTGGTCTGTGAAAAAGCGGTCACCTCGTAGCTTACTAACTTTGTGGCGAAGGCGGGCGCGCTGCATCCTACGCAATCGGGGTTCCGAGCCGCCCATAGCACGGAGTTGGCACTGTTAGAGGTGGTGGAGGCTATCAGGGATTGTTTGGATGCCGGCGGAAGAGCAGCTCTAGTGATTCTGGATCTCTCAGCGGCGTTCGATAAGGTCCCCCACTCTCTCTTCCTCGAGCTGTTGGATGCTACCGGTATTGCGGGCTTATCCGGGAGCTGGCTTCGATCCTTTCTTGAGGATACATCTCAGCAGGTCTGGCTGCTACCATTTGCCTCGTCTCCATCCCCTCTCTCCACTGGTGTCCCGCAGGGCTCTTCGCTTATCCCCCTTTTGTTTAACATCTATGTGACTCCCATGGTTTACCTCGCGTAGTCACTGGGGGCTAAGGTGATGGCCTATGCGGATGACATGCAGCTATTGTTCACCTGGAGAAAGGGCGAGGATTCGGTCAGTTCGGCTCAGTGTTGTCTCTCTGCTGTGTTTCGTTGGCTGGCCAATGCGCAGCTCAAGTGTAATGAGGAGAAATCGGAGGTGCTCCTGTTTGGAGCATTTCATGCGGATTTCAGAACCAGACTATGGCCTCCGGACATTCCGCCCCTTCAATCTGACAAAGGTCTTGCAAAAAACTTGGGGGTCTGGTTTGACGAAAATTAGAATTTTGCGATACATGTCAAAAAACTCACTGGGACTTGTTTTGGCAAACCGAGAACGCTGCGCAAATTTCTCCTCCTCCTGCCTGCAGAGGCCAAAGAAACGGGGGTCCAGGCGCTGATTATTTCCAGGCTAGACTATTCAAACGCGCTTCTAGTGGGTTGTCCGGGCAATCTGATAAAAAACTGCAGGTAGTCCAAAATGCGGCGGCGAGGCTCCTGCTGGGTTTTTCGTCCAAGCAGAGTGTGTGGGTTTATTTCCGGCACCTTTACTGGCTCCCAGTTGAGGCCCGCTTGAAATTCAAAATGCTGGCCGTTGTCTAATGGGCCTTGTATGGACAGGGCCCACTCTATCTTCAGAAGCGCTTTGCTTTCTATACTCCATCTAGGCATTTGCGGTCATCGGACCAACTCCTCATACAGATTCCGCGGTTTCTGCGTCACAGGCCGGGGGGGGTTGCTCTTTCACTCGCAAAGCTGGCCTTGCCTGGAATGAGCTTCCCCTTGCTCTTAGGAGGGTTTCGGACCCGGTAGTCTTTAAGAAGAAATTGAAAACTCTTTTGTTCTACGCCCTTTCCTCTGATGTTTTCTTCTTAGCCGGGCGGTGGGGGATTCAGTGTAGCAGCGCCGGGACACTTTGAGTAGCTGTGCGCTTTAGAAATACAGTATAACATAACATAACATAACCTTTGTTGCATTTTCTGCAGAGCTCTTGCTTCTTTCTATACCTCACTTGCCTCTTTCAGCACCTCTGTTGCTTTTTTCTGCAGATCTCTTGCCTCTTTCTGCACGTCTCTTGCCTCTTTCTGCACCTCTGTTCCCTTATCCTGCACTTTCCGGCCTATTTCTGCACCCCTCATTCCTCTGTCTGTACATCTGTTGCCTCTTTCTGCACTTCACTTGCTCTTTCTGCACCCGCAATGCCTCTTTCAACACCTCTGTTCCTTCTTTCTGTACCTCTCTTGCTTCTTTCCGCACCTCTCTTACTTCTTTCAGCAGTTCTCTTGCCTCCTTCTGTACCTCACTTGCCTCTTTTTGCACCTCTGATGGTTCTTTTGCACTGGTCTTGCTTCTTTTTGCACCAATCTTGCACATTTCTGCACCCCTCTTGCCTTCTCTGCACCCCTTTTACCTGCTACTGAACCTCTCTTGCCTCTGTCGGTACCTCTGTTCCATCTTTATGTACCTGTTTTACCTGTTTCTGCAACTCCCTTGCCTCTCTGCAGTTCTCTTACCTCCTTCTGTACCTTTGTTTCATCTTTCCACACCTCTCTTCCCTCTTTTTGCACCACTCCTGCCTCTTTTTGTACCTCTGTTGCTTCTCTCTGAACTTCTCTTGCATGTTTTACCCCCCTTTGTGCCTCTGTCAGTACCTCTGTTGCTTCCTTCTTCAATTCTCTTCCTTCTTTCTGTACCCCTCTTGCCTCCTTCTGCTCCTCTGTTGTTTTTTGGTTCCTTTTGGTTCTTTCTGCACTGCTCTTGCCTCTTTCTGCATCCCTCTTGCCTCTTTGGGCATCTATTTTGCTTCTTTCTGCACATCTCTCTCCTCTCTCTGCACCCCACTTGCCTCTCTTTGCACCTTTGTGGCTTCTTTCTGCACTTCTATTGCCTCTTTCTGTACCTCTATTGCCTCTTTCTGCACCTCTATTACCTCTTTCAGCACCTCTGTTGCTTTTTTTCTGCAGAACTCTTGCCTCTTTCTGCACCACTGTTCCCTCTTTCTCCACCTCTTCTGCTTCTTTCTTTACCTCTGTTTCCTCTTTCTGCACTTCCATTGCTATTTCGGCAACCTTTGCGCCTCTTTCAGCACCTCTGTTACTTCTTTCTGCACTTATTTTCCTTCTTTCTGCTCCTCTCTTGCTTCTTTCTGTCCCTCACTTGCCACTTTCAGCACCTCCATTGTTTTTTTCATTAGATCTCGTGCGTCTTTCTGCACCCTATTTTCTCTTCCTGAACCTATTCTGCCTGTTCTGTACCAGTGTTGATTCTTTCCGTACCTCTGTTGCCTCTTTCTGCACTTCTCCTGCTCTTTGTGCATCCTTTACACCTCTTTGAGCACCTCTGTTACTTGTTTCTGCAGATGTCTTTCTGCTTTCTGCGCCCGTCCTGCCTCTTTGTGTACCTCTCTTGGTGCACCTCTCCTACCTCTTTCTGCACCCCTCTTGCCTCTTTTTACACCTATGTTGGTTCTTTCTGCACTGCTCTTGCTTCTTTCTGCATCACACTTGCCTCTTTCTGCACTTCCCCTGCTTCTTTATAAACCTCTGTTGCTTCTTTCAGCAATTCTCTTGCCTCTTTCTGCACTTCCCTTGTTTCTTTATAAACGTCTGTTGCTTCCTTCAGCAATTCTCTTGCCTCTTTCTGCACTTCTCTTGCTTGTTTATGCACTTCTCTTGCTTCTTTCTGCACCTCTGTTGCCTCTTTCAGCACTTCACTTACTTCTTTCAGTACCTCTGTTGCTTCTTTCTCCACCCTTCCTGTCTCTTTCTGCACCCATATTCCCTCTTGTGTCTTTTTCTACACCTCTCTTCCCTCTTTCTGCACCACTCTAGCCTGTTTCTTTACCTCTGTTGCTTCTTTCTGCACATCTCTTGTCTCTTTCTGCACCCTTCGGGCCTCTTTCAGCACCTCTGTTGCTTCTTTCCTCACTTCTCTTCCTTCTTTCTTCACCCCTTGTGATTCCTTCTGCACCTCTGTTGCTTCTTTCTGCACTCCTCTTTCCTCTTTCTGGATCCCTCTTGCCTCTTTCTGTCCCTCTATTGCTTATTTCAACACTTCTATTGCCTTTTTCTGCACCTCTCTTGCTTCTTTCCGCACCTCACTTGCCTCTTTCAGAACCTTTGGTCTGTGAAAAGGCGGTCACCTCGCAGCTTACTAACTTTGTGGCGAAGGTGGGCACGCTGCATCCTGCGCAATTGGGGTTCCGAGCCGCCCATAGCACGGAGTTGGCACTGTTAGAGGTGGTGGAGGCTATCAGGGACTGTTTGGATGCCGGCGGGAGAGTAGCTCTAGTGATGCTGGATCTCTCAGCGGCATTCGATACGGTCCCCCACTCTCTCCTCCTCGAGCGGCTGGATGCTATCGGTATTGCGGGCTCAGCCGGGAGCTGGCTTCGATCCTTTCTTGAGGACAGATCTCAGCAGGTCTGGCTGCCGCCATTTGCCTCGTCTCCATCCCCTCTCTCCACTGGTGTCCCGCAGGGCTCTTTGCTTAACCCCCTTTTCTTTAACATCCATGTGACTCCCATGGTTTACCTCGCGTAGTCACTGGGGGCTAAGGTGATGGCCTATGCGGATGACACGCAGCTATTGTTCACCTGGAGAAACGGCGGGTATTCGGTCAGTTCGTCTCAGTGTTGTCTCTCTGCTGTGTTTCTTTGGCTGGCCAACGCGCAGTTCAAGTGTAATGAGGAGAAATCGGAGGTGCTCCTGTTTGGAGCGTTTCCTGCGGATTTCAGAACCAGACTATGGCCTCCGAACTTTCCGCCCCCTCAATCTGACAAAGGTCTTGCAAAAAATTTGGGGGTCTGGTTTGAGGAAAATTTGAATTTTGCGATGCATGTCAAAAAACTCACTGGGACTTGTTTTGGCATACTGAGAACGATGCTCAAATTTCTCCCCCTCCTGCCTGCAGAGGCCAAAGAAACGGGGGTCCGGGTGCTGATTCTTTCCTAAACATGGGCGGAAAATCCGTTCCGCTTGCGGATTTTCCGTAAATTCGCAATCCGCGAACTCTCGCGAATTTACCAAAAATTCGCAAATTTGCACGCAGCAGATTTTTTTTCTTGGTGATACAATATTGCGGCCTGCGGCGTTCACTTACCGTCATTCAGCGTTTGCCGAGTGTTTTTTCTCGATATTTTGCGAGTGCTGCGCCATTTTGGAACTTGCTGCGGGATCCCGCGGGAGTTTGGCGACCGCGATTACATCATCGCGGCTTGCCACCTTGCACAGCAAGAGTTTGTCAACGCGAGTACGCCGTGATCACGTATCGGGGGAGTTGGCAATTGCGAACACGTAGATGCGGCGGGCAGCAACAATCTCGCACTCGCGAAAATACAAAATTACCAATTCTGCACAAGAAATCTACCAGCAAGCAGCATAAACCTTCTGAAAATGATGATTTTTATCAGAATAACTCCTCAGGTTGACATTTGCCTGCACTTTTTTTTGCAAGGAGTCCATTTGGGGGGGGGGGGAGGAAGGAAGTGCCCCACAGTCTCCAACTTCCTGTTCCTGTCCAGCAGGCTCCTCCCAGTGCTTTCTTCATGTGCTGGTCACTTTCATTCGGATCTTGACCTGGAAGGATTACTTTTTGTGGATGCTGCTGGATATTTGGATTTGAGGCCTTTTTGACTTTCTTTGGATCACTTTTGGATTAGAAATTTCACAAGTAAGTTTGTTTGGGGCATTACAGTTGCTGCAACTACAATTTTGGAATTTTCGAGTTTTGGGCTGTTGTTGGGGACTTTTGAGCAGGGGTAGTGAGTGGTGCAGGGGCCTAGTCTTTCTGTGGGGTGTCTTGAATTTAAACATCATGGAGGGCATGGATGGCATGGGATTGTGTTGATTTTTCTGTGTTTTTCGATTTTTGGGCAGTTGTTGGGGCCTTTTGACCAGGGGTAGTGAGTGGTGCATGGGCCTAGTCTTTCTGTGGGGTGTCTTGAATTTAAACATCATGGAGGGCATGGATGGCATGGGATTGTGCTGATTTTTCTGTGTTTTTCGATTTTTGGGCTGTTGTTGTGGCCTTTTGACCAGGGGTAGTGAGTGGTGCATGGGCCTAGTCTTTCTGTGGGGTGTCTTGAATTTAAACATCATGGAGGGCATGGATGGCATGGGATTTTTCTGATTTTGCTGTGTTTTTTGATTTTTGGGGGTGTTCATGGGGACAGGCCATGTGGGTGGGGGCCATTTTGAGTGCTGGTACAGGCAGGCCCTGGCCATGTGCTGGGAGGCAAGTGGCCATTTTGAATGCAGGCAGTGTTCTTAGGCCTGCAACCATTTTGCCTAGCTTTCAACCATTATGCCCAGGGGTAGTGAGTGGTGCATGGCCCTAGTCTTTCTGTGGGGTGTCTTGAATTTAAACATCATGGAGGGCATGGATGGCATGGGATTGTGCTGATTTTTCTGTGTTTTTCGATTTTTTGGGGTGTTCATGGGGACAGGCCATGTGGGTGGGAGCCATTGTGAGTGCTGGTACAGGCAGGCCCTGGCCATGTGCAGGGAGGCAAGTGGCCATTTTGAATGCAGGCAGTGTTCTTAGGCCTGCAACCATTTTGCCTAGTTTTCAACCATTATGCCCAGGGGTAGTGAGTGGTGCATGGGCCTAGTCTTTCTGTGGGGTGTCTTGAATTTAAACATCATGGAGGGCATGGATGGCATGGGATTGTGCTGATTTTCCTGTGTTTTTTGATTTTTTGGGCTGTTGTTGTGGCCTTTTGACCAGGGGTAGTAAGTGGTGCATGGGCCTAGTCTTTCTGTGGGTGTCTTGAATTTAAACATCATGGAGGGCATGGATGGCATGGGATTGTGCTGATTTTTCTGTGTTTTCCGATTTTTTGGGCTGTTGTTGTGGCCTTTTGACCAGGGGTAGTTAGTGGTGTCTGTGGGGTGTCTTGAATATAAACATCATGGAGGGCATGGATGGCATGGGATTGTGTTGATTTTTCTGTGTTTTTCGAATTTTTGGGGTGTTCATGGGGACAGGCCATGTGGGTGGGGGACATTTTGAGTGCTGGTACAGGCAGGCCCTGGCCATGTGCTGGGAGGCAAGTGGCCATTTTGAATGCAGGCAGTGTTCTTAGGCCTGCAACCATTTTGCCTAGTTTTCAACCATTATGCCCAGGGATAGTGAGTGGTGCATGGGCCTAGTCTTTCTGTGGGGTGTCTTGAATTTAAACATCATGGAGGGCATGGATGGCATGGGATTGTGCTGATTTTTCTGTGTTTTTCGATTTTTTGGCTGTTGTTGTGGCCTTTTGACCAGGGGTACTGAGTGGTGCATGGGCCTAGTCTTTCTTTGGGGTGTATTGAATTTAAACATCATGGAGGGCATGGATGGCATGGGATTGTGCTGATTTTACTGTGTTTCTTGATTTTTTGGGCTGTTGTTGTGGCCTTTTGACCAGGGGTAGTGAGTGGTGCATGGGCCTAGTCTTTCTGTGGGGTGTCTTGAATTTAAACATCATGGAGGGCATGGATGGCATGGGATTGTGCTGATTTTTCTGTGTTTTTCGATTTTTTGGCTGTTGTTGTGGCCTTTTGACCAGGGGTACTGAGTGGTGCATGGGCCTAGTCTTTCTTTGGGGTGTATTGAATTTAAACATCATGGAGGGCATGGATGGCATGGGATTGTGCTGATTTTTCTGTGTTTTTTATTTTTGGGCTGTTTTTGTGGCCTTTTGACCAGGGGTACTGAGTGGTGCATGGGCCTAGTCTTTCTGTGGGGTGTCTTGAATTTAAACATCTTTGAGGGCATGGATGGCATGGGATTGTGCTGATTTTTGTGTGGTTTTCGAGTTTTTGGGGTGTATAACTGAACTGATGTTCCTCTGTCATCCATTGCTTTTAGGTGCACAAGACTCAAGAGAACCACCAGTGCCAGGAAGAAGTCCTGCAGCGGTGTGTGTGTGCCGCATAACGTCACGCGACGTCACGTCTGGCCACAGACAACTCTGCAACTCATGCAACTGCGGCCTGCTGTTCTGACCTCTGAAGAAGATGGCCCCAAAAAAAGTTCCCCGTAGCTCCTCTAGCAAGAAAGTTGCCAGTAAGGAGCAGAAGAAGCAAGTTACCAAGGAGACTGGTGTGCCGCCCTCCACATTTTTTGGGAGTAAAAAATAAAGTACGCCTGCAGCAGCAGCGGGATCTGCTGGGGACCAAGCTGGGAGCAGCAACCCCGCTCCATTGGGCTCAGTGCCACCACCACCACCACGCCAACTCAAGTCCAAGCCCTTGAGTGCTGCAGAGGCACTTAGTCTAGTTGTTCAATCACGATCGACCAGTGATGTTGGCTCATCGCAAGAAAGTAGTGTTGCGTGCTTATCTAGGTTCCTGATCGATACTGTGACCTTATGCCCCTATTCGGCTATAAATCCATTTATTCCCTATATTGGCATAACCGTTCAAGTGCGATTTTCTGAAAAGTCATCTCTGGCCTCACACGAACAGAGCCACATTCCAGCATGACTCTCTGCTACTTCCTTTGCGACCAATTAGTGCAATGACAGAGCAGCAGTCACTATCTGATATTCCTAGATAACACTCCGAGTTCTTCAACAAGATAAAAACTTAGCAAACCTGGAAATCCCCGCTTGCTATGTTTTGATTAGTAATGGAACTCTAATGAGCAACTGATAACTGTCACTTCCTAGTGACATCTTTAATTGACGTCTTATGTCCAGCAAACTTGCGTCAAACCCGGCACCTGTCAGGTATAAATATTACCAACGTTGCCTTAAGCAATGCGAAGCTGTGAGCTGTTAGCTGTGAGCTACTGTTGCTGATGCCAGCTGCCTGCATGACCCCGTGTTGGTAAAAACTAGCACTCTGTCGCTGCAGCTTGCTATCCTGTGGTGGTGAAGCTGCTGATTACCATTATCGCCGCTACAGCGCGACCTATGGTGCAGTACGCTTGAGGAGTGCAGCCGTCCTCTGCGAAGACATCCAGCCCAGCTGCCCGCGGACGCTGTCACCCCTCCTTCCTCGACGCGCTGAAGAGAGAAGCCGCTGCCTTTCTCGTGCAGAGAAATCCAGTCCCGGCGCTTCCGGTTTACCCTCACGGGTGACTGGGATATCGAGAGAGACCCCTGAAGGAGATACCAATCCTCCATCATTCTATTCAGAGGTATGGTGTTGACTAAACCCTTAGACGAGAATTCTTGAAACAAACCTTGGCAAAACCAACTTAACTTAAGCTACTTACTTACTCCCCTTCTCACGTGTTAGGCTTAGGTCAGGCACACTGGGGTAGGCTTAGTTAGAAGCACCAGTTGAGTATGTTAGCCTAATGTATATATGACTGTATATATGTTTTATTACTTTTAAACCATTGTATGGCTAAGAAACCATATCAATGCTTTTACAGTTCTATTTCGCAATACTTATCTTACTGTACGTACTTTTTATAATAACAGTTATTGCAATTGTGGCAATACATTTCTCTTGTGTGAGAAGAAAGACTGTTCAATAAATGTTAACCCTTTATTGATAAACGCCCGTCTCTCTATTCTCTACATACTGTGAAAGTAAACTGCACTAGACTGACTGAGTGAAATCTGTGTCTATTGTTTCACACGACCCTAGAGATCGACTCTTGATCTGAGGAGCAAAGTTGTCATGTTGCACGGTTGTTGGAAAACTGAATCCCTTCTTGTCTGTGCCAAGGAAGCTGATCACTTCCTATGCAGAGAAGAAAGTTTCCAGTGACCTCTGAGCTAGTTGGTAACACAACCCAATTAAGTTTAGCATAGTCAGTGGAGGCCTGGAATATCCGCAGTTCCACGTCGATACTACTGTTTATGTTATTCCAATGCGCAGGGCCTAGTGGGAAACTAGGAACTACACTACATGGCGCCCAAACGTTTGGTAAGGCGATAAACTAACGCAAGACTTTTAGAGTAACTCAGTCGTGCATATTTCACACCCCTTTCTCCCGTAAATACTCCAATAGACGTCTGGAGTGGGTGAAAGGTTAAAATCCGCCCGACCTTAGTAGGAAGAGATTCCTATGTAAAGCTCTGGTTTATTCAACGTTGAAGGATACAGTGTTCCAAAATATTGTGCACCTAATCTTTGTCTCCTTGGAGACCTACTCTGCAAACCTCGCATTTCTACAATGCCAGAAAACGGAGCCCCTGGGACCGCAGTAGATGCGACTCAGCAAGGTCCCGAGTACACAGACCCGGGTGCTATTATCATCCCGGTCCAGTTAAGAAGATCTATAACTTTAAAACTTATAGAACACGGACTGACACCTCAAGGTGGTACAGTAATTTTCGTGATAGAGGCTCACGAATATCGGCAGACAGAGGTATTCTATTCATGGATAAACTTTCCAGCGGTAAACGCTATAACACAAGAGTTTCACTATTACAAAATAGAGAAACCTCCGGAAGAGTACGCTCCTTTCGAGGAGATTGAAATTCCACTTAAATTTCAAGAGCACCTGCTCTGGTTTAATGGCGCCCTAAAACATAATGATCACATAACTAGGCTCGGTCCACTAGGTAGACCAGGAGCCACGTGGCCGGTTCTAGCCAGCTACACACCACATCCTGACATTGCAAGAATGTCTAGAGAAGAGCTGTTAGCACAGCTAAACACATTAATAAAAATACATAGGCAATTAGTCCAATATGTAATACGGACTGCAACAGTCCAGCCAGCTGTTAATACACCACAGCTGACCCCTCATCAGGGGAACACAAATAAAATTACACCACAGAACATACAGTCATGTCTTGGTAAAACACCCGTAAAACGGGAACAAATTCCTTTCTGGTTAGCCCAGAAAATCACTCAAATAGAGGCAGTATTTCCTGATACTACCCCTATTGAGAAACACAGAATCTTGACCATCTGCCTTCCTATGGGAATCGCACCACACGTGGAGGACTGTGACACTTGGGGTACAGTCTTTGCTTCCATTTACACAAAAACACACGGTGTTCCGTCTATGGCGGTAATACCAGAAGTGCTAAAACAGATTCAAAATGAATTCGGTCCAGAGCCCGCTTTAAATCTAGGTATGAAATTACTGAAAGACTTCAAGCAGGTCACGGCTATATTATTAGCCAACATAAAGGGAGAAGCAGCATCTGTGGCGATTCGCCAGAAGTTGAGGGAAACAGATATAAAAGATCCTGTTGAGCTAGCAAAAATCATAGAAAAATGCTATGAAGAATTAGGTAGAGACAGCTTGGGTGGAAAACCAGTTAAGCCCCAACTGCTCGAAAATCCTGAAAAATTATTTATTAAAAATAATTTAAACACTCCTAAAAAGAGCTGGGATGGAAATAAACAATCCACTCCCAAGGAAAAAGTTTTCCAGTCCAGAGGAAGGTCTCCTCGACGGAGGGAAAGAACTCCGACTCGAGAACGCCAGTCTCCCCAACGGGAGCCCTCTGAGAAAAGATATAACCTTAGAAATAGGGATAATCTGAAAAAACATGATAGATATCAAAGTATTGATACACGTCCCTCTCGATCTCTTCCACAGAATTCGGAAAGAAGAGGACGGTCAGACCCAGGAGAGCACACCAAGTCCAAAGACAAGGAACCTGCTCAAAATAAGAAATCTCAATTTCAGAAAAAGAAGGTAGCCAGTATTAGTGTAATCAACCATGCCGAGAATACTGAGGACACAGTTGAAAAACGGGGAGTGGGCATTGACAATGTTGGACAGTGCAGCAGAAATCAGTATAGCGCGCAAGATCTTGATGAGTCATCTGGAGACAGTGGACACGAATGAATACATTCAGGTTGAAACTGCCGACACCAGACTTAGCGAGCCCCATAAAATATACGAAATAACATTGCGTATGGAGGGTGATAAAACTAGGAAAATTAAGGGTCTATTTTGGGATAAGCTCTCAAAAGGCTATGATATTCTGTTAGCTGAAAAAGATTGGCCCCCGGAGTTTGTCAGGGAGTGCCCTCGTGGCGAAGAAGTGATTATGCCTGCCTTCTCGAATCACATTCCGATTCACAAAAAATACACATATGCAAGGAAATGGGCAGTAGCCCAGGCACCTGCATTGTATAAAAATCATGTAGGATGGGATGAGGATTCACCGCCTCACAAAATCCAACTAAAAAGTGAACCAACTGCCCAACGGCAGTATCCCATAAAGCAAGAAGCTAAAAAACAAGTCAGGGAGATCTTAGATCAACTTGAGTACCAGGGGGTGATTGAAACATGCACCTCTCAGATGAACAATCCTTTGTTTCCTGTCTCCAAGCCAGACAATTCATATCGTCTAGTTTTGGACTACAGACATCTTAATACATGTTGCAAAACCTTTGCAGTACAAAACTCGCATAGTGCAGCCCTAATGAATAACATAGTTAGGAAAAAATATAAAACGACATTAGACATTTCTAATGGTTTCTTTTGTCAAAACATTGCACCAGAAAGCAGATACTTGACCGCTTTCTCTGCATTTGGGTCGCAGAAAAAATTCTGTCGACTCCCACAGGGGTTCAAGAACAGCCCATGACTATTCTCAGCTAGGGTAACAGAGTTACTACAAATCTATGATGATGAAGCATTGTCTTACGTAGATGATATTTATCTCACAGACGACGACTTGGATACTCACTTGAAAAGAGTGAACACCATTATACTTGGGTTCGCAGCAGAGGGTTACAAATTCAACTTTAAAAAGTCCCGAATTGCCCATCTGACAGTACTATTTTTAGGGTACGAATTATCAAGTGAAGGGAAAAGCCTAGCGGACAACTTCTTAGAGAAGTGCGCTGTACTCCAAGCTCCAAAAACGCTGAAGAATTTACAATCCATACTAGGTTTTCTGAATTTCGGAAGAACTTACATACTAAATTACGCAGAGAGGGTTAAACCTCTCTACGAACTAATAAAACCTGATTTAAAACAAATCAATTGGACTCAAAAACACACAGAAATTTTGAGATCGCTGCAAACAGACATGTTAGCAAAAACAAAATTAGATACACGTGACAACACGATCGATCTTGTAATCCGAGTCATCCCAGGAAGATGCGGATTCACGTACCTAACCTCTAATGAGGGAGAAAAGGTACCTATTTCAATTAAATCTCACTTGTACACACAAGCAGAAAAAACATTCAGTCCCACAGAAAGAACTGTGAACGCAGTGCAAATCGCATTAGCAAATGAACGAGAACTAGCACACGGCAAACGGATTAATATCCTTACAGCGGAATCCGCCTTCGAGGCGCTATTCAGCCCAGTAAACCTGCCTACAGTGGCACTGGATCCGAAATGGATACAGTGTATAGATTCTCTAGGAGCGGAAGACGTGAAATACTATTTCGCCCCGCAATTTGAAGAACTGAATGATTTAGAATATGAAGAAGAATATCCTCTGCCAATCGAAATTCTGCCTCTCCCACAATACGCCTGTATAATCTATACAGATAGCTTTGTACAGCATTTCAACGTAGAGAGCAAATCCTACAACGCAGCGTGTGCGATCATTAAAGGTCGTTGGCTGTGCGGTAAATTCAGACCGAAAATAACAAAAACTGAATCAGTAAAGTACTGTTCGGTTCAAAGAACTGAAATCAGATGTTTAAAGATGGCGCTCGAAAATGCAGAACGCGAATTCCCCACACTTATCGTGTGCGATTCTCATTTTTGCGTCAATTCTTACAACAATAAACTGCAGAGTTGGATCGAAAACGACTACAAAGATGACACAGGTGCCACAATAAAGCATAAAAAGCTCTGGAACGAGGTAGCTCTTTTAAGTAAAGAACTACAAAAGACTCACGTGATACACGCACAGAGTCTTCGACGTGATTGGCTAATACAGCCAAAGCGGAAGCAACTAACCCGGCTTCCATAGCCACAAAAAAGCGTACAGATAAGTACATAGACGGGGAAACAATGCTGGCAGTAAAAACGACCGTAAAAGGCGACTGTGCAGCACTACCCGTAAACTATCCACTCAATTATGCATACATAATCGATGCGAACTCCGTTCCTTTTGCTCGAATCCCTGGAGTGGGGGATAGAGTAATTCCAAACAGGAGCAGGAGGGGCTTCCTCCTACTGGAAGCACACATGGGGTTGGGTCTGAGACACCAAACAATCAAAGCCTCTCTGAAAGAATTGCAATCAGAGTACTGGTGGCCAGGAATGAGTATAGATATTCAATGTTTTGCTCAAAATTGTGAAGACTGCAATAGAGATCGCAGTAATGAACAGGCCAGTGTAGTTTCAGGATCCCTTCTAGACAGCATAAGGCGGTCTATCTGCGCAATCAAAGAAGAGAAGCGCGTCCCAGTGTACACCATTAAGACGAAAAGCACTTAAAAAATGAGGTCCCCAGCGCTCGGCTGACGCTAGAACGGTTATAAAAGATTTGCGAGTCTATATCAGCACATACGCAATTACCACGTTCCATTCTGACCAGGGTCCTGGTTTCAGCTCTCGAGCCTATAAGGAGGCCATGGCCAGCATGGGAATTGGGTTGCGGTATTCTTGTCCGTCATACCCCGGAAGGGAAAAGTGTGGTAGAAAGAAAAAACCGGGACATAAAGCAATCTATAACAGCGAAGGTATTAGGTTCAGGCGCTGGGTGGGTCAAACATTTAATAAGTGTCCAGACTAGTCTTAACAACATGCCAAGAAATTCTCTAAAAGGTTTCAGCCCATACGAACTATTGTTCGGAATTAGAATGAACGTTCAGGACCTCGATAGTCAAATGTCAGTGGTACAAGAAGAAACAACGCACTTTGATGTAAAAGACCATTTGGCTGTTTTACAGGAACTGAATGAAACAAGAAAATCATTAAGCAACATAAAGTTAAAGCAACAGCCAAGTACCACTGACGAGGCACCACCCGCAACAGCCCCAGCAAGGCCTGTCTGGATTCCAAAGATTGGGGATCTAGTCAGAGAAAAGATCGCGGTGAAGAAGGAATTTGGGCCTTCTTACAGAAAAGCAGTACCTGTCTTGGCAGTCACCGGAACAAGATCAGTTGTGCTACCGCCCCTTGCTGGTAAAAAGGAGAACAGAGTCGTGTCCATCGACCTGGTAAAACCACAAGCATGTGGCCTATAATCAACAGTAGGCCCAGTGGACTCCCAAGAAACAACAGAATACCCAAACTTGCAACAATCCAAGAGGTTCAAACTGAAAGACTAATCACATTCGATCAGCCTGCAGTGCACAATGAAGGACTATGCAATAATGCCATGGAACTCGTGCCTCTTGAAACACAGATTGAAACAGTTCGTCAAGAAACAACACCAGTCTACAATGATGTGGCATCAGAAAGTGCTACCGAGAGACAGATTGAAAGAACAATCCCATCAATTGACAGAACTGCCTCTGGTTATTTCATCAACTTCGACAACTTCTCTGAAGATTTAAACGACCCCGAAGTGATGCCAGAAACAAAAAAGTCTTTTAAAGAAAAAGCAACGGAACTCTTTCATCAACTGAAGGAAATCTACCTAATTTCCCCTTGGCTAGAGTTCTGGTTCGGTCTAGGTGTATTTTTCCTCCTGCTTTGGCTCATCATGGTACTGTGTTTGGGAAAATTCATTGAAGGAAAATATATTACAATTGAATGGACACAGCAAGTCAGAACATCAACCTAGTCCTGAAACCACACAGATCATCCCACGTGAAGAAAAGAGAACTGTCAACAGTAAATGTCACAGCAATTCCAATACCTGGTGGGGTAGTATGGGAGAAAACAGACTATGAGATCTATGGTCCGGTCGAAATCCTGAAGTATCCTCATCAACTAAAGGTCTCCTTAAGTGACTTTGTGACACCAAGTACATTCTCTGATGATTGGGACTTTAACAGTATTAATGACATGATGTCTGATTTAGTAATGTCAGCTAGATTCACAGATCATGATTATTTACAAGGTTCATCTAGTTATGAGCAGTTATTCTGTTATACCCACTATGGGGATCATTACTTGCATAAATCTGCACAGCCTAGAAATGTTTTTATGTATAATCAATGGGAACATTGTGCTACACCACCTAAAAGCAGTTCTAAAGCATTCTTTGAGAAATTCAAATACTTTTCAGGTTTTAACACAAGTAATGCAGAAACGTTTTATTATAAACTGTTAGATAAAACAGGAATGAAAACAATGCTGACAAATTCTAAATTGATATATTCAGAAGCATTTTATGACAAAATGATGACATTTGGTTTTGATTATTGGAAAAATAATATTGAAACGAAAACAATTTGGGGTACAAAAGATTGGCAGGTGCAAGGCATAGAAGCACTATTTAGAACTTGCATGATACCAGAACAAATGTTATTTTTAAATGACACTGTACACCAAACATCTTGTCTTGGCCTAGCTAAGATCAAAGAAATGAAAACACCGTCTATACCAAAGCCAATACCTGAAAATGCAACAGCTGATATTGAGTTAGACGTGTCACAAATTTTACATTTCAACAGAACACATCCTGAATGGAAAAAGTGGTTAATCTGGCCTACAGACACAAATAGCTGTCAAGATAGATTCCTGAATAAAACACAGGGTTTAAAAATGACCAGATTAGACTCTAGATACTCCCAGAGACAACATCCAGGGATTATAACAACATACAGTGTAGGGAAACTCTGCCTAGAATGGCTAACTACATCCACCCTGGCTGAAATTAAGCAACACTTGTCTTTATTAAAAGATGGTGCTGATTTGCGCGATTTCATTCTTGGACCACGCAAACAGCGTCAAAAGCGTTTCATAGCGACCAGTATCTATGCTGCTTACAACGAGGCTTGGAAAGTAAAGCAAATTGAAACTGCTGAAAAAATACGAGAAATTGATCGTATTAATTTGGAGAAATCACTTTCTGTAGTAGACAATGGGTTCATGACTCTGTCTTCCAGAATATATTCTTTGGACAATATTGTATCCTCTGCCTTTGATGTGATAGACAGAGATTTGCTAATGTTACAACATGGCCAGTCTCAATTACGCTCTGTTATAGAACTAGGCTGGACGCTGCAAAATCTTCGTTCAGGCTATGTGCCTTGGCGTTTAATCAACACAACGTCATTATTTTCCAGTTTTAACCTTACTGATAAACAGATCAGTTTGGCACAGAAAGGAGCAGACTATACAATCTTGAGCATCGAGAAACTCGAGAGATTACCATTGACAATGTCAGAGAGTCCTGTCATTGAATGGATAATACACGGAATTATCACAATTCCGATAACAACTTTCCGATTTCATAAATGCCTTGAGTACATACCTGCTGGCCAATATGAACAATTGGGTAAAGGATTTGTTAAATCTATATGGAAATTACCATACACTCATTCTTGCTATAGTGACAGCGACAAAAATGTATTTCTTAGTGGTGACAACTGTAAACATTCACTAAGCGGTATACTTTTGTGTCAGGGTATTAATTTACACGGAGCATGTGATGGAAATTCAAACAACCTCTCATGCCACCAGCTAGTCACACCTGCAACTCAGATAGAGCCCTTCTTTATGCAACTCGCAAACGGGAGTTACATTCTTAGAACGGATCACAGGTGCTGTGGCCTCGCGCCAGGGAAAAGTTATCTAGTACAAGTAACGTCCATGGTCAAATGTTGCATGCAAGCATTGTTCCCGAGCGGGCCTCCAGACATAGTGACTCCCCTCTGGCCTCGTCTGAATCTCTATTCTATACGAATTGATACATTAAGCAAAATGAAATCTGTGCTTTTACAGACAACAGTGCCTATAACGTCATCTAAAGAGACGTATGATCTTCTAGTCGCAAGGACGGCTACTGAGGTTCATGACCTTTTATCAACAAATTGCCCTGTGCATTTCGTAGAAATGTTTAGACAACTCCTTAACATGTCTAGTGCAACAAGCATCCCAGGCATATTTAAGACAGTCTTTACGGGACTGCTAACACCCTTCGAGGCAATTTTGGGAATCTTTCCTAATTTTGTGCACTCCATCTTTGGCGGCATACCACTATTTTTGGGACTCGTTGCAGGGATTCTATTTTTGACCATCCTGCTACGTTATGGCAAGCCTCAGCTCAGACATAGCTCCCATGGGAATGGAAGAGACAATCCTAGCAATACGCTACAGGGACAGGATAACTAACGTCCTCGGATTGGCCAGGCTGAGAGATCTAAACATGACCTGGTTCCTTTCATTCAGACCGATATGGCAAAATTGCATTTTACCTGTGCTACGGTGTATGCTTTGCGGCGATGAATGCGTGTTGGACATCTGTCTTTCACTTCCATCAGCAGTACCAATGGACGTCGATACTTTGCTCAGTCCAATAACGGCTCACGCATTGTGTTGTCCCCAGCGGCTACCAATCCTGATGACGACATTCGTGGAGACTCCTGTACTACAGCCAAGTGGTAACAGTGGAGCGAGTGACAAAAGCAACATCATCCAGGTACAACGTTCTGTGAGCATTGCTGGTCCTGCCTTCGATGACAGCAATCATTCTCACACCTGCCAAGTTACAGCGCTATCTAATTTGGTTGAACTATCACCTGATTTTGTAGACCAATTCTTTTCGAGCCTGTCTGATACGATGTTCTCACCCATAGAGAAACAATAACTTTTTGAGAAGCTTTCCGACACACAGCTTTCCCATGAACTCTGAATTCGGCCTTCAGTTTTGATCAACAAAGACTGCAATAAGCTTTGGAACTCTATGTTTCCCCGTTCAAGCATTAAAAATTTTTCTTTTTGAATTGGACATTTTTAAAAATTCACCTTTTTTTGGCACGAATAATTCTTTGCTTAACGTAAAAACTATTCTTAGAGAACAGAAGCTTCACACTTCTATTTCTAAGCACATCTAGAGACATAACAACATAACACCAGCCTCTAGCACACATGTTATTACAATGCATTTTTATGTGATGATTTATCTCGCATTTCTTCTGTCAGAGATACTTCATGTGTAATTCCTTTTGCATAATCGTTCATTGATTTTATATGCAATAATTTTTTGAATGATTACTATGCTTTAAAAAACGTACAGTACCTAAAATTCCATGTATTATAAGTACGCCTATTTCGAATGCATTTATGTATTTTGGGGTGGGCAATGTTACACATACATCTAATTGCTTAGTTTTAGTAATTTTGATGGACATGAAAACGTGGAGTGGGTGTTGCGTGCTTATCTAGGTTCCTGATCGATACTGTGACCTTATGCCCCTATTCGGCTATAAATCCATTTATTCCCTATATTGGCATAACCGTTCAAGTGCGATTTTCTGAAAAGTCATCTCTGGCCTCACACGAACAGAGCCACATTCCAGCATGACTCTCTGCTACTTCCTTTGCGACCAATTAGTGCAATGACAGAGCAGCAGTCACTATCTGATATTCCTAGATAACACTCCGAGTTCTTCAACAAGATAAAAACTTAGCAAACCTGGAAATCCCAGCTTGCTATGTTTTGATTAGTAATGGAACTCTAATGAGCAACTGATAACTGTCACTTCCTAGTGACATCTTTAATTGACGTCTTATGTCCAGCAAACTTGCGTCAAACCCGGCACCTGTCAGGTATAAATATTACCAACGTTGCCTTAAGCAATGCGAAGCTGTGAGCTGTTAGCTGTGAGCTACTGTTGCTGATGCCAGCTGCCTGCATGACCCCGTGTTGGTAAAAACTAGCACTCTGTCGCTGCAGCCTGCTATCCTGTGGTGGTGAAGCTGCTGATTACCATTATCGCCGCTACAGCGCGACCTATGGTGCAGTACGCTTGAGGAGCCGTGCAGCCGTCCTCTGCGAAGACATCCAGCCCAGCTGCCCGCGGACGCTGTCACCCCTCCTTCCTCGACGCGCTGAAGAGAGAAGCCGCTGCCTTTCTCGTGCAGAGAAATCCAGTCCCGGCGCTTCCGGTTTACCCTCGCGGGTGACTGGGATATCGAGAGAGACCCCTGAAGGAGATACCAATCCTCCATCATTCTATTCAGAGGTATGGTGTTGACTAAACCCTTAGACGAGAATTCTTGAAACAAACCTTGGCAAAACCAACTTAACTTAAGCTACTTACTTACTCCCCTTCTCACGTGTTAGGCTTAGGTCAGGCACACTGGGGTAGGCTTAGTTAGAAGCACCAGTTGAGTATGTTAGCCTAATGTATATATGACTGTATATATGTTTTATTACTTTTAAACCATTGTATGGCTAAGAAACCATATCAATGCTTTTACAGTTCTATTTCGCAATACTTATCTTACTGTACGTACTTTTTATAATAACAGTTATTGCAATTGTGGCAATACATTTCTCTTGTGTGAGAAGAAAGACTGTTCAATAAATGTTAACCCTTTATTGATAAACGCCCGTCTCTCTATTCTCTACATACTGTGAAAGTAAACTGCACTAGACTGACTGAGTGAAATCTGTGTCTATTGTTTCACACGACCCTAGAGATCGACTCTTGATCTGAGGAGCAAAGTTGTCATGTTGCACGGTTGTTGGAAAACTGAATCCCTTCTTGTCTGTGCCAAGGAAGCTGATCACTTCCTATGCAGAGAAGAAAGTTTCCAGTGACCTCTGAGCTAGTTGGTAACACAACCCAATTAAGTTTAGCATAGTCAGTGGAGGCCTGGAATATCCGCAGTTCCACGTCGATACTACTGTTTATGTTATTCCAATGCGCAGGGCCTAGTGGGAAACTAGGAACTACACTACAGTAGCAGCAATGTCCCTCAATCAACACAGGTTGTTGTAACTCATCTGACGAGTGTTGAACAACCACAGCCGCAACAACAACCACATGTGCAAGTACAAGCCCAAGTACAAGTGGAAGGAGAGGCCGCGCAAGGAGATGCGCAAGCAGAGGTGCATGGAGGGTCACAAGTGCCCACAATAGTTGTTCCTCCCTAAGTAGGGGCACATCAGGAAATCGACAATCAAGCCGAGGTATCATTTGAGGAAGCCACTCCTCCTGATGATCATTCATTGTCTTCCACATCCCTGGCAAGGAAGAGATCAAGGGTGGTGTCTACATCTTCTTCAAGCACACCTCCTTCTGATGATATGGATCAAAATTGGGAACCAGCACCACTGCCGTCTGAGAGTGAGGCACACCATGATCTGACAAAGGTAGTTAAGCGTAAAAGGAAGCTCGTCCAAAGTCTCATAGTTATGGAGTGTGATGAGGCTCAAGAAGAAGTGGCGGATACTCCTGCTGATGAAGACTCTCACGACGACGACCCAGTCATCATAAAGGTCACTGCAGCCCAAGCGGGCATGCAGCAAACAGACATTTTGACCCTAGCCTGAGAAGCTGCTGAGCGTGATGATGTTGTCGACGAGGAGGCAATGGAAATACCACAATCATTGGAGTTAACTAGTACACCAACACCTACCGCTTCCATATTTCTTCCTCACCAGAAGGGACCTCCATCCACCTCGACCTCAATTAGTGGTGGTGAACGTGCACAACGTAGTAAAGTTCGGCAATCCACATCCTCCACTGCATTTGGCATTAGAAGCATAACCACCACGAGTATCGCCGCCACTTCATTTCAAGTCCGCAGTTTGGCACTTCTTTAGTGTTTGCCCAAAAAAGGAAAACTTCGCCATTTGTAGCATTTGTAAGCTTGCAGTTAGTCGTGGTAAGTTTGGTACCAACTATGGTATCGGAGGCCAGAGAGGTCATCTTAAGAGACAGCATGCTGTCCAATGGTTTGCGCACCTAAAGGAGATCAAGGAATCCCGAATTGCAAGTCAAGAAAACGTTGATGTTTCATCTGATGATGACAAGGAGGAAGAAGACGTGTCAAACACTTCACTTACACCCAGTACCCCTGTCAGCAGCACACCCCATGTGAGCCACACTAAGAGTGTGGGAGAGAGTGAGACACCAATGCGAAAAAGTTCATCAGCGAGCGTAACTGGGTCGAAGAAGTCATCATCATCATCCCGTAAATGCATGGTCCAGGGCAATATTAGAACCATGTTGTTTTCAGACGCGCCATATGATCGCAACCACCCACTGACGCGTCTGTATAACACTAAGCTGGCTAAAATGCTAGCTCTGGACCTTCTCCCTTTTTCTTTTGTAGAAGGGGTTGGTTTTCTAGAATTAGTGGCACCGCTCTGCCCTAAATGGAAGGTTCCGAGCCGGTTCTATTTTGCCAGAGTTGCGGTTCTAGCACTACATGAAGATGTTCTGGAGGTGATTGGGGAAGCTTTGCAGAAGAGTGCTGTTCACACTATACATCTGACAACAGACATGTGGACCAGTGGCGCAGGTGCTGATTACATGTGCATCACGATTCAGAAAATGGGGTGGTGATGGACAGAGTATCTGAATTAAGCAGAACACTCCTACCCAGTCAAGAGATCAGGGCTTGATCCATCACCGTTTTTAGCTCACTGCACCATCCCAACTCAGAACCTGGCTACATGCAAATTAGTCTGTCCCTGGCCCAGTGCTTCATGGGAACAGGGCAGACCAAACTACCCAGCCAATTCCTTTACTGGAAAGGAAAACAAGCTTCCGAGACCGGTTTCTGGCATTACAGCCGTCTTCGGCCCGGCTTGCTTGAATCCTGATGGTGCAGTGAGCAAGGGACTCATGTCTGAGCATACCCTTCCACGCTTATGGTGGACAAAATGATTCAGAAAAGGGGGTGGTGATGGAAGGAGTATCTGAATTAAGCAGAACACTCCTACCCAGTCAAGAAATCAGGGCTTGATTCATCACCGTTTTTTAGCTCACTGCACCATCCCAGCTCAGAACCTGGCTACATGCAAATTAGTCTGTCCCTGGCCCAGTGCATCATGGGAACAGGGCAGACCAAACTGCCAAGCCAATTCTTTTACTGGAAAGGAAAACAAGCTTCCGGGGACCGGTTTCTGGCATTACAGCCGTCTTCGGCCCGGCTTGCTTGAATCCTGATGGTGCAGTGAGCAAGAGACTCATGTCTGAGCATACCCTTCCACGCTTATGGTGGACAAAACAATTCAGAAAAGGGGGTGGTGATGGACAGAGTATCTGAATTAAGCAGATCACTCCTACCCAGTCAAGAGATCAGGGCTTGATCCATCACCGTTTTTTAGCTCACTGCACCATCCCAGCTCAGAACCTGGCTACATGCAAATTAGTCTGTCCCTGGCCCAGTGCATCCTGGGAACAGGGCAGACCAAACTAACAAGCCAATTCTTTTACTGGAAAGGAAAACAAGCTTCCGGGGACCGGTTTCTGGCATTACAGCCGTCTTCGGCCCGGCTTGCTTGAATCCTGATGGTGCAGTGAGCAAGGGACTCATGTCTGAGCATACCCTTCCACACTTATGGTGGACAAAACGATTCAGAAAAGGGGGTGGTGATGGACAGAGTATCTGAAGTAAGCGGAACACTCCTACCCAGTCAAGAGATCAGGGCTTGATCCATCACCGTTTTTTAGCTCACTGCACCATCCCAGCTCAGAACCAGGCTACATGCAAATTAGTCTGTCCCTGGCCCAGTGCATCATGGGAACAGGGCAGACCAAACTACCAAGCCAATTCTTTTACTGGAAAGGAAACAAGCTTCCGGGGACCGGTTTCTGGCATTACAGCCATCTTCGGCCCGGCTTGCTTGAATCCTGATGGTGCAGTGAGCAAGGGATTCATATCTGAGCATACCCTTCCAAGCTTATTGTGGACAAAACGATTCAGAAAAGGGGGTGGTGATGGACAGAGTATCTGAATTAAGCAGAACACTCCTACCCAGTCAAGAGATCAGGGCTTGATCCATCACCGTTTTTTAGCTCACTGCACCATCCCAGCTCAGAACCTGGCTACATGCAAATTAGTCTGTCCCTGGCCCAGTGCATCATGGGAACAGGGCAGACCAAACTACCAAGCCAATTCTTTTACTGGAAAGGAAAACAAGCTTCCGGGGACCGGTTTTTGGCATTACAGCCGTCTTCGGCCCGGCTTGCTTGAATCCTGATGGTGCAGTGAGCAAGGGACTCATGTCTGAGCATACCCTTCCACCCTTTTGGTGGACAAAACGATTCAGAAAAGGGGGTGGTGATGGACAGAGTATCTGAATTAAGCAGAACACTCCTACCCAGTCAAGAGATCAGGGCTTGATCTATCCCTGTTTTTTAGCTCACTGCACCATCCCAGCTCAGAACCTGGCTACATGCAAATTAGTCTGTCCCTGGCCCAGTGCATCATGGGAACAGGGCAGACCAAACTACCAAGCCAATTCTTTTACTGGAAAGGAAAACAAGCTTCCGGGGACCGGTTTCTGGCATTACAGCCGTCTTCGGCCCGGCTTGCTTGAATCCTGATGGTGCAGTGAGCAAGGGACTCATGTCTGAGCATACCCTTCCACGCTTATGGTGGACAAAATGATTCAGAAAAGGGGGTGGTGATGGACAGAGTATCTGAATTAAGCGGAACACTCCTACCCAGTCAAGAGATCAGGGCTTGATCCATCACCGTTTTTTAGCTCACTGCACCATTCCAGCTCAGAACCAGGCTACATGCAAATTAGTCTGTCCCTTGCCCAGTGCATCATGGGAACAGGGCAGACCAAACTACCAAGCCAATTCTTTTACTGGAAAGGAAAACAAGCTTCCGGGGACCGGTTTCTGGCATTACAGCCGTCTTTGGCCCGGCTTGCTTGAATCCTGATGGTGCAGTGAGCAAGGGACTCATGTCTGAGCATACCCTTCCACGCTTATGGTGGACAAAATGATTCAGAAAAGGGGGTGGTGATGGACAGATTATATGAATTAAGCAGAACACTCCTACCCAGTCAAGAGATCAGGGCTTGATCCATCACCGTTTTTTAGCTCACTACACCATCCCAGCTCAGAACCTGGCTACATGCAAATTAGTCTGTCCCTGGCCCAGTGCATCATGGGAACTGGGCAGACCAAACTACCAAGCCAATTCTTTTACTGGAAAGGAAAACAAGCTTCCGGGGACCGGTTTCTGGCATTACAGCCATCTTCGGCCCGGCTTGCTTGAATCCTGATGGTGCAGTGAGCAAGAACTCATGTCTGAGCATACCCTTCCACGCTTATGGTAGACAAAACGCTTCAGAAAAGGGGGTGGTGATGGAGAGAGTATCTGAATTAAGCAGAACACTCCTACCTAGTCAAGAGATCAGGGCTTGATCCATCACCGTTTTTTAGCTCACTGCACCATCCCAGCTCAGAACCTGGCTACATGCAAATTAGTCTGTCCCTGGCCCAGTGCATCATGGGAACAGGGCAGACCAAACTACCAAGCCAATTCTTTTACTGGAAAGGAAAACAAGCTTCCGGGGACCGGTTTTTGGCATTACAGCCGTCTTCGGCCTGGCTTGCTTGAATCCTGATGGTGCAGTGAGCAAGGGACTCATGTCTGAGCATACCCTTCCACCCTTTTGGTGGACAAAACGATTCAGAAAAGGGGGTGGTGATGGACAGAGTATCTGAATTAAGCAGAACACTCCTACCCAGTCAAGAGATCAGGGCTTGATCTATCCCTGTTTTTTAGCTCACTGCACCATCCCAGCTCAGAACCTGGCTACATGCAAATTAGTCTGTCCCTGGCCCAGTGCATCATGGGAACAGGGCAGACCAAACTACCAAGCCAATTCTTTTACTGGAAAGGAAAACAAGCTTCCGGGGACCGGTTTCTGGCATTACAGCCGTCTTCGGCCCGGCTTGCTTGAATCCTGATGGTGCAGTGAGCAAGGGACTCATGTCTGAGCATACCCTTCCACGCTTATGGTGGACAAAATGATTCAGAAAAGGGGGTGGTGATGGACAGAGTATCTGAATTAAGCGGAACACTCCTACCCAGTCAAGAGATCAGGGCTTGATCCATCACCGTTTTTTAGCTCACTGCACCATTCCAGCTCAGAACCAGGCTACATGCAAATTAGTCTGTCCCTTGCCCAGTGCATCATGGGAACAGGGCAGACCAAACTACCAAGCCAATTCTTTTACTGGAAAGGAAAACAAGCTTCCGGGGACCGGTTTCTGGCATTACAGCCGTCTTTGGCCCGGCTTGCTTGAATCCTGATGGTGCAGTGAGCAAGGGACTCATGTCTGAGCATACCCTTCCACGCTTATGGTGGACAAAATGATTCAGAAAAGGGGGTGGTGATGGACAGATTATATGAATTAAGCAGAACACTCCTACCCAGTCAAGAGATCAGGGCTTGATCCATCACCGTTTTTTAGCTCACTACACCATCCCAGCTCAGAACCTGGCTACATGCAAATTAGTCTGTCCCTGGCCCAGTGCATCATGGGAACTGGGCAGACCAAACTACCAAGCCAATTCTTTTACTGGAAAGGAAAACAAGCTTCCGGGGACCGGTTTCTGGCATTACAGCCATCTTCGGCCCGGCTTGCTTGAATCCTGATGGTGCAGTGAGCAAGAACTCATGTCTGAGCATACCCTTCCACGCTTATGGTAGACAAAACGCTTCAGAAAAGGGGGTGGTGATGGAGAGAGTATCTGAATTAAGCAGAACACTCCTACCCAGTCAAGAGATCAGGGCTTGATCCATCACCGTTTTTTAGCTCACTGCACCATCCCAGCTCAGAACCTTGCTACATGCAAATTAGTCTGTCCCTGGCGCAGTGCATCATGGGAACTGGGCAGACCAAACTACCAAGCCAATTCTTTTACTGGAAAGGAAAACAAGCTTCCGGGGACCGGTTTCTGGCATTACAGCCATCTTCGGCCCGGCTTGCTTGAATCCTGATGGTGCAGTGAGCAAGGGACTCATGTCTGAGCATACCCTTCCACCCTTTTGGTGGACAAAACGATTCAGAAAAGGGGGTGGTGATGGACAGAGTATCTGAATTAAGCAGAACACTCCGACCCAGTCAAGAGATCAGGGCTTGATCTATCCCCGTTTTTTAGCTCACTGCACCATCCCAGCTCAGAACCTGGCTACATGCAAATTAGTCTGTCCCTGGCCTAGTGCATCATGGGAACAGGGCAGACCAAACTACCAAGCCAATTCTTTTACTGGAAAGGAAAACAAGCTTCCGGGGACCGGTTTCTGGCATTACAGCCGTCTTCGGCCCGGCTTGCTTGAATCCTGATGGTGCAGTGAGCAAGGGACTCATGTCTGAGCATACGCTTCCACGCTTATGGTGGACAAAATGATTCACAAAAGGGGGTGGTGATGGACAGAGTATCTGAATTAAGCGGAACACTCCTACCCAGTCAAGAGATCAGATCTTGATCCATCACCGTTTTTTAGCTCACTGCACCATCCCAGCTCAGAACCAGGCTACATGCAAATTAGTCTGTCCCTGGCCCAGTGCATCATGGGAACAGGGCAGACCAAACTACCAAGCCAATTCTTTTACTGGAAAGGAAAACAAGCTTCCGGGGACCGGTTACTGGCATTACAGCCGTCTTCGGCCCGGCTTGCTTGAATCTTGATGGTGCAGTGAGCAAGGGACTCATGTCTGAGCATACCCTTCCACGCTTATGGTGGACAAAACGATTCAGAAAAGGGGGTGGTGATGGACAGATTATATGAATTAAGCAGAACACTCCTACCCAGTCAAGAGATCAGGGCTTGATCCATCACCGTTTTTTAGCTCACTGCACCATCCCAGCTCAGAACCTGGCTACATGCAAATTAGTCTGTCCCTGGCCCAGTGCATCATGGGAACTGGGCAGGCCAAACTACCAAGCCAATTCTTTTACTGGAAAGGAAAACAAGCTTCCGGGGACCGGTTTCTGGCATTACAGCCATCTTCGGCCCGGCTTGCTTGAATCCTGATGGTGCAGTGAGCAAGGGACTCATGTCTGAGCATACCCTTCCACGCTTATGGTAGACAAAACGCTTCAGAAAAGGGGGTGGTGATGGAGAGAGTATCTGAATCAAGCAGAACACTCCTACCCAGTCAAGAGATCAGGGCTTGATCCATCACCGTTTTTTAGCTCACTGCACCATCCCAGCTCAGAACCTGGCTACATGCAAATTAGTCTGTCCCTGGCCCAGCGCATCATGGGAACAGGGCAGACTAAACTACCAAGCCAATTCTTTTACTGGAAAGGAAAACAAGCTTCCGGGGACCGGTTTCTGGCATTACAGCCGTCTTCGGCCCGGCTTGCTTGAATCCTGATGGTGCAGTGAGCAAGGGACTCATGTCTGAGCATACCCTTCCACGCTTATGGTGGACAAAACGATTCAGAAAAGGGTGTGGTGATGTACAGAGTATCTGAATTAAGCAGAACACTCCTACCCAGTCAAGAGATCAGGGCTTGATCCATCACCGTTTTTTAGCTCACTGCACCATCCCAGCTCAGAACCTGGCTACATGCAAATTAGTCTGTCCTGGCCCAGTGCATCATGGGAACAGGGCAGACCAAACTACCAAGCCAATTCTTTTACTGGAAAGGAAAACAAGCTTCCAGGGACCGGTTTCTGGCATTACAGCCGTCTTCGGCCCGGCTTGCTTGAATCCGGATGGTGCAGTGAGCAAGGGACTCATGTCTGAGCATACCCTTCCACGCTTATGGTGGACAAAACGATTCAGAAAAGGGGGTGGTGATGGACAGAGTATCTGAATTAAGCGGAACACTCCTACCCAGTCAAGAGATCAGGGCTTTATCCATCACCGTTTTTTAGCTCACTGCACCATCCCAGCTCAGAACCAGGCTACATGCAAATTAGTCTGTACCTGGCCCAGTGCATCATGGGAACAGGGCAGACCAAACTACCAAGCCAATTCTTTTACTGGAAAGGAAAACAAGCTTCCAGGGACCGGTTTTTGGCATTACAGCCGTCTTCGGCCCGGCTTGCTTGAATCCTGATGGTGCAGTGAGCAAGGGACTCATGTCTGAGCATACCCTTCCACCCTTTTGGTGGACAGAACGATTCAGAAAAGGGGGTGGTGATGGACAGAGTATCTGAATTAAGCAGAACACTCCTACCCAGTCAAGAGATCAGGGCTTGATCTATCACCGTTTTTTAGCTCACTGCACCATCCCAGCTCAGAACCTGGCTACATGCAAATTAGTCTGTCCCTGGCCCAGTGCATCATGGGAACAGGGCAGACCAAACTACCAAGCCAATTCTTTTACTGGAAAGGAAAACAAGCTTCCGGGGACCGGTTTCTGGCATTACAGCCGTCTTCGGCCCGGCTTGCTTGAATCCTGATGGTGCAGTGAGCAAGGGACTCATGTCTGAGCATACCCTTCCACGCTTATGGTAGACAAAACGCTTCAGAAAAGGGGGTGGTGATGGAGAGAGTATCTGAATCAAGCAGAACACTCCTACCCAGTCAAGAGATCAGGGCTTGATCCATCACCGTTTTTTAGCTCACTGCACCATCCCAGCTCAGAACCTGGCTACATGCAAATTAGTCTGTCCCTGGCCCAGTGCATCATGGGAACAGGGCAGACTAAACTACCAAGCCAATTCTTTTACTGGAAAGTAAAACAAGCTTCCGGGGACCGGTTTCTGGCATTACAGCCGTCTTCGGCCCGGCTTGCTTGAATCCTGATGGTGCAGTGAGCAAGGGACTCATGTCTGAGCATACCCTTCCACGCTTATGGTGGACAAAACGATTCAGAAAAGGGTGTGGTGATGTACAGAGTATCTGAATTAAGCAGAACACTCCTACCCAGTCAAGAGATCAGGGCTTGATCCATCACCGTTTTTTAGCTCACTGCACCATCCCAGCTCAGAACCTGGCTACATGCAAATTAGTCTGTCCTGGCCCAGTGCATCATGGGAACAGGGCAGACCAAACTACCAAGCCAATTCTTTTACTGGAAAGGAAAACAAGCTTCCAGGGACCGGTTTCTGGCATTACAGCCGTCTTCGGCCCGGCTTGCTTGAATCCGGATGGCGCAGTGAGCAAGGGACTCATGTCTGAGCATACCCTTCCACGCTTATGGTGGACAAAACGATTCAGAAAAGGGGGTGGTGATGGACAGAGTATCTGAATTAAGCGGAACACTCCTACCCAGTCAAGAGATCAGGGCTTTATCCATCACCGTTTTTTAGCTCACTGCACCATCCCAGCTCAGAACCAGGCTACATGCAAATTAGTCTGTACCTGGCCCAGTGCATCATGGGAACAGGGCAGACCAAACTACCAAGCCAATTCTTTTACTGGAAAGGAAAACAAGCTTCCAGGGACCGGTTTTTGGCATTACAGCCGTCTTCGGCCCGGCTTGCTTGAATCCTGATGGTGCAGTGAGCAAGGGACTCATGTCTGAGCATACCCTTCCACCCTTTTGGTGGACAAAACGATTCAGAAAAGGGGGTGGTGATGGACAGAGTATCTGAATTAAGCAGAACACTCCTACCCAGTCAAGAGATCAGGGCTTGATCTATCACCGTTTTTTAGCTCACTGCACCATCCCAGCTCAGAACCTGGCTACATGCAAATTAGTCTGTCCCTGGCCCAGTGCATCATGGGAACAGGGCAGACCAAACTACCAAGCCAATTCTTTTACTGGAAAGGAAAACAAGCTTCCGGGGACCGGTTTCTGGCATTACAGCCGTCTTCGGCCCGGCTTGCTTGAATCCTGATGGTGCAGTGAGCAAGGGACTCATGTCTGAGCATACCCTTCCACGCTTATGGTGGACAAAATGATTCAGAAAAGGGGGTGGTGATGGACAGAGTATCTGAATTAGGCAGAACACTCCTACCCAGTCAAGAGATCAGAGATTGATCCATCACCGTTTTTTAGCTCACTGCACCATCCCAGCTCAGAACCTGGCTACATGCAAATTAGTCTGTCCCTGGCCCAGTGCATCATGGGAACAGGGTAGACCAAACTACAAAGCCAATTCTTTTACTGGAAAGGAAAACAAGCTTCCGGGGACCGGTTTCTGGCATTACAGCCTTCTTCGGCCCGGCTTGCTTGAATCCTGATGGTGCAGTGAGCAAGAGACTCATGTCTGAGCATACCGTTCCACGCTTATGGTGGACAAAACAATTCAGAAAAGGGGGTGGTGATGGACAGAGTATCTGAATTAAGCAGAACACTCCTACCCAGTCAAGAGATCAGGGCTTGATCCATCACCGTTTTTTAGCTCACTGCACCATCCCAGCTCAGAACCTGGCTACATGCAAATTAGTCTGTCCCTGGCCCAGAGCATCCTGGGAACAGGGCAGACCAAACTACCAAGCCAATTCTTTTACTGGAAAGGAAAACAAGCTTCCGGGGACCGGTTTCTGGCATTACAGCCGTCTTCGGCCCGGCTTGCTTGAATCCTGATGGTGCAGTGAGCAAGGGACTCATGTCTGAGCATACCCTTCCACACTTATGGTGGACAAAACGATTCAGAAAAGGGGGTGGTGATGGACAGAGTATCTGAATTAAGCGGAACACTCCTACCCAGTCAAGAGATCAGGGCTTGATCCATCACCGTTTTTTAGCTCACTGCACCATCCCAGCTCAGAACCAGGCTACATGCAAATTAGTCTGTCCCTGGCCCAGTGCATCATGGGAACAGGGCAGACCAAACTACCAAGCCAATTCTTTTACTGGAAAGGAAACAAGCTTCCGGGGACCGGTTTCTGGCATTACAGCCATCTTCGGCCCGGCTTGCTTGAATCCTGATGGTGCAGTGAGCAAGGGATTCATATCTGAGCATACCCTTCCAAGCTTATGGTGGACAAAACGATTCAGAAAAGGGGGTGGTGGTGGACAGAGTATCTGAATTAAGCAGAACACTCCTACCCAGTCAAGAGATCAGGGCTTGATCCATCACCGTTTTTTAGCTCACTGCACCATCCCAGCTCAGAACCAGGCTACATGCAAATTAGTCTGTCCCTGGCCCAGTGCATCATGGGAACAGGGCAGACCAAACTACCAAGCCAATTTTTTTTCTGGAAAGGAAAACAAGCTTCCGGGGACCTGTTTCTGGCATTACAGCCGTCTTCGGCCCGGCTTGATTGAATCCTGATGGTGCAGTGAGCAAGGGACTCATGTCTGAGCATACCCTTCCACGCTTATGGTGGACAAAACGATTCAGAAAAGGGGGTGGTGATGGACAGAGTATCTGAATTAAGCAGAACACTCCTACCCAGTCAAGAGATCAGGGCTTGATCCAGCACCGTTTTTTAGCTCACTGCACCATCCCAGCTCAGAACCTGGCTACATGCAAATTAGTCTGTCCCTGGCCCAGTGCATCATGGGAACAGGGCAGACCAAACTACCAAGCCAATTCTTTTACTGGAAAAGAAAACAAGCTTCCGGTGACCGGTTTCTGGCATTACAGCCGTCTTCGGCCCGGCTTGCTTGAATCCTGATGGTGCAGTGAGCAAGGGACTCATGTCTGAGCATACCCTTCCACGCTTATGGTGGACAAAATGATTCAGAAAAGGGGGTGGTGATGGACAGAGTATCTGAATTAAGCGGAACACTCCTACCCAGTCAAGAGATCAGGGCTTGATCCATCACCGTTTTTTAGCTCACTGCACCATCCCAGCTCAGAACCAGGCTACATGCAAATTAGTCTGTCCCTGGCCCAGTGCATCATGGGACCAGGGCAGACCAAACTACCAAGCCAATTCTATTACTGGAAAGGAAAACAAGCTTCCGGGGACCGGTTTCTGGCATTACAGCCGTCTTCGGCCCGGCTTGCTTGAATCCTGATGGTGCAGTGAGCAAGGGACTCATGTCTGAGCATACCCTTCCACGCTTATGGTGAACAAAACGATTCAGAAAAGGGGGTGGTGATGGACAGATTATATGAATTAAGCAGAACACTCCTACCCAGTCAAGAGATCAGGGCTTGATTCATCACCGTTTTTTAGCTCACTGCACCATCCCAGCTCAGAACCTGGCTACATGCAAATTAGTCTGTCCCTGGCCCAGTGCATCATGGGAACTGGGCAGACCAAACTACCAAGCCAATTCATTTACTGGAAAGGAAAACAAGCTTCCGGGGACCGGTTTCTGGCATTACAGCCATCTTCTGCCCGGCTTGCTTGAATCCTGATGGTGCAGTGAGCAAGGGACTCATGTCTGAGCATACCCTTCCACGCTTATGGTAGACAAAACGCTTCAGAAAAGGGGGTGGTGATGGAGAGAGTATCTGAATCAAGCAGAACACTCCTACCCAGTCAAGAGATCAGGGCTTGATCCATCACCGTTTTTTAGCTCACTGCACCATCCCAGCTCAGAACCTGGCTACATGCAAATTAGTCTGTCCCTGGCCCAGTGCATCATGGGAACAGGGCAGACTAAACTACCAAGCCAATTCTTTTACTGGAAAGGAAAACAAGCTTCCGGGGACCGGTTTCTGGCATTACAGCCGTCTTCGGCCCGGCTTGCTTGAATCCTGATGGTGCAGTGAGCAAGGGACTCATGTCTGAGCATACCCTTCCTCGCTTATGGTGGACAAAACGATTCAGAAAAGGGTGTGGTGATGGACAGAGTATCTGAATTAAGCAGAACACTCCTACCCAGTCAAGAGATCAGAGCTTGATCCATCACCGTTTTTTAGCTCACTGCACCATCCCAGCTCAGAACCTGGCTACATGCAAATTAGTCTGTCCATGGCCCAGTGCATCATGGGAACAGGGCAGACCAAACTACCAAGCCAATTCTTTTACTGGAAAAGAAAACAAGCTTCCGGGGACCGGTTTCTGGCATTACAGCCGTCTTCGGCCCGGCTTGCTTGAATCCTGATGGTGTAGTGAGCAAGGGACTCATGTCTGAGCATACCCTTCCACGCATATGGTGGACAAAACAATTCAGAAAAGGGGGTGGTGATGGACAGAGTATCTGAATCAAGCAGAACACTCCTACCCAGTCAAGAGATCAGGGCTTGATCCATCACCGTTTTTTAGCTCACTGCACCATCCCAGCTCAGAACCTGGCTACATGCAAATTAGTCTGTCCCTGCCCCAGTGCATCATGGGAACAGGGCAGGCCAAACTACCAAGCCAATTATTTTACTGGAAAGGAAAACAAGCTTCCAGGGACCGGTTTCTGGCATTACAGCCGTCTTCGGCCCGGCTTGCTTGAATCCGGATGGTGCAGTGAGCAAGGGACTCATGTCTGAGCATACCCTTCCACGCTTATGGTGGACAAAACGATTCAGAAAAGGGGGTGGTGATGGACAGAGTATCTGAATTAAGCGGAACACTCCTACCCAGTCAAGAGATCAGGGCTTTATCCATCACCGTTTTTTAGCTCACTGCACCATCCCAGCTCAGAACCAGGCTACATGCAAATTAGTCTGTCCCTTGCCCAGTGCATCATGGGAACAGGGCAGACCAAACTACCAAGCCAATTCTTTTACTGGAAAGGAAAACAAGCTTCCAGGGACCGGTTTTTGGCATTACAGCCGTCTTCGGCCCAGCTTGCTTGAATCCTGATGGTGCAGTGAGCAAGGGACTCATGTCTGAGCATACCCTTCCACCCTTTTGGTGGACAAAACGATTCAGAAAAGGGGGTGGTGATGGACAGAGTATCTGAATTAAGCAGAACACTCCTACCCAGTCAAGAGATCAAGGCTTGATCTATCACCGTTTTTTAGCTCACTGCACCATCCCAGCTCAGAACCTGGCTACATGCAAATTAGTCTGTCCCTGGCCCAGTGCATCATGGGAACAGGGCAGACCAAACTACCAAGCCAATTCTTTTACTGGAAAGGAAAACAAGCTTCCGGGGACCGGTTTCTGGCATTACAGCCGTCTTCGGCCCGCTTTCTTGAATCCTGATGGTGCAGTGAGCAAGGGACTCATGTCTGAGCATACCCTTCCACGCTTATGGTGGACAAAATGATTCAGAAAAGGGGGTGGTGATGGACAGAGTATCTGAATTAAGCAGAACACTCCTACCCAGTCAAGAGATCAGAGCTTGATCCATCACCGTTTTTCAGCTCACTGCACCATCCCAGCTCAGAACCTGGCTACATGCAAATTAGTCTGTCCCTGGCCCAGTGCATCATGGGAACAGGGTAGACCAAACTACCAAGCCAATTCTTTTACTGGAAAAGAAAACAAGCTTCCGGGGACCGGTTTCTGGCATTACAGCCTTCTTCGGCCCGGCTTGCTTGAATCCTGATGGTGCAGTGAGCAAGAGACTCATGTCTGAGCATACCCTTCCACGCTTATGGTGGACAAAACAATTCAGAAAAGGGGGTGGTGATGGACAGAGTATCTGAATTAAGCAGAACACTCCTACCCAGTCAAGAGATCAGGGCTTGATCCATCACCGTTTTTTAGCTCACTGCACCATCCCAGCTCAGAACCTGGCTACATGCAAATTAGTCTGTCCCTGGCCCAGTGCATCCTGGGAACAGGGCAGACCAAACTACCAAGCCAATTCTTTTACTGGAAAGGAAAACAAGCTTCCGGGGACCGGTTTCTGGCATTACAGCCGTCTTCGGCCCGGCTTGCTTGAATCCTGATGGTGCAGTGAGCAAGGGACTCATGTCTGAGCATACCCTTCCACACTTATGGTGGACAAAACGATTCAGAAAAGGGGGTGGTGATGGACAGAGTATCTGAATTAAGCGGAACACTCCTACCCAGTCAAGAGATCAGGGCTTGATCCATCACCGTTTTTTAGCTCACTGCACCATCCCAGCTCAGAACCAGGCTACATGCAAATTAGTCTGTCCCTGGCCCAGTGCATCATGGGAACAGGGCAGACCAAACTACCAAGCCAATTCTTTTACTGGAAAGGAAAACAAGCTTCCGGGGACCGGTTTCTGGCATTACAGCCATCTTCGGCCCGGCTTGCTTGAATCCTGATGGTGCAGTGAGCAAGGGATTCATATCTGAGCATACCCTTCCAAGCTTATGGTGGACAAAACGATTCAGAAAAGGGGGTGGTGATGGACAGAGTATCTGAATTAAGCAGAACACTCCTACCCAGTCAAGAGATCAGGGCTTGATCCATCACCGTTTTTTAGCTCACTGCACCATCCCAGCTCAGAACCTGGCTACATGCAAATTAGTCTGTCCCTGGCCCAGTGCATCATGGGATCTGGGCAGACCAAACTACCAAGCCAATTCTTTTACTGGAAAGGAAAACAAGCTTCCGGGGACCGGTTTCTGGCATTACAGCCGTCTTCGGCCCGGCTTGCTTGAATCCTGATGGTGCAGTGAGCAAGGGACTCATGTCTAAGCATACCCTTCCACGCTTATCGTGGACAAAACGATTCAGAAAAGGGGGTGGTGATGGACAGAGTATCTGACTTAAGCAGAACACTCCTACCCAGTCAAGAGATCAGGGCTTGATCCATCACCGTTTTTTAGCTCACTGCACCATCCCAGCTCAGAACCTGGCTACATGCAAATTAGTCTGTCCCTGGCCCAGTGCATCATGGGAACAGGGCAGACCAAACTACCAAGCCAATTCTTTTACTGGAAAGGAAAACAAGCTTTCGGGGACCGGTTTTTGGCATTACAGCCGTCTTCGGCCCGGCTTGCTTGAATCCTGATGGTGCAGTGAGCAAGGGACTCATGTCTGAGCATATCCTTCCACCCTTTTGGTGGACAAAACGATTCAGAAAAGGGGGTGGTGATGGACAGGGTACCTGAATTAGGCAGAACACTCCTACCCAGTCAAGAGATCAGGGCTTTATCTATCACCGTTTTTTAGCTCACTGCACCATCCCAGCTCAGAACCTGGCTACATGCAAATTAGTCTGTCCCTGGCCCAGTGCATCATGGGAACAGGGCAGACCAAACTACCAAGCCAATTCTTTTACTGGAAAGGAAAACAAGCTTCCGGGGACCGGTTTCTGGCATTACAGCCGTCTTCGGCCCGGCTTGCTTGAATCCTGATGGTGCAGTGAGCAAGGGACTCATGTCTGAGCATACCCTTCCACGCTTATGGTGGACAAAACGATTCAGAAAAGGGGGTGGTGATGGACAGAGTATCTGAATTAAGCGGAACACTCCTACCCAGTCAAGAGATCAGGGCTTTATCCATCACCGTTTTTTAGCTCACTGCACCATCCCAGCTCAGAACCAGGCTACATGCAAATTAGTCTGTACCTGGCCCAGTGCATCATGGGAACAGGGCAGACCAAACTACCAAGCCAATTCTTTTACTGGAAAGGAAAACAAGCTTCCAGGGACCGGTTTTTGGCATTACAGCCGTCTTCGGCCCGGCTTGCTTGAATCCTGATGGTGCAGTGAGCAAGGGACTCATGTCTGAGCATACCCTTCCACCCTTTTGGTGGACAAAACGATTCAGAAAAGGGGGTGGTGATGGACAGAGTATCTGAATTAAGCAGAACACTCCTACCCAGTCAAGAGATCAGGGCTTGATCTATCACCGTTTTTTAGCTCACTGCACCATCCCAGCTCAGAACCTGGCTACATGCAAATTAGTCTGTCCCTGGCCCAGTGCATCATGGGAACAGGGCAGACCAAACTACCAAGCCAATTCTTTTACTGGAAAGGAAAACAAGCTTCCGGGGACCGGTTTCTGGCATTACAGCCGTCTTCGGCCCGGCTTGCTTGAATCCTGATGGTGCAGTGAGCAAGGGACTCATGTCTGAGCATACCCTTCCACGCTTATGGTGGACAAAATGATTCAGAAAAGGGGGTGGTGATGGACAGAGTATCTGAATTAAGCAGAACACTCCTACCCAGTCAAGAGATCAGAGATTGATCCATCACCGTTTTTTAGCTCACTGCACCATCCCAGCTCAGAACCTGGCTACATGCAAATTAGTCTGTCCCTGGCCCAGTGCATCATGGGAACAGGGTAGACCAAACTACCAAGCCAATTCTTTTACTGGAAAGGAAAACAAGCTTCCGGGGACCGGTTTCTGGCATTACAGCCTTCTTCGGCCCGGCTTGCTTGAATCCTGATGGTGCAGTGAGCAAGAGACTCATGTCTGAGCATACCGTTCCACGCTTATGGTGGACAAAACAATTCAGAAAAGGGGGTGGTGATGGACAGAGTATCTGAATTAAGCAGAACACTCCTACCCAGTCAAGAGATCAGGGCTTGATCCATCACCGTTTTTTAGCTCACTGCACCATCCCAGCTCAGAACCTGGCTACATGCAAATTAGTCTGTCCCTGGCCCAGAGCATCCTGGGAACAGGGCAGACCAAACTACCAAGCCAATTCTTTTACTGGAAAGGAAAACAAGCTTCCGGGGACCGGTTTCTGGCATTACAGCCGTCTTCGGCCCGGCTTGCTTGAATCCTGATGGTGCAGTGAGCAAGGGACTCATGTCTGAGCATACCCTTCCACACTTATGGTGGACAAAACGATTCAGAAAAGGGGGTGGTGATGGACAGAGTATCTGAATTAAGCGGAACACTCCTACCCAGTCAAGAGATCAGGGCTTGATCCATCACCGTTTTTTAGCTCACTGCACCATCCCAGCTCAGAACCAGGCTACATGCAAATTAGTCTGTCCCTGGCCCAGTGCATCATGGGAACAGGGCAGACCAAACTACCAAGCCAATTCTTTTACTGGAAAGGAAACAAGCTTCCGGGGACCGGTTTCTGGCATTACAGCCATCTTTGGCCCGGCTTGCTTGAATCCTGATGGTGCAGTGAGCAAGGGATTCATATCTGAGCATACCCTTCCAAGCTTATGGTGGACAAAACGATTCAGAAAAGGGGGTGGTGGTGGACAGAGTATCTGAATTAAGCAGAACACTCCTACCCAGTCAAGAGATCAGGGCTTGATCCATCACCGTTTTTTAGCTCACTGCACCATCCCAGCTCAGAACCTAGCTACATGCAAATTAGTCTGTCCCTGGCCCAGTGCATCATGGGAACTGGGCAGACCAAACTACCAAGCCAATTCTTTTACTGGAAAGGAAAACAAGCTTCCGGGGACCGGTTTCTGGCATTACAGCCGTCTTCGGCCCGGCTTGCTTGAATCCTGATGGTGCAGTGAGCAAGGGACTCATGTCTGAGCATACCCTTCCACGCTTATGGTGGACAAAACGATTCAGAAAAGGGGGTGGTGGTGGACAGAGTATCTGAATTAAGCAGAACACTCCTACCCAGTCAAGAGATCAGGGCTTGATCCATCACCGTTTTTTAGCTCACTGCACCATCCCAGCTCAGAACCAGGCTACATGCAAATTAGTCTGTCCCTGGCCCAGTGCATCATGGGAACAGGGCAGACCAAACTACCAAGCCAATTCTTTTACTGGAAAGGAAACAAGCTTCCGGGGACCGGTTTCTGGCATTACAGCCATCTTCGGCCCGGCTTGCTTGAATCCTGATGGTGCAGTGAGCAAGGGATTCATATCTGAGCATACCCTTCCACACTTATGGTGGACAAAACGATTCAGAAAAGGGGGTGGTGATGGACAGAGTATCTGAATTAAGCGGAACACTCCTACCCAGTCAAGAGATCAGGGCTTGATCCATCACCGTTTTTTAGCTCACTGCACCATCCCAGCTCAGAACCAGGCTACATGCAAATTAGTCTGTCCCTGGCCCAGTGCATCATGGGAACAGGGCAGACCAAACTACCAAGCCAATTCTTTTTCTGGAAAGGAAAACAAGCTTCCGGGGACCTGTTTCTGGCATTACAGCCGTCTTCGGCCCGGCTTGATTGAATCCTGATGGTGCAGTGAGCAAGGGACTCATGTCTGAGCATACCCTTCCACGCTTATGGTGGACAAAACGATTCAGAAAAGGGGGGGTGATGGACAGAGTATCTGAATTAAGCAGAACACTCCTACCCAGTCAAGAGATCAGGGCTTGATCCATCACCGTTTTTTAGCTCACTGCACCATCCCAGCTCAGAACCTGGCTACATGCAAATTAGTCTGTCCCTGGCCCAGTGCATCATGGGAACAGGGCAGACCAAACTACCAAGCCAATTCTTTTACTGGAAAAGAAAACAAGCTTCCGGTGACCGGTTTCTGGCATTACAGCCGTCTTCGGCCCGGCTTGCTTGAATCCTGATGGTGCAGTGAGCAAGGGACTCATGTCTGAGCATACCCTTCCACGCTTATGGTGGACAAAATGATTCAGAAAAGGGGGTGGTGATGGACAGAGTATCTGAATTAAGCGGAACACTCCTACCCAGTCAAGAGATCAGGGCTTGATCCATCACCGTTTTTTAGCTCACTGCACCATCCCAGCTCAGAACCAGGCTACATGCAAATTAGTCTGTCCCTGGCCCAGTGCATCATGGGAACAGGGCAGACCAAACTACCAAGCCAATTCTATTACTGGAAAGGAAAACAAGCTTCCGGGGACCGGTTTCTGGCATTACAGCCGTCTTCGGCCCGGCTTGCTTGAATCCTGATGGTGCAGTGAGCAAGGGACTCATGTCTGAGCATACCCTTCCACGCTTATGGTGAACAAAACGATTCAGAAAAGGGGGTGGTGATGGACAGATTATATGAATTAAGCAGAACACTCCTACCCAGTCAAAAGATCAGGGCTTGATTCATCACCGTTTTTTAGCTCACTGCACCATCCCAGCTCAGAACCTGGCTACATGCAAATTAGTCTGTCCCTGGCCCAGTGCATCATGGGAACTGGGCAGACCAAACTACCAAGCCAATTCATTTACTGGAAAGGAAAACAAGCTTCCGGGGACCGGTTTCTGGCATTACAGCCATCTTCGGCCCGGCTTGCTTGAATCCTGATGGTGCAGTGAGCAAGGGACTCATGTCTGAGCATACCCTTCCACGCTTATGGTAGACAAAACGCTTCAGAAAAGGGGGTGGTGATGGAGAGAGTATCTGAATCAAGCAGAACACTCCTACCCAGTCAAGAGATCAGGGCTTGATCCATCACCGTTTTTTAGCTCACTGCACCATCCCAGCTCAGAACCTGGCTACATGCAAATTAGTCTGTCCCTGGCCCAGTGCATCATGGGAACAGGGCAGACTAAACTACCAAGCCAATTCTTTTACTGGAAAGGAAAACAAGCTTCCGGGGACCGGTTTCTGGCATTACAGCCGTCTTCGGCCCGGCTTGCTTGAATCCTGATGGTGCAGTGAGCAAGGGACTCATGTCTGAGCATACCCTTCCTCGCTTATGGTGGACAAAACGATTCAGAAAAGGGTGTGGTGATGGACAGAGTATCTGAATTGAGCAGAACACTCCTACCCAGTCAAGAGATCAGAGCTTGATCCATCACCGTTTTTTAGCTCACTGCACCATCCCAGCTCAGAACCTGGCTACTTGCAAATTAGTCTGTCCATGGCCCAGTGCATCATGGGAACAGGGCAGACCAAACTACCAAGCCAATTCTTTTACTGGAAAAGAAAACAAGCTTCCGGGGACCGGTTTCTGGCATTACAGCCGTCTTCGGCCCGGCTTGCTTGAATCCTGATGGTGCAGTGAGCAAGGGACTCATGTCTGAGCATACCCTTCCACGCTTATGGTGGACAAAACAATTCAGAAAAGGGGGTGGTGATGGACAGAGTATCTGAATCAAGCAGAACACTCCTACCCAGTCAAGAGATCAGGGCTTGATCCATCACCGTTTTTTAGCTCACTGCACCATCCCAGCTCAGAACCTGGCTACATGCAAATTAGTCTGTCACTGCCCCAGTGCATCATGGGAACAGGGCAGACCAAACTACCAAGCCAATTATTTTACTGGAAAGGAAAACAAGCTTCCAGGGACCGGTTTCTGGCATTACAGCCGTCTTCGGCCCGGCTTGCTTGAATCCGGATGGTGCAGTGAGCAAGGGACTCATGTCTGAGCATACCCTTCCACGCTTATGGTGGACAAAACGATTCAGAAAAGGGGGTGGTGATGGACAGAGTATCTGAATTAAGCGGAACACTCCTACCCAGTCAAGAGATCAGGGCTTTATCCATCACCGTTTTTTAGCTCACTGCACCATCCCAGCTCAGAACCAGGCTACATGCAAATTAGTCTGTCCCTTGCCCAGTGCATCATGGGAACAGGGCAGACCAAACTACCAAGCCAATTCTTTTACTGGAAAGGAAAACAAGCTTCCAGGGACCGGTTTTTGGCATTACAGCCGTCTTCGGCCCAGCTTGCTTGAATCCTGATGGTGCAGTGAGCAAGGGACTCATGTCTGAGCATACCCTTCCACCCTTTTGGTGGACAAAACGATTCAGAAAAGGGGGTGGTGATGGACAGAGTATCTGAATTAAGCAGAACACTCCTACCCAGTCAAGAGATCAAGGCTTGATCTATCACCGTTTTTTAGCTCACTGCACCATCCCAGCTCAGAACCTGGCTACATGCAAATTAGTCTGTCCCTGGCCCAGTGCATCATGGGAACAGGGCAGACCAAACTACCAAGCCAATTCTTTTACTGGAAAGGAAAACAAGCTTCCGGGGACCGGTTTCTGGCATTACAGCCGTCTTCGGCCCGCTTTCTTGAATCCTGATGGTGCAGTGAGCAAGGGACTCATGTCTGAGCATACCCTTCCACGCTTATGGTGGACAAAATGATTCAGAAAAGGGGGTGGTGATGGACAGAGTATCTGAATTAAGCAGAACACTCCTACCCAGTCAAGAGATCAGAGCTTGATCCATCACCGTTTTTTAGCTCACTGCACCATCCCAGCTCAGAACCTGGCTACATGCAAATTAGTCTGTCCCTGGCCCAGTGCATCATGGGAACAGGGTAGACCAAACTACCAAGCCAATTCTTTTACTGGAAAAGAAAACAAGCTTCCGGGGACCGGTTTCTGGCATTACAGCCTTCTTCGGCCCGGCTTGCTTGAATCCTGATGGTGCAGTGAGCAAGAGACTCATGTCTGAGCATACCCTTCCACACTTATGGTGGACAAAACGATTCAGAAAAGGGGGTGGTGATGGACAGAGTATCTGAATTAAGCGGTACACTCCTACCCAGTCAAGAGATCAGGGCTTGATCCATCATCGTTATTTAGCTCACTGCACCATCCCAGCTCAGAACCAGGCTACATGCAAATTAGTCTGTCCCTGGCCCAGTGCATCATGGGAACAGGGCAGACCAAACTACCAAGCCAATTCTTTTACTGGAAAGGAAAACAAGCTTCCGGGGACCGGTTTCTGGCATTACAGCCATCTTCGGCCCGGCTTGCTTGAATCCTGATGGTGCAGTGAGCAAGGGATTCATATCTGAGCATACCCTTCCAAGCTTATGGTGGACAAAACGATTCAGAAAAGGGGGTGGTGATGGACAGAGTATCTGAATTAAGCAGAACACTCCTACCCAGTCAAGAGATCAGGGCTTGATCCATCACCGTTTTTTAGCTCACTGCACCATCCCAGCTCAGAACCTGGCTACATGCAAATTAGTCTGTCCCTGGCCCAGTGCATCATGGGATCTGGGCAGACCAAACTACCAAGCCAATTCTTTTACTGGAAAGGAAAACAAGCTTCCGGGGACCGGTTTCTGGCATTACAGCCGTCTTCGGCCCGGCTTGCTTGAATCCTGATGGTGCAGTGAGCAAGGGACTCATGTCTAAGCATACCCTTCCACGCTTATCGTGGACAAAACGATTCAGAAAAGGGGGTGGTGATGGACAGAGTATCTGACTTAAGCAGAACACTCCTACCCAGTCAAGAGATCAGGGCTTGATCCATCACCGTTTTTTAGCTCACTGCACCATCCCAGCTCAGAACCTGGCTACATGCAAATTAGTCTGTCCCTGGCCCAGTGCATCATGGGAACAGGGCAGACCAAACTACCAAGCCAATTCTTTTACTGGAAAGGAAAACAAGCTTTCGGGGACCGGTTTTTGGCATTACAGCCGTCTTCGGCCCGGCTTGCTTGAATCCTGATGGTGCAGTGAGCAAGGGACTCATGTCTGAGCATATCCTTCCACCCTTTTGGTGGACAAAACGATTCAGAAAAGGGGGTGGTGATGGACAGGGTATCTGAATTAGGCAGAACACTCCTACCCAGTCAAGAGATCAGGGCTTGATCTATCACCGTTTTTTAGCTCACTGCACCATCCCAGCTCAGAACCTGGCTACATGCAAATTAGTCTGTCCCTGGCCCAGTGCATCATGGGAACAGGGCAGACCAAACTACCAAGCCAATTCTTTTACTGGAAAGGAAAACAAGCTTCCGGGGACCGGTTTCTGGCATTACAGCCGTCTTCGGCCCGGCTTGCTTGAATCCTGATGGTGCAGTGAGCAAGGGACTCATGTCTGAGCATACCCTTCCACGCTTATGGTGGACAAAATGATTCAGAAAAGGGGGTGGTGATGGACAGAGTATCTGAATTAAGCGGAACACTCCTACCCAGTCAAGAGATCAGGGCTTGATCCATCACCGTTTTTTAGCTCACTGCACCATCCCAGCTCAGAACCAGGCTACATGCAAATTAGTCTGTCCCTGGCCCAGTGCATCATGGGAACAGGGCAGACCAAACTACCAAGCCAATTCTATTACTGGAAAGGAAAACAAGCTTCCGGGGACCGGTTTCTGGCATTACAGCCGTCTTCGGCCCGGCTTGCTTGAATCCTGATGGTGCAGTGAGCAAGGGACTCATGTCTGAGCATACCCTTCCACGCTTATGGTGAACAAAACGATTCAGAAAAGGGGGTGGTGATGGACAGATTATATGAATTAAGCAGAACACTCCTACCCAGTCAAGAGATCAGGGCTTGATCCATCACCGTTTTTTAGCTCACTGCACCATCCCAGCTCAGAACCTGGCTACATGCAAATTAGTCTGTCCCTGGCCCAGTGCATCATGGGAACTGGGCAGACCAAACTACCAAGCCAATTCTTTTACTGGAAAGGAAAACAAGCTTTCGGGGACCGGTTTCTGGCATTACAGCCATCTTCGGCCCGGCTTGCTTGAATCCTGATGGTGCAGTGAGCAAGGGACTCATGTCTGAGCATACCCTTCCACGCTTATGGTAGACAAAACGCTTCAGAAAAGGGGGTGGTGATGGAGAGAGTATCTGAATCAAGCAGAACACTCCTACCCAGTCAAGAGATCAGGGCTTGATCCATCACCGTTTTTTAGCTCACTGCACCATCCCAGCTCAGAACCTGGCTACATGCAAATTAGTCTGTCCCTGGCCCAGTGCATTATGGGAACAGGGCAGACCAAATTACCAAGCCAATTCTTTTACTGGAAAGGAAAACAAGCTTTCGGGGACCGGTTTTTGGCATTACAGCCGTCTTCGGCCCGGCTTGCTTGAATCCTGATGGTGCAGTGAGCAAGGGACTCATGTCTGAGCATATCCTTCCACCCTTTTGGTGGACAAAACGATTCAGAAAAGGGGGTGGTGATGGACAGGGTATCTGAATTAGGCAGAACACTCCTACCCAGTCAAGAGATCAGGGCTTGATCTATCACCGTTTTTTAGCTCACTGCACCATCCCAGCTCAGAACCTGGCTACATGCAAATTAGTCTGTCCCTGGCCCAGTGCATCATGGGAACAGGGCAGACCAAACTACCAAGCCAATTCTTTTACTGGAAAGGAAAACAAGCTTCCGGGGACCGGTTTCTGGCATTACAGCCGTCTTCGGCCCGGCTTGCTTGAATCCTGATGGTGCAGTGAGCAAGGGACTCATGTCTGAGCATACCCTTCCACGCTTATGGTGGACAAAATGATTCAGAAAAGGGGGTGGTGATGGACAGAGTATCTGAATTAAGCGGAACACTCCTACCCAGTCAAGAGATCAGGGCTTGATCCATCACCGTTTTTTAGCTCACTGCACCATCCCAGCTCAGAACCAGGCTACATGCAAATTAGTCTGTCCCTGGCCCAGTGCATCATGGGAACAGGGCAGACCAAACTACCAAGCCAATTCTATTACTGGAAAGGAAAACAAGCTTCCGGGGACCGGTTTCTGGCATTACAGCCGTCTTCGGCCCGGCTTGCTTGAATCCTGATGGTGCAGTGAGCAAGGGACTCATGTCTGAGCATACCCTTCCACCCTTTTGGTGGACAAAACGATTCAGAAAAGGGGGTGGTGATGGACAGGGTACCTGAATTAGGCAGAACACTCCTACCCAGTCAAGAGATCAGGGCTTTATCTATCACCGTTTTTTAGCTCACTGCACCATCCCAGCTCAGAACCTGGCTACATGCAAATTAGTCTGTCCCTGGCCCAGTGCATCATGGGAACAGGGCAGACCAAACTACCAAGCCAATTCTTTTACTGGAAAGGAAAACAAGCTTCCGGGGACCGGTTTCTGGCATTACAGCCGTCTTCGGCCCGGCTTGCTTGAATCCTGATGGTGCAGTGAGCAAGGGACTCATGTCTGAGCATACCCTTCCACGCTTATGGTGGACAAAACGATTCAGAAAAGGGGGTGGTGATGGACAGAGTATCTGAATTAAGCGGAACACTCCTACCCAGTCAAGAGATCAGGGCTTTATCCATCACCGTTTTTTAGCTCACTGCACCATCCCAGCTCAGAACCAGGCTACATGCAAATTAGTCTGTACCTGGCCCAGTGCATCATGGGAACAGGGCAGACCAAACTACCAAGCCAATTCTTTTACTGGAAAGGAAAACAAGCTTCCAGGGACCGGTTTTTGGCATTACAGCCGTCTTCGGCCCGGCTTGCTTGAATCCTGATGGTGCAGTGAGCAAGGGACTCATGTCTGAGCATACCCTTCCACCCTTTTGGTGGACAAAACGATTCAGAAAAGGGGGTGGTGATGGACAGAGTATCTGAATTAAGCAGAACACTCCTACCCAGTCAAGAGATCAGGGCTTGATCTATCACCGTTTTTTAGCTCACTGCACCATCCCAGCTCAGAACCTGGCTACATGCAAATTAGTCTGTCCCTGGCCCAGTGCATCATGGGAACAGGGCAGACCAAACTACCAAGCCAATTCTTTTACTGGAAAGGAAAACAAGCTTCCGGGGACCGGTTTCTGGCATTACAGCCGTCTTCGGCCCGGCTTGCTTGAATCCTGATGGTGCAGTGAGCAAGGGACTCATGTCTGAGCATACCCTTCCACGCTTATGGTGGACAAAATGATTCAGAAAAGGGGGTGGTGATGGACAGAGTATCTGAATTAAGCAGAACACTCCTACCCAGTCAAGAGATCAGAGATTGATCCATCACCGTTTTTTAGCTCACTGCACCATCCCAGCTCAGAACCTGGCTACATGCAAATTAGTCTGTCCCTGGCCCAGTGCATCATGGGAACAGGGTAGACCAAACTACCAAGCCAATTCTTTTACTGGAAAGGAAAACAAGCTTCCGGGGACCGGTTTCTGGCATTACAGCCTTCTTCGGCCCGGCTTGCTTGAATCCTGATGGTGCAGTGAGCAAGAGACTCATGTCTGAGCATACCGTTCCACGCTTATGGTGGACAAAACAATTCAGAAAAGGGGGTGGTGATGGACAGAGTATCTGAATTAAGCAGAACACTCCTACCCAGTCAAGAGATCAGGGCTTGATCCATCACCGTTTTTTAGCTCACTGCACCATCCCAGCTCAGAACCTGGCTACATGCAAATTAGTCTGTCCCTGGCCCAGAGCATCCTGGGAACAGGGCAGACCAAACTACCAAGCCAATTCTTTTACTGGAAAGGAAAACAAGCTTCCGGGGACCGGTTTCTGGCATTACAGCCGTCTTCGGCCCGGCTTGCTTGAATCCTGATGGTGCAGTGAGCAAGGGACTCATGTCTGAGCATACCCTTCCACACTTATGGTGGACAAAACGATTCAGAAAAGGGGGTGGTGATGGACAGAGTATCTGAATTAAGCGGAACACTCCTACCCAGTCAAGAGATCAGGGCTTGATCCATCACCGTTTTTTAGCTCACTGCACCATCCCAGCTCAGAACCAGGCTACATGCAAATTAGTCTGTCCCTGGCCCAGTGCATCATGGGAACAGGGCAGACCAAACTACCAAGCCAATTCTTTTACTGGAAAGGAAACAAGCTTCCGGGGACCGGTTTCTGGCATTACAGCCATCTTCGGCCCGGCTTGCTTGAATCCTGATGGTGCAGTGAGCAAGGGATTCATATCTGAGCATACCCTTCCAAGCTTATGGTGGACAAAACGATTCAGAAAAGGGGGTGGTGGTGGACAGAGTATCTGAATTAAGCAGAACACTCCTACCCAGTCAAGAGATCAGGGCTTGATCCATCACCGTTTTTTAGCTCACTGCACCATCCCAGCTCAGAACCTAGCTACATGCAAATTAGTCTGTCCCTGGCCCAGTGCATCATGGGAACTGGGCAGACCAAACTACCAAGCCAATTCTTTTACTGGAAAGGAAAACAAGCTTCCGGGGACCGGTTTCTGGCATTACAGCCGTCTTCGGCCCGGCTTGCTTGAATCCTGATGGTGCAGTGAGCAAGGGACTCATGTCTGAGCATACCCTTCCACGCTTATGGTGGACAAAACGATTCAGAAAAGGGGGTGGTGGTGGACAGAGTATCTGAATTAAGCAGAACACTCCTACCCAGTCAAGAGATCAGGGCTTGATCCATCACCGTTTTTTAGCTCACTGCACCATCCCAGCTCAGAACCAGGCTACATGCAAATTAGTCTGTCCCTGGCCCAGTGCATCATGGGAACAGGGCAGACCAAACTACCAAGCCAATTCTTTTACTGGAAAGGAAACAAGCTTCCGGGGACCGGTTTCTGGCATTACAGCCATCTTCGGCCCGGCTTGCTTGAATCCTGATGGTGCAGTGAGCAAGGGATTCATATCTGAGCATACCCTTCCACACTTATGGTGGACAAAACGATTCAGAAAAGGGGGTGGTGATGGACAGAGTATCTGAATTAAGCGGAACACTCCTACCCAGTCAAGAGATCAGGGCTTGATCCATCACCGTTTTTTAGCTCACTGCACCATCCCAGCTCAGAACCAGGCTACATGCAAATTAGTCTGTCCCTGGCCCAGTGCATCATGGGAACAGGGCAGACCAAACTACCAAGCCAATTCTTTTTCTGGAAAGGAAAACAAGCTTCCGGGGACCTGTTTCTGGCATTACAGCCGTCTTCGGCCCGGCTTGATTGAATCCTGATGGTGCAGTGAGCAAGGGACTCATGTCTGAGCATACCCTTCCACGCTTATGGTGGACAAAACGATTCAGAAAAGGGGGGGTGATGGACAGAGTATCTGAATTAAGCAGAACACTCCTACCCAGTCAAGAGATCAGGGCTTGATCCATCACCGTTTTTTAGCTCACTGCACCATCCCAGCTCAGAACCTGGCTACATGCAAATTAGTCTGTCCCTGGCCCAGTGCATCATGGGAACAGGGCAGACCAAACTACCAAGCCAATTCTTTTACTGGAAAAGAAAACAAGCTTCCGGTGACCGGTTTCTGGCATTACAGCCGTCTTCGGCCCGGCTTGCTTGAATCCTGATGGTGCAGTGAGCAAGGGACTCATGTCTGAGCATACCCTTCCACGCTTATGGTGGACAAAATGATTCAGAAAAGGGGGTGGTGATGGACAGAGTATCTGAATTAAGCGGAACACTCCTACCCAGTCAAGAGATCAGGGCTTGATCCATCACCGTTTTTTAGCTCACTGCACCATCCCAGCTCAGAACCAGGCTACATGCAAATTAGTCTGTCCCTGGCCCAGTGCATCATGGGAACAGGGCAGACCAAACTACCAAGCCAATTCTATTACTGGAAAGGAAAACAAGCTTCCGGGGACCGGTTTCTGGCATTACAGCCGTCTTCGGCCCGGCTTGCTTGAATCCTGATGGTGCAGTGAGCAAGGGACTCATGTCTGAGCATACCCTTCCACGCTTATGGTGAACAAAACGATTCAGAAAAGGGGGTGGTGATGGACAGATTATATGAATTAAGCAGAACACTCCTACCCAGTCAAAAGATCAGGGCTTGATTCATCACCGTTTTTTAGCTCACTGCACCATCCCAGCTCAGAACCTGGCTACATGCAAATTAGTCTGTCCCTGGCCCAGTGCATCATGGGAACTGGGCAGACCAAACTACCAAGCCAATTCATTTACTGGAAAGGAAAACAAGCTTCCGGGGACCGGTTTCTGGCATTACAGCCATCTTCGGCCCGGCTTGCTTGAATCCTGATGGTGCAGTGAGCAAGGGACTCATGTCTGAGCATACCCTTCCACGCTTATGGTAGACAAAACGCTTCAGAAAAGGGGGTGGTGATGGAGAGAGTATCTGAATCAAGCAGAACACTCCTACCCAGTCAAGAGATCAGGGCTTGATCCATCACCGTTTTTTAGCTCACTGCACCATCCCAGCTCAGAACCTGGCTACATGCAAATTAGTCTGTCCCTGGCCCAGTGCATCATGGGAACAGGGCAGACTAAACTACCAAGCCAATTCTTTTACTGGAAAGGAAAACAAGCTTCCGGGGACCGGTTTCTGGCATTACAGCCGTCTTCGGCCCGGCTTGCTTGAATCCTGATGGTGCAGTGAGCAAGGGACTCATGTCTGAGCATACCCTTCCTCGCTTATGGTGGACAAAACGATTCAGAAAAGGGTGTGGTGATGGACAGAGTATCTGAATTGAGCAGAACACTCCTACCCAGTCAAGAGATCAGAGCTTGATCCATCACCGTTTTTTAGCTCACTGCACCATCCCAGCTCAGAACCTGGCTACTTGCAAATTAGTCTGTCCATGGCCCAGTGCATCATGGGAACAGGGCAGACCAAACTACCAAGCCAATTCTTTTACTGGAAAAGAAAACAAGCTTCCGGGGACCGGTTTCTGGCATTACAGCCGTCTTCGGCCCGGCTTGCTTGAATCCTGATGGTGCAGTGAGCAAGGGACTCATGTCTGAGCATACCCTTCCACGCTTATGGTGGACAAAACAATTCAGAAAAGGGGGTGGTGATGGACAGAGTATCTGAATCAAGCAGAACACTCCTACCCAGTCAAGAGATCAGGGCTTGATCCATCACCGTTTTTTAGCTCACTGCACCATCCCAGCTCAGAACCTGGCTACATGCAAATTAGTCTGTCACTGCCCCAGTGCATCATGGGAACAGGGCAGACCAAACTACCAAGCCAATTATTTTACTGGAAAGGAAAACAAGCTTCCAGGGACCGGTTTCTGGCATTACAGCCGTCTTCGGCCCGGCTTGCTTGAATCCGGATGGTGCAGTGAGCAAGGGACTCATGTCTGAGCATACCCTTCCACGCTTATGGTGGACAAAACGATTCAGAAAAGGGGGTGGTGATGGACAGAGTATCTGAATTAAGCGGAACACTCCTACCCAGTCAAGAGATCAGGGCTTTATCCATCACCGTTTTTTAGCTCACTGCACCATCCCAGCTCAGAACCAGGCTACATGCAAATTAGTCTGTCCCTTGCCCAGTGCATCATGGGAACAGGGCAGACCAAACTACCAAGCCAATTCTTTTACTGGAAAGGAAAACAAGCTTCCAGGGACCGGTTTTTGGCATTACAGCCGTCTTCGGCCCAGCTTGCTTGAATCCTGATGGTGCAGTGAGCAAGGGACTCATGTCTGAGCATACCCTTCCACCCTTTTGGTGGACAAAACGATTCAGAAAAGGGGGTGGTGATGGACAGAGTATCTGAATTAAGCAGAACACTCCTACCCAGTCAAGAGATCAAGGCTTGATCTATCACCGTTTTTTAGCTCACTGCACCATCCCAGCTCAGAACCTGGCTACATGCAAATTAGTCTGTCCCTGGCCCAGTGCATCATGGGAACAGGGCAGACCAAACTACCAAGCCAATTCTTTTACTGGAAAGGAAAACAAGCTTCCGGGGACCGGTTTCTGGCATTACAGCCGTCTTCGGCCCGCTTTCTTGAATCCTGATGGTGCAGTGAGCAAGGGACTCATGTCTGAGCATACCCTTCCACGCTTATGGTGGACAAAATGATTCAGAAAAGGGGGTGGTGATGGACAGAGTATCTGAATTAAGCAGAACACTCCTACCCAGTCAAGAGATCAGAGCTTGATCCATCACCGTTTTTTAGCTCACTGCACCATCCCAGCTCAGAACCTGGCTACATGCAAATTAGTCTGTCCCTGGCCCAGTGCATCATGGGAACAGGGTAGACCAAACTACCAAGCCAATTCTTTTACTGGAAAAGAAAACAAGCTTCCGGGGACCGGTTTCTGGCATTACAGCCTTCTTCGGCCCGGCTTGCTTGAATCCTGATGGTGCAGTGAGCAAGAGACTCATGTCTGAGCATACCCTTCCACACTTATGGTGGACAAAACGATTCAGAAAAGGGGGTGGTGATGGACAGAGTATCTGAATTAAGCGGTACACTCCTACCCAGTCAAGAGATCAGGGCTTGATCCATCATCGTTATTTAGCTCACTGCACCATCCCAGCTCAGAACCAGGCTACATGCAAATTAGTCTGTCCCTGGCCCAGTGCATCATGGGAACAGGGCAGACCAAACTACCAAGCCAATTCTTTTACTGGAAAGGAAAACAAGCTTCCGGGGACCGGTTTCTGGCATTACAGCCATCTTCGGCCCGGCTTGCTTGAATCCTGATGGTGCAGTGAGCAAGGGATTCATATCTGAGCATACCCTTCCAAGCTTATGGTGGACAAAACGATTCAGAAAAGGGGGTGGTGATGGACAGAGTATCTGAATTAAGCAGAACACTCCTACCCAGTCAAGAGATCAGGGCTTGATCCATCACCGTTTTTTAGCTCACTGCACCATCCCAGCTCAGAACCTGGCTACATGCAAATTAGTCTGTCCCTGGCCCAGTGCATCATGGGATCTGGGCAGACCAAACTACCAAGCCAATTCTTTTACTGGAAAGGAAAACAAGCTTCCGGGGACCGGTTTCTGGCATTACAGCCGTCTTCGGCCCGGCTTGCTTGAATCCTGATGGTGCAGTGAGCAAGGGACTCATGTCTAAGCATACCCTTCCACGCTTATCGTGGACAAAACGATTCAGAAAAGGGGGTGGTGATGGACAGAGTATCTGACTTAAGCAGAACACTCCTACCCAGTCAAGAGATCAGGGCTTGATCCATCACCGTTTTTTAGCTCACTGCACCATCCCAGCTCAGAACCTGGCTACATGCAAATTAGTCTGTCCCTGGCCCAGTGCATCATGGGAACAGGGCAGACCAAACTACCAAGCCAATTCTTTTACTGGAAAGGAAAACAAGCTTTCGGGGACCGGTTTTTGGCATTACAGCCGTCTTCGGCCCGGCTTGCTTGAATCCTGATGGTGCAGTGAGCAAGGGACTCATGTCTGAGCATATCCTTCCACCCTTTTGGTGGACAAAACGATTCAGAAAAGGGGGTGGTGATGGACAGGGTATCTGAATTAGGCAGAACACTCCTACCCAGTCAAGAGATCAGGGCTTGATCTATCACCGTTTTTTAGCTCACTGCACCATCCCAGCTCAGAACCTGGCTACATGCAAATTAGTCTGTCCCTGGCCCAGTGCATCATGGGAACAGGGCAGACCAAACTACCAAGCCAATTCTTTTACTGGAAAGGAAAACAAGCTTCCGGGGACCGGTTTCTGGCATTACAGCCGTCTTCGGCCCGGCTTGCTTGAATCCTGATGGTGCAGTGAGCAAGGGACTCATGTCTGAGCATACCCTTCCACGCTTATGGTGGACAAAATGATTCAGAAAAGGGGGTGGTGATGGACAGAGTATCTGAATTAAGCGGAACACTCCTACCCAGTCAAGAGATCAGGGCTTGATCCATCACCGTTTTTTAGCTCACTGCACCATCCCAGCTCAGAACCAGGCTACATGCAAATTAGTCTGTCCCTGGCCCAGTGCATCATGGGAACAGGGCAGACCAAACTACCAAGCCAATTCTATTACTGGAAAGGAAAACAAGCTTCCGGGGACCGGTTTCTGGCATTACAGCCGTCTTCGGCCCGGCTTGCTTGAATCCTGATGGTGCAGTGAGCAAGGGACTCATGTCTGAGCATACCCTTCCACGCTTATGGTGAACAAAACGATTCAGAAAAGGGGGTGGTGATGGACAGATTATATGAATTAAGCAGAACACTCCTACCCAGTCAAGAGATCAGGGCTTGATCCATCACCGTTTTTTAGCTCACTGCACCATCCCAGCTCAGAACCTGGCTACATGCAAATTAGTCTGTCCCTGGCCCAGTGCATCATGGGAACTGGGCAGACCAAACTACCAAGCCAATTCTTTTACTGGAAAGGAAAACAAGCTTTCGGGGACCGGTTTCTGGCATTACAGCCATCTTCGGCCCGGCTTGCTTGAATCCTGATGGTGCAGTGAGCAAGGGACTCATGTCTGAGCATACCCTTCCACGCTTATGGTAGACAAAACGCTTCAGAAAAGGGGGTGGTGATGGAGAGAGTATCTGAATCAAGCAGAACACTCCTACCCAGTCAAGAGATCAGGGCTTGATCCATCACCGTTTTTTAGCTCACTGCACCATCCCAGCTCAGAACCTGGCTACATGCAAATTAGTCTGTCCCTGGCCCAGTGCATTATGGGAACAGGGCAGACCAAATTACCAAGCCAATTCTTTTACTGGAAAGGAAAACAAGCTTTCGGGGACCGGTTTTTGGCATTACAGCCGTCTTCGGCCCGGCTTGCTTGAATCCTGATGGTGCAGTGAGCAAGGGACTCATGTCTGAGCATATCCTTCCACCCTTTTGGTGGACAAAACGATTCAGAAAAGGGGGTGGTGATGGACAGGGTATCTGAATTAGGCAGAACACTCCTACCCAGTCAAGAGATCAGGGCTTGATCTATCACCGTTTTTTAGCTCACTGCACCATCCCAGCTCAGAACCTGGCTACATGCAAATTAGTCTGTCCCTGGCCCAGTGCATCATGGGAACAGGGCAGACCAAACTACCAAGCCAATTCTTTTACTGGAAAGGAAAACAAGCTTCCGGGGACCGGTTTCTGGCATTACAGCCGTCTTCGGCCCGGCTTGCTTGAATCCTGATGGTGCAGTGAGCAAGGGACTCATGTCTGAGCATACCCTTCCACGCTTATGGTGGACAAAATGATTCAGAAAAGGGGGTGGTGATGGACAGAGTATCTGAATTAAGCGGAACACTCCTACCCAGTCAAGAGATCAGGGCTTGATCCATCACCGTTTTTTAGCTCACTGCACCATCCCAGCTCAGAACCAGGCTACATGCAAATTAGTCTGTCCCTGGCCCAGTGCATCATGGGAACAGGGCAGACCAAACTACCAAGCCAATTCTATTACTGGAAAGGAAAACAAGCTTCCGGGGACCGGTTTCTGGCATTACAGCCGTCTTCGGCCCGGCTTGCTTGAATCCTGATGGTGCAGTGAGCAAGGGACTCATGTCTGAGCATACCCTTCCACGCTTATGGTGAACAAAACGATTCAGAAAAGGGGGTGGTGATGGACAGATTATATGAATTAAGCAGAACACTCCTACCCAGTCAAGAGATCAGGGCTTGATCCATCACCGTTTTTTAGCTCACTGCACCATCCCAGCTCAGAACCTGGCTACATGCAAATTAGTCTGTCCCTGGCCCAGTGCATCATGGGAACTGGGCAGACCAAACTACCAAGCCAATTCTTTTACTGGAAAGGAAAACAAGCTTTCGGGGACCGGTTTCTGGCATTACAGCCATCTTCGGCCCGGCTTGCTTGAATCCTGATGGTGCAGTGAGCAAGGGACTCATGTCTGAGCATACCCTTCCACGCTTATGGTAGACAAAACGCTTCAGAAAAGGGGGTGGTGATGGAGAGAGTATCTGAATCAAGCAGAACACTCCTACCCAGTCAAGAGATCAGGGCTTGATCCATCACCGTTTTTTAGCTCACTGCACCATCCCAGCTCAGAACCTGGCTACATGCAAATTAGTCTGTCCCTGGCCCAGTGCATTATGGGAACAGGGCAGACCAAATTACCAAGCCAATTCTTTTACTGGAAAGGAAAACAAGCTTCCGGGGACCGGTTTCTGGCATTACAGAGGTCTTTGGCCCGGCTTGCTTGAATCCTGATGGTGCAGTGAGCAAGGGATTCATATCTGAGCATACCCTTCCAAGCTTATGGTGGACAAAACGATTCAGAAAAGGGGGTGGTGATGGACAGAGTATCTGAATTAAGCAGAACACTTCTACCCAGTCAAGAGATCAGGGCTTGATCCATCACCGTTTTTTAGCTCACTGCACCATCCCAGCTCAGAACCTGGCTACATGCAAATTAGTCTGTCCCTGGCCCAGTGCATCATGGGAACAGGGCAGACCAAACTACCAAGCCAATTCTTTTACTGGAAAGGAAAACAAGCTTCCAGGGACCGGTTTCTGGCATTACAGCCGTCTTCGGCCCGGCTTGCTTGAATCCGGATGGTGCAGTGAGCAAGGGACTCATGTCTGAGCATACCCTTCCACGCTTATGGTGGACAAAACGATTCAGAAAAGGGGGTGGTGATGGACAGAGTATCTGAATTAAGCGGAACACTCCTACCCAGTCAAGAGATCAGGGCTTGATCCATCACCGTTTTTTAGCTCACTGCACCATCCCAGCTCAGAACCAGGCTACATGCAAATTAGTCTGTCCCTGGCCCAGTGCATCATGGGAACAGGGCAGACCAAACTACCAAGCCAATTCTATTACTGGAAAGGAAAACAAGCTTCCGGGGACCGGTTTCTGGCATTACAGCCGTCTTCGGCCCGGCTTGCTTGAATCCTGATGGTGCAGTGAGCAAGGGACTCATGTCTGAGCATACCCTTCCACGCTTATGGTGAACAAAACGATTCAGAAAAGGGGGTGGTGATGGACAGATTATATGAATTAAGCAGAACACTCCTACCCAGTCAAGAGATCAGGGCTTGATTCATCACCGTTTTTTAGCTCACTGCACCATCCCAGCTCAGAACCTGGCTACATGCAAATTAGTCTGTCCATGGCCCAGTGCATCATGGGAACAGGGCAGACCAAACTACCAAGCCAATTCTTTTACTGGAAAAGAAAACAAGCTTCCGGGGACCGGTTTCTGGCATTACAGCCGTCTTCGGCCCGGCTTGCTTGAATCCTGATGGTGCAGTGAGCAAGGGACTCATGTCTGAGCATACCCTTCCACGCTTATGGTGGACAAAACAATTCAGAAAAGGGGGTGGTGATGGACAGAGTATCTGAATTAAGCAGAACACTCCTACCCAGTCAAGAGATCAGGGCTTGATCCATCACCGTTTTTTAGCTCACTGCACCATCCCAGCTCAGAACCTGGCTACATGCAAATTAGTCTGTCCCTGGCCCAGTGCATTATGGGAACAGGGCAGACCAAACTACCAAGCCAATTCTTTTACTGGAAAGGAAAACAAGCTTCCGGGGACCGGTTTCTGGCATTACAGCCGTCTTCGGCCCGGCTTGCTTGAATCCTGATGGTGCAGTGAGCAAGGGATTCATATCTGAGCATACCCTTCCAAGCTTATGGTGGACAAAACGATTCAGAAAAGGGGTTGGTGATGGACAGAGTATCTGAATTAAGCAGAACACTCCTACCCAGTCAAGAGATCAGGGCTTGATCCATCACCGTTTTTTAGCTCACTGCACCATCCCAGCCCAGAACCTGGCTACATGCAAATTAGTCTGTCCCTGCCCCAGTGCATCATGGGAACAGGGCAGACCAAACTACCAAGCCAATTATTTTACTGGAAAGGAAAACAAGCTTCCAGGGACCGGTTTCTGGCATTACAGCCGTCTTCGGCCCGGCTTGCTTGAATCCGGATGGTGCAGTGAGCAAGGGACTCATGTCTGAGCATACCCTTCCACGCTTATGGTGGACAAAACGATTCAGAAAAGGGGGTGGTGATGGACAGAGTATCTGAATTAAGTGGAACACTCCTACCCAGTCAAGAGATCAGGGCTTTATCCATCACCGTTTTTTAGCTCACTGCACCATCCCAGCTCAGAACCAGGCTACATGCAAATTAGTCTGTCCCTTGCCCAGTGCATCATGGGAACAGGGCAGACCAAACTACCAAGCCAATTCTTTTACTGGAAAGGAAAACAAGGTTCCAGGGACCGGTTTTTGGCATTACAGCCGTCTTCGGCCCAGCTTGCTTGAATCCTGATGGTGCAGTGAGCAAGGGACTCATGTCTGAGCATACCCTTCCACCCTTTTGGTGGACAAAACGATTCAGAAAAGGGGGTGGTGATGGACAGAGTATCTGAATTAAGCAGAACACTCCTACCCAGTCAAGAGATCAAGGCTTGATCTATCACCGTTTTTTAGCTCACTGCACCATCCCAGCTCAGAACCTGGCTACATGCAAATTAGTCTGTCCCTGGCCCAGTGCATCATGGGAACAGGGCAGACCAAACTACCAAGCCAATTCTTTTACTGGAAAGGAAAACAAGCTTCCGGGGACCGGTTTTTGGCATTACAGCCGTCTTCGGCCCAGCTTGCTTGAATCCTGATGGTGCAGTGAGCAAGGGACTCATGTCTGAGCATACCCTTCCACCCTTTTGGTGGACAAAACGATTCAGAAAAGGGGGTGGTGATGGACAGAGTATCTGAATCAAGCAGAACACTCCTACCCAGTCAAGAGATCAGGGCTTGATCCATCACCGTTTTTTAGCTCACTGCACCATCCCAGCTCAGAACCTGGCTACATGCAAATTAGTCTGTCCCTGGCCCAGTGCATTATGGGAACAGGGCAGACCAAATTACCAAGCCAATTCTTTTACTGGAAAGGAAAACAAGCTTCCGGGGACCGGTTTCTGGCATTACAGAGGTCTTTGGCCCGGCTTGCTTGAATCCTGATGGTGCAGTGAGCAAGGGATTCATATCTGAGCATACCCTTCCAAGCTTATGGTGGACAAAACGATTCAGAAAAGGGGGTGGTGATGGACAGAGTATCTGAATTAAGCAGAACACTTCTACCCAGTCAAGAGATCAGGGCTTGATCCATCACCGTTTTTTAGCTCACTGCACCATCCCAGCTCAGAACCTGGCTACATGCAAATTAGTCTGTCCCTGGCCCAGTGCATCATGGGAACAGGGCAGACCAAACTACCAAGCCAATTCTTTTACTGGAAAGGAAAACAAGCTTCCAGGGACCGGTTTCTGGCATTACAGCCGTCTTCGGCCCGGCTTGCTTGAATCCGGATGGTGCAGTGAGCAAGGGACTCATGTCTGAGCATACCCTTCCACGCTTATGGTGGACAAAACGATTCAGAAAAGGGGGTGGTGATGGACAGAGTATCTGAATTAAGCGGAACACTCCTACCCAGTCAAGAGATCAGGGCTTGATCCATCACCGTTTTTTAGCTCACTGCACCATCCCAGCTCAGAACCAGGCTACATGCAAATTAGTCTGTCCCTGGCCCAGTGCATCATGGGAACAGGGCAGACCAAACTACCAAGCCAATTCTATTACTGGAAAGGAAAACAAGCTTCCGGGGACCGGTTTCTGGCATTACAGCCGTCTTCGGCCCGGCTTGCTTGAATCCTGATGGTGCAGTGAGCAAGGGACTCATGTCTGAGCATACCCTTCCACGCTTATGGTGAACAAAACGATTCAGAAAAGGGGGTGGTGATGGACAGATTATATGAATTAAGCAGAACACTCCTACCCAGTCAAGAGATCAGGGCTTGATTCATCACCGTTTTTTAGCTCACTGCACCATCCCAGCTCAGAACCTGGCTACATGCAAATTAGTCTGTCCATGGCCCAGTGCATCATGGGAACAGGGCAGACCAAACTACCAAGCCAATTCTTTTACTGGAAAAGAAAACAAGCTTCCGGGGACCGGTTTCTGGCATTACAGCCGTCTTCGGCCCGGCTTGCTTGAATCCTGATGGTGCAGTGAGCAAGGGACTCATGTCTGAGCATACCCTTCCACGCTTATGGTGGACAAAACAATTCAGAAAAGGGGGTGGTGATGGACAGAGTATCTGAATTAAGCAGAACACTCCTACCCAGTCAAGAGATCAGGGCTTGATCCATCACCGTTTTTTAGCTCACTGCACCATCCCAGCTCAGAACCTGGCTACATGCAAATTAGTCTGTCCCTGGCCCAGTGCATTATGGGAACAGGGCAGACCAAACTACCAAGCCAATTCTTTTACTGGAAAGGAAAACAAGCTTCCGGGGACCGGTTTCTGGCATTACAGCCGTCTTCGGCCCGGCTTGCTTGAATCCTGATGGTGCAGTGAGCAAGGGATTCATATCTGAGCATACCCTTCCAAGCTTATGGTGGACAAAACGATTCAGAAAAGGGGTTGGTGATGGACAGAGTATCTGAATTAAGCAGAACACTCCTACCCAGTCAAGAGATCAGGGCTTGATCCATCACCGTTTTTTAGCTCACTGCACCATCCCAGCCCAGAACCTGGCTACATGCAAATTAGTCTGTCCCTGCCCCAGTGCATCATGGGAACAGGGCAGACCAAACTACCAAGCCAATTATTTTACTGGAAAGGAAAACAAGCTTCCAGGGACCGGTTTCTGGCATTACAGCCGTCTTCGGCCCGGCTTGCTTGAATCCGGATGGTGCAGTGAGCAAGGGACTCATGTCTGAGCATACCCTTCCACGCTTATGGTGGACAAAACGATTCAGAAAAGGGGGTGGTGATGGACAGAGTATCTGAATTAAGTGGAACACTCCTACCCAGTCAAGAGATCAGGGCTTTATCCATCACCGTTTTTTAGCTCACTGCACCATCCCAGCTCAGAACCAGGCTACATGCAAATTAGTCTGTCCCTTGCCCAGTGCATCATGGGAACAGGGCAGACCAAACTACCAAGCCAATTCTTTTACTGGAAAGGAAAACAAGGTTCCAGGGACCGGTTTTTGGCATTACAGCCGTCTTCGGCCCAGCTTGCTTGAATCCTGATGGTGCAGTGAGCAAGGGACTCATGTCTGAGCATACCCTTCCACCCTTTTGGTGGACAAAACGATTCAGAAAAGGGGGTGGTGATGGACAGAGTATCTGAATTAAGCAGAACACTCCTACCCAGTCAAGAGATCAAGGCTTGATCTATCACCGTTTTTTAGCTCACTGCACCATCCCAGCTCAGAACCTGGCTACATGCAAATTAGTCTGTCCCTGGCCCAGTGCATCATGGGAACAGGGCAGACCAAACTACCAAGCCAATTCTTTTACTGGAAAGGAAAACAAGCTTCCGGGGACCGGTTTCTGGCATTACAGCCGTCTTCGGCCCGGCTTGCTTGAATCCTGATGGTGCAGTGAGCAAGGGACTCATGTCTGAGCATACCCTTCCTCGCTTATGGTGGACAAAACGATTCAGAAAAGGGTGTGGTGATGGACAGAGTATCTGAATTGAGCAGAACACTCCTACCCAGTCAAGAGATCAGAGCTTGATCCATCACCGTTTTTTAGCTCACTGCACCATCCCAGCTCAGAACCTGGCTACTTGCAAATTAGTCTGTCCATGGCCCAGTGCATCATGGGAACAGGGCAGACCAAACTACCAAGCCAATTCTTTTACTGGAAAAGAAAACAAGCTTCCGGGGACCGGTTTCTGGCATTACAGCCGTCTTCGGCCCGGCTTGCTTGAATCCTGATGGTGCAGTGAGCAAGGGACTCATGTCTGAGCATACCCTTCCACGCTTATGGTGGACAAAACAATTCAGAAAAGGGGGTGGTGATGGACAGAGTATCTGAATCAAGCAGAACACTCCTACCCAGTCAAGAGATCAGGGCTTGATCCATCACCGTTTTTTAGCTCACTGCACCATCCCAGCTCAGAACCTGGCTACATGCAAATTAGTCTGTCACTGCCCCAGTGCATCATGGGAACAGGGCAGACCAAACTACCAAGCCAATTATTTTACTGGAAAGGAAAACAAGCTTCCAGGGACCGGTTTCTGGCATTACAGCCGTCTTCGGCCCGGCTTGCTTGAATCCGGATGGTGCAGTGAGCAAGGGACTCATGTCTGAGCATACCCTTCCACGCTTATGGTGGACAAAACGATTCAGAAAAGGGGGTGGTGATGGACAGAGTATCTGAATTAAGCGGAACACTCCTACCCAGTCAAGAGATCAGGGCTTTATCCATCACCGTTTTTTAGCTCACTGCACCATCCCAGCTCAGAACCAGGCTACATGCAAATTAGTCTGTCCCTTGCCCAGTGCATCATGGGAACAGGGCAGACCAAACTACCAAGCCAATTCTTTTACTGGAAAGGAAAACAAGCTTCCAGGGACCGGTTTTTGGCATTACAGCCGTCTTCGGCCCAGCTTGCTTGAATCCTGATGGTGCAGTGAGCAAGGGACTCATGTCTGAGCATACCCTTCCACCCTTTTGGTGGACAAAACGATTCAGAAAAGGGGGTGGTGATGGACAGAGTATCTGAATTAAGCAGAACACTCCTACCCAGTCAAGAGATCAAGGCTTGATCTATCACCGTTTTTTAGCTCACTGCACCATCCCAGCTCAGAACCTGGCTACATGCAAATTAGTCTGTCCCTGGCCCAGTGCATCATGGGAACAGGGCAGACCAAACTACCAAGCCAATTCTTTTACTGGAAAGGAAAACAAGCTTCCGGGGACCGGTTTCTGGCATTACAGCCGTCTTCGGCCCGCTTTCTTGAATCCTGATGGTGCAGTGAGCAAGGGACTCATGTCTGAGCATACCCTTCCACGCTTATGGTGGACAAAATGATTCAGAAAAGGGGGTGGTGATGGACAGAGTATCTGAATTAAGCAGAACACTCCTACCCAGTCAAGAGATCAGAGCTTGATCCATCACCGTTTTTTAGCTCACTGCACCATCCCAGCTCAGAACCTGGCTACATGCAAATTAGTCTGTCCCTGGCCCAGTGCATCATGGGAACAGGGTAGACCAAACTACCAAGCCAATTCTTTTACTGGAAAAGAAAACAAGCTTCCGGGGACCGGTTTCTGGCATTACAGCCTTCTTCGGCCCGGCTTGCTTGAATCCTGATGGTGCAGTGAGCAAGAGACTCATGTCTGAGCATACCCTTCCACACTTATGGTGGACAAAACGATTCAGAAAAGGGGGTGGTGATGGACAGAGTATCTGAATTAAGCGGTACACTCCTACCCAGTCAAGAGATCAGGGCTTGATCCATCATCGTTATTTAGCTCACTGCACCATCCCAGCTCAGAACCAGGCTACATGCAAATTAGTCTGTCCCTGGCCCAGTGCATCATGGGAACAGGGCAGACCAAACTACCAAGCCAATTCTTTTACTGGAAAGGAAAACAAGCTTCCGGGGACCGGTTTCTGGCATTACAGCCATCTTCGGCCCGGCTTGCTTGAATCCTGATGGTGCAGTGAGCAAGGGATTCATATCTGAGCATACCCTTCCAAGCTTATGGTGGACAAAACGATTCAGAAAAGGGGGTGGTGATGGACAGAGTATCTGAATTAAGCAGAACACTCCTACCCAGTCAAGAGATCAGGGCTTGATCCATCACCGTTTTTTAGCTCACTGCACCATCCCAGCTCAGAACCTGGCTACATGCAAATTAGTCTGTCCCTGGCCCAGTGCATCATGGGATCTGGGCAGACCAAACTACCAAGCCAATTCTTTTACTGGAAAGGAAAACAAGCTTCCGGGGACCGGTTTCTGGCATTACAGCCGTCTTCGGCCCGGCTTGCTTGAATCCTGATGGTGCAGTGAGCAAGGGACTCATGTCTAAGCATACCCTTCCACGCTTATCGTGGACAAAACGATTCAGAAAAGGGGGTGGTGATGGACAGAGTATCTGACTTAAGCAGAACACTCCTACCCAGTCAAGAGATCAGGGCTTGATCCATCACCGTTTTTTAGCTCACTGCACCATCCCAGCTCAGAACCAGGCTACATGCAAATTAGTCTGTCCCTGGCCCAGTGCATCATGGGAACAGGGCAGACCAAACTACCAAGCCAATTCTATTACTGGAAAGGAAAACAAGCTTCCGGGGACCGGTTTCTGGCATTACAGCCGTCTTCGGCCCGGCTTGCTTGAATCCTGATGGTGCAGTGAGCAAGGGACTCATGTCTGAGCATACCCTTCCACGCTTATGGTGAACAAAACGATTCAGAAAAGGGGGTGGTGATGGACAGATTATATGAATTAAGCAGAACACTCCTACCCAGTCAAGAGATCAGGGCTTGATCCATCACCGTTTTTTAGCTCACTGCACCATCCCAGCTCAGAACCTGGCTACATGCAAATTAGTCTGTCCCTGGCCCAGTGCATCATGGGAACTGGGCAGACCAAACTACCAAGCCAATTCTTTTACTGGAAAGGAAAACAAGCTTTCGGGGACCGGTTTCTGGCATTACAGCCATCTTCGGCCCGGCTTGCTTGAATCCTGATGGTGCAGTGAGCAAGGGACTCATGTCTGAGCATACCCTTCCACGCTTATGGTAGACAAAACGCTTCAGAAAAGGGGGTGGTGATGGAGAGAGTATCTGAATCAAGCAGAACACTCCTACCCAGTCAAGAGATCAGGGCTTGATCCATCACCGTTTTTTAGCTCACTGCACCATCCCAGCTCAGAACCTGGCTACATGCAAATTAGTCTGTCCCTGGCCCAGTGCATTATGGGAACAGGGCAGACCAAATTACCAAGCCAATTCTTTTACTGGAAAGGAAAACAAGCTTTCGGGGACCGGTTTTTGGCATTACAGCCGTCTTCGGCCCGGCTTGCTTGAATCCTGATGGTGCAGTGAGCAAGGGACTCATGTCTGAGCATATCCTTCCACCCTTTTGGTGGACAAAACGATTCAGAAAAGGGGGTGGTGATGGACAGGGTATCTGAATTAGGCAGAACACTCCTACCCAGTCAAGAGATCAGGGCTTGATCTATCACCGTTTTTTAGCTCACTGCACCATCCCAGCTCAGAACCTGGCTACATGCAAATTAGTCTGTCCCTGGCCCAGTGCATCATGGGAACAGGGCAGACCAAACTACCAAGCCAATTCTTTTACTGGAAAGGAAAACAAGCTTCCGGGGACCGGTTTCTGGCATTACAGCCGTCTTCGGCCCGGCTTGCTTGAATCCTGATGGTGCAGTGAGCAAGGGACTCATGTCTGAGCATACCCTTCCACGCTTATGGTGGACAAAATGATTCAGAAAAGGGGGTGGTGATGGACAGAGTATCTGAATTAAGCGGAACACTCCTACCCAGTCAAGAGATCAGGGCTTGATCCATCACCGTTTTTTAGCTCACTGCACCATCCCAGCTCAGAACCAGGCTACATGCAAATTAGTCTGTCCCTGGCCCAGTGCATCATGGGAACAGGGCAGACCAAACTACCAAGCCAATTCTATTACTGGAAAGGAAAACAAGCTTCCGGGGACCGGTTTCTGGCATTACAGCCGTCTTCGGCCCGGCTTGCTTGAATCCTGATGGTGCAGTGAGCAAGGGACTCATGTCTGAGCATACCCTTCCACGCTTATGGTGAACAAAACGATTCAGAAAAGGGGGTGGTGATGGACAGATTATATGAATTAAGCAGAACACTCCTACCCAGTCAAGAGATCAGGGCTTGATCCATCACCGTTTTTTAGCTCACTGCACCATCCCAGCTCAGAACCTGGCTACATGCAAATTAGTCTGTCCCTGGCCCAGTGCATCATGGGAACTGGGCAGACCAAACTACCAAGCCAATTCTTTTACTGGAAAGGAAAACAAGCTTTCGGGGACCGGTTTCTGGCATTACAGCCATCTTCGGCCCGGCTTGCTTGAATCCTGATGGTGCAGTGAGCAAGGGACTCATGTCTGAGCATACCCTTCCACGCTTATGGTAGACAAAACGCTTCAGAAAAGGGGGTGGTGATGGAGAGAGTATCTGAATCAAGCAGAACACTCCTACCCAGTCAAGAGATCAGGGCTTGATCCATCACCGTTTTTTAGCTCACTGCACCATCCCAGCTCAGAACCTGGCTACATGCAAATTAGTCTGTCCCTGGCCCAGTGCATTATGGGAACAGGGCAGACCAAATTACCAAGCCAATTCTTTTACTGGAAAGGAAAACAAGCTTCCGGGGACCGGTTTCTGGCATTACAGAGGTCTTTGGCCCGGCTTGCTTGAATCCTGATGGTGCAGTGAGCAAGGGATTCATATCTGAGCATACCCTTCCAAGCTTATGGTGGACAAAACGATTCAGAAAAGGGGGTGGTGATGGACAGAGTATCTGAATTAAGCAGAACACTTCTACCCAGTCAAGAGATCAGGGCTTGATCCATCACCGTTTTTTAGCTCACTGCACCATCCCAGCTCAGAACCTGGCTACATGCAAATTAGTCTGTCCCTGGCCCAGTGCATCATGGGAACAGGGCAGACCAAACTACCAAGCCAATTCTTTTACTGGAAAGGAAAACAAGCTTCCAGGGACCGGTTTCTGGCATTACAGCCGTCTTCGGCCCGGCTTGCTTGAATCCGGATGGTGCAGTGAGCAAGGGACTCATGTCTGAGCATACCCTTCCACGCTTATGGTGGACAAAACGATTCAGAAAAGGGGGTGGTGATGGACAGAGTATCTGAATTAAGCGGAACACTCCTACCCAGTCAAGAGATCAGGGCTTGATCCATCACCGTTTTTTAGCTCACTGCACCATCCCAGCTCAGAACCAGGCTACATGCAAATTAGTCTGTCCCTGGCCCAGTGCATCATGGGAACAGGGCAGACCAAACTACCAAGCCAATTCTATTACTGGAAAGGAAAACAAGCTTCCGGGGACCGGTTTCTGGCATTACAGCCGTCTTCGGCCCGGCTTGCTTGAATCCTGATGGTGCAGTGAGCAAGGGACTCATGTCTGAGCATACCCTTCCACGCTTATGGTGAACAAAACGATTCAGAAAAGGGGGTGGTGATGGACAGATTATATGAATTAAGCAGAACACTCCTACCCAGTCAAGAGATCAGGGCTTGATTCATCACCGTTTTTTAGCTCACTGCACCATCCCAGCTCAGAACCTGGCTACATGCAAATTAGTCTGTCCATGGCCCAGTGCATCATGGGAACAGGGCAGACCAAACTACCAAGCCAATTCTTTTACTGGAAAAGAAAACAAGCTTCCGGGGACCGGTTTCTGGCATTACAGCCGTCTTCGGCCCGGCTTGCTTGAATCCTGATGGTGCAGTGAGCAAGGGACTCATGTCTGAGCATACCCTTCCACGCTTATGGTGGACAAAACAATTCAGAAAAGGGGGTGGTGATGGACAGAGTATCTGAATTAAGCAGAACACTCCTACCCAGTCAAGAGATCAGGGCTTGATCCATCACCGTTTTTTAGCTCACTGCACCATCCCAGCTCAGAACCTGGCTACATGCAAATTAGTCTGTCCCTGGCCCAGTGCATTATGGGAACAGGGCAGACCAAACTACCAAGCCAATTCTTTTACTGGAAAGGAAAACAAGCTTCCGGGGACCGGTTTCTGGCATTACAGCCGTCTTCGGCCCGGCTTGCTTGAATCCTGATGGTGCAGTGAGCAAGGGATTCATATCTGAGCATACCCTTCCAAGCTTATGGTGGACAAAACGATTCAGAAAAGGGGTTGGTGATGGACAGAGTATCTGAATTAAGCAGAACACTCCTACCCAGTCAAGAGATCAGGGCTTGATCCATCACCGTTTTTTAGCTCACTGCACCATCCCAGCCCAGAACCTGGCTACATGCAAATTAGTCTGTCCCTGCCCCAGTGCATCATGGGAACAGGGCAGACCAAACTACCAAGCCAATTATTTTACTGGAAAGGAAAACAAGCTTCCAGGGACCGGTTTCTGGCATTACAGCCGTCTTCGGCCCGGCTTGCTTGAATCCGGATGGTGCAGTGAGCAAGGGACTCATGTCTGAGCATACCCTTCCACGCTTATGGTGGACAAAACGATTCAGAAAAGGGGGTGGTGATGGACAGAGTATCTGAATTAAGTGGAACACTCCTACCCAGTCAAGAGATCAGGGCTTTATCCATCACCGTTTTTTAGCTCACTGCACCATCCCAGCTCAGAACCAGGCTACATGCAAATTAGTCTGTCCCTTGCCCAGTGCATCATGGGAACAGGGCAGACCAAACTACCAAGCCAATTCTTTTACTGGAAAGGAAAACAAGGTTCCAGGGACCGGTTTTTGGCATTACAGCCGTCTTCGGCCCAGCTTGCTTGAATCCTGATGGTGCAGTGAGCAAGGGACTCATGTCTGAGCATACCCTTCCACCCTTTTGGTGGACAAAACGATTCAGAAAAGGGGGTGGTGATGGACAGAGTATCTGAATTAAGCAGAACACTCCTACCCAGTCAAGAGATCAAGGCTTGATCTATCACCGTTTTTTAGCTCACTGCACCATCCCAGCTCAGAACCTGGCTACATGCAAATTAGTCTGTCCCTGGCCCAGTGCATCATGGGAACAGGGCAGACCAAACTACCAAGCCAATTCTTTTACTGGAAAGGAAAACAAGCTTCCGGGGACCGGTTTTTGGCATTACAGCCGTCTTCGGCCCAGCTTGCTTGAATCCTGATGGTGCAGTGAGCAAGGGACTCATGTCTGAGCATACCCTTCCACCCTTTTGGTGGACAAAACGATTCAGAAAAGGGGGTGGTGATGGACAGAGTATCTGAATCAAGCAGAACACTCCTACCCAGTCAAGAGATCAGGGCTTGATCCATCACCGTTTTTTAGCTCACTGCACCATCCCAGCTCAGAACCTGGCTACATGCAAATTAGTCTGTCCCTGGCCCAGTGCATTATGGGAACAGGGCAGACCAAATTACCAAGCCAATTCTTTTACTGGAAAGGAAAACAAGCTTCCGGGGACCGGTTTCTGGCATTACAGAGGTCTTTGGCCCGGCTTGCTTGAATCCTGATGGTGCAGTGAGCAAGGGATTCATATCTGAGCATACCCTTCCAAGCTTATGGTGGACAAAACGATTCAGAAAAGGGGGTGGTGATGGACAGAGTATCTGAATTAAGCAGAACACTTCTACCCAGTCAAGAGATCAGGGCTTGATCCATCACCGTTTTTTAGCTCACTGCACCATCCCAGCTCAGAACCTGGCTACATGCAAATTAGTCTGTCCCTGGCCCAGTGCATCATGGGAACAGGGCAGACCAAACTACCAAGCCAATTCTTTTACTGGAAAGGAAAACAAGCTTCCAGGGACCGGTTTCTGGCATTACAGCCGTCTTCGGCCCGGCTTGCTTGAATCCGGATGGTGCAGTGAGCAAGGGACTCATGTCTGAGCATACCCTTCCACGCTTATGGTGGACAAAACGATTCAGAAAAGGGGGTGGTGATGGACAGAGTATCTGAATTAAGCGGAACACTCCTACCCAGTCAAGAGATCAGGGCTTGATCCATCACCGTTTTTTAGCTCACTGCACCATCCCAGCTCAGAACCAGGCTACATGCAAATTAGTCTGTCCCTGGCCCAGTGCATCATGGGAACAGGGCAGACCAAACTACCAAGCCAATTCTATTACTGGAAAGGAAAACAAGCTTCCGGGGACCGGTTTCTGGCATTACAGCCGTCTTCGGCCCGGCTTGCTTGAATCCTGATGGTGCAGTGAGCAAGGGACTCATGTCTGAGCATACCCTTCCACGCTTATGGTGAACAAAACGATTCAGAAAAGGGGGTGGTGATGGACAGATTATATGAATTAAGCAGAACACTCCTACCCAGTCAAGAGATCAGGGCTTGATTCATCACCGTTTTTTAGCTCACTGCACCATCCCAGCTCAGAACCTGGCTACATGCAAATTAGTCTGTCCATGGCCCAGTGCATCATGGGAACAGGGCAGACCAAACTACCAAGCCAATTCTTTTACTGGAAAAGAAAACAAGCTTCCGGGGACCGGTTTCTGGCATTACAGCCGTCTTCGGCCCGGCTTGCTTGAATCCTGATGGTGCAGTGAGCAAGGGACTCATGTCTGAGCATACCCTTCCACGCTTATGGTGGACAAAACAATTCAGAAAAGGGGGTGGTGATGGACAGAGTATCTGAATTAAGCAGAACACTCCTACCCAGTCAAGAGATCAGGGCTTGATCCATCACCGTTTTTTAGCTCACTGCACCATCCCAGCTCAGAACCTGGCTACATGCAAATTAGTCTGTCCCTGGCCCAGTGCATTATGGGAACAGGGCAGACCAAACTACCAAGCCAATTCTTTTACTGGAAAGGAAAACAAGCTTCCGGGGACCGGTTTCTGGCATTACAGCCGTCTTCGGCCCGGCTTGCTTGAATCCTGATGGTGCAGTGAGCAAGGGATTCATATCTGAGCATACCCTTCCAAGCTTATGGTGGACAAAACGATTCAGAAAAGGGGTTGGTGATGGACAGAGTATCTGAATTAAGCAGAACACTCCTACCCAGTCAAGAGATCAGGGCTTGATCCATCACCGTTTTTTAGCTCACTGCACCATCCCAGCCCAGAACCTGGCTACATGCAAATTAGTCTGTCCCTGCCCCAGTGCATCATGGGAACAGGGCAGACCAAACTACCAAGCCAATTATTTTACTGGAAAGGAAAACAAGCTTCCAGGGACCGGTTTCTGGCATTACAGCCGTCTTCGGCCCGGCTTGCTTGAATCCGGATGGTGCAGTGAGCAAGGGACTCATGTCTGAGCATACCCTTCCACGCTTATGGTGGACAAAACGATTCAGAAAAGGGGGTGGTGATGGACAGAGTATCTGAATTAAGTGGAACACTCCTACCCAGTCAAGAGATCAGGGCTTTATCCATCACCGTTTTTTAGCTCACTGCACCATCCCAGCTCAGAACCAGGCTACATGCAAATTAGTCTGTCCCTTGCCCAGTGCATCATGGGAACAGGGCAGACCAAACTACCAAGCCAATTCTTTTACTGGAAAGGAAAACAAGGTTCCAGGGACCGGTTTTTGGCATTACAGCCGTCTTCGGCCCAGCTTGCTTGAATCCTGATGGTGCAGTGAGCAAGGGACTCATGTCTGAGCATACCCTTCCACCCTTTTGGTGGACAAAACGATTCAGAAAAGGGGGTGGTGATGGACAGAGTATCTGAATTAAGCAGAACACTCCTACCCAGTCAAGAGATCAAGGCTTGATCTATCACCGTTTTTTAGCTCACTGCACCATCCCAGCTCAGAACCTGGCTACATGCAAATTAGTCTGTCCCTGGCCCAGTGCATCATGGGAACAGGGCAGACCAAACTACCAAGCCAATTCTTTTACTGGAAAGGAAAACAAGCTTCCGGGGACCGGTTTCTGGCATTACAGCCGTCTTCGGCCCGGCTTGCTTGAATCCTGATGGTGCAGTGAGCAAGGGACTCATGTCTGAGCATACCCTTCCACGCTTATGGAGGACAAAATGATTCAGAAAAGGGGGTGGTGATGGACAGAGTATCTGAATTAAGCAGAACACTCCTACCCAGTCAAGAGATCAGAGCTTGATCCATCACCGTTTTTTAGCTCACTGCACCATCCCAGCTCAGAACCTGGCTACATGCAAATTAGTCTGTCCCTGGCCCAGTGCATCATGGGAACAGGGTAGACCAAACTACCAAGCCAATTCTTTTACTGGAAAAGAAAACAAGCTTCCGGGGACCGGTTTCTGGCATTACAGCCTTCTTCGGCCCGGCTTGCTTGAATCCTGATGGTGCAGTGAGCAAGAGACTCATGTCTGAGCATACCCTTCCACACTTATGGTGGACAAAACGATTCAGAAAAGGGGGTGGTGATGGACAGAGTATCTGAATTAAGCGGTACACTCCTACCCAGTCAAGAGATCAGGGCTTGATCCATCATCGTTATTTAGCTCACTGCACCATCCCAGCTCAGAACCAGGCTACATGCAAATTAGTCTGTCCCTGGCCCAGTGCATCATGGGAACAGGGCAGACCAAACTACCAAGCCAATTCTTTTACTGGAAAGGAAAACAAGCTTCCGGGGACCGGTTTCTGGCATTACAGCCATCTTCGGCCCGGCTTGCTTGAATCCTGATGGTGCAGTGAGCAAGGGATTCATATCTGAGCATACCCTTCCAAGCTTATGGTGGACAAAACGATTCAGAAAAGGGGGTGGTGATGGACAGAGTATCTGAATTAAGCAGAACACTCCTACCCAGTCAAGAGATCAGGGCTTGATCCATCACCGTTTTTTAGCTCACTGCACCATCCCAGCTCAGAACCTGGCTACATGCAAATTAGTCTGTCCCTGGCCCAGTGCATCATGGGATCTGGGCAGACCAAACTACCAAGCCAATTCTTTTACTGGAAAGGAAAACAAGCTTCCGGGGACCGGTTTCTGGCATTACAGCCGTCTTCGGCCCGGCTTGCTTGAATCCTGATGGTGCAGTGAGCAAGGGACTCATGTCTAAGCATACCCTTCCACGCTTATCGTGGACAAAACGATTCAGAAAAGGGGGTGGTGATGGACAGAGTATCTGACTTAAGCAGAACACTCCTACCCAGTCAAGAGATCAGGGCTTGATCCATCACCGTTTTTTAGCTCACTGCACCATCCCAGCTCAGAACCTGGCTAGATGCAAATTAGTCTGTCCCTGGCCCAGTGCATCATGGGAACAGGGAAGACCAAACTACCAAGCCAATTCTTTTACTGGAAAGGAAAACAAGCTTTCGGGGACCGGTTTTTGGCATTACAGCCGTCTTCGGCCCGGCTTGCTTGAATCCTGATGGTGCAGTGAGCAAGGGACTCATGTCTGAGCATATCCTTCCACCCTTTTGGTGGACAAAACGATTCAGAAAAGGGGGTGGTGATGGACAGGGTATCTGAATTAGGCAGAACACTCCTACCCAGTCAAGAGATCAGGGCTTGATCTATCACCGTTTTTTAGCTCACTGCACCATCCCAGCTCAGAACCTGGCTACATGCAAATTAGTCTGTCCCTGGCCCAGTGCATCATGGGAACAGGGCAGACCAAACTACCAAGCCAATTCTTTTACTGGAAAGGAAAACAAGCTTCCGGGGACCGGTTTCTGGCATTACAGCCGTCTTCGGCCCGGCTTGCTTGAATCCTGATGGTGCAGTGAGCAAGGGACTCATGTCTGAGCATACCCTTCCACGCTTATGGTGGACAAAATGATTCAGAAAAGGGGGTGGTGATGGACAGAGTATCTGAATTAAGCGGAACACTCCTACCCAGTCAAGAGATCAGGGCTTGATCCATCACCGTTTTTTAGCTCACTGCACCATCCCAGCTCAGAACCAGGCTACATGCAAATTAGTCTGTCCCTGGCCCAGTGCATCATGGGAACAGGGCAGACCAAACTACCAAGCCAATTCTATTACTGGAAAGGAAAACAAGCTTCCGGGGACCGGTTTCTGGCATTACAGCCGTCTTCGGCCCGGCTTGCTTGAATCCTGATGGTGCAGTGAGCAAGGGACTCATGTCTGAGCATACCCTTCCACGCTTATGGTGAACAAAACGATTCAGAAAAGGGGGTGGTGATGGACAGATTATATGAATTAAGCAGAACACTCCTACCCAGTCAAGAGATCAGGGCTTGATCCATCACCGTTTTTTAGCTCACTGCACCATCCCAGCTCAGAACCTGGCTACATGCAAATTAGTCTGTCCCTGGCCCAGTGCATCATGGGAACTGGGCAGACCAAACTACCAAGCCAATTCTTTTACTGGAAAGGAAAACAAGCTTTCGGGGACCGGTTTCTGGCATTACAGCCATCTTCGGCCCGGCTTGCTTGAATCCTGATGGTGCAGTGAGCAAGGGACTCATGTCTGAGCATACCCTTCCACGCTTATGGTAGACAAAACGCTTCAGAAAAGGGGGTGGTGATGGAGAGAGTATCTGAATCAAGCAGAACACTCCTACCCAGTCAAGAGATCAGGGCTTGATCCATCACCGTTTTTTAGCTCACTGCACCATCCCAGCTCAGAACCTGGCTACATGCAAATTAGTCTGTCCCTGGCCCAGTGCATTATGGGAACAGGGCAGACCAAATTACCAAGCCAATTCTTTTACTGGAAAGGAAAACAAGCTTCCGGGGACCGGTTTCTGGCATTACAGAGGTCTTTGGCCCGGCTTGCTTGAATCCTGATGGTGCAGTGTGCAAGGGATTCATATCTGAGCATACCCTTCCAAGCTTATGGTGGACAAAACGATTCAGAAAAGGGGGTGGTGATGGACAGAGTATCTGAATTAAGCAGAACACTTCTACCCAGTCAAGAGATCAGGGCTTGATCCATCACCGTTTTTTAGCTCACTGCACCATCCCAGCTCAGAACCTGGCTACATGCAAATTAGTCTGTCCCTGGCCCAGTGCATCATGGGAACAGGGCAGACCAAACTACCAAGCCAATTCTTTTACTGGAAAGGAAAACAAGCTTCCAGGGACCGGTTTCTGGCATTACAGCCGTCTTCGGCCCGGCTTGCTTGAATCCGGATGGTGCAGTGAGCAAGGGACTCATGTCTGAGCATACCCTTCCACGCTTATGGTGGACAAAACGATTCAGAAAAGGGGGTGGTGATGGACAGAGTATCTGAATTAAGCGGAACACTCCTACCCAGTCAAGAGATCAGGGCTTGATCCATCACCGTTTTTTAGCTCACTGCACCATCCCAGCTCAGAACCAGGCTACATGCAAATTAGTCTGTCCCTGGCCCAGTGCATCATGGGAACAGGGCAGACCAAACTACCAAGCCAATTCTATTACTGGAAAGGAAAACAAGCTTCCGGGGACCGGTTTCTGGCATTACAGCCGTCTTCGGCCCGGCTTGCTTGAATCCTGATGGTGCAGTGAGCAAGGGACTCATGTCTGAGCATACCCTTCCACGCTTATGGTGAACAAAACGATTCAGAAAAGGGGGTGGTGATGGACAGATTATATGAATTAAGCAGAACACTCCTACCCAGTCAAGAGATCAGGGCTTGATTCATCACCGTTTTTTAGCTCACTGCACCATCCCAGCTCAGAACCTGGCTACATGCAAATTAGTCTGTCCATGGCCCAGTGCATCATGGGAACAGGGCAGACCAAACTACCAAGCCAATTCTTTTACTGGAAAAGAAAACAAGCTTCCGGGGACCGGTTTCTGGCATTACAGCCGTCTTCGGCCCGGCTTGCTTGAATCCTGATGGTGCAGTGAGCAAGGGACTCATGTCTGAGCATACCCTTCCACGCTTATGGTGGACAAAACAATTCAGAAAAGGGGGTGGTGATGGACAGAGTATCTGAATTAAGCAGAACACTCCTACCCAGTCAAGAGATCAGGGCTTGATCCATCACCGTTTTTTAGCTCACTGCACCATCCCAGCTCAGAACCTGGCTACATGCAAATTAGTCTGTCCCTGGCCCAGTGCATTATGGGAACAGGGCAGACCAAACTACCAAGCCAATTCTTTTACTGGAAAGGAAAACAAGCTTCCGGGGACCGGTTTCTGGCATTACAGCCGTCTTCGGCCCGGCTTGCTTGAATCCTGATGGTGCAGTGAGCAAGGGATTCTTATCTGAGCATACCCTTCCAAGCTTATGGTGGACAAAACGATTCAGAAAAGGGGTTGGTGATGGACAGAGTATCTGAATTAAGCAGAACACTCCTACCCAGTCAAGAGATCAGGGCTTGATCCATCACCGTTTTTTAGCTCACTGCACCATCCCAGCCCAGAACCTGGCTACATGCAAATTAGTCTGTCCCTGCCCCAGTGCATCATGGGAACAGGGCAGACCAAACTACCAAGCCAATTATTTTACTGGAAAGGAAAACAAGCTTCCAGGGACCGGTTTCTGGCATTACAGCCGTCTTCGGCCCGGCTTGCTTGAATCCGGATGGTGCAGTGAGCAAGGGACTCATGTCTGAGCATACCCTTCCACGCTTATGGTGGACAAAACGATTCAGAAAAGGGGGTGGTGATGGACAGAGTATCTGAATTAAGTGGAACACTCCTACCCAGTCAAGAGATCAGGGCTTTATCCATCACCGTTTTTTAGCTCACTGCACCATCCCAGCTCAGAACCAGGCTACATGCAAATTAGTCTGTCCCTTGCCCAGTGCATCATGGGAACAGGGCAGACCAAACTACCAAGCCAATTCTTTTACTGGAAAGGAAAACAAGGTTCCAGGGACCGGTTTTTGGCATTACAGCCGTCTTCGGCCCAGCTTGCTTGAATCCTGATGGTGCAGTGAGCAAGGGACTCATGTCTGAGCATACCCTTCCACCCTTTTGGTGGACAAAACGATTCAGAAAAGGGGGTGGTGATGGACAGAGTATCTGAATTAAGCAGAACACTCCTACCCAGTCAAGAGATCAAGGCTTGATCTATCACCGTTTTTTAGCTCACTGCACCATCCCAGCTCAGAACCTGGCTACATGCAAATTAGTCTGTCCCTGGCCCAGTGCATCATGGGAACAGGGCAGACCAAACTACCAAGCCAATTCTTTTACTGGAAAGGAAAACAAGCTTCCGGGGACCGGTTTCTGGCATTACAGCCGTCTTCGGCCCGGCTTGCTTGAATCCTGATGGTGCAGTGAGCAAGGGACTCATGTCTGAGCATACCCTTCCACGCTTATGGAGGACAAAATGATTCAGAAAAGGGGGTGGTGATGGACAGAGTATCTGAATTAAGCAGAACACTCCTACCCAGTCAAGAGATCAGAGCTTGATCCATCACCGTTTTTTAGCTCACTGCACCATCCCAGCTCAGAACCTGGCTACATGCAAATTAGTCTGTCCCTGGCCCAGTGCATCATGGGAACAGGGTAGACCAAACTACCAAGCCAATTCTTTTACTGGAAAGGAAAACAAGCTTCCGGGGACCGGTTTCTGGCATTACAGCCTTCTTCGGCCCGGCTTGCTTGAATCCTGATGGTGCAGTGAGCAAGAGACTCATGTCTGAGCATACCCTTCCACGCTTATGGTGGACAAAACAATTCAGAAAAGGGGGTGGTGATGGACAGAGTATCTGAATTAAGCAGAACACTCCTACCCAGTCAAGAGATCAGGGCTTGATCCATCACCGTTTTTTAGCTCACTGCACCATCCCAGCTCAGAACCTGGCTACATGCAAATTAGTCTGTCCCTGGCCCAGTGCATCCTGGGAACAGGGCAGACCAAACTACCAAGCCAATTCTTTTACTGGAAAGGAAAACAAGCTTCCGGGGACCGGTTTCTGGCATTACAGCCGTCTTCGGCCCCGCTTGCTTGAATCCTGATGGTGCAGTGAGCAAGGGACTCATGTCTGAGCATACCCTTCCACACTTATGGTGGACAAAACGATTCAGAAAAGGGGGTGGTGATGGACAGAGTATCTGAATTAAGCGGAACACTCCTACCCAGTCAAGAGATCAGGGCTTGATCCATCACCGTTTTTTAGCTCACTGCACCATCCCAGCTCAGAACCAGGCTACATGCAAATTAGTCTGTCCCTGGCCCAGTGCATCATGGGAACAGGGCAGACCAAACTACCAAGCCAATTCTTTTACTGGAAAGGAAAACAAGCTTCAGGGGACCGGTTTCTGGCATTACAGCCATCTTCGGCCCGGCTTGCTTGAATCCTGATGGTGCAGTGAGCAAGGGATTCATATCTGAGCATACCCTTCCACGCTTATGGTGGACAAAACAATTCAGAAAAGGGGGTGGTGATGGACAGAGTATCTGAATCAAGCAGAACACTCCTACCCAGTCAAGAGATCAGGGCTTGATCCATCACTGTTTTTTAGCTCACTGCACCATCCCAGCTCAGAACCTGGCTACATGCAAATTAGTCTGTCCCTGCCCCAGTGCATCATGGGAACAGGGCAGACCAAACTACCAAGCCAATTATTTTACTGGAAAGGAAAACAAGCTTCCAGGGACCGGTTTCTGGCATTACAGCCATCTTCGGCCTGGCTTGCTTGAATCCGGATGGTGCAGTGAGCAAGGGACTCATGTCTGAGCATACCCTTCCACGCTTATGGTGGACAAAACGATTCAGAAAAGGGGGTGGTGATGGACAGAGTATCTGAATTAAGCGGAACACTCCTACCCAGTCAAGAGATCAGGGCTTTATCCATCACCGTTTTTTAGCTCACTGCACCATCCCAGCTCAGAACCAGGCTACATGCAAATTAGTCTGTCCCTTGCCCAGTGCATCATGGGAACAGGGCAGACCAAACTACCAAGCCAATTCTTTTACTGGAAAGGAAAACAAGCTTCCAGGGACCGGTTTTTGGCATTACAGCCGTCTTCGGCCCAGCTTGCTTGAATCCTGATGGTGCAGTGAGCAAGGGACTCATGTCTGAGCATACCCTTCCACCCTTTTGGTGGACAAAACGATTCAGAAAAGGGGGTGGTGATGGACAGAGTATCTGAATTAAGCAGAACACTCCTACCCAGTCAAGAGATCAAGGCTTGATCTATCACCGTTTTTTAGCTCACTGCACCATCCCAGCTCAGAACCTGGCTACATGCAAATTAGTCTGTCCCTGGCCCAGTGCATCATGGGAACAGGGCAGACCAAACTACCAAGCCAATTCTTTTACTGGAAAGGAAAACAAGCTTCCGGGGACCGGTTTCTGGCATTACAGCCGTCTTCGGCCCGCTTTCTTGAATCCTGATGGTGCAGTGAGCAAGGGAATCATGTCTGAGCATACCCTTCCACGCTGTCACGGTTTAGGTAGGATTGACCTGGACTTCATGTCCCAGAATGCCTGTGGTGTGTCCTTTGTTTGTGTCTGTCCTGTGTTTTTCCCCTCCCTTACCTATAACTACCTCACTTCCTATACACTCGGGGCTTGTCACCTGGAGTGTTAGCCTTCTTCGAGTCCATTGGGAGAATTCTTGTGCATTTGGAATCAAGCTTTGATCGCTAATGAACATTACGAGGGCGGTGTCCCTGACCTTGTTTTCCAGCTTTTTCCGCGTGGTTACTGCCGCGCTGTGAGGCAGCGGAGACGCCCGCAAGGACGCGGTGTCTCTCATCTTCGTGCCTGTTGTCGCCTTGGAGCAGGAAGACTCGCGTTGTGCGAGCCCCGCTGTGAGGCAGAGGAGACGCCTGCCGCGGTACGCGGAGTTTTTCAACTTTGACCTGTTCAGTCCTGGAGCAGGAAGACTCGCGCTGTGCGAGTCGCGCTGAGAGCAATCCTCACGCTTTCGGATTTCTTTTTTTTTGTTTATAGTGAAACCGTGACTTTTCTTTGGATCAACGGTTCCTGAATTGTGTTATTTACATGAAGCCTCAACCTTGCTGTAAGACAGTTTTGGATTTAATCTGTGATGAACGTTACGGAGGCTAGTGCTTGCTGTAAGGACTGACTCTGAACCTATTAAGGTATTTTCTCTTCTCTCGAAGCACCAGCAGTTGAGAGGTTTTTGCCTCTGCGTTATTTATGGCATTCTGTTAAGACAATTAATCCACAAACTTTGAAGTGCTGATGAGACATTTTTTGTTCTATTTTTATTACTTTATTTTTGCTACACCTGGAATGATTGGGTGTTTGTGGCAGCCTCTCTAAGTAAGTGTTTTTGACTACACAGATAGTATATGTCAAGATCAGGAATAAGGGGGAGGGAGTACTTACAGTGTTTCTTGTGTATTTCTGCAGGTACACAGATCCTAGCCCTGAAGAGAGGGTTCCATTGTCCTTCTGTGCTGTAGATGATTTCTGGCTGCCAGTCCTTTATATTTTATTTCTCCATTTTTCCCCTTCCCTGGGTGAGGTAGTCTGGGTGGTGTGTTATCTGAATCACTCACCTGGAGTACCGTCCCTAGGGAGGAGTGAATCCATCATCTGCCTCGCTCCCGCCGTGTCTGGAACTACAGGTGGGTCAATCTGTACTGAAGTGTGACAGAGTGACAAGCCCAAGTATTCAAAACGGCCTGAGCGATGGATACCAATACGGTCTTGACTACCCTGTTGGAATCCCTAACAGCATTGAGACTGGAAGTGGATACCTTCAGAGGAGAGAATCAGGAAATGAGGAACGAGGTTAGTCAGTTACGAGGTGAACTATCAAGTTTAACTAGAACTAGCCCCTCCAGTTCTAAAGGCGCCCCATATATTAGGCCCGCAACCCTACAGCCTCCCTCTCAAACCTCTTCCCCCCTAGCTCAGGGGACACAAGGCCCTTCCACCATACAAGTTATCCAACCAGTGCAGTTACCTCTAGCTCCCCCTGAGAGGTTTTTAGGGGATCCTAAAAAATTTGGTACATTTTTAGGGCAGTGCAAATTACACTTCATGTGTAAACCCGCTGTCTTTCCTGACGACTATTCCAAGACCGCCTTCATGTTGTCTTACTTAGGCGGCAACGCAGCCACCTGGTCGTTCCCCCTTATTGATAGGAATGATCCAGTCCTAGCTAAATTTGATGAGTTTTGCGAAGAGATGCGCAAGTTGTTTGACCGAAAGGCCCATATGCTATCCTTAGACAGAGAGCTTATCACCCTTAAACAAGGGTCACAGGATTTGTTAACATATATAACAAACTTCAATCGTCTTGTTGTCGAGACTGACTGGCCTCCGGCCAAAAGAGTTTCCTTGTTCTATCAAGGGTTAAGAGGGGAATTAAAGGATGTACTGGCTCAGGTGGTAAATATGCCGTCCTCATGTGAGGAGCTCATTGACCTCACAGTTCAGTTGGATCACCGATTGCAAGAACGGAAAGGCGACAAACATCGCTACGAATTGAGATTCCCTTTGTCCAAACCCAAAACAGTGACAGAGGGTGCCACGACTCCCGATACAACGGAACCAATGCAAATAGGAGGGGTAAGAGGCCCCTTAAGTCCAGAAGAAAGAACCCGGAGACGCAATCAGAAACTTTGTATGTATTGTGGTAAGGCGGGGCATTTCATCAAAGACTGCAAAGCCAAGACAAAAAACACACAAAATGTACCTGCAGTAGATTATCCTCTCTCCTTGTCGGGAAACGAGAATGCTCAAGCAAGCCAGAGACCCCTTGTTTGAGCCCAGACCAAGAAAAAGAGGTCTATCATGCCGTGGCCAACACCATGCAACCTTCTGTACCGCACATGAACTTGTGTGTCACCATTAAATGGCCAGAAAAGATGCCCGTAATGGTACACGCTATGCTGGATTCAGGAGCTACGGGCAATTTTATTGACCAACAATATGCATCAAGTATTGGGGTACCACGCATCCAAAAAGAAACCCCCGAAGCTGTAAAGGCTGTGGATGGATCCGATTTGACATCAGGGCCGGTATGCTACCATACGAGACAGTTGGTCATGCAAATAGGACAAAACCATTATGAGTTCATTTCTTTTGATATTATTGATGCTCCCCAGTTCAAAATGATCTTAGGAATGCCCTGGCTGACCAAACATGACCCTGTTGTGAAATGGGCAGATCGAACCGTTTCTCTCAGTTCGCTGTATTGTGCAGAGCATTGCTCCATTCTTCACATGTGCGAGGATAGTAACACAGAAACGCCTGCCAGTGCCCTAGCTAGCGGAGGAAGAAGCTTGGAAGTCAACGCCATCACAACTCTCCCTGTGGCTTACCAGAAGTTTCGGGATGTCTTCAGTGAAAAAGAAGCCAGCAAGCTACCTCCACACAGAGAATACGATTGTGTCATAGATCTAGAACCAGGAGCCAATATCCCTTGTAGCCGAATATACGCCCTCACTGAGGCAGAAAACACCTATCTTCAACAGTATCTGCACAAAATGCTCCAGTCAGGTTTTATTCGTCCTTCTACATCCCCTGCTTCCTCGCCGCTGTTCTTTATCCCGAAGAGGGAGGGGGGATTGCGAACCTGCATCGACTACAGGGCTCTCAATAGAGTTACCAGAAAGAACAGATATCCCCTACCTCTCATTCCAGTCCTTCTGGACCAGTTGAAGGATGCAAAAATATTTACCAAATTGGACTTGCGGGGAGCATATCACTTAGTGAGAGTACGCAGAGGGGATGAGTGGAAAACTGCGTTTCGCACAAAATATGGGCTCTATGAGTATCAGGTGATGCCCTTCGGCTTGTGTAACGCCCCTGCGGCATTTCAATATTTTATGGATGAGGTGCTGAGGGGTTTACTCGATGTGTCGTGCATCGTTTATATCGACGACATTTTGATTTATTCGGCCTCACGTGAAGACCATGTTCAACATGTAACTGAAGTGTTGGAACGATTGCAGCAGCATGAGTTATATGCGAAATTGGAGAAGTGTTTCTTCCATGCAACCGAAGTGGAATTCCTGGGGTATGTTATCGGTCCTATGGGGCTACAAATGGACCAAAAGAAAATACAAGCCATACTTCAATGGAAACCTCCTTCTTCGGTGAAGTCCCTGCAGAGTTTCCTGGGATTCGCAAATTTCTACAGGCGATTCATTAAGAACTTTTCGGGTATTATACAGCCTTTAACCCAGCTGCTGAAGAAAGGAGTGGCCTTCAGGTGGACGGAGGCAGCTGACGAGGCCTTTCAAGACCTAAAACACCGCTTTGTAACAGCCCCCATCCTTCGACATCCCGATGCCAGTCAGCCCTTTGTGATGGAAACCGATGCCTCGTACTACGCCTTAGGTGGAATATTATCACAGAGACACCCCGAGACTGGCCAACTACATCCTGTGGCATATTTCTCTCGGAAAATGACTCCTAGTGAAATCAACTACAGTATTACGGACAAGGAACTGCTGGCCATTAAGAGGGCATGCGAAGAATGGCGCCACCACTTGTTAGGAGCCAGACACACTGTAGAAATGTACACAGATCATCGGAACCTCCTTTTCCTAAAAAGTGCAAAGGCATTAACCCCAAGACAACTACGATGGTCTTTGTTCTTTTCGGATTACGACTTCGTGATCAAATACCGTCCTGGCCCCCAAAATGGGAAAGCAGATGCCCTTTCAAGACCTGCATCTGTTATGCAGGAACATATCACAGAGACAGAAGATCCGCCTGTCATTTTGAATAAGGCGACCTTTTTGCCTTCAGCCTCGGCAATCACATGTCCTTCAGCATTCCTAAAAGAAGTGGAGGAGAGGACGGCGGTCATGGACATGCAGACCTGGATAGCCAAAGAACCTTTGCAAAGAACTGTGAAAGATGGTTAACTCTTCAGAGAAAAAACTCTACCTTCCTGTGAAGGAGTTAAGGAATCAAGCATTACAATGGACCCATGACTCGGCATTGAGCGGACATATGGGAGTTCAGAAAACGTACCAGACCACGTTAAGACATTTTTGGTGGGAAACCCTTCGAAAGGACATTGAAGAATACATAGCTAGGTGTCCTATCTGTATCCAGGGGAAGGCCACCCACCAGCGAAGCAGTGGACTGTTACGTCCCATACCTATTCCTCCGGCCCCATGGCACACTGTGTCCATGGATTTCATTGTAGAGATGCCTCTCAGTCTCGGCAACAATACCATATTGGTGGTCATAGACCATCTGACAAAGATGGGTCATTTCATTGCCTTAACTAAGTTACCCACATCAGGAGAACTAGCTACCATCTTCTTACAAAATGTAGTCAGGTTACACGGTGTTCCTTCTGTTCTCATTACTGACAGAGGTACACAATTCACCTCCAGATTTTGGAAAGCATTGTGTGACATTATGAAAATCGATGCGAGATTGTCCACAAGCTATCACCCGCAGACAGATGGTAAAACCGAGAGGTTAAACCAAACCCTTGAACAATATTTGCGGTGTTTCACTCTCCAGCAGGGAGAGGAGTGGAGAACATTGTTGTGGATGGCGGAATTCGCTTATAACAATGCTACTCATTCCTCGCTGGGTTGTTCACCGTTTTTCTGTGTTCAGGGGTATCATCCCAATTGTCTGCCCTTCGAAAATCCTAGTCCCTCAGCTCACCCTACTGTTCAGGAACACCACGCTCATCTTGTGTCGGTAGGGCAGGAAGCCAGGGAGTGCCTGGAGGCAGCCAGAAATCGTGACAAAGTACAGGCAGATAGGAAACGAACCCCTGAACCTGTATACTCTCTTGGAGACAAAGTATGGTTAAGCACTAGGTACTTGAAGTTTAAGGGGAACACACGGTTGCAACCTAAGTATGTAGGTCCATATTCCATTCTCGAGGTGATAAATCCCGTGGCCATGAAGTTGCAACTTCCTTCCTCCTGGCACATCCACCCGGTGTTCCATGTTTCACTACTAAAGCCATACGTACAAGGCACTAGACCATCCGTGAGACCCCAACCCCTAGAAGTAGATGGGGAGGAGGAGTATGAAGTGCGGGCTGTGTTGGATTCTAGGAGAGTGAGGGGTGTTCTGCAGTATCTGATAGATTGGAAAGGGTATGGTCCCGAGGAGCGCTCCTGGGAACCTAGTGCCAATCTGCATTGTCCTGGGCTTCTACGGCGTTTTCACGCAAGGCATCCTACCAAACCTGGTGGCCCGCCGAGACGTCGGTCCTTAAGAGGGGGTTCTGTCACGGTTTAGGTAGGATTGACCTGGACTTCATGTCCCAGAATGCCTGTGGTGTGTCCTTTGTTTGTGTCTGTGTAGGAAGGTGGATATCTGACTATGGTTACCCCCAAACTTTTTTGCCTGGTGTTTAGCTGGTTTTTGACTTAGTTGGCCTGGGATCCTGCTATTCAGGGCCCCAGGCTGATTGCTCTCTCCTTAAAATGGACTCCATGTACCTTAGGTGCATAACACAATTGGAATTGGTTCACCTTATAGGCCCCTGTAACAGTGTACCATAGGTACCCAGGGCATAGGTGTAGCCAAGGCCTGCCAGGGGCTGCAGCATGTATTGTGCCACCCCTGGCCTGGCCTCCATATTTGACACAACTGGCTGATCACTCAGCTGGGGTAAGTTGGTGTAATCACCTCTTACTTAGGTAAAGTATGCCTGTGCCTAACCCTAAACTGGACACATATGTTCCTATCAGCCACTCCTATGGAAGGCCTCATCAATCCTGGAGGCAGAGTGCTTGGAAATATGTGAGATGGTGCTCTGGCATGAGCTGAGCCTGTCTGCAGCTGTCGGGAACAACTCCCTAAGCCGTTCCGGGATATTGCCATACCATATACTCTTAAGTGCATTATAATCCTCGCGGTTAAATGCTATCTTTGGTTTGGCTTTATCAAAACATGTCGAGTAAGGTGTCATACGAATTGGAATACTATCCCCTCGCCAATTCTGGCGACGGGGATAGCATTCCACCCTTCTAGAGGGACACGACATGTGCGTAGCCTTAACCCCGGTTAAAGTTAAACAGAGCCTCAGCTTCACAAAATGGACGCTGCCCCCACAGACACAAGTCTGGCCTCCTGCTGCTGACCGAAACTCGGCAGATGGTGGCCTGGACAAAGGGTTTCCTGCCTTGGGAGGTGCGAGCACCACCCCAGACAGGATTTTGTGTATTAGGTAGGACAGGGCTGAAAAGAATCAGACATGCCCGGGGCACACAAGGTGTCCCCGTGCATAGGCCAGTCCAAACCGGTTCTGGGGCCTTCCAGCCCCAGTCCTGGCGCGGAGCTGGACAAAGGAAAGGGGGTGTAACCGCCCCCCTTCCTGGTTCCACCCAGAGGAGGGACCTAGTAGGTGATCCACCCCCAGTTTGGGAATAAGAGGGGGAGCAGTGCCATTGCACAGCAGATCATCCCGAAATCAACTTAAAACTAAGAAGAAGACTGGACTTCGACATTCTGCTGCACAGAAGACTGAAGAAGAATCTCCCTTGTGGCCAAGGAGTGACCACCCTGTGAACACAGGTACCAACCAGCAACTCGACGTCTGCTTTGCCGCCGCCTCCCGCCGGAGACCGAGCCCAGAGCCCGACAAGAACCAGACTCCCAGACCTCTCAGAGCCCGATCCACAGTCCCTGCGAAGAAGGGACCCGTGGAGGCACCGAGTGACGTGGGACCGGACCTCTTGAAAGACACTTGAAAAGCTGACTGCGCAGCTTCTGAGGCATCCTCGACGTTGTGCTTTGGGGATTGAGAACCCCCACCACCGAGCAGCCCTTGCACCGAAGATCAGCCCTCCAGCATCTCCACCATCTGCGTGGGGCCCTTTTGCATTGTGCCACTCGACGCGCCATCCCGGCCACTAGCCACGCGGCCAGCGGCCATCTTGGCGACGAACCCGAAGATTTAAACAGCAGGTCTGATTGCTCCAGACCTACCCAAGCTCCTGTGAAAAGGAGCCCTCGCTCTGACCTTGCTGGTCCGAGTGAACAGCATCTTTCAACTCCTGCGTGGCTTGCATTTGCCAAGGCCTGTTTGCTCCGATCAGGTCGCCGACACCGCCAACAGCGAGAAGCCTACGTGGGACAGCTCGTGACCGACTCCTGGACGTCCTCGACCCCGGGTATCCACGTGGCTGCAGAAAGAAGCTACCCAACAACGCCTGTTTGCACCCGACATCGCCTGGTTCCACTCTGGTTCCACGGTAGTCACTGGCTAGTGACTTTGAACACTGTCCCCTCTGCTTTCAGGTCTTCAACTCTTCAGATCCACCCTTGGATCCACCGGAACTCTTCTCATCGAGCCGCCTGCAGCATCTTCAGCTCCAAGCACCATCGACCAGCGTGACGAAACCCGACACATCTTCGACCCTGTGCACCCGCTTCCTGTGGGTGAGGTAACTCAGCTCCGCCGGTGCTCCTGCACTGGTACACATCCCAAGGGCCTGTGTTTTAAGTTTCAGCTCCGTAGGTCACTCGGAAGGTTCCTAACTTTCTAACTTTGTGCTTTTTACGCACCATAGACTTTGTATTGAGAAGTGCGTGCACTTTGAACACTGCACCCGAGTCCCGTGGGCCTTTCCCGACTTAGTTAACTCCAGTCTCGAATAGCTCCAGCGATTCCCAAGGCCCTAGGCCTCTTCACTTTCCTTTAGGTATCTCTTATACCACTTTCTTAGTATATGGTTTAGGTGGCCCCTAGGGCTCATCCATATTGTGCAACTTTTGTGTATTTTAAACTGTCTTGTGATTTTACGCTTGTGCTTCTGTGCTCATAAAGAGTCCAGGGGATTTTAATAGTTAATAAATCAATATATATTTTCAATATATATCTGTGTGGTGTCCCTTTCATTTGGTATTCAAGGGGGTTGTGTATGGTATAACAGCTGGCTTCACATGCCTTTCAGAGTTTAGCCTAAGACTGCTTTGTCCACGTTACCACTAGGATAACTGGTCTACAAGGTTGAATTACAACCATCATCATAAGGGTTGCTTGGCATGGTACAAAGTGATCACTAGAACTAGTGAGCATTATATACCAGGCCAACTTCTCACATTGGTGAGCAGCGGATTGGGATCTGAGCTTGCTGTTGTTTTACCATTACAATCTTTGAGATTATCATTTGAAAGATCATACAGGTACCTGCTAGGTACATATAAAACAAGACTAGTATACATAAGTTCTACTGAACTTAGTTGTTGTAGAGCAAAGGGAGTAGCACACCCTAGCTACAACTACTAGATAGGTTTAGTAGGTAAACACCAGTGTAGGTAGATTGCAACACATCCACCCACACTAGAGCAATGTCTGGAGCAGAGGGGTCCAGTGGACTTACTCCTGTTGAGAGTGACCCTCCAAGGGCACCATCCAAATTTGCTATTTTTTCCTTTAAGGAATTAAGACAGCTTTGTGTCTTAAGGGGTCTGAAGACAGGGCCTTCCCCTACTACAGACCACCTAAGAGAGCTCTTAGACCAGTCTGAGACTCTAAAGCCCTCTAAGGCAAACCCCACAGGGGATGCTGAAGGAGGCCATCCTTCAGAGGATGACACTGTAGACACCCCTGCCCCTATCATCCTGGTAGATGAGGAAGCCTCCACCACTGGAGCTCCTCAGGTAGATGTAGAGGAAGAAGAAGAGGAGGAGGTGGAAAGCAGTGAGTCAGATGATGACAGAAATAGTCAGGTGCTGGTCAGTAGACTGAACCAGGCTAACTTAAGCTTACTTGGGAATGAATCAGGTAACAACCCATTCAGACCCCCAGGTGGACTTAACCAGAAGCCTAGGAGGAGAAGGACTCACTCAGGTGACTCTGACAACTCCCATGCTTCTAGAGGTTCTCATGGTCACTCCAGAAAAAGGATGACTAGCCCTCAGAGAAGGGAACATGAGGCCAAATTGAGAGAATCTCAAATTAGAGAGGCTGAATTGAGAGTCCAGAGACAAGAGTTAGAGATTGCCCTGGCCCAAGAGAAACTTGCTAGAGCAAGACAGCCTAGAGAGAGTGGATTAGGATCCACTGGTGGCAGCAATATCCAGAAGGATAAAGACAGGTCCTTTGATACAAGAAACCTGAGTAAGATTGTGCCCCCCTACAAAGCTGGGGATGATATCCACAAATGGATGACTGCACTTGAGAGAGCCTGCATGGTACAGCAGATCCCTCAGGAGCAGTGGGCAGCAATCTTGTGGCTCTCCTTTGAAGGTAGAGGCAGAGACAGACTCCTCACAGTTAGTGATGAGGATTCTAGAAACTACATGGTCCTGAAGAGTGCTCTGATTGATGGGTTAGGCTTAACCACTGAACAGTACAGGTTAATGTTCAGAGAGACCCAGAAGACACAGACTCAGGACTGGTCTGAATTTGTTGAGTGTGCCACTAAGGCTCTGGAGGGCTGGTTGCTGGGAAGTAAGGTTACTGACTATACAGGATTGTATAATTTAATTATGAGAGAGCAAATCTTAAGTAATTGTCAAAATCAGCTTCTACATCAGCACCTGGTTGACTCTGATCTGACCTCCCCACAAGAATTGGGTAGGAGGGCAGACAAATGGGTCAGAACCAGGATCAGGCCTAAGAACCAGGGTGGTGACCAAAATAAAGAGACTACCAAGCCTCAAGAGAAGGGTGGGGATAAAAGTAAGGAAAAGACTTCCCCAGGGCCCCAAAACTCCAAGAATGGGGGTGGGTCCCAAGACACTTCTACATCCCAGAAAAAGCCTTATTGTCATACCTGTAAACAGGTGGGGCATTACAAAACAGATAGCTGTTGTCCCAAGAATGGCAATAAGGAGAATATACCTCCAGGTAAGGCTCCAACACCTCCTGTCACTGTTAGCAGTGGTCCCCCAGGTGGTGGGAGCACCCCCAAGAATTTGGGTGGGTTTACTTTTGGAGGACAGGTGGACTCTGGCCTATCCAGGTCCCCTAACTCAGATACTCTTGTCTATGAGACTGGCATGGGGTTTGCCAATTTCACAGCTTGCCCAAACACTTTGAGCAAGTATAGACAGGAGCCCCTCATCAATGGCTTGAAAGTTGAGGCCTTCAGAGACACAGGGGCTAGCATCACCATGGTGGCTGAATGTCTAGTCCCCTCAAGGCAACTTTTACCTGATGCCAAATATCAGGTGACAAACATTGATGGCATAGAATCCAATCATCCCATGGCAGTAGTCAATCTTAGCTGGGGAGGTGTCACTGGCCCAAAGAGAGTGGCAGTGTCAGCAAACTTGCCTGTAGATTGCCTACTGGGTAATGATTTGGAAATCTCAGCCTGGGCTGAGGTTGAACAGCAAACCCATTCTAGAATGGTAAATCTCCATGGAAAGGTTAGTGGGGCTGTAATGGCTACAGCCCCAATTCAAGATGTCCTTCCTGAAAAGGTTGGGAGGGCTGAGCAAACCTCAGCCCCATCTTTAGATAACTTCCCTCCTGGAAAGAGTAGCAGGGCTGTACTAGTAACAGCCCATACCCAAACTGAGTCTCCTCCTGAAAAGGTTGGTGGGGCTGTGATGGCCACAGCCCAAACTCAAACCGATACCTGGGTAGTGAAGCCTGAAATGATGGATCACTCCACCCAAACAGAGAGCATTGAGGAGGAAGAGAAATCTCCCTCCCACCAGACTTTAGGAAAGGATCAGCCTCCTCAGGGAACTGATCTTACCCCTGATGAAGGAACTGTCCCAGAGGTTGTTAGGCCTGGCCTGACAGAGCCTCTGATGGCAGTGGACCCTTCTCAGGAGGGACCCAGTCTGGAGCAGGTAACCTGCCCCTCTCTACCTTGCCTTACTCAGCCCAGGGCTGCAGAGGACAAGAAGGACAGTGAGACCCAAAGGGCCCCCTGTCAAATAAAGCACCCCCATCAGCAGATTAGGGGCACCGAAACTAGTAGCCCTAGTGAGGTGCAAGCTTTAAAAACTCCTGAGGGATCCCCCTTAAAAGTAGTTAGGGACCTCCCCCAGATGGATATTGTTGGGCACAGCCAAACCTGGGACCCCAAGGGCCCAAACCTGACCTGTCCCTCCAGTAAGCCAAACAGAGGGACCCAGCCTCCAGCTTTAGGTAGCCAGAGGTTGACCCTGAGAGCACAGTGCAACTCAGTCAGAGAAAGAAAGGCACACATGGTGGAGAGTGATTGGAGGAAGCTGAGCCCTACAGAGGAAACTCACTTCAGTACTCCATCTCAACACCAGCCTTTGACTTTGCAAAGACACACCACAGGTAGAGATTCCCTATGGTGGAGACCCTCAGATACCCTTAGGGTGAGGGATTGCTTAGTGGACCATGAGACAGGGGGTTACCAAGCCAGAGCTGGCACTTCCTTATATGGCCACTTAGGCAATATAGGCTTACCTGGTCAAGGATAGCCTTATCTCCTTTCGTTTGGGGGGGGGTTATGTAGGAAGGTGGATATCTGACTATGGTTACCCCCAAACTTTTTTGCCTGGTGTTTAGCTGGTTTTTGACTTAGTTGGCCTGGGATCCTGCTATTCAGGGCCCCAGGCTGATTGCTCTCTCCTTAAAATGGACTCCATGTACCTTAGGTGCATAACACAATTGGAATTGGTTCACCTTATAGGCCCCTGTAACAGTGTACCATAGGTACCCAGGGCATAGGTGTAGCCAAGGCCTGCCAGGGGCTGCAGCATGTATTGTGCCACCCCTGGCCTGGCCTCCATATTTGACACAACTGGCTGATCACTCAGCTGGGGTAAGTTGGTGTAATCACCTCTTACTTAGGAACAGTATGCCTGTGCCTAACCCTAAACTGGACACATATGTTCCTATCAGCCACTCCTATGGAAGGCCTCATCAATCCTGGAGGCAGAGTGCTTGGAAATATGTGAGATGGTGCTCTGGCATGAGCTGAGCCTGTCTGCAGCTGTCGGGAACAACTCCCTAAGCCGTTCCGGGATATTGCCATACCATATACTCTTAAGTGCATTATAATCCTCGCGGTTAAATGCTATCTTTGGTTTGGCTTTATCAAAACATGTCGAGTAAGGTGTCATACGAATTGGAATACTATCCCCTCGCCAATTCTGGCGACGGGGATAGCATTCCACCCTTCTAGAGGGACACGACATGTGCGTAGCCTTAACCCCGGTTAAAGTTAAACAGAGCCTCAGCTTCACAAAATGGACGCTGCCACCACAGACACAAGTCTGGCCTCCTGCTGCTGACCGAAACTCGGCAGATGGTGGCCTGGACAAAGGGTTTCCTGCCTTGGGAGGTGCGAGCACCACCCCAGACAGGATTTTGTGTATTAGGTAGGACAGGGCTGAAAAGAATCAGACATGCCCGGGGCACACAAGGTGTCCCCGTGCATAGGCCAGTCCAAACCGGTTCTGGGGCCTTCCAGCCCCAGTCCTGGCGCGGAGCTGGACAAAGGAAAGGGGGTGTAACCGCCCCCCTTCCTGGTTCCACCCAGAGGAGGGACCTAGTAGGTGATCCACCCCCAGTTTGGGAATAAGAGGGGGAGCAGTGCCATTGCACAGCAGATCATCCCGAAATCAACTTAAAACTAAGAAGAAGACTGGACTTCGACATTCTGCTGCACAGAAGACTGAAGAAGAATCTCCCTTGTGGCCAAGGAGTGACCACCCTGTGAACACAGGTACCAACCAGCAACTCGACGTCTGCTTTGCCGCCGCCTCCCGCCGGAGACCGAGCCCAGAGCCCGACAAGAACCAGACTCCCAGACCTCTCAGAGCCCGATCCACAGTCCCTGCGAAGAAGGGACCCGTGGAGGCACCGAGTGACGTGGGACCAAACCTCTTGAAAGACACTCGAAAAGCTGACTGCGCAGCTTCTGAGGCATCCTCGACGTTGTGCTTTGGGGATTGAGAACCCGCACCACCGAGCAGCCCTTGCACCGAAGATCAGCCCTCCAGCATCTCCACGATCTGCGTGGGGCCCTTTTGCATTGTGCCACTCGACGCGCCATCCCGGCCACTAGCCACGCGGCCAGCGGCCATCTTGGTGACGAACCCGAAGATTTAAACAGCAGGTCTGATTGCTCCAGACCTACCCAAGCTCCTGTGAAAAGGAGCCCTCGCTCTGACCTTGCTGGTCCGAGTGAACAGCATCTTTCAACTCCTGCGTGGCTTGCATTTGCCAAGGCCTGTTTGCTCCGATCAGGTCGCCGACACCGCCAACAGCGAGAAGCCTACGTGGGACAGCCCGTGACCGACTCCTGGACGTCCTCGACCCTGGGTATCCACGTGGCTGCAGAAAGAAGCTACCCAACAACGCCTGTTTGCACCCGACATCGCCTGGTTCCACTCTGGTTCCACGGTAGTCACTGGCTAGTGACTTTGAACACTGTCCCCTCTGCTTTCAGGTCTTCAACTCTTCAGATCCACCCTTGGATCCACCGGAACTCTTCTCATCGAGCCGCCTGCAGCATCTTCAGCTCCAAGCACCATCGACCAGCGTGACGAAACCCGACACATCTTCGACCCTGTGCACCCGCTTCCTGTGGGTGAGGTATCTCAGCTCCGCCGGTGCTCCTGCACTGGTACACATCCCAAGGGCCTGTGTTTTAAGTTTCAGCTCCGTAGGTCACTCGGAAGGTTCCTAACTTTCTAACTTTGTGCTTTTTACGCACCATAGACTTTGTATTGAGAAGTGCGTGCACTTTGAACACTGCACCCGAGTCCCGTGGGCCTTTCCCGACTTAGTTAACTCCAGTCTCGAATAGCTCCAGCGATTCCCAAGGCCCTAGGCCTCTTCACTTTCCTTTAGGTATCTCTTATACCACTTTCTTAGTATATGGTTTAGGTGGCCCCTAGGGCTCATCCATATTGTGCAACTTTTGTGTATTTTAAACTGTCTTGTGATTTTACGCTTGTGCTTCTGTGCTCATAAAGAGTCCAGGGGATTTTAATAGTTAATAAATCAATATATATTTTCAATATATATCTGTGTGGTGTCCCTTTCATTTGGTATTCAAGGGGGTTGTGTATGGTGTAACAGCTGGCTTCACATGCCTTTCAGAGTTTAGCCTAAGACTGCTTTGTCCACGTTACCACTAGGATAACTGGTCTACAAGGTTGAATTACAACCATCATCATAAGGGTTGCTTGGCATGGTACAAAGTGATCACTAGAACTAGTGAGCATTATATACCAGGCCAACTTCTCACATTGGTGAGCAGCGGATTGGGATCTGAGCTTGCTGTTGTTTTACCATTACAATCTTTGAGATTATCATTTGAAAGATCATACAGGTACCTGCTAGGTACATATAAAACAAGACTAGTATACATAAGTTCTACTGAACTTAGTTGTTGTAGAGCAAAGGGAGTAGCACACCCTAGCTACAACTACTAGATAGGTTTAGTAGGTAAACACCAGTGTAGGTAGATTGCAACACATCCACCCACACTAGAGCAATGTCTGGAGCAGAGGGGTCCAGTGGACTTACTCCTGTTGAGAGTGACCCTCCAAGGGCACCATCCAAATTTGCTATTTTTTCCTTTAAGGAATTAAGACAGCTTTGTGTCTTAAGGGGTCTGAAGACAGGGCCTTCCCCTACTACAGACCACCTAAGAGAGCTCTTAGACCAGTCTGAGACTCTAAAGCCCTCTAAGGCAAACCCCACAGGGGATGCTGAAGGAGGCCATCCTTCAGAGGATGACACTGTAGACACCCCTGCCCCTATCATCCTGGTAGATGAGGAAGCCTCCACCACTGGAGCTCCTCAGGTAGATGTAGAGGAAGAAGAAGAGGAGGAGGTGGAAAGCAGTGAGTCAGATGATGACAGAAATAGTCAGGTGCTGGTCAGTAGACTGAACCAGGCTAACTTAAGCTTACTTGGGAATGAATCAGGTAACAACCCATTCAGACCCCCAGGTGGACTTAACCAGAAGCCTAGGAGGAGAAGGACTCACTCAGGTGACTCTGACAACTCCCATGCTTCTAGAGGTTCTCATGGTCACTCCAGAAAAAGGATGACTAGCCCTCAGAGAAGGGAACATGAGGCCAAATTGAGAGAATCTCAAATTAGAGAGGCTGAATTGAGAGTCCAGAGACAAGAGTTAGAGATTGCCCTGGCCCAAGAGAAACTTGCTAGAGCAAGACAGCCTAGAGAGAGTGGATTAGGATCCACTGGTGGCAGCAATATCCAGAAGGATAAAGACAGGTCCTTTGATACAAGAAACCTGAGTAAGATTGTGCCCCCCTACAAAGCTGGGGATGATATCCACAAATGGATGACTGCACTTGAGAGAGCCTGCATGGTACAGCAGATCCCTCAGGAGCAGTGGGCAGCAATCTTGTGGCTCTCCTTTGAAGGTAGAGGCAGAGACAGACTCCTCACAGTTAGTGATGAGGATTCTAGAAACTACATGGTCCTGAAGAGTGCTCTGATTGATGGGTTAGGCTTAACCACTGAACAGTACAGGTTAATGTTCAGAGAGACCCAGAAGACACAGACTCAGGACTGGTCTGAATTTGTTGAGTGTGCCACTAAGGCTCTGGAGGGCTGGTTGCTGGGAAGTAAGGTTACTGACTATACAGGATTGTATAATTTAATTATGAGAGAGCAAATCTTAAGTAATTGTCAAAATCAGCTTCTACATCAGCACCTGGTTGACTCTGATCTGACCTCCCCACAAGAATTGGGTAGGAGGGCAGACAAATGGGTCAGAACCAGGATCAGGCCTAAGAACCAGGGTGGTGACCAAAAGAAAGAGACTACCAAGCCTCAAGAGAAGGGTGGGGATAAAAGTAAGGAAAAGACTTCCCCAGGGCCCCAAAACTCCAAGAATGGGGGTGGGTCCCAAGACACTTCTACATCCCAGAAAAAGCCTTATTGTCATACCTGTAAACAGGTGGGGCATTACAAAACAGATAGCTGTTGTCCCAAGAATGGCAATAAGGAGAATATACCTCCAGGTAAGGCTCCAACACCTCCTGTCACTGTTAGCAGTGGTCCCCCAGGTGGTGGGAGCACCCCCAAGAATTTGGGTGGGTTTACTTTTGGAGGACAGGTGGACTCTGGCCTATCCAGGTCCCCTAACTCAGATACTCTTGTCTATGAGACTGGCATGGGGTTTGCCAATTTCACAGCTTGCCCAAACACTTTGAGCAAGTATAGACAGGAGCCCCTCATCAATGGCTTGAAAGTTGAGGCCTTCAGAGACACAGGGGCTAGCATCACCATGGTGGCTGAATGTCTAGTCCCCTCAAGGCAACTTTTACCTGATGCCAAATATCAGGTGACAAACATTGATGGCATAGAATCCAATCATCCCATGGCAGTAGTCAATCTTAGCTGGGGAGGTGTCACTGGCCCAAAGAGAGTGGCAGTGTCAGCAAACTTGCCTGTAGATTGCCTACTGGGTAATGATTTGGAAATCTCAGCCTGGGCTGAGGTTGAACAGCAAACCCATTCTAGAATGGTAAATCTCCATGGAAAGGTTAGTGGGGCTGTAATGGCTACAGCCCCAATTCAAAATGTCCTTCCTGAAAAGGTTGGGAGGGCTGAGCAAACCTCAGCCCCATCTTTAGATAACTTCCCTCCTGGAAAGAGTAGCAGGGCTGTACTAGTAACAGCCCATACCCAAACTGAGTCTCCTCCTGAAAAGGTTGGTGGGGCTGTGATGGCCACAGCCCAAACTCAAACCGATACCTGGGTAGTGAAGCCTGAAATGATGGATCACTCCACCCAAACAGAGAGCATTGAGGAGGAAGAGAAATCTCCCTCCCACCAGACTTTAGGAAAGGATCAGCCTCCTCAGGGAACTGATCTTACCCCTGATGAAGGAACTGTCCCAGAGGTTGTTAGGCCTGGCCTGACAGAGCCTCTGATGGCATTGGACCCTTCTCAGGAGGGACCCAGTCTGGAGCAGGTAACCTGCCCCTCTCTACCTTGCCTTACTCAGCCCAGGGCTGCAGAGGACAAGAAGGACAGTGAGACCCAAAGGGCCCCCTGTCAAATAAAGCACCCCCATCAGCAGATTAGGGGCACCGAAACTAGTAGCCCTAGTGAGGTGCAAGCTTTAAAAACTCCTGAGGGATCCCCCTTAAAAGTAGTTAGGGACCTCCCCCAGATGGATATTGTTGGGCACAGCCAAACCTGGGACCCCAAGGGCCCAAACCTGACCTGTCCCTCCAGTAAGCCAAACAGAGGGACCCAGCCTCCAGCTTTAGGTAGCCAGAGGTTGACCCTGAGAGCACAGTGCAACTCAGTCAGAGAAAGAAAGGCACACATGGTGGAGAGTGATTGGAGGAAGCTGAGCCCTACAGAGGAAACTCACTTCAGTACTCCATCTCAACACCAGCCTTTGACTTTGCAAAGACACACCACAGGTAGAGATTCCCTATGGTGGAGACCCTCAGATACCCTTAGGGTGAGGGATTGCTTAGTGGACCATGAGACAGGGGGTTACCAAGCCAGAGCTGGCACTTCCTTATATGGCCACTTAGGCAATATAGGCTTACCTGGTCAAGGATAGCCTTATCTCCTTTCGTTTGGGGGGGGGGTTATGTAGGAAGGTGGATATCTGACTATGGTTACCCCCAAACTTTTTTGCCTGGTGTTTAGCTGGTTTTTGACTTAGTTGGCCTGGGATCCTGCTATTCAGGGCCCCAGGCTGATTGCTCTCTCCTTAAAATGGACTCCATGTACCTTAGGTGCATAACACAATTGGAATTGGTTCACCTTATAGGCCCCTGTAACAGTGTACCATAGGTACCCAGGGCATAGGTGTAGCCAAGGCCTGCCAGGGGCTGCAGCATGTATTGTGCCACCCCTGGCCTGGCCTCCATATTTGACACAACTGGCTGATCACTCAGCTGGGGTAAGTTGGTGTAATCACCTCTTACTTAGGTACAGTATGCCTGTGCCTAACCCTAAACTGGACACATATGTTCCTATCAGCCACTCCTATGGAAGGCCTCATCAATCCTGGAGGCAGAGTGCTTGGAAATATGTGAGATGGTGCTCTGGCATGAGCTGAGCCTGTCTGCAGCTGTCGGGAACAACTCCCTAAGCCGTTCCGGGATATTGCCATACCATATACTCTTAAGTGCATTATAATCCTCGCGGTTAAATGCTATCTTTGGTTTGGCTTTATCAAAACATGTCGAGTAAGGTGTCATACGAATTGGAATACTATCCCCTCGCCAATTCTGGCGACGGGGATAGCATTCCACCCTTCTAGAGGGACACGACATGTGCGTAGCCTTAACCCCGGTTAAAGTTAAACAGAGCCTCAGCTTCACAAAATGGACGCTGCCACCACAGACACAAGTCTGGCCTCCTGCTGCTGACCGAAACTCGGCAGATGGTGGCCTGGACAAAGGGTTTCCTGCCTTGGGAGGTGCGAGCACCACCCCAGACAGGATTTTGTGTATTAGGTAGGACAGGGCTGAAAAGAATCAGACATGCCCGGGGCACACAAGGTGTCCCCGTGCATAGGCCAGTCCAAACCGGTTCTGGGGCCTTCCAGCCCCAGTCCTGGCGCGGAGCTGGACAAAGGAAAGGGGGTGTAACCGCCCCCCTTCCTGGTTCCACCCAGAGGAGGGACCTAGTAGGTGATCCACCCCCAGTTTGGGAATAAGAGGGGGAGCAGTGCCATTGCACAGCAGATCATCCCGAAATCAACTTAAAACTAAGAAGAAGACTGGACTTCGACATTCTGCTGCACAGAAGACTGAAGAAGAATCTCCCTTGTGGCCAAGGAGTGACCACCCTGTGAACACAGGTACCAACCAGCAACTCGACGTCTGCTTTGCCGCCGCCTCCCGCCGGAGACCGAGCCCAGAGCCCGACAAGAACCAGACTCCCAGACCTCTCAGAGCCCGATCCACAGTCCCTGCGAAGAAGGGACCCGTGGAGGCACCGAGTGACGTGGGACCGGACCTCTTGAAAGACACTCGAAAAGCTGACTGCGCAGCTTCTGAGGCATCCTCGACGTTGTGCTTTGGGGATTGAGAACCCCCACCACCGAGCAGCCCTTGCACCGAAGATCAGCCCTCCAGCATCTCCACGATCTGCGTGGGGCCCTTTTGCATTGTGCCACTCGACGCGCCATCCCGGCCACTAGCCACGCGGCCAGCGGCCATCTTGGCGACGAACCCGAAGATTTAAACAGCAGGTCTGATTGCTCCAGACCTACCCAAGCTCCTGTGAAAAGGAGCCCTCGCTCTGACCTTGCTGGTCCGAGTGAACAGCATCTTTCAACTCCTGCGTGGCTTGCATTTGCCATGGCCTGTTTGCTCCGATCAGGTCGCCGACACCGCCAACAGCGAGAAGCCTACGTGGGACAGCTCGTGACCGACTCCTGGACGTCCTCGACCCCGGGTATCCACATGGCTGCAGAAAGAAGCTACCCGACAACGCCTGTTTGCACCCGACATCGCCTGGTTCCACTCTGGTTCCACGGTAGTCACTGGCTAGTGACTTTGAACACTGTCCCCTCTGCTTTCAGGTCTTCAACTCTTCAGATCCACCCTTGGATCCACCGGAACTCTTCTCATCGAGCCGCCTGCAGCATCTTCAGCTCCAAGCACCATCGACCAGCGTGACGAAACCCGACACATCTTCGACCCTGTGCACCCGCTTCCTGTGGGTGAGGTAACTCAGCTCCGCCGGTGCTCCTGCACTGGTACACATCCCAAGGGCCTGTGTTTTAAGTTTCAGCTCCGTAGGTCACTCGGAAGGTTCCTAACTTTCTAACTTTGTGCTTTTTACGCACCATAGACTTTGTATTGAGAAGTGCGTGCACTTTGAACACTGCACCCGAGTCCCGTGGGCCTTTCCCGACTTAGTTAACTCCAGTCTCGAATAGCTCCAGCGATTCCCAAGGCCCTAGGCCTCTTCACTTTCCTTTAGGTATCTCTTATACCACTTTCTTAGTATATGGTTTAGGTGGCCCCTAGGGCTCATCCATATTGTGCAACTTTTGTGTATTTTAAACTGTCTTGTGATTTTACGCTTGTGCTTCTGTGCTCATAAAGAGTCCAGGGGATTTTAATAGTTAATAAATCAATATATATTTTCAATATATATCTGTGTGGTGTCCCTTTCATTTGGTATTCAAGGGGGTTGTGTATGGTATAACAGCTGGCTTCACATGCCTTTCAGAGTTTAGCCTAAGACTGCTTTGTCCACGTTACCACTAGGATAACTGGTCTACAAGGTTGAATTACAACCATCATCATAAGGGTTGCTTGGCATGGTACAAAGTGATCACTAGAACTAGTGAGCATTATATACCAGGCCAACTTCTCACAGTCTGTCCTGTGTTTTTCCCCTCCCTTACCTATAACTACCTCACTTCCTATACACTCGGGGCTTGTCACCTGGAGTGTTAGCCTTCTTCGAGTCCATTGGGAGAATTCTTGTGCATTTGGAATCAAGCTTTGATCGCTAATGAACATTACGAGGGCGGTGTCCCTGACCTTGTTTTCCAGCTTTTTCCGCGTGGTTACTGCCGCGCTGTGAGGCAGCGGAGACGCCCGCAAGGACGCGGTGTCTCTCATCTTCGTGCCTGTTGCCGCCTTGGAGCAGGAAGACTCGCGTTGTGCGAGCCCCGCTGTGAGGCAGAGGAGACGCCTGCCGCGGTACGCGGAGTTTTTCAACTTTGACCTGTTCAGTCCTGGAGCAGGAAGACTCGCGCTGTGCGAGTCGCGCTGAGAGCAATCCTCACGCTTTCGGATTTCTTTTTTTTTGTTTATAGTGAAACCGTGACTTTTCTTTGGATCAACGGTTCCTGAATTGTGTTATTTACATGAAGCCTCAACCTTGCTGTAAGACAGTTTTGGATTTAATCTGTGATGAACGTTACGGAGGCTAGTGCTTGCTGTAAGGACTGACTCTGAACCTATTAAGGTATTTTCTCTTCTCTCGAAGCACCAGCAGTTGAGAGGTTTTTGCCTCTGCGTTATTTATGGCATTCTGTTAAGACAATTAATCCACAAACTTTGAAGTGCTGATGAGACATTTTTTGTTCTATTTTTATTACTTTATTTTTGCTACACCTGGAATGATTGGGTGTTTGTGGCAGCCTCTCTAAGTAAGTGTTTTTGACTACACAGATAGTATATGTCAAGATCAGGAATAAGGGGGAGGGAGTACTTACAGTGTTTCTTGTGTATTTCTGCAGGTACACATATCCTAGCCCTGAAGAGAGGGTTCCATTGTCCTTCTGTGCTGTAGATGATTTCTGGCTGCCAGTCCTTTATATTTTATTTCTCCATTTTTCCCCTTCCCTGGGTGAGGTAGTCTGGGTGGTGTGTTATCTGAATCACTCACCTGGAGTACCGTCCCTAGGGAGGAGTGAATCCATCATCTGCCTCGCTCCCGCCGTGTCTGGAACTACAGGTGGGTCAATCTGTACTGGAGTGTGACACACGCTTATGGTGGACAAAATGATTCAGAAAAGGGGGTGGTGATGGACAGAGTATCTGAATTAAGCAGAACACTCCTACCCAGTCAAGAGATCAGAGCTTGATCCATCACCGTTTTTTAGCTCACTGCACCATGCCAGCTCAGAACCTGGCTACATGCAAATTAGTCTGTCCCTGGCCCAGTGCATCATGGGAACAGGGTAGACCAAACTACCAAGCCAATTCTTTTACTGGAAAAGAAAACAAGCTTCCGGGGACCGGTTTCTGGCATTACAGCCTTCTTCGGCCCGGCTTGCTTGAATCCTGATGGTGCAGTGAGCAAGAGACTCATGTCTGAGCATACCCTTCCACGCTTATGGTGGACAAAACAATTCAGAAAAGGGGGTGGTGATGGACAGAGTATCTGAATTAAGCAGAACACTCCTACCCAGTCAAGAGATCAGGGCTTGATCCATCACCGTTTTTTAGCTCACTGCACCATCCCAGCTCAGAACCTGGCTACATGCAAATTAGTCTGTCCCTGGCCCAGTGCATCCTGGGAACAGGGCAGACCAAACTACCAAGCCAATTCTTTTACTGGAAAGGAAAACAAGCTTCCGGGGACCGGTTTCTGGCATTACAGCCGTCTTCGGCCCGGCTTGCTTGAATCCTGATGGTGCAGTGAGCAAGGGACTCATGTCTGAGCATACCCTTCCACACTTATGGTGGACAAAACGATTCAGAAAAGGGGGTGGTGATGGACAGAGTATCTGAATTAAGCGGAACACTCCTACCCAGTCAAGAGATCAGGGCTTGATCCATCACCGTTTTTTAGCTCACTGCACCATCCCAGCTCAGAACCAGGCTACATGCAAATTAGTCTGTCCCTGGCCCAGTGCATCATGGGAACAGGGCAGACCAAACTACCAAGCCAATTCTTTTACTGGAAAGGAAAACAAGCTTCCGGGGACCGGTTTCTGGCATTACAGCCATCTTCGGCCCGGCTTGCTTGAATCCTGATGGTGCAGTGAGCAAGGGACTCATGTCTAAGCATACCCTTCCACGCTTATCGTGGACAAAACGATTCAGAAAAGGGGGTGGTGATGGACAGAGTATCTGACTTAAGCAGAACACTCCTACCCAGTCAAGAGATCAGGGCTTGATCCATCACCGTTTTTTAGCTCACTGCACCATCCCAGCTCAGAACCTGGCTACATGCAAATTAGTCTGTCCCTGGCCCAGTGCATCATGGGAACAGGGCAGACCAAACTACCAAGCCAATTCTTTTACTGGAAAGGAAAACAAGCTTTCGGGGACCGGTTTTTGGCATTACAGCCGTCTTCGGCCCGGCTTGCTTGAATCCTGATGGTGCAGTGAGCAAGGGACTCATGTCTGAGCATATCCTTCCACCCTTTTGGTGGACAAAACGATTCAGAAAAGGGGGTGGTGATGGACAGGGTATCTGAATTAGGCAGAACACTCCTACCCAGTCAAGAGATCAGGGCTTGATCTATCACCGTTTTTTAGCTCACTGCACCATCCCAGCTCAGAACATGGCTACATGCAAATTAGTCTGTCCCTGGCCCAGTGCATCATGGGAACAGGGCAGACCAAACTACCAAGCCAATTCTTTTACTGGAAAGGAAAACAAGCTTCCGGGGACCGGTTTCTGGCATTACAGCCGTCTTCGGCCCGGCTTGCTTGAATCCTGATGGTGCAGTGAGCAAGGGACTCATGTCTGAGCATACCCTTCCACGCTTATGGTGGACAAAATGATTCAGAAAAGGGGGTGGTGATGGACAGAGTATCTGAATTAAGCGGAACACTCCTACCCAGTCAAGAGATCAGGGCTTGATCCATCACCGTTTTTTAGCTCACTGCACCATCCCAGCTCAGAACCAGGCTACATGCAAATTAGTCTGTCCCTGGCCCAGTGCATCATGGGAACAGGGCAGACCAAACTACCAAGCCAATTCTATTACTGGAAAGGAAAACAAGCTTCCGGGGACCGGTTTCTGGCATTACAGCCGTCTTCGGCCCGGCTTGCTTGAATCCTGATGGTGCAGTGAGCAAGGGACTCATGTCTGAGCATACCCTTCCACGCTTATGGTGAACAAAACGATTCAGAAAAGGGGGTGGTGATGGACAGATTATATGAATTAAGCAGAACACTCCTACCCAGTCAAGAGATCAGGGCTTGATCCATCACCGTTTTTTAGCTCACTGCACCATCCCAGCTCAGAACCTGGCTACATGCAAATTAGTCTGTCCCTGGCCCAGTGCATCATGGGAACTGGGAAGACCAAACTACCAAGCCAATTCTTTTACTGGAAAGGAAAACAAGCTTCCGGGGACCGGTTTCTGGCATTACAGCCATCTTCGGCCCGGCTTGCTTGAATCCTGATGGTGCAGTGAGCAAGGGACTCATGTCTGAGCATACCCTTCCACGCTTATGGTAGACAAAACGCTTCAGAAAAGGGGGTGGTGATGGAGAGAGTATCTGAATCAAGCAGAACACTCCTACCCAGTCAAGAGATCAGGGCTTGATCCATCACCGTTTTTTAGCTCACTGCACCATCCCAGCTCAGAACCTGGCTACATGCATATTAGTCTGTCCCTGGCCCAGTGCATTATGGGAACAGGGCAGACCAAATTACCAAGCCAATTCTTTTACTGGAAAGGAAAACAAGCTTCCGGGGACCGGTTTCTGGCATTACAGAGGTCTTTGGCCCGGCTTGCTTGAATCCTGATGGTGCAGTGAGCAAGGGATTCATATCTGAGCATACCCTTCCAAGCTTATGGTGGACAAAACGATTCAGAAAAGGGGGTGGTGATGGACAGAGTATCTGAATTAAGCAGAACACTTCTACCCAGTCAAGAGATCAGGGCTTGATCCATCACCGTTTTTTAGCTCACTGCACCATCCCAGCTCAGAACCTGGCTACATGCAAATTAGTCTGTCCCTGGCCCAGTGCATCATGGGAACAGGGCAGACCAAACTACCAAGCCAATTCTTTTACTGGAAAGGAAAACAAGCTTCCAGGGACCGGTTTCTGGCATTACAGCCGTCTTCGGCCCGGCTTGCTTGAATCCGGATGGTGCAGTGAGCAAGGGACTCATGTCTGAGCATACCCTTCCACGCTTATGGTGGACAAAACGATTCAGAAAAGGGGGTGGTGATGGACAGAGTATCTGAATTAAGCGGAACACACCTACCCAGTCAAGAGATCAGGGCTTGATCCATCACCGTTTTTTAGCTCACTGCACCATCCCAGCTCAGAACCAGGCTACATGCAAATTAGTCTGTCCCTGGCCCAGTGCATCATGGGAACAGGGCAGACCAAACTACCAAGCCAATTCTATTACTGGAAAGGAAAACAAGCTTCCGGGGACCGGTTTCTGGCATTACAGCCGTCTTCGGCCCGGCTTGCTTGAATCCTGATGGTGCAGTGAGCAAGGGACTCATGTCTGAGCATACCTTTCCACGCTTATGGTGAACAAAACTATTCAGAAAAGGGGGTGGTGATGGACAGATTATATGAATTAAGCAGAACACTCCTACCCAGTCAAGAGATCAGGGCTTGATTCATCACCGTTTTTTAGCTCACTGCACCATCCCAGCTCAGAACCTGGCTACATGCAAATTAGTCTGTCCATGGCCCAGTGCATCATGGGAACAGGGCAGACCAAACTACCAAGCCAATTCTTTTACTGGAAAAGAAAACAAGCTTCCGGGGACCGGTTTCTGGCATTACAGCCGTCTTCGGCCCGGCTTGCTTGAATCCTGATGGTGCAGTGAGCAAGGGACTCATGTCTGAGCATACCCTTCCACGCTTATGGTGGACAAAACAATTCAGAAAAGGGGGTGGTGATGGACAGAGTATCTGAATTAAGCAGAACACTCCTACCCAGTCAAGAGATCAGGGCTTGATCCATCACCGTTTTTTAGCTCACTGCACCATCCCAGCTCAGAACCTGGCTACATGCAAATTAGTCTGTCCCTGGCCCAGTGCATTATGGGAACAGGGCAGACCAAACTACCAAGCCAATTCTTTTACTGGAAAGGAAAACAAGCTTCCGGGGACCGGTTTCTGGCATTACAGCCGTCTTCGGCCCGGCTTGCTTGAATCCTGATGGTGCAGTGAGCAAGGGATTCATATCTGAGCATACCCTTCCAAGCTTATGGTGGACAAAACGATTCAGAAAAGGGGTTGGTGATGGACAGAGTATCTGAATTAAGCAGAACACTCCTACCCAGTCAAGAGATCAGGGCTTGATCCATCACCGTTTTTTAGCTCACTGCACCATCCCAGCCCAGAACCTGGCTACATGCAAATTAGTCTGTCCCTGCCCCAGTGCATCATGGGAACAGGGCAGACCAAACTACCAAGCCAATTATTTTACTGGAAAGGAAAACAAGCTTCCAGGGACCAGTTTCTGGCATTACAGCCGTCTTCGGCCCGGCTTGCTTGAATCCGGATGGTGCAGTGAGCAAGGGACTCATGTCCGAGCATACCCTTCCACGCTTATGGTGGACAAAACGATTCAGAAAAGGGGGTGGTGATGGACAGAGTATCTGAATTAAGCGGAACACACCTACCCAGTCAAGAGATCAGGGCTTGATCCATCACCGTTTTTTAGCTCACTGCACCATCCCAGCTCAGAACCAGGCTACATGCAAATTAGTCTGTCCCTGGCCCAGTGCATCATGGGAACAGGGCAGACCAAACTACCAAGCCAATTCTATTACTGGAAAGGAAAACAAGCTTCCGGGGACCGGTTTCTGGCATTACAGCCGTCTTCGGCCCGGCTTGCTTGAATCCTGATGGTGCAGTGAGCAAGGGACTCATGTCTGAGCATACCTTTCCACGCTTATGGTGAACAAAACTATTCAGAAAAGGGGGTGGTGATGGACAGATTATATGAATTAAGCAGAACACTCCTACCCAGTCAAGAGATCAGGGCTTGATTCATCACCGTTTTTTAGCTCACTGCACCATCCCAGCTCAGAACCTGGCTACATGCAAATTAGTCTGTCCCTGGCCCAGTGCATCATGGGAACTGGGCAGACCAAACTACCAAGCCAATTCTTTTACTGGAAAGGAAAACAAGCTTCCGGGGACCGGTTTCTGGCAATACAGCCGTCTTCGGCCCGGCTTGCTTGAATCCTGATGGTGCAGTGAGCAAGGGACTCATGTCTAAGCATACCCTTCCACGCTTATCGTGGACAAAACGATTCAGAAAAGGGGGTGGTGATGGACAGAGTATCTGACTTAAGCAGAACACTCCTACCCAGTCAAGAGATCAGGGCTTGATCCATCACCGTTTTTTAGCTCACTGCACCATCCCAGCTCAGAACCTGGCTACATGCAAATTAGTCTGTCCCTGGCCCAGTGCATCATGGGAACAGGGCAGACCAAACTACCAAGCCAATTCTTTTACTGGAAAGGAAAACAAGCTTCCGGGGACCGGTTTTTGGCATTACAGCCGTCTTCGGCCCGGCTTGCTTGAATCCTGATGGTGCAGTGAGCAAGGGACTCATGTCTGAGCATATCCTTCCACCCTTTTGGTGGACAAAACGATTCAGAAAAGGGGGTGGTGATGGACAGGGTATCTGAATTAAGCAGAACACTCCTACCCAGTCAAGAGATCAGGGCTTGATCTATCACCGTTTTTTAGCTCACTGCACCATCCCAGCTCAGAACCTGGCTACATGCAAATTAGTCTGTCCCTGGCCCAGTGCATCATGGGAACAGGGCAGACCAAACTACCAAGCCAATTCTTTTACTGGAAAGGAAAACAAGCTTCCGGGGACCGGTTTCTGGCATTACAGCCGTCTTCGGCCCGGCTTGCTTGAATCCTGATGGTGCATTGAGCAAGGGACTCATGTCTGAGCATACCCTTCCACGCTTATGGTGGACAAAATGATTCAGAAAAGGGGGTGGTGATGGACAGAGTATCTGAATTAAGCGGAACACTCCTACCCAGTCAAGAGATCAGTGCTTGATCCATCACCGTTTTTTAGCTCACTGCACCATCCCAGCTCAGAACCAGGCTACATGCAAATTAGTCTGTCCCTGGCCCAGTGCATCATGGGAACAGGGCAGACCAAACTACCAAGCCAATTCTATTACTGGAAAGGAAAACAAGCTTCCGGGGACCGGTTTCTGGCATTACAGCCGTCTTCGGCCCGGCTTGCTTGAATCCTGATGGTGCAGTGAGCAAGGGACTCATGTCTGAGCATACCCTTCCACTCTTATGGTGAACAAAACGATTCAGAAAAGGGGGTGGTGATGGACAGATTATATGAATTAAGCAGAACACTCCTACCCAGTCAAGAGATCAGGGCTTGATCCATCACCGTTTTTTAGCTCACTGCACCATCCCAGCTCAGAACCTGGCTACATGCAAATTAGTCTGTCCCTGGCCCAGTGCATCATGGGAACTGGGCAGACCAAACTACCAAGCCAATTCTTTTACTGGAAAGGAAAACAAGCTTCCGGGGACCGGTTTCTGGCATTACAGCCATCTTCGGCCCGGCTTGCTTGAATCCTGATGGTGCAGTGAGCAAGGGACTCATGTCTGAGCATACCCTTCCACGCTTATGGTAGACAAAACGCTTCAGAAAAGGGGGTGGTGATGGAGAGAGTATCTGAATCAAGCAGAACACTCCTACCCAGTCAAGAGATCAGGGCTTGATCCATCACCGTTTTTTAGCTCACTGCACCATCCCAGCTCAGAACCTGGCTACATGCAAATTAGTCTGTCCCTGGCCCAGTGCATTATGGGAACAGGGCAGACCAAACTACCAAGCCAATTCTTTTACTGGAAAGGAAAACAAGCTTCCGGGGACCGGTTTCTGGCATTACAGAGGTCTTTGGCCCGGCTTGCTTGAATCCTGATGGTGCAGTGAGCAAGGGATTCATATCTGAGCATACCCTTCCAAGCTTATGGTGGACAAAACGATTCAGAAAAGGGGGTGGTGATGGACAGAGTATCTGAATTAAGCAGAACACTCCTACCCAGTCAAGAGATCAGAGCTTGATCCATCACCGTTTTTTAGCTCACTGCACCATCCCAGCTCAGAACCTGGCTACATGCAAATTAGTCTGTCCCTGGCCCAGTGCATCATGGGAACAGGGCAGACCAAACTACCAAGCCAATTCTTTTACTGGAAAGGAAAACAAGCTTCCAGGGACCGGTTTCTGGCATTACAGCCGTCTTCGGCCCAGCTTGCTTGAATCCGGATGGTTCAGTGAGCAAGGGACTCATGTCTGAGCATACCCTTCCACGCTTATGGTGGACAAAACGATTCAGAAAGGGGGTGGTGATGGACAGAGTATCTGAATTAAGCGGAACACTCCTACCCAGTCAAGAGATCAGGGCTTTATCCATCACCGTTTTTTAGCTCCCTGCACCATCCCAGCTCAGAACCAGGCTACATGCAAATTAGTCTGTCCCTGGCCCAGTGCATCATGGGAACAGGGCAGACCAAACTACCAAGCCAATTCTTTTACTGGAAAGGAAAACAAGCTTCCAGGGACCGGTTTTTGGCATTACAGCCGTCTTCGACCCGGCTTGCTTGAATCCTGATGGTGCAGTGAGCAAGGGACTCATGTCTGAGCATACCCTTCCACCCTTTTGGTGGACAAAACGATTCAGAAAAGGGGGTGGTGATGGACAGAGTATCTGAATTAAGCAGAACACTCCTACCCAGTCAAGAGATCAGGGCTTGATCTATCACCGTTTTTTAGCTCACTGCACCATCCCAGCTCAGAACCTGGCTACGTGCAAATTAGTCTGTCCCTGGCCCAGTGCATCATGGGAACAGGGCAGACCAAACTACCAAGCCAATTCTTTTACTGGAAAGGAAAACAAGCTTCCGGGGACCGGTTTCTGGCATTACAGCCGTCTTCGGCCCGGCTTGCTTGAATCCTGATGGTGCAGTGAGCAAGGGACTCATGTCTGAGCATACCCTTCGACGCTTATGGTGGACAAAATGATTCAGAAAAGGGGGTGGTGATGGACAGAGTATCTGAATTAAGCAGAACACTCCTACCCAGTCAAGAGATCAGAGCTTGATCCATCACCGTTTTTTAGCTCACTGCACCATCCCAGCTCAGAACCTGGCTACATGCAAATTAGTCTGTCCCTGGCCCAGTGCATCATGGGAACAGGGTAGACCAAACTACCAAGCCAATTCTTTTACTGGAAAGGAAAACAAGCTTCCGGGGACCGGTTTCTGGCATTACAGCCTTCTTCGGCCCGGCTTGCTTAAATCCTGATGGTGCAGTGAGCAAGAGACTCATGTCTGAGCATACCCTTCCACGCTTATGGTGGACAAAACAATTCAGAAAAGGGGGTGGTGATGGACAGAGTATCTGAATTAAGCAGAACACTCCTACCCAGTCAAGAGATCAGGGCTTGATCCATCACCGTTTTTTAGCTCACTGCACCATCCCAGCTCAGAACCTGGCTACATGCAAATTAGTCTGTCCCTGGCCCAGTGCATCCTGGGAACAGGGCAGACCAAACTACCAAGCCAATTCTTTTACTGGAAAGGAAAACAAGCTTCCGGGGACCGGTTTTTTGCATTACAGCTGTCTTCGGCCCGGCTTGCTTGAATCCTGATGGTGCAGTGAGCAAGGCACTCATGTCTGAGCATATCCTTCCACCCTTTTGGTGGACAGAACGATTCAGAAAAGGGGGTGGTGATGGACAGGGTATCTGAATTAAGCAGAACACTCCTACCCAGTCAAGAGATCAGGGCTTGATCTATCACCGTTTTTTAGCTCACTGCACCATCCCAGCTCAGAACCTAGCTACATGCAAATTAGGCTGTCCCTGGCCCAGTGCATCATGGGAACAGGGCAGACCAAACTACCAAGCCAATTCTTTTACTGGAAAGGAAAACAAGCTTCCGGGGACCGGTTTCTGGCATTACAGCTATCTTCGGCCCGGCTTGCTTGAATCCTGATGGTGCAGTGAGCAAGGGACTCATGTCTGAGCATACCCTTCCACGCTTATGGTGGACAAAATGATTCAGAAAAGGGGGTGGTGATGGACAGAGTATCTGAATTAAGCGGAACACTCCTACCCAGTCAAGAGATCAGGGCTTGATCCATCACCGTTTTTTAGCTCACTGCACCATCCCAGCTCAGAACCAGGCTACATGCAAATTAGTCTGTCCCTGGCCCAGTGCATCATGGGAACAGGGCAGACCAAACTACCAAGCCAATTCTATTACTGGAAAGGAAAACAAGCTTCCGGGGACTGGTTTCTGGCATTACAGCCGTCTTCGGCCCGGCTTGCTTGAATCCTGATGGTGCAGTGAGCAAGGGACTCATGTCTGAGCATACCCTTCCACGCTTATGGTGAACAAAACGATTCAGAAAAGGGGGTGGTGATGGACAGATTATATGAATTAAGCAGAACACTCCTACCCAGTCAAGAGATCAGGGCTTGATCCATCACCGTTTTTTAGCTCACTGCACCATCCCAGCTCAGAACCTGGCTACATGCAAATTAGTCTGTCCCTGGCCCAGTGCATCATGGGAACTGGGCAGACCAAACTACCAAGCCAATTCTTTTACTGGAAAGGAAAACAAGCTTCCGGGGACTGGTTTCTGGCATTACAGCCATCTTCGGCCCGGCTTGCTTGAATCCTGATGGTGCAGTGAGCAAGGGACTCATGTCTGAGCATACCCTTCCACGCTTATGGTAGACAAAACGCTTCAGAAAAGGGGGTGGTGATGGAGAGAGTATCTGAATCAAGCAGAACACTCCTACCCAGTCAAGAGATCAGGGCTTGATCCATCACCGTTTTTTAGCTCACTGCACCATCCCAGCTCAGAACCTGGCTACATGCAAATTAGTCTGTCTCTGGCCCAGTGCATCATGGGAACAGGGCAGACCAATCTACCAAGCCAATTCTTTTACTGGAAAGGAAAACAAGCTTCCGGGGACCGGTTTCTGGCATTACAGCTGTCTTCGGCCCGGCTTGCTTGAATCCTGATGGTGCAGTGAGCAAGGGACTCATGTCTGAGCATACCCTTCCACGCTTATGGTGGATAAAACGATTCAGAAAAGGGGGTGGTGATGGACAGAGTATCTGAATTAAGGAGAACACTCCTACCCAGTCAAGAGATCAGAGCTTGATCCATCACCGTTTTTTAGCTCACTGCACCATCCCAGCTCAGAACCTGGCTACATGCAAATTATTCTGTCCCTGGCCCAGTGCATCATGGGAACAGGGCAGACCAAACTACCAAGCCAATTCTTTTACTGGAAAAGAAAACAAGCTTCCGGGGACCGGTTTCTGGCATTACAGCCGTCTTCGGCCCGGCTTGCTTGAATCCTGATGGTGCAGTGAGCAAGGGATTCATATCTGAGCATACCCTTCCAAGCTTATGGTGGACAAAACGCTTCAGAAAAGGGGGTGGTGATGGACAGAGTATCTGAATTAAGCAGAACACTCCTACCCAGCCAAGAGATCAGGGCTTGATCCATCACCGTTTTTTAGCTCACTGCACCATCCCAGCTCAGAACCTGGCTACATGCAAATTAGTCTGTCCCTGGCCCAGTGCATCATGGGAACAGGGCAGACCAAACTACCAAGCCAATTCTTTTACTGGAAAGGAAAACAAGCTTCCGGGGACCGGTTTCTGGCATTACAGCCGTCTTCTGCCCGGCTTGCTTGAATCCTGATGGTGCAGTGAGCAAGGGACTCATGTCTGAGCATACCCTTCCACGCTTATGGTGGACAAAACGATTCAGAAAAGGGGGTGGTGATGGACAGAGTATCTGAATTAAGCGGAACACTCCTACCCAGTCAAGAGATCAGGGCTTGATCCATCACCGTTTTTTAGCTCACTGCACCATCCCAGCTCAGAACCAGGCTACATGCAAATTAGTCTGTCCCTGGCCCAGTGCATCATGGGAACAGGGCAGACCAAACTACCAAGCCAATTCTTTTACTGGAAAGGAAAACAAGCTTCCGGGGACCGGTTTCTGGCATTACAGCCGTCTTCGGCCCGGCTTGCTTGAATCCTGATGGTGCAGTGAGCAAGGGACTCATGTCTGAGCATACCATTCCACGCTTATGGTGGACAAAACAATTCAGAAAAGGGGGTGGTGATGGACAGAGTATCTGAATTAAGCAGAACAATCCTACCCAGTCAAGAGATCACGGCTTGATCCATCACCGTTTTTTAGCTCACTGCGCCATCCCAGCTCAGAACCTGGCTACATGCAAATTAGTCTGTCCCTGGCCCAGTGCATTATGGGAACAGGGCAGACAAAACTACCAAGCCAATTCTTTTACTGGAAAGGAAAACAAGCTTCTGGGGACCGGTTTCTGGCATTACAGCCGTCTTCGGCCCGGCTTGCTTGAATCCTGATGGTGCAGTGAGCAAGGGACTCATGTCTGAGCATACCCTTCCACGCTTATGGTGGACAAAACGATTCAGAAAAGGGGGTGGTGATGGACAGAGTATCTGAATTAAGCAGAACACTCCTACCCAGTCAGGAGATCAGGGATTGATCCATCACCGTTTTTTAGCTCACTGCACCATCCCAGCTCAGAACCTGGCTACATGCAAATTAGTCTGTCCCTGGCCCAGTGCATCATGGGAACAGGGCAGACCAAACTACCAAGCCAATTCTTTTACTGGAAAGGAAAACAAGCTTCCGGGGACCGTGTCTGGCATTACAGCCGTCTTCGGCCCGGCTTGCTTTAATCCTGATGGTGCAGTGAGCAAGGGACTCATGTCTGAGCATACCCTTCCACGCTTATGGTGGACAAAACGATTCAGAAAAGGGGGTGGCGATGGACAGAGTATCTGAATTAAGCAGAACACTCCTACCCAGTCAAGAGATATGGGCTTGATCCATCACCGCTTTTTAGCTCACTGCACCATCCCAGCTCAGATGGGAGCTCAGCCCATCACTGCACACTGGGTCTCTTTTTCAGGGGTTAAAGCAAAGCTAAATGACCCGGACCAAGTTTTTAAAGCTGCTCGGAAACATGCAACACTAGCCATGTTTGGCTTGGAGAAACGTCATACAGCAGAAAACATTTTGAATGAGTTTAACACAAAGGTCTTTCACTGGCTGTCCCCAGAAAAAACGCCAGATTGGTTATGTTTCCACGGATAATGGCGCCAATGTAGTTAAGCCCATGGATCTGGATCACTATTTCAAAGTGCCGTGTTTGGCGCACTGTATAAACCTGACTGTTAAAAAATTCTTGAGTGAAGACAGTCCAGCGTGCGAGTTAGTGGCCACCTGCCGAAGAATGCACAACCATTTCAGCCATTCTTTTAAGGCCCGGAAGCATCTGAGGAGCCTGATACATGAACGTCGAATGGCAGTGAAAGCACTCATCCAGGAGGTGCCAACAGGTTGGAACTCAACCTTCTACATGCTTGAGCGTCTGTATGAGCAGTATACGGTACTCGATCACTATTTCTTAACACTGGGTACAGCTCAGAAGGACCTGAGGCTAGATGTGACGCAATGGAAGCTAGTTAAAAGCCTGACAGACATGCTTCGTCCTTTTGAGGTCTTCACGCGTGCAGTCAGCAGGGAGGACTGTAATTTGGGAAAAGCTATCCAATTATTGCGCATGCTGGAGCACCAACTGAAGGCGGTGTCTTCTGTTTCAAAAAGATGAAGAAAAGAAAGACGCTTTTGTTTTGGCGGAGAAATTATTAGAGCGCCTATTTGGAGATGAACGTCTTAAAATGATTCACTCAGAACAGCATTACATTTGTGCTACTATTCTGGATCCACGCTACAAAAAGGCGCTGGCAGGCCGAGCATTCTTTCCTTTTGATGATGAAGATGTTACAAAGTACAAATGTTGGCTAGCCTTGTCAGCCATGAGGTTTGAAAGAGAACCACAGCAAATTGAAGGAAAAGGCAGTACATCAGCATCAGAAGGCCATCCCCAGTCAAAAGAATCCACTTCTGCACCTGTGGCTGTGGCACAAGTGACCTCTCAGCCGTTAAAGACACCGGCAACCAGATCATCTGCACCAGACACAACAGTAACATTGGGTGAAGAAGAGGATTGGCTAACTTTCCTTGGGTTTGGTTCTCAAAAGGTCCCAGCAAAAAGTAAGCAAAGTGGAGGAACCTTGGAGAACCTTGAGTTGACGGTGCAGGACTGTCTGAATGACTCAACAGAGGTCTATGTTAATGCTGACCCATTGGCGTATTGGCATGGGAAAAAAGAATTGTGGGCACAGCTCTCCAACCTGGCTATAAACTACTTGTCTTGCCCACTCGCAAGCGTGTCTTCTGAACGTGTTTTCAGTGCTGCTGGTGGCATTGTAACTTCCAAACGGAGCCGCCTCTCGCCCAAAAATTTGGAGAGGTTAACAATGATCAAGATGAATCAGCACCTCATACCACCAGATTACAAAGTACGAGAACACACGCCGGATGAAGACGAGGAAGACAGCAACGTAGATGAGGGAATTTCTTCTCTGTTGAGTGGCACTGACCTACTCCTGCCTGAATTCGCAGAGTATGAGGATGAACACTTATTCTTATTCCCTGACACCGAGCCCTGAAAATTAGACAATGAATCAATAAATTTATTTTTCGTCCTTATTCACTTTTATTCCTGTGTGTCTGTCTTTCTTTGTTTTGCACAGTTCATATAATTAAAACTTTAATCACCTAATCACAAAAACAATCCCATCAGCAGAACTGTCTTCACTTGTTTGCTTATTGATTTGAAGGTGCCGCAGTCTGCATTCCTCAGGTTCACAAGTTCACAAGAACATGCTCCTCTATCCTCCTCCTCTAGACTCCTATTTCCTTCAAAGCAGAGGGCTGGATTACGCCCAATGAAGAAAGACTCTACACTTGTGGGGGTGTTCTACTTCTTTGCGGGTGAGTTGACGGCTCTGGGGCCATTGCTGGGAAGCTCTAATACCGGATAAAAGTGGTTTGTACCAAATCGGAGGCGACATTTTTTGTATGTTTTTGCTGACTTGCTTGCCTTTGAGGTGCTCTTTGGGGGGGTTCCCGGTGTTTGTGGGTGGGATTTGGGGTCTGGGAGCACTGCTGGGACAGTCTAATTTTGATTGCATTTGCTTTTCAGGAAATCCGTGGTGGAAAAACAGGAGTTATGACCTAGCTGCATAGCGCGTTTGAACCGAAGGCCGATAAATATTGTAAGTATGAGATTTTCCTTTTTGGCTGTTTGGGGGTGTTGTGCTTTTTTGCGGGTGGGTTGGCGGGTCTTAGGGCATTGCTGGGAAGGTCTAATACGGATAGAAGTGGTTTTGACAAAATCCATGATGATTTTTTTTGCTATTTCTGACATTTTGCTCAATGTAGCGTTTTCGGGGGCCTGTTTGGGGGGCTTCCTGGTGTTTGTGGATGGGTTTCGGCGTCTGGGAGCACTGCTTGCTGTTGATACTTTTGATTGCAAGAGGTTTGAAGCAAATCCATGGTGGCAGAGGGGAGTTAGGGCCTAGCTGCAGAGCGCGCGCAGAGTGATTTTGGAAATTGCCATGAAAATGACTAAGTCCACATTTTTGTACTTTTGCTTTTTGGCTGTTTGGGGGTCTTCTACTAGTTTTCACCTGGGTTGACGGCTCTGGGGCCATTGCTGGGAAGCTCTAATACCGGATAAAAGTGGTTTGGACCAAATCGGAGGCGAAATTTTTTTGCGTTTTTGCTGACTTGCTTGCCTTTGAGGTGCTCTTTGGGGGGGTTCTGGGTGTTTGTGGGTGGGTTTTGGGGTCTGGGAGAACTGCTGGGACAGTCTAATTTTGATTGCATTTGCTTTTCAGGAAATCCGTGGTGGAAAACAGAAGTTATGACCTAGCTGCACAGCGCGTTTGGACCGAAGGCCGATAAATTTGTAAGTATGAGATTTTCCTTTTTGGCTGTTTGGGGGTGTTGTGCTTTTTTGCAGGTGGGTTGGCGGGTCTTGGGGCATTGCTGCGAAGGTCTAATACAGGATAGAAGTGATTTGGACAAAATCCATGATGACATTTTTTTGCTATTTGTGACATTTCGCTCAATGTAGCATTTTTGGGGGCCTGTTTGGGGGGCTTCCTGGTGTTTGTGGGTGGGTTTCGGGGTCTGGGAGCACTGCTGGCTATTGATACTTTTGATTGCAAGAGGTTTGAAGCAAATCCATGGTGGCAGAGGGAAGTTAGGGCCTAGCTGCAGAGCGCGCGCTGAGTGATTTTGGAAATTGCCATGAAAATGACTAAGTCCACATTTTTGTACTTTTGCTTTTTGGCTGTTTGGGGGTCTTCTACTAGTTTTTGCCTGGGTTGACGGCTCTGGGGCCATTGCTGGGAAGCTCTAATACCGGATAAAAGTGGTTTGGACCAAATCGGAGGCGAATTTTTTTTGCGTTTTTGCTGACTTGCTTGCCTTTGAGGTGCTCTTTAGGGGGTTCCGGGTGTTTGTGGGTGGGTTTTGGGGTCTGGGAGCACCGCTGGGACAGTCTAATTTTGATTGCATTTGCTTTTCAGGAAATCCGTGGTGGAAAACGGGAGTTATGACCTAGCTGCACAGCGCGTTTGGACCGAAGGCCGATAAATATTGTAAGTTTGAGATTTTCCTTTTTGGCTGTTTGGGGGTGTTGTGCTTTTTGCAGGTGGGTTGGCGGGTCTTGGGGCATTGCTGGGAAGGTCTAATACCGGATAGAAGTGGTTTGGACAAAATCCATGATAATTCTTTTTTTGCTATTTCTGACATTTTGCTCAATGTAGTGTTTTCGGGGACCTGTTTGGGGGGCTTCCTGGTGTTTGCGGGTGGGTTTCGGGGTCTGGGAGCACTGCTGGCTATTGATACTTTTGATTGCAAGAGGTTTGAAGCAAATCCATGGTGGCAGAGGGGAGTTAGGGCCTAGCTGCCGAGCGCGCACGGAGTGATTTTGGAAATTGCCATGAAAATGACCAAGTCCCCATTTTTGTACTTTTGCTTTTTGGCTGTTTGGGGGTCTTCTACTAGTTTTCGCCTGGGTTGACGGCTCTGGGGCCATTGTTGGGAAGCTCTAATACCGGATAAAAGTGGTTTGGACCAAATCGGAGGCAAATTTATTTTTGCGTTTTTGCTGACTTGCTTGCCTTTGAGGTGCTCTTTGGGGGGGTTCCGGGTGTTTGTGGGTGGGTTTTGAGGTCTGGGAGTACTGCTGGGACAGTCTAATTTTGATTGTATTTGCTTTTCAGGAAATCCGTGGTGGCAAACGTGAGTTATGACCTAGCTGCACAGCGCGTTTGGACCGAAGGCCAATAAATATTGTAAGTATGAGATTTTCCTTTTTGGCTGATTGGGGGTGTTGTGCTTTTTTGCGGGTGGGTTGGCGGGTCTTGGGGCATTGCTGGGAAGGTCTAATACCGGATAGAAGTGGTTTGGAGAAAATCCATGCGGAAAAGCCTTTTGGCACTTTTTGTAACTTAGGGTTCGTTAGGGTTAGCCCTAGCAGCAGGATTGCATGTGTTTCGGGGTGTTCTAGATTTTTGCAACTGAGTTCTGGGGTCTTAGAGCTCTCGTGGGAATGTGTAATTTTGGTTGCAAGTCATTTGAAGAAAATCCATTGTGGAAAGGGGGCATTTGGCATAGTTATAGAAAGCGTTTGCCACTATTCTTAACTTAGGGCTCGTTAGGGTTATCAGTATTTGTATTGCATGTGTTTGGGTGGGGGGCTGTTTGTGGTGGGGTTTGCGCGTCTTGGAGCGATGCTGGGTATGGATACTTTTGCTTGCTTGGAAGTGGTTTGAATACAAGGGGGTAAGGGGGTATTTGGGCCTACTTTTACTTTCAAAGTACGTTTTGTCACCAGTTTTCTACTAGGCCTCGTTTTTTGAGATCTGATTGGGGGTCTTCTACATTTTGCGACTGGCTTTAGTAAGGGTCTGGGTGGGAGCACTGCTGGGAAGGTCTAATTTTGTTCTAAAACACAGTTTACAGTACACCTAGCTTGAGGGGAAAGATCCGCTAAATTAATTTGCCCATACTTATTTATCCTTCAAAAGGAGACTCAGACAGAGTACGCACTTTCAAAAATATTTTACTGTCTATTAGGAAACTCAAAGTGTGACTTTTTGCACTACACAGCGTACATACCTTATATTTATTTGTCAGTGGTGTTCTAATATCACTTCCTGTTTTTCCATCAATAATTACAGGCCGGGTTTCAGTCTGTGCAATGGGAAAAAAAGGATGAAGTCAGGCTTCACATTAGCGAGCCGCAATTCAGCATCCGCCAGGCAGGCAGTGGACAGGGTGTCTTCTGGTCACCAACATTGATGGACGAAGCATCAGCTGGAATGGAGGAGTGCGCTAATAAGAGGAATGGTTTGATGCGTGCAACTTACTTACCAAATTCAACAGGACAACTACAACAACATACAGATACAGAATCCATTCTTTTCTAATGATTTTTTAAGTAATGTTATTGCTGTGAACTTCTTTGAGTGTGACTCTGCATTTCTTGGATCTCTCTCTGCTCCTAAATTGATCCCTACAGCCATTCTATAGGTTTTACTTCGGCTATTTTTTAAACCTAATTTAATGTAAGAAGTGTTTCTCTGAGTGCAGAGATAGGCAAGTGAAAACGCTGCAGCCCTGTACTGTCGCATTCTGTCATTCACGGTTGTCGAAAGTACTACTTACTTTTCTGTAACAATGCATGCAGTAGTGCATGCACTTCCTTTATGTCACTTAAAAGATTTATGGTTAGCTTTGTACCCAAAGATTTCTTTATCTTCAATTATTGTTTGTCCATGCTGTGCTTTTTTTTTCTTCTCTCAACAAAACTTACCCAAAAAGAAACCAACATTCCCATCCATTTTCCAAACCCTAACCCTCTTCCCCCGGGCTGTGTGGTTTTGATTGATATGTGACTAAATGACAGCAATAATTCCACACACTTGCTGGGGAGGATAAGGTCATAGCAACAGGCTGGTGAAGGAATCCGAGGATATATTCTAGACTTACTCAGCTTCAGTACTATTTCTTGTAGTAGTGGCCAATGTCAAAGAAATTCAACGCAAGTACTAGTTATACTTTCAATACTTTACCATTTGTTAGGCTACATTGTGGCACTGTTCTAGTGTACTGTCACCTGCTATATTCTCCATTGTACCATTGTAATGCTCCAGTAAGGACAAAGCAGGTTTCATTTTTTTTTTCCATAGGCATGCAACTGCCACTAGTACCACCGCAATGAGGACATTTCATCCGCCCAGGATTGCCAACCTTAATCACCATTTCCCGTGGAGCCAGCCCTGGGCCTAGCCCTACTTTCAAACACAAATTACAGGTAAGATAAGCGTTTGGTGGGAGGTAGTATAATGGAGTATTAGGAGAGACGAGAGATTGACGGTAGTACTACTAAAGTCCTAGGACTCTTGAATTCACTTACTCTGTGAGAGGCACTTAGTGTTGAAAACATTTAGCCATTTACACTTAAAGGAAGAAAATGACACAGACTTAAGTTTCAGGAAAACAAACTTACTGTTAAACCCCCACCCACCAGACTTAAAAGCAGTAAAAAACAGGTATGCTCAGATAAAGTTTCAAAAAGTATATTTGTGTAGCCCTAACAAAATAATCTCCCGCAAGATCTCCCTAACCCCAACGATTGTCCTTCAAAAGTCCCAAAAAAACCCAACTCCCAATTCCCACCCCCCAAAAGTCTCTAAAAAGGGGGCACGGGACACTACGGCAGGATGCTGTTCACTTTAGCGGCCAGGGCATCATACTCCTTGCAGAGGGTGGCCCTCCACCAAGGTCTTATATGTTAGGACCTCCTGCTCCAGATAGGACACTCTGAGGCATAAGCGGTGCTGGCGTGCCTTGCAACTCCTGTGGGGGGCAGCTGCTGTCTTTGCTGCTCGGCGGTGGCGGTTGGCTTTGGTAGCCCTGCTCCGTGCCGCTGGAGCACTGCGCTGGCTAGCAGCCTGTGGGGGCACGGAGGAGGATGCAGCTGTCCCAGTGGATGTACCAATAGACTGCGTGTCTTCGTGCTCCAGGGCCACCAGCCGCCGATATTCGGCAACAGTGGCATCGAGCCTCCGTTGCCGGGCCATTCGAGCCAGCTCCTTCCTTGTTGGTTTGTTTGATTTGGAAGGAGAAACTATATGAAGAAAGAAAGACATAGTCTGTAACCAATGCTCCTTAAGATTAACACAAAATGATTGAGCAGAAAGTTGTGTCACAGTACAACTAGCAACTTGAAAGCATAGTACATAACTATTGAGGTCAGTATCTATCTAACCTCCCACTTCTTCATCCTTGCTCTAACATTAGTGGGAGTTTACGGAACAAATTCTACGAGCACTATGGACTTCCATTACAGTCGACTATGACAGTACACCAGTCTTATTCTTCTTCTTCTCTCTTGTTTAGGAAAATTGGTACGTTATCTTATGCAAGCCGGCATAATGCCAGCGCAGTGAACTTGCACCCGAGAAAAACAGACGCACACCATGATGAGTGAGACAGACTTGCATTACTGTACCGGTCCAGTACATGCAGGTGGTGAAGCTCTTACTTTTCTATTTCAGGTGGCACTGAGAATACTCTGTTCAAAGGGCTACTGCTTAATTAATTTAACTTTCACCCTACAGTGCAAAAGAGTACTAGAAAAGGAAAATGAAGAAGCTAAATAATCTGATTTTCTATCACTTCACATGGGATGTATTTGATTACATATGGGATGACTTTAGGTGCTTTGCTTTTTATTGAGTGAACAGTGATACACCCACACATGAATGATGTACTACTACTAAACTAAACTTATTAAGAGAGGTAGGGAGTGTCCACCATAATTACCGGATATATGCTGTGCTTGCAGTTGCAATACAAACTACTGCTACTATTCATGGTAGTATTTGGACAAAATTACAACTTCTTTTCCTTGCCTTTCCTACACTGGAACGGACGTGCGGGTGCGGTGTTACATGCTCTTCAAAGTAACACTTAGTTCATCCAGTGACCGTCTACTCTCTCTAGATACACATATGCTATCTAAGAGTCAGATAGTACCATGATCCCGGCATCCATCCATTCAAAGTATATGCACACATACAGTTTCTGTTTCACCCACCCAGGCTGTTTTCCTTCCACCCATCCTTGCTTCATCATTCACCCAGCCATGCACCATACCATATTCTTTCCTTCCCAGCCACCTCGGGGACCAAGCAAACACATATCATTCTTCTCAAATTTCAAAAGTGCTTTATTCGAGTATTACTCATAAAAGCAGACATACAAACATATAATAAAAAGTCAATTAAATTACACAAAGTCATTTAGACATAGCACTGATCACATTTAAAAAAACTATTACTCATCATACACACAGGTGCAAAGTTCATTACTGTTTAAAAATACAGAAAATGATTACAGTAACACATGCTAAAAGATCATTGAAATTCCATACCGAATGATACATTAAATAAACCATTACAGAGAAAAGACATAGTCTAGCAGTCTCTGAACGACTAAATATGCAGTTACAGAGAATAGACAGTAGTCTAGCAGTCTCTGGACAACTAACTAAACAGTTACAGAGAATAGACAATAGTCTAGCAGTCTCTGGACAACTAGGCAGAGAGTAGTTATCCTACTAGCAATCTCTGCCTTATTATCCACGCCCACCCCAAATACTTTGCGGTGGCAATTGTGATCCAAGTTACAGCAGTAGATCTTACAATGCGCAGTGCTACCATGCTACTTTTTGTGCCTAAGTTCCTGCACATGGGTGCCAACCAGGCACGCCTTGGGGCAGAATATACTGGGCAAGAAAACAAAAAGTGACCAAGGGTTTCGTTTCCTTCCCCACATACAGGACAAATAGCTACACCTCCTGGTTTCCACTTAGATGTTAAATTACGGAGAGGGAGGGAACCAACCCTTAGTTGGAAAAGCAGTTTCCTATCCGAGGGGTTCGAAATATAGTCCCAATACATTTCAAAGATAGGGTACATTTTAACTTCGAGGAAACTGGTGGTCATGGACCCACTGTTGGTACTGAGCAAATTCCTTTTAGCAACATATTCCCAGAAGATGTTTTTTAAAATAGATTTGGTGGGAAATGGTGCCCCTGCTGGATCGGTCCATAAAACATTTAGGGCCCGATGTAGGTGGCAAATACCGGTCGGAAACGGCCGAATTCGGCCGTTTCCGACCGGTATTTGGCATCTTGAGATGTAGGGGGCCAGATTTTACAGATTCTGTAAATTTACCGAATCGGTAAATTTACAGAATCTGTAAAATACCGAATCGGTATTTTTACCGATTCGGTAATTCCCAGATGTAGGTGGGACTCTTCTGAGTCCCAAAGGCCCTACAAATTCGGTATTTTACCACCCAATCCAATTGGGTGTTAAAATACCGAATTCAGGTGTGCATGCACATGTGTGCATGCACACCTAGCCATGTGACAGACAGACATGCCCTGAGGGCATGTCTGTGTGCCACATGGTGCACATGCCTATTTTTGGGGTGCCAGAGGGTGTCAAAGTGACACCCCCTGTACCCTTGCAAAATTCGGTATTTACCGATTCTGTAATTACAGAATCGGTATTGCCCATTGATTCCTATGGGCTTTAAGGCCCATAGGAATCAATGGGCAATACCGATTCGGTATTTACAGATTCGGTAAATACCGAATCTTAACGATTCGGTATTTACAGAATCTGTAATACCTACATCTCCCCCCTTCATATTTACCGACTCTTAAATACTGAATCAGTAAAATTCGGTATTTAAGAGTCGGTAAGTATGAATTACCTACATCTGGCCCTAAGTCCTAATTCGGATAGTGCAAACTTTAATGATTTGAACCATCTGATTTTGTTGAAGCGGTCAGCTTTAATAACGTCAATGAACCCATCCGCGTAGTGGTAGAGCTCCGGCGTGGCCCAGAGCCTGCGCCAATATAGAATCGGACGTAGTTTGGCCATTTCCAAAATTTCTCTCCTGCCAAGTTCATATCGCAGGGGCAGTAGCGGGCTACTCTGAGGGGTACCTGTCAGCATCCTAAAAAATTTGTTCTCGGATATTTGGAGTTCCTGCAGATTTTCGAGTCCCCACAGCTCAGCACCATACAAAGCTGACCCAATTGCTTTTGCCTCGTATATTATCAAAGGAGGCTTAACGGGTTTAGTCAGCGATTTCCTGTGTTCCTTAATAATGGTGCCAGCTAATTGCTTGTGCCTTAATGTAGCAATATTGAGATGTTGGTGCCACCTATTGCCATTTGAAATAAGGATCCCCAGGTAGGTAAATGATTTTACAACCTCCAGAATGCGTCCACTCATGGAAATTTTGGATTTAAAATTTCTATGTGGATTGAAAACCATGAGTTTTGTTTTGGAAGCATTCACCTCCAATCCATGGTCTACACAGAACTCGTCAAATATTACCAATGCTTTTTGCAGACCACTTGGGGTTTTAGATAAAATCAACGTATCATCGGCAAACATTAAAGTTGGAACTTTTACACCTGCAAGAAAGGGAGCATCCACTACCTGAGATTGCATGCGGGAAACAATACCATTAATAAAAAGGGTGAACAAAGTTGGGGCCATTGAGCACCCTTGCCGAGCCCCGCGCTCAACGGGAAATTCGACTGTATCATTACCGTACCCACCCCATCGAATTTTGGCATAGTTCCCTTCGTGCAATCGCATGATCAAAGTCAACAAGTCCCCTGGGACCCCTAGAGCTGCAAGCACTTCCCACAGTTTTGCCCTTGGTACCAGGTCGAAGGCAGCCCGCAGATCAACAAATGCCGCGTATAGGCTGCCTCCGCCTAGCACCACGGTCCTCCACTGGATCAGCTGAAAACGAAAGACTTCGTCCACAGTGCTGGTTGCCCTGCGGAATCCAGCCTGAAAGGGGGATAGAATGCTATTGTCCTCCGCCCAGTCGAGCAACCTGTTTACGATCACTCGCCCCACAATTTTTTGAATAGTATCTATTAAACTGATAGGGCGGTAGTTACAGGGCTGGGCACGATCTCCCTTTTTATATATGTAGGGATGATTACAGCACCCCTCCAAGTTACCGGGATATCAGCACCTCTGGCAATATTGTTTATTAACAGGTAAATGTATTTGCTCCACCTTCCAGTGTCATTTAAAAAAACATCTGCTGGGACCCCGTCGATGCCAGGAGCACGACCACTTTGAACTGTCTTAAGGGCAGTCAGTATTTCACTCTGCGTGAAAATGTTGTCTTCTGCCAATGAAGGGGTTGGGCATCTACTAATTACAGTCTGATCCCTGGAAGCATACTGCTCGCTAAAGAATTTAACCCAGGCATCCTGTGGGACATTGTTGGTACTTGCCTCTTCGATCCTATCATGACCCCATTTGACTATATGCCAAAATAATCTAGAATGGTTTTGGTCACTAGCACATTTTAACTTGTTTCAATGGGCTTCATCCCAGTCCTTTTTCGCTTTGGCTATGCAATGTTTGTAATGTTTCCTAGCTGATCTGATGACCACCAAGTTTTTATTCTTAATTGCATCCCCCAAAGAGGTTCGGGCCACCATACAGTCATGATTATACCAGTTGGCAGCTCTGTAAGCGCAGATCCTCTTTCTGTTTACCGGTTTTAGGAAGTGACATTTGATTTCATTAAAGAGATCAACATGAACCTTAGTAGTATTATTTTCACTCAGGGGATACCCAGCCACTCCCTCAAGGGTCCTAATAGCCTTATCAGTTGCCACTCCTATTTTTTCTAAAACCAGCTGATCTGTCCTAACGCTTGTCCACCTCAGCCTGCGCATGTTATTAGTTGGTATGATCAATGGGGGTGAGGGTTCGACACAGAGACTAGGAGCAGTATCATCAGACAGCCACCATTTGTGGAGAACACATAAAGGGTTATGATCGCTCTCTAGCCTTTCCAAAACAACCATATCAATAACAGATGACCAGAGAGACATGCTACAAATAACATAATCAATACGACTTTTGTTTCTCCCATTGTTGAAAGTCATAGCTGGTACTCTATCTGACTTTGTCCGACCATTCAACGCTCTTAACCCTTGTTCAAGGCACATTGCATTTAAACCTAAAATATCCTCAGTCCAGCGGGTTATTGGGTTTGTATCAAGTGTGGGAATACCCCAATGCTTGTCTTTCTCCGCACCCAAGAAGGCCTCGCCAGCATCTAGCGGTTCAAACGTGCGGTTTAGGTCACCTGCTATTATTATATTATTCCCAGAAGACTGAGTGTCTAGAAGATTATACAGAGTCAAAAGGACCTCTGATTTTCCTGCACTCCCACCTCTGGCGTATATATTATAAATGTCTATAGAGATGGATGAAACACTCGAAATTCTGATGAGCTGAATGTCTTTTTGATAGAGCTCCACGTTTTTCACTACGACCTTTAGGTAAGTCCCCCCATCGGACGCCCTTTGGGGCCCTTAGTGGCCGGGACGTAGTAATTCAAGTACCCCAGAACGAAAACAGGATCATAGGCCCATGTCTCTTGGAAAATGCAAACGTCGTACTGGCTGACAAACCCAGTCTATTCTCCACAATCCAATTTGGAGCATAGCCCAGCAACATTCCAAGACAATAGATTCCCGGTGACATTTATCAAAGTTGATTTACAACTGGAATCAGACCCATTCAACATCGCATTGTTATTACCATTACCATTTATATTTACAGTAATTGGTCCTACTATAGCATCAGGATTATGTGTCTCTTTTTGAGCACCTATTGAGTGTCTGGACTCCCCGGTTGTACATGTAACAGAAGGAATTTGCAACAGAGGTATGGGGTTGAATGGTTGTCAGTCACATGCGTCTAAGTTTGAGAGGGCAGAAAATCTGTTTTCCAAACCTAGACCCCACTCAGTGAAACCAAAATTCTTACTGCCCCTTTTGGACACAACATTCCATTTGGTTCTTAAGGTGCTTGAGTTTGGGCCTTTGCCTTTCCGAGGATAGAAAAAGTCCAAAGTCAGTGGAACAATAGAAGTGGATCTTTGCTGTGGAGGGAAGATATTAGGCAAAATATTTGGCAAAACCTCAGGGTCGGAAAAGTTGAGCACGACACAGTCCCCCTTGAATTTTCTTTTTTCCCTGTTCCCAATCCACTCTACCCTTCTGGCGTTTACAAGTTCTTCAGATAATTGTTGCTTGCCCCAAGGAGAAATGGCCATATTATTAGTGAGCCATGATAGAGATTTATTTAGTAGTGATGACGTTGATTCAACCTCACCAGGTGCTAGTGGAGGCACATTTGCAAGTACGAGAACTAGTGGCGAGGCTTCCACTACTAGCTCAAAAGACCCTTTCGAAGTATTTGATTCCCCCATAGGAGGAGCAGTAGGTACAGCACCAGAGGTAGCACCAAGTGGGTTAATCAGTGGTGCTATTGGGGGATTTAGCACATCGGCAGGGGTGGATCCATTGGTTTTGTGAGATTGTATTTCGCTCACCAGTGACTGAACACTGGACACGACGACTTCAGGGAGGTTACCTACCTCCCCCTGGGTTTTTTCAAGTAAACCTTCTAGTTTGCTGACCTCAGCAGTTAGTCTGTCTATTTTACTTATCAAAGGTTTGACTATGCCTTTGATTTTTGTGTCCATCAAGCTCCAAAGTTTGTTGAATTGAGCATTAGAAAGGGTCACGTAAGTTTCCCCAGTCAAATCATCTTCCTCTACTTCAAGAGTTTTCCTTGGTGGCGTAGCAACTTTATTTTTAGCAGACCTTAGACCCCCTCGTTTTTGAATGGCCTTTCTTTTGCCCCCGGTAACCCTCGGGGCTGGAATAGGGGCAGCGGTAGGGACAGTGGACTCATTTATCACAGCCACCACTTAGCTGTCGCTAGTGTCTTCAGTGCAAGCAACAGTGCCACTAGGCTGGATAATGATTGTATCCAGAAGAGAGTCTTGTGCCACACCAGAGGTGCTGCTATTTAGTAATTGAAAAGAGTCCTCTGTCTCTTTATCATCCAGTGAAGATTGGTTGGATGAATCTAGTCCCAGTGAGGACCTCCTGTCGCTATTTATTTTTGCCACGACTTGAAAAAGATAGTTCTCCATGGTGTTATTAACTGGGGTTAGCTTTCTTCCAGGCATTATAAAGATGGCTAATTAACACAGTGCTAGATGTTTACTCACACGAAGCGATAAGAGGTTTGTTTACCTGATGTAAAGTAGACCAGGAGGGACTGTGTCCAGTAGTGTGCAGAAGAAAAGTAGGGCAGGGTTCCTGGCCCAACCCAACCTTGTCCGACCTCGGACGGCCTCAGACGGCCCGCCCTTTGCCCGGGCTTCACCCGGTGTCCCGCTCGCGTCCCGCGAGATGGGGGTGACTGCAGACTTAAGCGCCTCCTGGCGCGCGAGTGACGCGGCTAGCGCCGCAAAGGATGCTGGGTACTGTAGTTTTGCACCCTGCGCCGCGCTCCACACAGCGAGCCGACCCCAAGGTGAAAAAGGAGTCCGGCGGCGGGATGCGGGTGGTCAATGACACAGGTAGCAAGTGTTCCAAATGGCCTCCAAATCGCCACAGGTTTCGCCACAGGTTCTATCAGCAACAGCGCTTCTCAGCACGAATGGCTCCCCCCCTCGACCGGGGTGACTGCAGACTTAAGCGCCTCCTGGCGCGCGAGTGACGCGGATAGCGCCGCAAAGTATGCTGGGTACTGTAGTTTTGCACCCTGCGCCGCGCTCCACACAGCGAGCCGACCCCAAGGTGAAAAAGGAGTCCGGCGGCGGGATGCGGGTGGTCAATGACAGAGGTAGCAAGTGTTCCAAATGGCCTCCAAATCGCCACAGGTTTCGCCACAGGTTCTATCAGCAACAGCGCTTCTCAGCACGAATGGCTCCCCCCCTCGACCGGGGTGACTGCCGACTTAAGCGCCTCCTGGCGCGCGAGTGACGCGGCTAGAACCGCAAAGGATGCTGGGTACTGTAGTTTTGCACCCTGCGCCGCGCTCCACACAGCGAGCCGACCCCAAGGTGAAAAAGGAGTCCGGCGGCGGGATGCGGGTGGTCAATGACACAGGTAGCAAGTGTTCCAAATGGCCTCCAAATCGCCACAGGTTTCGCCACAGGTTCTATCAGCAACAGCGCTTCTCAGCACGAATGGCTCCCCCCCTCGACCGGGGTGACTGTAGACTTAAGCGCCTCCTGGCGTGCGAGTGACGCGGCTAGCGCTGCAAAGGATGCTGGGTACTGTAGTTTTGCACCCTGCGTCGCACTCCACACAGCGAGCCGACCCCAAGGTGAAAAAGGAGTCCGGCGGCGGGATGCGGGTGGTCAATGACACAGGTAGCAAGTGTTCCAAATGGCCTCCAAATCGCCACCGGTTCTATCAGCAACAGCGCTTCTCAGCACGAATGGCTCATTCTTCTTTGCCAGTCATCATACAATTTCTCGTCCTTCCACACTTACTTACACCCTTCTTTCGCTTTTCGTTCATCCCATCCATCAAGTTCATCTCAGATCTGATTGGGATTCTTCTCGCCTAAAACTTCACAGCTAAGTCGAAGTACATTTAGAGGAGGCTACTACCTGGTTGATTTATAATACATCCGTGCAGAAAGCACACTCTGCAGTCTTCAATCTCAATAAGTATGGAACATATAGCTTACCTCTGCCCGCCACCACCGTGTGAACCCTCAAAGGCACATTGGTGTCGTCCGGCACTTGCACCGCCTCCTCCCCAGAACTTTCCTCCTCCACCTCCGCACTGGGCCCAGCACCAGATGTTCCACTTACAAAGTACATTTAAGAATGTTAGAATACACCACTCACTACTATATAATATTTGGTCTAGGAATAAAGACATGTGAAAAAAACAGAAAACAATGTAATAATTTGTGACTGCCTACTCTAAAGTAAAAATGTCCCTTTTTCCACGGAAGGCTGTTGTCTTGCTGCACTTTTTGGCACAACTGATGAATGCTTGCTTTTTATTTTTAACACGCACCACTTTTTCTCCTAACAGACAGAAGCTTGACTTCTAAGAACACGAGCAAGATCAAGTTCAAACCAGGTGAGAGCTCGGCTCGACCACAAGAAATGTGTTCAATTAATCGTCAGCACTAAGCACTTTTCCATTTTCAGTTAAACGTTTAGTTTTATGACAAACTTGATTTTAATAAATGTGTTTACTTTTAATAAAGCTTTTAAACTTAAATAGACTCTGTGGTTTTTGGTCCTCCAGACTAGAGCGGCTGAGCTAAAGGTTTTGCAATTTTTGTAAGCATGAGTCCGTGCCTCTGACACTTCTTGACTCTGACTCCGTACTCTTGTCCTGCATTGGATAATCATCATTGGGGATCAATCATCAGTGACTTTGGGAGCTAAATGACTCTGCCACACTATCTAGTCAGTAAGGAGATTGGGGGTTCAACTTCAAAGTCTGTTATCACTGAGGTATGTGGAAAGTCTAACAGCGCCTATTATAATTGATAAGCTAAGCAATGCATTATTTAGTGTCCATAGTTTGCGAACTTCGTTACACGGCCGCTGTTGATAATCGGATTGACTCCGTTGCCACCAGGTGCCGGTTGGAACAATTAGTTACGTGCTTTCCAGCGAGAACCTCACAGAGTGCATTACACGAACTCGAGACCTCCTATTGATGTATAATGATGTAACCCGGTGGGTCCATTTTTGAATTCCACAGAGTTTAATATTCCCGATCCCTCAAAATCCGTTTGGGAATTATAAGCGGTACTCGGTAGACCTCCCAAGGCCTATTCATATATTGATGTAACCCGGTGGGTTCGATTTGAATTACACGAAGTTTGGTGTACCCGACTTCTTGGAATCTATTTGGGAATTACAAGCGGTGGTCGTTGAAGAGGCTTCTTCTTCAAACATATTCACCCTTTTGGTACTAGTGTCTATTACCAGAGGTTGGCCCCTCAGCAGAGAGTCTACCAAGCCTGTTTTGTAGGAGTTACAGTTCTTCCTCCGCCCTTGAAAACATGCATCCCTGGTCTGTGTCCCTGTCTCCTGTCCTGATGAAGACCCCAATGCAAGGGATCAATTCTAGCCTGCCGTCTTAAAAGGGGTCGAAACGTCAACTGTTCTTTGTTTTCTCAGCTTCATCCCATCAATTAGGTTATTTAGTACATCTATGAAGCCTGTGAATTTGTAGTACCATATCTGAACCTGTGGTCATTGATGATTCAAATTGTTTATGTGTCTTTCAGTAATGTGTAGCCTTTTGGCTTTTTATGACACTTACCCCTTCCTACACTCACTTCACACCTCCTCTCCCCTTCCAGGGCACTACACCAATTTTGTAAGTGGTATCTAATATGGTTGCCTTCTTAATAGGCATAGCTTCATTGTAATTAAAAACAGTGTTAGCAGATTGACGTGTTTGTCTCTATAATTTTTCTTGATGTTTTGTAAATAACTTTCTGTGTATACTGGGACCCCTCTTTCTCAGCATCATAGTTCTGTTTGTGCAGATTTGTCCCTGCAACAGTAGTAGAATGGATTGTCCTCCTTTCCAAACCAAAAGTAAAGCAGTATCCTATTCTTTCTTGGTGGTCATTCACCTTTTTATTGTTGGAAATTGTCAAAGCATAAACATTTAGAAGACTTGAAAAGACATTATGGACAATCCCAGAGGACTGCACTCAGTGCATAGAGCTATTGCTGACTAGAATGGGAGTCCAATGGAATTGCCAAATGTGCAATCTTAGTTAGCTACACAGACAGACTAATAAGAATAATGTAGTAATACCACAGGGAGTCATAGTCGAGGCAGGGTACGAATTTAGATACAGTCTACAAGAATATCAAAGACGATTTAGAAAAAATCGAATGAGGAACGCTAGGAAAAAATAGGTACTCTATGTTAAAATTAAAACTTACCGGGGCCAGCAAAGGAGCCCTCGCCTGCCCGATCCTGGCCTGCATTATATTGAACAGCAGCCTCCTCCTCCTGTGTCCTTTTGCCCCTGGGGGAGCTGATGTACAACATGAAAGAAAGAAAGACCAGAAAACATGGATGATATTTGTCAACCAAATCAAACATTTCAAAAGAACAATAACAAAATATTTTGGCGAAATAGCAAATAGACAACTATTCCACAGGATATATTGACCAATCTCATGTGGTCTACTACGTTATTAGTATTGCTTGATTTGCGTACCGTCGACTTGGAAAGTTCTTATGTAACTCACTAAACAAACTACTAAAAAGGTTCGCCTAGGACTGGCAGGCATTACAAGAATGGGGTGACCCTAAAGGTATGGACCTGGGTATCTAGTAATATAAACAAACAATGGTCCTAGACCTATAGATTTTTGGTACACTGGTCAAATCAGGAATTGAAAATTATTCAAGAAATAGCAACTTCAGTTAGTCTGCTATCTGTGAAAGACTGAATCTTTAAGACAAAACTTTACACCACGGTACTTTAGAAAAAATATATATTCTTATTTAATTTTTATATATTCAGATTTTTACACAATTTTGTCAATATTGTCAATAAAAACATACAGGTTGCCCCAAGATAGGAGAGTGCAAACAGAAAATGTGGTTTCAAAGGGGTGAACAAGTGAAGTGAAAGGAAATGGCACAGTGGTAAATAAGAGACAAGTTTATAATTTAAACAATCAATACTGAATACGAAAATTCACGAAATAACAGTATTGGACACCTAGCCAGCAAACATCAGTTCATTTGAGTTACGGACGACAACATTGTAGGGTTCTCATAACAATATCCACAGTCTTGCACTACCTACAAAGTTGGGAAGATACTGGTCTAAGGTGTGTATGTAGAGAATGTCGACGTTTCGACTCGACTTTTTCCCGAACAGTAATTTAGACCTGGGGATTGCGAGTCTTCATCAGGACAGAGAGCAAACAACGAGGCAACCAGGGAGTATTCAATAACCCTAAAAACAAAAAGGCGAAAATTCGGAATTATTATCCGTGGTGTAAAGGTGCAGCCTATCCCCACCGGGAAATGGCAGATCCTCTTACCCTTTGTGGTAGAGAAGGTGTTTGGTTAGGTGATCCGAATTCACCAACGTCTCAAACAGGAATCCTGTAGAGACAAAATTGGAATAGGGTCTAGAATGTATCCCAATCCCTAGGTAGTTAAATCCACCTATAATAATATAACAGGGGCATCTCTTTACCTTGTAATTATATTTAGTCCATATACAAGGAGACGTTGTTTCTTACGTGGACACGATGGGTGATACCTGGAATTAATTTAGACATCATCAGTATACCCTGTATTCGCTATTTGAAGGTAATTGGTGTATTACTATTTGAACAGTGTCAATTACCTTGACTGTGTATGAGCCCAGCCTCCACGAAGGGAAAAATTCCAAGATGTCACTCCTGCGATGCACACTGCAAAAATGACAATAGTTCCTAGTTCGTTTTGTCATAATGTGACTTGTTTGGAGAAGGTTGTATGAAGGGATTCATTTTAGTAAACCGTGTGGGCTTACCTGATAGTGTGCTGCTGGAGGATTTAATCCCAAAGAACTTCCGGATTTAAACTGTATTTATACCTATAATATCAGGGTGCGGGTCACTTTTAGAACCATTATGTAAATATATTGATGTTTTCTTGAAGCCCATAGCCACAGCTACTCCAACATATGTGCGGGATACCACACACACCATTCAATTGGTGGAGGGCCTCGCCTATGACCATAACACGTGTATATTGGCGGCGATGGATATCGCATCACTATACACAAACATCCCTCAAGATGAGGCCTTATCCTGTATAGAGCGTGCCCTCAACATGAGACCTGCCCCTCATAGAGTACCCACTGACTTCATTGTTAAATTACTGGAAATTGCAATGACTAAAAACTTTTGTTTTCCAAAATGAATACTTCGTCCAAACCAGTGGAGTGGCTATGGGGGCAAGCTTTGCTCCGAACTTGGCCATCATTTATATGAGCGAGTATGAAAATAGATTCGTCCTAAATCAATGTAACCCGTACCTTAACAATATATTATTGTGGGTATGGTATATTGATGACGTTCTATTAATTTGGCGCGGGAGTGACCCTAACCTTAGGGACTTCCATACTTGGATCAACACCTGTTCCAACAACATCAAATTCACTCTGGAATGTGACCCGATGTCCATCAATTTCTTAGATCTAAAAATAAAAACTGAGGAAGGAAAATTATATACCACACTTTATAGAAAAAGCAGTGAGCGCAACACTCTCCTCAGGTACACGAGCCATCACCCACGCAACCTCAGGGACAATTTGCCCTTCGGGCAATTCCTGAGGCTGCGTCGCAACTGTTTTAGGAAGGATGACTATCTAGAGGAATCAGCTGCCTTGCTGTCTAGATTAAATGACCGAGGCTATCCCATCAGACTCCTCAAAAAAGCAAGAAAAAGGGCCTGGCACAACCACCGTGAACATTTGCTTGGTACTACTCAAAAACCCAAAGAAGAGTGACTTGTGTGCGTTACAACGTTCAATACAAAAAGTAACAGCATAAAAAAATGTATAAATCGCCACTGGCACTTGATTAGCAGTGAACTTGGTGGGATGCCCCCACCTTTACATGCATTTCGTAAGGGTAGAAATATCCGTGACCATTTGGTAAAAGCCCTTTTACCACACAGGCCATCTGCAGCTCAACCTACAATTTGGGAGGCCCCACGAGTAGAAGGCCACAGAAAATGTGGGAGTTGTGAAGCGTGTCCTCTCACACGAGAATGTGATAAATTTGACCACAATGAGCGAACATACAAGCTCACCGAACATACCAACTGTAATACATTATGGGTTGTCTATGCGGTGATATGTCCCTGTGGTTTTTTGTATGTGGGACAAACCACACAAAAAATCAAATGCCGGATCTTACAACACATGAGCCGCATAAGATGTAAGACCCAGGGAGCGCCACTAGTGGATCACTTTCAAAGATTTGAACACCATGAAAACAGCTTCAGGTGGTGGGTCATAGAAAAGATAACGGCTAACCCCAGAGGAGGTGATTTACATAACATCCTAAACAGGAGAGAGTGTAAATGGATATATACTCTCGATACTGTAAACAAGGGGCTGAATGAATTAGAAGAGTTGAACAAACAAGTGTCATTGTTGGATATGTGATATGATATTTACACTAAGTCATCTATATTTACAAACATATTTAAAAATGTGGTACATGTTAAGCACGATTTAATGATATGACAATTGTTTTTCTTCTTTATATTGTTAGCAATATGTCACATGAATCTTATGATATGCCATCAATGTAACTTATATACGATTCATTAGTTACGGTTAAATGTGTCCACAGAGTCCACTTCAGTTACTACAGGTATCAACTTAATAGGCATCGACCTATGGTTATCTCTCATATACAATGGACACAACTTCATACCCGGCAGTTGACATAGGTACAATATAGTCGGTTCTATTCTTGATCACACAGGGGTTTGATACAATCTTAGTCCTTTGTTTACTTCCATGTTTACTCCCATAAAAACACTGGCCCGATGCTATTCGAAACACACAACATAATTTTAAATCAACCTTCCCTTAAATGTAAGATGACTGACCTAATTGAGCTGTTTTTCAAAAAACGTTGTATTTAATTATTGCAATGGTGACCCTTCGTGATCAAATTTCATTCCGGATGCCAAGCGCAATCCGATTCTAGTCCTTTGTTTACTTCTACATCGGCCTGATGCAACTTGAAATTTATCACAACTCTTGGATTAATTTTGTTCCTAAATATAAGATGGTGCACTTATCAGTTCTGAATGCGCTTAAAAATTCCTTATTTCCATTATCCCTACTTTAATTGCTGTGAATTACAATCGCCCCGGACCTGGGAACTCAGTCCGACCCAGTCCTCTCTCTATGCAGACTGCGCACTGCAGTCTGGGTATTTATCTAAGCGGAAATACGGCTAGAGTCACCGACGGCACACCGCAGCACCGAGAGGCTCGGAATTGCAAGACTCTGTACCCGGAGACATGGGTAGGTTTGACAGCAATTGTTAACTATTGTTTGTTTAAAAAAACATGCGTCCGACTCTCGATATGTTATTTGAACATATCCCTCCGTTTTTTTGAACAGCGTTCGTAATCCAGTGGAATTAATTTCCACAGCACCTTGACATCCGGTAGCACTGAGAGGCTCGGATGGTGACGCCAAATCGTCTTCATAGCGGGTAGGTCTCTTTTTTTAGATCCACCCAAATGACGTACTGTGTAATGAGACTATAGACCTACATAGAGGTTCTATGTGCACTTAGTGAGACCGGTTTTCCACTCATGTTTTTGTCAATACAGTTTATATCCGGAAGTTCTTTGGGATTAAATCCTCCAGCAGCACACTATCAGGTAAGCCCACACGGTTTACTAAAATGAATCCCTTCATACAACCTTCTCCAAACAAGTCACATTATGACAAAACCAACTAGGAACTATTGTCATTTTTGCAGTGTGCATCGCAGGAGTGACATCTTGGAATGTTTCCCTTCGTGGAGGCTGGGCTCATACACAGTCAAGGTAATTGACACTGTTCAAATAGTAATACACCAATTACCTTCAAATAGCGAATACAGGGTATACTGATGATGTCTAAATTAATTCCAGGTATCACCCATCGTGTCCACGTAAGAAACAACGTCTCCTTGTATATGGACTAAATATAATTACAAGGTAAAGAGATGCCCCTGTTATATTATTATAGGTGGATTTAACTACCTAGGGATTGGGATACATTCTAGACCCTATTCCAATTTTGTCTCTACAGGATTCCTGTTTGAGACGTTGGTGAATTCGGATCACCTAACCAAACACCTTCTCTACCACAAAGGGTAAGAGGATCTGCCATTTCCCGGTGGGGATAGGCTGCACCTTTACACCACGGATAATAATTCCGAATTTTCGCCTTTTTGTTTTTAGGGTTATTGAATACTCCCTGGTTGCCTCGTTGTTTGCTCTCTGTCCTGATGAAGACTTGCAATCCCCAGGTCTAAATTACCGTTCGGGAAAAAGTCGAGTCGAAACGTCGACATTCTCTACATACACACCTTAGACCAGTATCTTCCCAACTTTGTAGGTAGTGCAAGACTGTGGATATTGTTATGAGAACCCTACAATGTTGTCGTCCGTAACTCAAATGAACTGATGTTTGCTGGCTAGGTGTCCAATACTGTTATTTCGTGAATTTTCGTATTCAGTATTGATTGTTTAAATTATAAACTTGTCTCTTAATTACCACTGTGCCATTTCCTTTCACTTCACTTGTTCACCCCTTTGAAACCACATTTTCTGTTTGCACTCTCCTATCTTGGGGCAACCTGTATGTTTTTTTTGACAATATTGACAAAATTGTGTAAAAATCTGAATATATAAAAATTAAATAAGAATATATATTTTTTCTAAAGTACCGTGGTGTAAAGTTTTGTCTTAAAGATTCAGTCTTTCACAGATAGCAGACTAACCGAAGTTGCTATTTCTTGAATAATTTTCAATTCCTGATTTGACCAGTGTACCAAAAATCTATAGGTCTAGGACCATTGTTTGTTTATAGGACTGGCAGGCAGCAGTCCGCATCACGTGAAGTGACAGACAAAGTCCATCGTGATTGCAGATCAGCGACAACACTAAAAAGTTTCCTACTACATTAACCAGTCATTAAAATACTCAAACTATCAATCCACCACCACTATTACTTCTTATCGCCATGTGTACAAAGGAAGGACAGGACTTGAGTCTGTAGGGGCTGATTTAAAAGCCCCTTGCGGCTCTTTTACTAAATTGTTGAGTGACTTTTGTGACGCAGCGGCAGAACAAAAGAGGCGCCATGGTGCGGCGTATATTAACAACGTGATGCATATGGGAGATGCATCACTTTGTAAAGCCCTGCGCCATCAGGGGGCGTTCCGGCGCAAGGGAGGGCATTCCTGCGCAGGAACGCATCCTAAAAGTGGCTGAGGGAAATCTACAAGATTTCAATCAGTCACTTTGAGGACAATGATGCGTGACTCGAACCCTGCGCCTGCTTGAAGCAGACGTACGGCTTGATGCAGCATTGGGGAGATAGGGCACCCCAGAGCATTGCTGGAGCTGTGCCATCGTTGCGACGCAACTCCAGCAATGCGCCGCCTTTACGGCACAGATGCGTAACACTTTGGTGACGTTTTGGGCCCATGGTGCGCCGCATTGTAAATACGGCGCACCATGGGTGGTGGTGGCGTGGCGCACAATTACTGGCGCATCCCTGCTACTTTGCAGGGATGCGCCGGTAATTAAAAATCTGAACCTTAGTGTCTAGCATTACGCAGTTATTTAAACTACACTCATACATAATTTCACAGGCTAATGAAATGAACACAAAATCGAAAACAAATAAGCATAGTAGCAACGCTACTGAGAATGAGAGCAGTGCACCTGAAATGCACAGAAGATTTTGAAATATAATTTACCTACAATGTAATCAGCAGCATTAATGCTCTTGGTAAAAAACAAAAATTTGCAATATAATAACACACAGAGCAGGAGAAAACAGAGTAGTAAAGAAATAGCTACTACTACTCACCAAGCCCGGGGATCTCAAGGCCGAGCAGGTCGAGCAGATCGCGTTCCCGGTCCAGGAGATCCGTCCAACGGTGGGTGGCCTGGTTGTAGGTGCGCCGGACCCGAGAGTGTTGGTACATGGCCCGGCACACCTTCTCCCACCGCTTCCGGCGCTCCTGGATCCCGTATCCGCTAGCGATCTTGCCGCCTGCCATGATGGTCCTGGGGAGGCGGCGCTGAACATAAAAAATTAGTGCGGCCACCTCCTCCGCACTGAAGATCTCCCGGGGTGCGACCTGCTCCTCCCTCAAACGCCCGCACGGGAGCCGGGCACGGGGTGCGGGACCCTTCCCCTTCTCGGGATGCTTCCCGGCTCCCTTTACCATGGTCTGGGCAGAAATGAAGCTAAATAATAAAGAAGAAATAGAATAGGGAAGAAGAAAAGAGTTTAAAAAAGTAGTTTAAAATTAACCAAAAGTAGCAGAAAACACTAAAATATAGAGCTAGAAAAATAGAGGGATAGATAATAAGTAAAATAGATCAAAAAAAAACTTCAAACAAGCAAAGGATGGCAGAGATTCAGAGAGGATACAAAAAGAATGCCCAGAACCATAGCAATGAATGAGAAACAAGATGGCCGCGCCCGTTCACGACCGCGTCGGTAAGTTCGCGCGAGATTTTCCTCGCAATCACACGCGAAATTGTACTAGCGAGCCGCACACTTTGCGAGATTTCACATCGCGCCCGGAAACAGATATACGTCATGCAAACAAGATGGCCGCGCCCGTGAATGACCGTGAGGGTAACTTCGCGCCGTTGCGCTACAAGCGGCTCACTAAAACGCACAAAACCTTGCAAACTAACATGCCGCAAAATAACAAATCGCATATTCGCATGAATTTGCGGCTTCCGAATTCGATCTCGCGCAAGTTTGCACCCTGCGAATCCCGTGAAATTGCAGTTTGCAAAACTGAAAGCACTCAGCAGGTGCAAAAGTTCAAACTCATCATTAGTAACCATTCCCTGTAGTGCTTCCTGACTGGGGCCCCTCCAGAGTTCAGTTGCTAGTTGCAACAATTCTATGACCCTGCTCTGACCCTCACAGCAGGCTCATAGAATAGCTACAAGTAGGCCACAAAGGTCCTGGAAAAAAAATTGCACTGCAACAGAAAGCAAATTACAGATAAGGAAGCAGGTGCCAGACTGGAATTTTAAAACAGTGACACATTAATAAATCAACCCCAAATTAATTCATGTCAGTTGAAGCAGGGCAGGTGTGCTTGCTTTCCCCCCCCATAATCTACAGTGATGAACCAGAGGGTGGCATTGATGTACCAGAGGGTGGCATGGGTGAAACAGGGTGGCAGTGTTGAAACAGAGGGTGCTGTGAACCTGTGATGATGAACCAGACGTAGAAACAACATAGTCGCGACCGTTGCGAGCCGACAAGTAAGTCCGCAATTGCGAACTGGTACAAAACCCTCGCGAACTGGCAAAACCCCTTGCGAACACAAAAAAAATCCGCCAATTCGTTAGAATTCGCAGATTTTGCGGATTACGAGTTCGTAAATATGCAAATTTGCGAACGCCAGATTCGCTAAATTCGCCCATGCTTATTCTTTCCAGGCTAGACTATATAAACGCGCTTCTAGTGGGTTGTCCGGGCTATCTGATAAAAAAACTGCAGGTAGTCCAAAACGCGGCGGCGAGGCACCTGCTGGGTTTTTCGTCCAGGCAGAGTGTGCAGGTTTATTTCCGGCACCTTCACTGGCTCCCAGTTGAGGCCCGCTTGAAATTCAAAAGGCTGGCCGTTATCCAATGGGCCTTGTATGGACAGAGCCCACTCTATCTTCAGAAGCGCTTTGCTTTCTATACTCCATCTAGGCATTTGCGGTCATCGGACGAACTCCTCATACAGAATCCGCGGTTTCTGCATCACAGGTTGGTGGGTTGCTCTTTCACTCGCGAAGCTGGCCTTGCCTGGAATGAGCTTCCCCTTGCACTTAGAAGGGTTTCGGATCCGGTAGTCTTTTAGAAGGAATTGAAAACACTTTTGTTCTAAGCCCTTTTCTCTGATGTTTTCCTCTTAGCTGGGCGGTGGGGGATTCAGTGTAGCAGCGCCGGGACACTTTGAATAGCTGTGTGCTTTAGAAATACAGTATGACATAACATAACATAACATAACCTTTGTTGCATTTTCTGCAGAGCTCTTGCTTCTTTCGATACCTCACTTGCCTCTTTCAGCACCTCTGTTACTTTTTTCTGCAGATCTCTTGCCTCTTTCTGCACGTCTCTTGCCTCTTTCTGCACCTCTGTTCCCTTATCCTGCACTTTCCGGCCTGTTTCTGCACCCCTCATTCCTCTGTCTGTACATATGTTGCCTCTTTCTGCACTTCACTTGCTCTTTCTGCACCCGTAATGCCTCTTTCCACACCACTGTTCCTTCTTTCTGTACCTCTCTTGCTTCTTTCCGCACCTCTCTTACTTCTTTCAGCAGTTCTCTTGCCTCCTTCTGCACCTCACTTGCCTCTTTTTGCACCTCTGATGGTTCTTTTGCACTGGTCTTGCTTCTTTGTGCACTCATAGTGTCTCTTTACGTACCTCGTTTGCCTGTTTCTGCAAATCTCTTGCCTGTTTCTGCAGATCTCCTGCTTCCTTCTACACCCCTGTTGCTTCTTTCTGTACATCTCTTGCCTCTTTCTGCACTTCTCTTGCCTCTTTCTGCATCCCTCTTGCCTCTTTGAGCACCTCTTTTGCTTCTTTCTGCACTTCTCTCTCTCTGCTTTGTGCACCCCGCCTGCCTCTTTCTTCACCTCTGTTGCTTATTTCTGCACTTCTATTGCCTCTTTCTGCACCTCTCTTGCTTCTTTCTGCACCTCACTTGCCTCTTTCAGCACCTTTGTTGCTTTTTCTGCAGAAACTCTTGCTTCTTTCCATACCTCACTTGCCTCTTTCAGCACCTCTGTTGCTTTTTTCTGCAGATCTCTTGCCTCTTTCTGCACGCTTTTTGCCTCTTTCTGCACCTCTGTTCCCTATTCCTGCAACTTTCCGGCCTGTTTCTGCACCCCTCATTCCTCTTTCTGTACATCTGTTGCCTCTTTCTGCACTTCACTTGCTCTTTCTGCACCTGTAATGCCTCTTTGAACACCTCTGTTCCCACTTTCTGCACCTCCCTTGTGTCTTTCTGCACCTCTCTTGCCTCTTTCAGCAGTTCTCTTGACTCCTTCTGCACCTTACTTGCCTCTTTGTGCACCTTTGATGGCTCTTATGCACTGGTCTTGCTTCTTTGTGCACCAATCTTGCAAATTTCTGCACCCCTCTTGCAAATTTCTGCAACCCTTTTACCTGCTCCTGAACCTCTCTTGCCTCTGTCTGCATCTCTGTTCCATCTTTATGACCCTGTTTCGCATGCTTCTGCAACACGTTTGCCTCTCTGCAGTTCTCTTACCTCCTTCTGTACCTTTGTTTCTTCTTTCTGCACTTCTCTTGCCTCTTCCTGCACCACTGTTGCTTCATTCTGCATTTTCCATGCTTCTTTCTGCACCTGTCTTGCTTCTTTCTGCACACCGGTTGTCTCTTTCTGCACCTGTCTTCCCCATTTCTGTATCTTTCTTGCCTGTTTCTGCATCTAATGTGCCTGTTTCTGCACTTTTATTGCTTTTTCCTCAACTTTTTGCTTCTTTAAGCAATTCTCTTGCCTCCGTCTGCACTTCTCATGTGTGTTTCTGCACCTCTCCTGCCTGTTTCTAAACTTCTCTTGCCTCTTCCTGTTCATCACTTGCTTCTTTCTGCACTTCTCTTACCTCTTTCTGCACCCCTGGTGCTACATTCTGTACTTTCCATGCTACTTTCTGCACCTGTCTTGCTTCTTTCTGCACTCATAGTTTCTCTTTATTTACCTCTTTTGCCTGTTTCTGCAAATCTCTTGCCTATTTCTGCAGATCTCCTGCTTCCTTCTACACCACTGTTGCTTCTTTCTGTACATCTCTTGCCTCTTTCTGAACTTCTCTTGCCTCTTTTGGCATCCCTCTTGCCTCTTTGAGCACCTCTTTTGCTTCTTTCTCCACGTCTCTCTCTTCTTTGTGCACCCCTCTTGCCTCTTTCTGCACCTCTGTTGCTTATTTCTGATACTCACTTGCTTCTTTCAGGATCCTCTGTTGCTTTTATTTACAGATCTCTTGCCGTTTTATGCACCTCAATAACCTCTTTCCGCACCTCTATTACTTTTTTCCTCAGATCTCTTGCCTCTTTCTGCATTCCTCTTTTCTATCATTGCACGCTTCCTGCCTGTTCCTGCACCTCTCTTGCCTCTTTCTCTACCTCTGTCCCCTCTATTTGCAGTTTTCTTGCCTGTTTCTGCACACCTTTTGCTTCTTTCTGCACCTCTCTTGCTTCTTTCTCAACCTCACTTGCCTCTTTCAGCACCTCTCTTGCTTTTTCTGCAGATATCTTGCCCCTTTCTGTACCTCACCTGCCTCTTTCAGCACATCTGCTTCTTTGTTTCTGAAGCTCTTTCCTCTTTCTGCACCCCTCTTTTTTCTTTCTGCACCTCGCTTGCCTCTATCTGCACCCCTGTTCCCTTTTTCTGTACCTTTACTGCCTGCTTCTGTACCTCTCTTGCCTCTTTCTGTACCTCTGTTGCCCCTTTCTGCACCCCTCCTGCCTCTTTATGTACCACTGTTGCCTCTTTGTGCATCCCTCTTCCATCTTTATGCAACTATATTGCCTCTTTCAAGATGTCTGTTGGTTCTTTCTAAACCTCTGTTGCTTCTTTTAGCAATTCATTTGCCTCTTTCTGCACTTCTCTTGCTTGTTTCTGCACCACTCTTGCGCCTTTCTGCACCTTGTTGCCTCTTCCTGCCCTTCACTTACTTCGTTCTGCACCTCTCTTGTATCTTTCAACACCTCCGTTGCTTCTTTCTGTACCCCTCCTGTCTCTTTCTGCACCACTCTTGCCTCTTTTTGTACCCCTGTTGCTTCTTTCTCTACTTCTTTTGCCTCTTTCTGCCCACTTTGTGCCTCTCTCAGTACCTCTGTTGCTTATTTCTTCACTACTCTTCCTTCTTTCTGCACCCCTCTTGCCTCCTTCTGGACCTCTGTTGCTTCTTTCTGCACTCCTTTTGGTTCTTTATGCACTGCTCTTGCCTCTTTCTGCATCCCTCATGCCTCTTTGAGCACCTTTATTGCTTCTTTCTGGAATTCTCTCTCCTCTTTTCGTACCCCTCTTGCTTCTTTCTGCACCTCTGTTGCTTCTTTCTGCACTTCTATTGCCTCTTTCTGCTCCTCTCTTGCTTCTTTCTGCTCCTCACTTGCCTCTTTCAGCTTCCTCTGTTGTTGTTTTTGCAGATCTCATGCCTCTTTCTGCACCTCTCTTACCTCTTTCAGGACCTCTGTTACTTTTTTTCTGAAGATCTCTTGCCTCTTTATACACCCTTCCTATTTATTTCTGTACCTTTCCTGCCTGTTTCTGCACCTTTCTTGTCTCTTTCTCTACCTCTGTTGCCTCTTGCTACAAGTTTCTTTCCAGTTTCTGCAGCCCTTTTGCCTCTTTCTACACCTCTGTTGCTTCTTTCTGCACTACTATAGCCTCTTTCTGCACCTCTCGTGCTTCTTTCTCTATCTCACTTGCCTCTTTGAACATCTCTCTTACTTTTTTCTGCAGATCCCTTGCCCCTTTCTGTACCTCACTTGCCTCTTTCAGCACCTCTGTTGCTTTCATTCAGCAGATCTCTTGTCTCTTTTTGCACCCCTCTGTTCTCTTCCTGTACTTTTCCTGCCTGTTTCTGTACCTCTCTTGACTCTTTCAGCACCTATGTTGCTTTTTTCTGCGCCCTTCTTGCCTCTTTCTGCACCCCTATTCCCTCTGTGCCACACTTCTGACTCTTTCTACAATTCCTTTTCCTCTTTCTGCACCACTCTTGCCTCTTTCTGTACCTCTGTTGCTGCTTTCTGCACTGCTCTTGCCTCTTTTTGCACCGTTCGTGCCTCCTCCTGCACCTCTGATGCTTCTTTATGCACTCCTCTTGGTTCTTTCTGCACTTCTCTTGCCTCTTTCTACACCCTATTGCCTCTTTGAGCACCACTTGTGCTTCTTTCTGCACTTTCCTCTTCTTCTTCTGCACCCCTCTTGCCTCTTTCTGCACCTCTGTTGCTTCTTTCTGCACTTTTATTGCCTCTTTCTATACCTCTCTTGCTTCTTTCTGCTCCTCACTTGCCTCTTTCAGCATCCTCTGTTGCATTTTTCTGAAGATTTCTTGCCTCTTTCTACACCTCACTTACCCATTTCTGCACCTCTGTTGCTTCTTTCTGCACTTTTACTGCCTCTTTCTGTACCTCTCTTGCTTCTTCATGCTCCTCACTTGCCTCTTTCAGCATCCTCTGTTGCATTTTTCTACAGATCACTTGCCTCTTTCTGCACCCTTCTTTTCTATTTCTGCATCTTTCCTTCCTGTTTTTGTACCTCTCTTGCATCTTTCTCTACCTCTGCTGCCTCTTTTTGAACTTTTCTTGTCTGTTTCTGCACCCCTTTTGCCTCTTTCTGCACCTTTGTTTCTTTTTTTGCACTTATATTGCCTCATTCTACACCTCTCTTGCCCCTTTCTGCACCTCACTTGCCTCTATCTGCACACCTGTTACCTTTTTCTACACATGTCTCTCCTCTTTCTGTACCCCTCCTGCCTCTTTCTGTACCTCTCTTGCCTCTTTGTGCATCCCTCTTCCCTCTTTGCGCAACTCTCTTGCCTCTTTATACACCTCTGTTAGTTCTTTCTAAACCTCTGTTGCATTTTTTTAGAAAATCTCTTGCCTCTTTCAGTTCTTCTCTTGATTGTTTCTGTACCTCTTGTGTGTCTTTCTGTACCTCTGTTGCCTCTTCCTGCCCTTCACTTGCTTCTTTCTGCACCTCTCTTGCATCTTTCCGCACCTCAGTTGCTTCTTTCTGCACCCCTCTTTCCTCTTTCTGAACCACTCTTGCCTCTTTTTGTACCTCTGTTGCTTTTTCTGCACTTCTCTTGCCTTTCTACCCCCTTTGTGTATCTCTCAGTGCCTCTGTTGCTTCTTTCTTCATGTCTCTTTCTTCTTTCTGCACCCCTCTTGCCTCCTTCTGGACCTCTGTTTCTTTTTTCTGTACTCCTATTGGTTCTTTCTGCAATGCCCATGTATCTTTCTGTATCCCTCTTGCCTATTTGAGCACCACTTCTTTCTGAACTTCTCTCTCCTCTTTCTGCACCCCTCTTGCCTCTTTCTGCACCTCTCTTGGTTGTTTCTGCTCCTTAGTTGCCTCTTTCAGCATCCTCTGTTGCTTTTTCTACAGATCTATTGCCTCTTTCTGTACCTCACTTATCTCTTTCAGCACCTCTATCTCTTTTTTTCTGCAGATCTCTTGCCTCTTTCTGCACCCATCTTTTCTATTTCTGCACCTTTCCTGCCTGTTTCTGCACCTCTCTTGCCTCTTTCTCTACCTCTGTTGCCTCTTTTTGTACTTTTCTTGCCAGTTTCTGCACTCCTTTTGCTTCTTTTTTTATTTTTATTTTTTATTTTTTTTTTTACTTCAAGGAGGATTTTATTTTTTATTTTTTTTTTTTTTCTTTTATTTGGTGATTTACAATTGCAGATACATAAAGAAAGAGAGAACAAAGATAAAAAAAATATATATATATAAAAATGTTATACCGCGGGTTCGGTAAATATCATACACATTTCAAAGAAAGAGCGACATTAAGGATAAAACATAGAAAAGAAACAACCGATGATTAAGGCAGTATAGTCCTGGTTACATACGTTTAGCCACAATCTCTATTGTCATTGCTCCAATTTTCAATTGGTTTCCAAATCTCAATACCACGTGCTCTAGGCTTTATCCCTTTACAGGCGAAAATCGCCTTTTCTTGATTGTACATACCTAAGAGCCTAGACAGCCAGATCTGAAAGTTAGGGGGATCAACATCCTTCCATCGGGCTGTTAGTATAATTCTATATATAGCTGTGCTCAAGAAGAGTGATACTTCTTCCGCCTTAGTATGATTCAGAGTGTTATCGTATCCCAAAATATAGAGGGTGGGAGATTCGGCTACTGGATGCCCAAACACCTCCTGCCAGAACCCAGCAATCATTGTTCGCAGTGCTAGCAATTTATCACAATCATAGAGCATATGTGGTAGATTTGCCGCTGATTTGCCGCACCTTGGACACTCTGAAGTAGACCTTATCCCCCAAGCGAAAAGTTTAGCGGGAGTAAAATACAAATCATAAATAGTTTTATATAGTTGGGCTTTCAAATTAGAGGACATAAACAGCTGTGACGATAGTATAAGAGACATGTCGATGTCTACATTAGGATTATTCAGTTTCCTTGACCAGCCCACTTCGGTAGATTCTAAGTCATCTTGTTGGTTTTCAAGTAATGTGTCGTAGATGATACCTATCCTAGTTGAGGATTTAGACAGAAGGTCGATTAGAGGAATATTTTCCAGACAAATATTAGCAAGTTTTGCATTTATGATTGTGTTGATTTGTATAAATTTGAATACACTGTTATTCGTGATAGCAAATTTTGATTGAAGTTGTTGAAATCTACTACCATTATTGGGAAGCATGAAGTCTCCTATTGTTGATACTCCTAAAGTTTCCCACTGTCTGGAAATAGCGTCATATATTTGAGGTGGTAGTATTGAGGAGTGCCATAATGAGATATATCTATTGTATTTGGGAATTTTCATATACCTCGAAATTTTCTTCCACGCTGCCCATGCGTTAGTTATAACCTTAAATTTAATTTTCTTATAATATGAGGGTTCAATCTGTTTCAGTAACAGGCCATTAGCTACATCACCGATAGACAACTCATAGATTGAGGGTATATAATTGCCCCCGACCTCATATCCCAGTGATTTGACATGAAATAATAATATCATCTGTTGTAAAAAAGCAGCCCATGAATAAAGACCCAGGTCAGGTATAGCCAAACCTCCTCTAGTGATAGGTAGGGAGAGCTTCCGGATAGATCTCCTAATCTTACCATAGCCCCACACAAATTTGCCCATTTGACATTCCAATGCCCTTAGAATGTTGTCTTCCACAAGAAGAGGAATCGCTCGAAACAAATATAGAACCCGAGGTAGGATATTCATTTTGAGAAAATTACCTCTTCCAATGATTGAGAGATGTAGTGCATCAATCCTTTTGAGTTCTTTCTTTATTTTTTGGAGCAGTGGTTCATAATTAATTTTTACTATCTCATCTATTTTGGCAGATATTCGAACTCCCAGATACACTGCAGATTCTACCCTTCTAGGATCAGTAAAGTGGACATTATTTGTGCAGATTACCATAGTTTTATCCCTGTTTAAGGAATATCCTGATAATTGACCGAAGGCTTGAGTAATTTGTTCTATTTCTGATATAGCCTCCGTGGGCTGTGGTGTTATTACAGCCACATCGTCGGCATAAGCTAATATTTTGGTTTGGTAAGGGCCCAGTATAGCTGGTTTAATTGCCTCAGCCTGTAAAAGTTTAAGAATAAGAGGATTTATGTAGAGGGCAAAAAGAATCGGAGAGCAAGGACATCCCTGCCTGGTCCCCCGAGATATGTTGAAAAATCCAGATTCCTGGCCCATTACCAATACCCTAGCCTTCGGTGAGAAATACATTGCTTTAATTGATCTCATAAGACAAGGTCCAACATTATTCTGATCTAATATTGCCCATAGGAAGACCCATGAAACCCTATCAAAAGCCTTCTCGGCATCCAGGAGGACCATCGACATCTGGCCTCCCGTAGCATTTGCGGCATCAAATAGTGCGATAGCGCGCCGGGTATGGTCCGTGGTATCCTTGCCTGGAATAAAACCATGTTGCCAGGGGGAGACCAGACGTTCGATGATCCCCCTGAGCCGATTAGCCAAAATCTTTGAGTACAGTTTTGAGTCAGAATTTATTAGAGAGATAGGTCGATAAGATGAGGGCAGTTGAGGAGGTTTATCTTTCTTTTGAAAAATTACAATATTAGTTTCCTGCCAAGACCTGGGAGGGATGCCACCAGATTGGATTCCAACAAATAAATCGTGAAGTAGAGGCGTTACTATATTACCCAAAATTTTATAAAACTCGAGTGGTATTTTATCAGGCCCTGCGGCTTTTCCCGCGGCTAACTCTGCAAGAGCAGTTTCCACTTCTATTTGAGTTATTTCTCTTTCTAGATCTAGCCTAGTAGCGTTATCCAATCCTACACCATCTTCGTGCTCGCTTGCCCATTTTGATAGTGTTTCTTCGATTACATTTGAGTTTAAAGAGTCCTCATTTTTGTACAATTTCCCATAATAATTTTGAAACACTTCTAGGATAGTTTCAGGTGTTGTAAATACTTGGCCTTCTGATTCAATGCACGTAATTGAGTTAAGAGATTGACTTTGGCGGGTTCGAAGTGCCAATTGCTTACCCACCCTATCTCCCATTTCGTAAATCTTATTTCGGTGGGATTGGTATAATTCAGCCGTATTTTGGGAGATTTTACTGTTTATCTCTGCTTTTAGTATCGCCATATCTCTTAATATTGAACCACCATCCACATTTTGTGCTATTAGCCTAGTATGCTTTTCTTCTAGTTCAGCTAGTTTTTGTAGTTGTAGTTCATTAAGCTTTGTCACCTCTTTCCTCTGTCTAGCTACGTAACTGATTGTCTCCCCACGGACTGCAGCTTTAAAGCAATCCCATACCATATTTCTGGATGTGCTATATCGGTTAGAATCAAAAAAATCCTGTGACCATTTTTTCATATGTTCTACATATTCATTATTTACAAGCAATCTTTTGTCGAAAGACCAACTAGAGCGAGGTCTTGCCATGTCAGTTAAATAAAAAGTGAGAGATAGAGGATTATGGTCCGAAATAATTTTAGGTAGTTTACTTATTTGAGCCAAACTTGCCCGGTTATTCGACATTAAAATATAGTCGATACGGACATATTTATTGTGAGGGTGAGAAAAATATGTATAGCCAGGGTCATGACCCTGTTTTAGATCCCATAGATCAACCAGACCTAAACTTTCTTTTAATTGAGAGACAGCATTAAAAACTTTAGGCTTGCGACCAGTATATTTAAGTCGCTCTTGTTTCTGTGGTGCACTAGCTCTGGGTAGAGAAATATTCAAGTCCCCACATAGGATCATTACCTGAGGCCAGGATGCTAATTCTATCTCCAGGTCGTTAAAGATTGCGGGGTCATCTTGATTAGGGGCATAGATGGAACATATTGTAATTCCGCACTTGAGCTCCACAATCACCCACCTGCCTAGTGGATCAGCTAGTTTGCGTGTTGCCTCCCCCAAAAAGGATTTTGCTACTATAGCGACCCCCCTTGTCCTCGTAGTTTGACTAGAACAGACCAGTAAGTTAAACCCTGAGATCTTCAATACATCCCGCTCTGCCCATGGAATGTGGGTCTCCTGTAGACATATTATATCGAATGCATTTGCCCTTATTAGTCCCCACATTCTTTCCCTTTTGCTCCTATCGTTGAGTCCTGCCACATTCCAGGAGCACATTTTTATCTTAGCCATATCAGCGTGTTATTATATTTATCTCCACATCTGTTATACGTAAAGAAGAGTAGAAACGAACCAATCAACTCCTTAACATCATTGACACATTTGTTATACATAAAAGAGAAAAGAAGTAAATCAAACAAATCCTTAACATCATTGACATTTGTGTCATCATTTATGTTCCTCATAATGCATCTGGAACTGTAATCACCATTTTTCTGAATTTTCTTCCCCCTCCCTTCCTCTTGACCCCAACCCCTAACCCTCCCCCCCCTTACCGCCCTTAGAGGCAACCTGGGTTTTGGCTCACCCAGTTGTTGATGGCAGTGTGGTCCGAGCGCCTAAGCTTGAACCTAGCCTGTTATTTTGCAATCCTAGAAAAAGTCAACCATATAGCAAATGAAAGTAACTTGTCAGTACTATCATATTCTTTATATTCAATTGCCAATTATTCAAGACATATTTGATCTATAACACATTCATATGATTTTACTAGGTAATTTGTATCATATCCAATCCATTCTAATCATCTTCTTTCGTTTATTTGCCTTTATTTTGTTTCGCTTTTTCTGCGACATCCTTGAGGTAGGCCTCTGCCTGGATTTCGCTTGTAAAGCTCTTTGTTACACCTCTGTAAATTACTTTTAATCGTGCCGGATTTTGCAGAAAGACCGTCGCTCCTAATTTTTCAAAGGGAGCGATCAGTTGTCTCATTCTCCATCGTCGTTCTACAGTAGCGTGCGCAAAATCCGGTCTTGTAAAGAATTTAAATCCCTTGTATTCTCTTTGAGTTGTGGGTCTAGCCAGGTCGTATATAGTATCACGTACTAGATAATTTCCGAAATGGACTAGAAATGCTCTGGGGTATTGTGGTGGTTTGTCCAAACGTTTAGGTAGTGACAGAGGGAAGCGGTGTGCACGACACACTTCCTTGTCCATATCCCAAGATTTGAGTTCCGGGAAAGATGATTTTAAGAGATTGGACATGAAGCCTATTGGATCGCTTCCTTCTGAACCCTCGGGAATTCCAAGAAATCGAAGATTATTTCTTCTTGCTCGATTCTCTTGAACCTCGACCTTTGTCATTAAGTCCTTGATTAATCCTTCATGGTCTTTTACCTGCGTTTGTAAATTACTAACGTCTGCTTCCAGATTTTCCGCCCTGACTTCCATAGAACTCATTCTGTCTGAGATCTCCAAACAGGTACTGCCTACTTTATTGATAGCACCTTCCAGTTTTTGGATAGCGGCATGATTCCTTTCACTATCTTTTTTCACATCTTGGTGGAAAGTTCTGATTGAATTGAGGACTTCACTCAGTGAGGGCTCCCTGTGCCTCAAATTCTCATCTTCATCCAGAGTGTCAGTAATATTCTTGTTCCTTTCGGATTCCAAGGTTGCTTTTCGGTGGGGACTTTTGCGTGAAGGTTTAGCTCTCCCTATGAAATATTCGGGGTTACTTCCAGGGTCAGTAGTTTCGTCGTTAATTATTTTTGGATGTCTCTTATGTCTACTTCTTTTTTTCCCCTGTTTTTTGAGTGATGTAGAATCATGTATCAGAGATTTTTTGGTTCCAATGTCTGGTGAATACGGTGCCTTTATGGGGGTTTCCTCCACTTTCGGCTCCTCACTCGGAACACTTTCTTCACATGATTCGCTGGATTCACTAGAGATTGACACTCCAGTCTCGTAAATCTCGGACTCAGAACCATCCGAGGTTTCTGCTGGGAGATAACCCTCCAGCGCTGGGTTTGTATTAGAGACAGAGACCATTTTAGAAACCGATTTAACTTCTTTCCTTGTATCGGTCTGCTCTTGGTCTACTGTTGACGATACTGTTGAGGGTACTGCTTGACTTGATCGGGCTATATTAGCATCCGCATCTTTTTGGGCACCTTGTTGATCCATCATGGTTGTAGCTATTTCATAAGGAGAATAGGGCTGTAGTCTATCTTTAATTGCTGGACTGAATATATTTGAGATTCTTGGTTGTGAATCCATCGAGTGACCGGTATTTTTAGCTACAGCTTTTAAATTCTTAATTGTTTGTAATCTTTTTGCCTTTTTTTTCCTGGAGATCTAAGTTCTCCCTGCTTATTGGTTCTTTTTCTGCCATTTTTACTATCTCCTTTTCCTTTGTTTTCTTTTTCGATTTTTCGGTCTCCTTATGGAGCTTCTGTTCGTTATTGACGGCTCTATCTCTACCATCTGGTTTGCTAGCTCTCATATTGCCCTCGTTATTTTCATCGTAGTTTTCCGTTGCCTTGTAGCCCCTGGTTTCGGGCCGTCGCTGTGTCTCTTTTACCTTCTGAAGCCCTTGTGGGTTATCTTTAAGATTTCCTCTAACATTCGAGCTCTCTTGACTTTCAGATTTCTCTTGTTCTCCCTGAGCCAGGGCTTTTGTTTCTTGGGTTTGAATTTGAATTTGTGCCTGCTTTGCTATACTTTGTGATCCAGAGGAGTCTAATGTATTTACGGTAGCTTCACCAGTGTTGATATTAAATTTGTCTGGCTCATCGGGTACCCCAGATGCTCCATTTCCGATAGCTATTGGGTCATTATCATTGCTGTTAGAGGTTGTGGCTCCTGTCTTTGATTTATTACTAGCCATATTTCTAGACAGTATGAGGACTGTAAATACTGGAAGTAGCAATAGCTTTGAGGGTCGTGTCTGTTTTACTGGTAGTAATTGAATAGGCTGCACTGTAGGCTGCACTGCTTGAACCTTATATCCTTTAGGTCTTTGGTTCACTTGGCTCACACCAGCTATGGTTGACACCCGTGTAGAAGCTCTTTCTAATGTCCAGGCATCTGTTTTAGTTTTGTATACTCCAGCTCCGCCGGTTCCTTTTAGAGCAGTAAGTGAACACAAAGCCCCAATATTTTCTCCTTTTGTCCCAGAGATCTTGGGACTTTTACGTATTTCTATCTGTACCATAGAAGCCATATACCGTCTCGGATTACTACCAGATGTCCCATATATAGACCCATATAAAGTCACTTTCCTTATTGCTTTTCGTTCAGATAAATGCATCAAAATACTGACAAAGTTGGGTTTTTTTTTTTCCGCTTTTTTTTTTTTTTTTTTACTTACTTTTACATAGCCAATATCCAGTATCGAGTATTCTCAGTATTCTCAGTATTCTCAGTATTCTCAATTTGGGTTAAGTTTGAGTTTTCGGTTTTGAACTATACCCCAGCTGAACTCCAGCACGAGAATTTCAATTTGTCTCCTAGGTTACAAGCGCTGAACCCACTCAGCTGACTCAGCCTTCGGCGCCGTTCCCTTGGTAACGCGTGCTCTGCGCTCCACTGCCCTTTATGTTCTGAGCCTACAGGGTTCGCAGATGTCGAGAATGTTGTGAGGTGAAGAGAGGAGAGGAATAGGGCACGGGACCCTGGAGCAAGCACAGGTGTGTACAGGCAGATGCAGATACAGAGAGAGAGAAAAGCGGTCGAAAATAAAGCAATAGACAGGCACGTGTATCAGGTAAGGCTGCCTTTCCTCCTCTCTTCCCAGCGATCCCCCACTTATGTATTGCTTGCCGCTTGTCTCTTCACATACGCTCTAAGCCTCTAAGCATCTGCTATGATCGCGCAGATAGCTTGGCAGTTTTTTTTTTTGGAATTTGGGGTTCAGAATTTTAAAGCTTAAAAGCTTAAGAGTTTAAGAGTCTTAAGAGTCTATTCTCAAATACGGAACCGCAACATAGCTTTGAGAACCCCCCACGGAGCTACGCAGAGCTAAACGTTTATTTATTTGTAATACCGGGGCCTTCTGAGCACTTCGAGCATGCTGACACGCTGACACGCTGACCCAGACAGAGTTCGAGTTCAGAGTTAAGAGTCCAGGGCTCTGACCCGGCGTGAGGATCGAGGTACTGCTCACCTTACGTTGCATTTACTTCTTTTCAGCTTTCCAGCTTTCCTTTAGTCCTCTCCGCGCTTTCTCAAACCACAGCATGAGTCACAGCGGTGCTAGAATTCATGTCCCGCATCTTTCGCATCCATAGAGTTTTACAAGCCAGTTTATAAGCCAAGTCGTATACAAGCCAAGCCAAGCCGCTCAGAGATCAGCTACCGTTTTGCGCCTTTCAGACTCAGACTCAGACCATTCGGACCATTCAGGTGGTTCAGACGCTAGTTGCAGGCGATAGTTTCTAAATTCTAAATTACACGGCCGCCTGTGCAGTCCCATATGCAGTCCCATATCACCTCCATACCACCGAAGCAGCTCTCGCCGTCAAAGAGAGATGCTTTTTAGTCTTTAAGCTTTAGGCTCCGGGTTAGGTTTTCGGGTTTCAGGCAGGCAGCTCATGACTCATGACTCATGACTCAAGAATAGGCTCATCGGTAGTTTGGTAGGTCGACAAAATCATCAGGCAGCAGGCAGGAGCAAGCTCTGCAGACGACCTCTCACACTGACGCCATCTTGCCTCTCTCCCCCCAAAACTCCTTTTGCTTCTTATGGCACCTCTGTTGCTGCTTTCTGTACTTCTATTGCGTCTTTCTGCAAATCTCTAGCATCCTTCTCTACCTCACTTGCTTCATTCAGTACCACTCTAACTTTTTCTGCAGATCTCTTGCCCCTTTTTGTACACCACCTACTTCTTTCGGCACCTCTGTTGCTTTTTTCTGCAGGTCTCTGCTCTTGCCTCTTTCTGCATCCCTCTTGCCTATTTAAGCACCACTTTTGCTTTTTTCTGCACTTCTCTCTTCTCTTTCTGCACTCCTCCTACCTCTCTTTGCACCTCTGTTGCTTCTTCCTGCACTTCTATTGTCTCTTACTGCATCTCTCTTGTCTCTTTCTGTACCTCTGTTGCTTAATTCTGCACTTCTATTGCCTCTTTCTATACCTCTCTTGCTTCTTTCTGCTCCTCACTTGCCTCTTTCAGCATCCTCAGTTGCATTGTTCTATAGATCACTTGGCTCTTTCTGCACCCTTCTTTTCTATTTCTGCATCTTTCCTTCCTGTTTTTGTACCTCTCTTGCCTCTTTCTCTACCTCTGTTGTCTCTTTTTGCACTTTTCTTGCCTGTTTCTACACCCCTTTTGCCTCTTTCTGCACCTCTGTTTCTTATTTCTGCACTTCTTTTGCCTCTTTCTGCACCTCTCTTGCCCCTTTCTGTACCTTGCTTGCCTCTATCTGCACACCTGCTGCCTTTTTCTACACTTCTCTCTCCTCTTTCTGCAACCCTCCTGCCTCTTTCTGTAACTCTCTTACCTCTTTGTGCACCCCTCTTCCCTCTTTGCACAACTCTCTTGCCTCTTTGTACACCTCTGTTAGTTCTTTCTAAACCTCTGTTGCTTTTTTTAGCAAATCTCTTGCCTCTTTCTGTTCTTCTCTTGCTTGTTTCTGTACCTCTTGTGTGTCTTTCTGCACCGCTGTTGCCTCTTCCGGCCCGTTATTTGCTTCTTTCTGCACCTCTCTTGCATCTTTTGGTACATCAGTTGCTTCTTTCTGCACCCATCTTTACTCTTTCTGCACCACTCTTGCCTCTTTTTGTACCTCTGTTGCTTTTTTCTGTACTTCTCTTGCCTTTCTGCCCCCTTTGTGTCTCGCTCAGTACCACTGTTGCTTCTTTCTTCACTTCTCTTCCTTCTTTCTGCACCCCTCTTGCCTCCTTCTGGACCTCTGTTGCTTTTTTCTGTACTCATTTTGGTTCTTTCTGCAATGCGCGTGCCTCTTTCTGCATCCCTCTTGCCTCTTTGAGCACCTCTTTAGCTTCTTTCTGCACTTCTCTCTCCTCTTTCTGAACCCCTATTGCCTCTTTCTGCACCTCTGTTGCTTATTTCTGCACTGCTATTACCTCTTTCTGCACCTCTCTTGGTTCTTTCTGCTCCTCACTTGCCTCTTTCAGCATCCTCTGTTGCTTTTTTCTGCAGATCTCTTTCCTCTTTCTGCACCTCATGTACCTCTTTTAGCACCTCTGTCACTTTTTTTCTGCATATCTCTGACCTCTTTCTGTACTCCTCTTTTCTATTTCTGCACCTTTCCTACCTGTTTCCGCACCTCTATAGCCTCTTTTTCTACCTTTGTTGCCTCTTTTTGTACTTTTCGTGCTCTTTCTGCAGCCTTTGTGCCTCTTTCAGCACCTCTGTTACTTCTTTCTGTACTTCTATTGCCTCTTTCTGCACCTCTCTAGCTTCTTTCTCTACCTCACTTGCCTCTTTTAGTACCTCTCTTGCTTTTTTCTGCAGATCTCTTGCCCCTTTCTGTACCCGACTTGCTTCTTTCAGCACCTCTGTTGCTTTTTTCTGCAGATCTCTTGCCTCTTTCTGCACACCCCTATTTTCTTTCTGCACCTTTCTTGCCTCGATCTCCACCCCTGTTCCCATTTTCTGTACCTTTCCTGTCTGTTTCTATACCTCTCTTGCCTCTTTCTGTACCTCTGTTACCCCTTTCTGCAACCCTCATGCATCTTTCTGTACCTCTCTTGCCTCTTTGCGCATCCCTCTTCCCTCTTTTTGCAACTCTCTTGCCTCTCTCTATACCTCTGTAGGTTCTTTCTAAACCTTTGTTGCCTCGTTTAGCAAATCTCTTGCCTCTTTCTGCACTTCTCTTGCATGTTTATGCACATCTCTTGTGTCTTTCTGTACCTCTGCTGCATCTTCCTGTCCTTCACTTGCTTTGTTATGCACCTCTTTTACCTCTTTCGGCACCTCAGTTGCTTATTTTTTCACCCTTCCTGCCTATTTCTGTACCCCTCTTCCCTCTGTGCAACTATTTTGCCTCTTTCCACACCTCTCTTTCCTCTTACTGTACCATCTTGCCTCTTTTTGTACTTGTTGCTTCTTTCTGCTCTTCTCTTGCCTCTTTCTGCCCCCTTTGTGCCTCTGTCAGTACCTCTGTTGCTTCTTTTTTCACTTCTCTTCCTTCTTTATACACCCCTCTTGCCTCCTTCTGCACCTCTGTTGCTTCATTCTGCACTCCTCTTGTTTCTTCCTGCACTGCTCTTGCAACTTTCTGCATCCCTCCTGCTTCTTTGAGCACCACTTTTTCTTTTTTCTGCACTTCTCTCTTCTCTTTCTGCACGCCTCCCACCTCTCTCTGCACCTCTGTTGCTTCTTCCTGCACTTCTATTGTCTCTTTCTGCACCTCTGCTGCTTATTTCTGCACTTCTATTGCCTCTTTCTGTACCTCTCTTGCTTCTTTCTGCTCCTCACTTGCCTCTTTCAGCATCCTCTGTTGCATTTTTCTACAGATCACTTTCCTCTCTCTGCACCCTTCTTTTCTATTTCGGCATCTTTCCTTCCTGTTTTTGTACCTCTATTGCCTCTTTCTCTACATCTGTTGACTCTTTTTGCACTTTTTTTGCCTGTTTCTGCACCCCTTTTGCCTCTTTCTGCACCTCTCTTGCCTCTTTCTGTACCTTGCTTGCCGCTGTCTGCACACCTGCTGCCGTTTTCTACACTTCTCTCTCCTCTTTCTGTACTTCTCCTACCTCTTTCTGTACCTCTCTTACCTCTGTGTGCATCCCTCTTCCTCTTTGTGCAACTCTCTTGCCTCTTTCTACACCTCTGTTGGTTCTTTCTTAACCCCTGTAGCTTTTTTTTAATCAAATCTCTTGCCTCTTTCTGTTCTACTCTTGCTTGTTTCTGTACCTCTTGTGTGTCTTTCTGCACCTTTCTTGCATCTTTTGGTACCTCAGTTGCTTCTTTCTGCACCCATCTTTCCTCTTTCTGAACCACTCTTGCTTCTTTTTGTACCTCTGTTGCTTTTTTCTGCACTTCTCTTGCCTTTCTGCCCCCTTTGTGTCTCTCTCAGTACCTCTGTTGCTTCTTTCTTCACTTCTCTTCCTTCTTTCTGCACCCCTCTTGCCTCCTTCTGGACCTCTGTTGCTTTTTTCTGTAGTCCTTTTGGTTCTTTCTGCAATGCCCATGCCTCTTTATGCATCCCTCTTGCCTCTTTGAGCACCTCTTTAGCTTCTTTCTGCACTTCTCTCTCCTCTTTCTGCACCCCTCTTTCCTCTTTCTGCACCTCTCTTGGTTCTTTCTGCTCCTCACGTGCCTCTTTTAGCATCCTCTGTTGCGTTTTCTACAGATCTATTGCCTCTTTCTGCACCTCACTTACCTCTTTCAGCACATCTGTCACTACTTTCTGCAGATCTCTTGCCTCTTTCTGCACCCCTCTTTTCTATTTCTGCACCTTTCCTGTCTGTTTCTGCACCTCTCTAGCCTCTTTCTCTACCTCTGTTGCCTCTTTTTGTACTTTTCGTGCTCTTTCTGCAGCCTTTGCGCCTCTTTCAGCACCTCTGTTACTTCTTTCTGTACTTCTATTGCCTCTTTCTGCACCTCTCTAGCTTCTTTCTCTACCTCACTTGCCTCTTTCAGTACCTCTCTTGCTTTTTCTGCAGATCTCTTGCCCCTTTCTGTACCTCACTTGCTTCTTTCAGCACCTCTGTTGCTTTTTTTTTCTGCAGATCTCTCGCCTCTTTCTGCACACCTCTTTTTTCTTTCTGCACCCCTCTTGCCCCTATCTGCACCCCTGTTCCCATGTTCTGTACCTTTCCTGCCTGTTTCTGCACCTCTCCTTCCTCTTTCTGTACCTCTGTTGCCCCTTTCTGTAACCCTCCTGCATCTTTCTGTACCTCTCTGGCCTCTTTGTGCACCCTTCTCCCCTCTTTGTGCAACTCTCCTGCCTCTTTCTACACCTTTGTAGGTTCTTTCTAAACCTATGTTGCTTCTTTTAGCAAATCTCTTGCCTCTTTCTGCACTTCTCTTGCTTGTTTCTGCATCTCTCTTGTGTCTTTCTGTACCTCTGTTGCATCTTCCTGTTCTTCACTTGCTTTTTTCTGCACCTCTTTTACCTCTTTCAGCACCTCAGTTGCTTCTTTCTTCACCCTTCCTGCCTATTTCTGTACCCTCTTACCTCTGTGCAACTCTTTTGCCTCTTTCCACACCTCCCTTTCTTCTTACTTCATCACTCTTGCCTCTTTTTGTACCTCTGTTGCTTCTTTCTGTACTCTTCTTTCCTCTTTCTGCCCCCTTTGTGCCTTTGTCAGTGCCTCTGTTACTTCTTTCTGCACTTCTTTTCCTTTTTTCAGCACCTCTGTTGCTTTTTTCTGCAGATCGCTTGCCTCTTTCTGTACCCGTCTTTTCTCTTTATGTGCATTTTCTGCCTGTTTCTGCACCTCTCTTACCTCTTTCTACACCTCTGTAGGTTCTTTCTAAACCTCTGTTGCTTCTTTTAGCAAATCTCTTGCCTATTTCTGCACTTCTCTTGTTTGTTTCTGCACCTCTCTTGCGTCTTTCTGTACCTCTGCTGCATCTTCCTGTCATTCACTTGCTTTTTTCTGCACCTCTTTTACCTCTTTTGGCTCCTCAGTTGCTTATTTTTTCACCCTTCCTGCCTATTTCCATACCCCTCTGCCCACTCTGCAACTCTTTTACCTCTTTCCACACCTCTCTTTCCTCTTACTGCACCACTCTTGCCTCTTTTTGTACTTGTTGCTTCTTTCTGCTCTTCTCTTGCCTCTTTCTGCCCCTTTGTGCCTCTGTCAGTACCTCTGTTGTTTCTTTCTTCACTTCTCTTCCTTCTTTCTGCACCCCTCTTGCCTCCTTCTGCACCTCTGTTGCTTCTTTCTGCACTGCTCTTGTTTCTTCCTGCACTGCTCTTGCCTTTCTGCATCCCTCCTGCCTCTTTGAGCACCACTTTTGCTTTTTTCTGCACTTCTCTCTTCTCTTTCTGCACTTCTCCTACCTCTCTCTGCACCTCTGTTGCTTCTCCCTGCACTTCTATTGTCTCTTACTGCATCTCTCGCGTCTCTTTCTGCACCTCTGTTGCTTATTTCTGCACTTCTATTGCCTCTTTCTGTACCTCTTGCTTCTTTCTGCTCCTCACTTGCCTCTTTTAGCATCCTCCGTTGCATTTTTCTACAGATCACTTATCTCTCTCTGCACCCTTCTTTTCTATTTCTGCATCTTTCCTTCCTGTTTTTGTACCTCTCTTGCCGCTTTCTCTACCTCTGTTGCCTCTTTTTGCACTTGTCTTGCCTGTTTCTGCACCCCTTTTGCCTCTTTTGCACCTCTGTTTCTTTTTTCTGCACTTCTATTGCCTCTTTCTGCACCTCTCTTGCCCCTTTCTGTACCTTGCTTGCCTCTATCTGCACATCTTCTGCCTTTTCTACACTTCTCACTCCTCTTTCTGCACTTCTCCTACCTCTTTCTGTACCTCTCTTACCTCTGTGTGCATCCCTCTTCCCTCTATGTGCAACTCTCTTGCCTCTTTCTACACCTCTGTTGGTTCTTTCTTAACCCCTGTAGCTTTTTTTTAATCAAATCTCTTGCCTCTTTCTGTTCTACTCTTGCTTGTTTCTGTACCTCTTGTGTGTCTTTCTGCATCTTTTGGTACCTCCGTTGCTTCTTTCTGCACCCATCTTTCCTCTTTCTGAACCACTCTTGCCTCTTTTTGTACCTCTGTTGCTTTTGTCTGCACTTCTCTTGCCTTTCTGCCCCCTTTGTGTCTCTCTCAGTACCTCTGTTGCGTCTTTCTTCACTTCTCTTCCTTCTTTCTGCACCCCTCTTGCCTCCTTCTGGACCCCTGTTGATTTTTTCTGTACTCCTTTTGGTTCTTTCTGCAATGCCCATGCCTCTTTATGCATCCCTCTTGCCTCTTTGAGCACCTCTTTAGCTTCTTTCTGCACTTCTCTCTCCTCTTTCTGCACCCCTCTCTCCTCTTTCTGCACCCCTCTTGGTTCTTTCTGCTCCTCACTTGCCTCTTTCAGCATCCTCTGTTGCGTTTTTCTACAGATCTCTTGCCTCTTTCTGCACCTCACTTACCTCTTTCAGCACCTCTGTCACTTTTTTCTGCAGATCTCTTGCCTCTTTCTGCATCCCTCTTTTCTATTTCTGTACCTTTCCTGCCTGTCTCTGCACCTCTCTAGCCTCTTTCTCTACCTCTGTTGCCTCTTTTTGTACTTTTTGTTCTCTTTCTGCTGCCTTTGCGCCTCTTTCAGCACCTCTGTTACTTCTTTCTGTACCTCACTTGCCTCTTTCAGTACCTCTCTTGCTTTTTCTGCAGATCTCTTGCCCCTTTCTGTACCTCCCTTGCTTCTTTCAGCACCTCTGTTGCTTTTTTCTGCAGATCTCTTGCCTCTTTCTGCAAACCTCTTTTTTCTTTCTGCACCTCTCTTGCCCCTATCTGCACCCCTGTTCCCATTTTCTGTACCTTTCCTGCCTGTTTCTGCACCTCTCCTGCCTCTTTCTGTACCTCTGTTGCCCCTTTCTGCAACCCTCCTGCATCTTTCTGTACCTCTCTTGCCTCTTTGTGCACCCCTCTTCCCTCTTTGCGCAACTCTCCTGCCTCTTTCTACACCTCTGTAGGTTCTTTCTAAACCTCTGTTGCTTCTTTTAGCAAATCTCTTGCCTCTTTCTGCACTTCTCTTGCTTGTTTCTGCATCTCTCTCGTGTCTTTCTGTACCTCTGTTGCATCTTCCTGTCATTCACTTGCTTTTTTCTGTACCTCTTTTACCTCTTTCAGCCCCTCAGTTGCTTCTTTCTTCACCCTTCCTGCCTATGTCTGTACCCCTCTTCTCTCTGTGCAACTCTTTTGCCTCTTTTTTCCACACCTCTCTTTCCTCTTACTGCATCACTCTTGCCTCTTTTTGTACATCTGTTGCTTCTTTCTGCACTTCTCTTGCCTCTTTCTGCCCTCTGTGTGCCTTTGCCAGTACCTCTGTTGCTTCTTTCTTTACTTCTCTTCCTTCTTTCTGCAACCCTCTACCTCCTTCTGCACCTCTGTTGCTTCTTTCTGAACTTCTCTTGTTTCTTTCTGCACTGCTCTTGCATCTTCCTGCATCCCTCTTGCCTCTTTGAGCACCACTTTTGCTCTTTTCTGCACTTCTCTCTTCTCTTTCTACACTCTCCCTGCCTCCCTCTGCACCTCTGTTGCTTCTTCCTGCACTTCTATTGTCTCTTCCTGCATCTCTCTTGCCTTTTTCTGCACCTCACTTGCCTCTTTCAGCACCTCAGTTGCTTGTTTCTGCAGATCTCTTGCCTCTTTCTGCACCCCTGTTACTTCTTTCTGCACCTTTCTTGCCTCTTTCTGTACCTCTGTTGCCTTTCTGCACTTCCATTGTTCTTTCTGCAACCTTTGCGCCTCTTTCTGCACCTCTGTTACTTCTTTCTGCACTTCTTTTCCTTTTTTCAGCACCTCTGTTGTTTTTTTCTTGCCTCTTTTTGCACCCGTCTTTTCTCTTTATGTATATTTTCTGCCTGTTTCTGCACCTCTCTTACCTATTTCTATACCTCTGTTGCCTCTTTCTGTACTTCTCTTACTCGTTCTGCACCATTTACACCTCTTTGAGCCCCTCTGTTACTTCTTTCTGCACTTCTCTTCCTGCTTTCTGTACCCTTACTGCCTCTTTATGTACCTCTCTTGCCTCTTTATGCACCTCTCCTATACCTTTCTGTACATGTCTTGCCTCTTTTTGCACTTCTGTTGGTTCTTTCTGCACTGCTCTTGCTTCTTTCTGCATCTCACTTGCTCTTTCTGCACTCCTCTTGCTTCTTTCTAAACCTTTATTGCTTTTTTAGCAATTCTCTTGACTCTTTCTGCACTTCTCTTGCTTGTTTCCGCACCTCTCTTGCATCTTTCTGCACCTCTGTTGCATCTTTCTGTGCTTCAATTGCTTCTTTCGGCATCTCTGTTTCTTCTTGTAGGAAGGTGGATATCTGACTATGGTTAGCCCCAAACTGTTTGCCTGGTGCTTAGCTGGTTTTTGACATAGTTGGCCTGGGATCCTGCTATTCAGGGCCCCAGGCTAATTGCTCTCCCTTAAAATGGACTCCATGTACCTTAGGAACATACACAATTGGAACTGGTTCACCTTATAGGCCCCTGTAACAGTGTACCATAGGTACCCAGGGCATAGGTGTAGCCAAGGCCTACCAGGGGCTGCAGCATGTATTGTGCCACCCCTGGCCTGGCCTCCATATTTGACACAACTGGCTGATCACACAGCTGGGGTAAGTTGGTGTAATCACCTCTTACTTAGATATAGTATCCCTATATCTAACCTTAACTGGACACATGTTAACCTATAAGCCACTCCCATGGAAGGCCTCTGCAAACCTGGAGGCAGAGTGCATGGTTTCATGTGAGACGGTGCTCTAGCATGAGCTGAGCCTGTCTGCAGCTGTCGGGAACAACTCCCTTAGCTGTTCCGGGATATTGCCATACCATATACTCTTAAGTGCATTATAATCCTCGCGGTTATATGCTAACTTTGGTTTGGCTTTATCAAAACATGTCGAGTAAGGTGTCATACGATTTTTGAATACTATCCCCTCGACAGTTCTGTCGACGGGGATAGCATTCCACCCTTCTAGAGGGACACGACATGTTAAAGTTAAACTCGAGCCTCAGCATCACAAAATGGATGCTGCCACCATGGGCACAAGTCTGACCTCCTGCTGCTGGGAGTCCTTCCAGCGAGGGAGGCTTGGACAAAGGGTTTCCTGCCTTGGGAGGTGCGAGCATCACCCCAGACAGGATTTTGTGCATTGGGTAGGACAGGGCTGAATAGAATCAGACATGCCCGGGGCACACAAGGTGTCCTCGTGCATAAGCCAGTCCAAACCGGTGCTGGGGCTTTCCAGCCCCAGTCCTGGTGCAGAGCCGGACAAAGGAAAGGGGGTGTAACCGCCCCCCTTCCTGGTCCCACCCAGAGGAGGGACCTAGCAGGTGATCCACCCCTCAGATTGGGAATAAGAGTGGGAGCAGTGCCATAGCACCTCAGATCATCCTGAATCAACTTGAAACTAAGAAGACAACTGGAATTCAACATTCTGCTGCACAGAAGACTGAAGAGCATCTCCCTTGTGGCCTAGGAGTGGCCAACCTGTGAACACAGGCATCATCCAGCAACTCAACATCTGCTTTGCCGCCGCCTCCTGCCAGAGCCCGAGCCCAGAGCCCAACGAGTCCCAGACTTCCAGACTTCTCACCGCCCGATCCACAGTCCCTGCAAAGAAGGGACCCGTGGAGGCCCCAAGAGACGTGGGACCTGACATCTTGAAAGACCCCCGAGAAGCTGACTGCGCAGCACCCGAGGCACCCTCTATGCTGTGCTTTGGGGACTGAGAAGCCCCACAACCGAGCAGCCCTTGCACCGAAGATCAGCCCCCCAGCATCTCCACGATCTGCATGGGGCCCTTTTGCATCGTGCCACTTGACGCGCCATCCACTTGGCACGTGGTCAGCGGCCATCTTGGCGATGAAACCTACAATTTACACTGCGGGTCTGGTTGCTCCAGGCTTGCCCTCGCTCCTGTAAAAAAGAGTACCCTCTCTGACCTTGCTGGTCTGAGTGAGAAGCTTGCATCGATTCCTGCGTGGCTTGCATTAGCCAAGGCGTGTTTGCTCCGATCAAGAAGCCGACACCGCCAGCAGCTAGAGCCTTCTTGGGACAGCTTGCGACCAATGCCAGGATATCCTCGACTTCTTCGTGTCTACGTGGCTGCAGAGTTAATCTTCACCTCATCGCCTGTTTGCCCCCGGCATCACCTGGTTCCATCCTGGTTCCACGGTAGTCACTAGCTAGTAACTTTGTACATTGTCCCCTCTGCTTTCAGGTCTTCACCACTTCAGATCCACCCTTGGATCCACCGGAACTCTTCTCTTCTCGACGCCTGCAGCATCTTCAGCTCCAAGCACCATCGACCTGCGTGACGAAACCCGACACTACTTCGCTCCTGTGCACCTGCTTCCTGTGGGTGAAGTAACTCAGCAACGCCGGTGTTCCTACACTGGTATACACCTCTAGTGCCTAGGTCTAAAGTTTTGTCCTTCTAGGTTAGCCGGAAGGTTCCTTAAACACTAACTTTGTAACTTTACGCACCATTGACTTTACATTGGTACATGCGTGCACTTTCAGCACTGCACCCGAGTCCCGCGGGCCTTTCCCAACTTCTTCACTGTTAGTCCCGAACAGCTCCAGCGATTCCCAAGGCCCTAGGCCTACTTCCTTTCAGCTAGGTGGTTCTTATACCACTATTTCAGTATATTGTTTAGGTGGCCCCTAGGGCTCATCCATATTGTGCAACTTTTGTGTATTTAAACTGTGTTTTGTTTTAACGCATTTGCTTCTGTGCTTATAAAGAGTATAGGGGATTTGTAGTAAATAAATATATATATATATTTTCAATATATATCTGTGTGGTGTCATTTCATTTGATATTCAAGGGGATTGTGTATGGTAAAAGAGCTCGCTTCACATGCCTTTACAGAGTTTAGCCTAAGACTGCTTTGTCCACGCTACTAGGATAGCTGGTCTATAAGGTTGACTTACAACCAATCATCATAAGGGTTGCTTGGCATGGTACAAGGTGATCACTAGAATTAGTGAGCATCACATACCAGGCCAACTTCTCACATTGGTGAGCAGTGGTTGGTATTTGAGCTTGCTGTTGTTTTACCATTACAATCTTTGAGAGTATCATTTGAAAGATCATACAGATACCTGCTAGGTACATATAAAACAAGACTAGTATACTTAAGTTCTACTGAACTTAGTTGTTGTAGAGGATAGGGAGTAGCACACCCTGACTACAACTACTAGATAGGTTTAGTAGGTAAACACCAGTGTAGGTAGATTGCAACATATCCACCCACACTAGAGCAATGTCTGGAGCAGAGGGGTCCACTGGACCTGTCCCTGTTGAGAGTGACCCTCCAAGGGTACCATCCAAATTTGCTATGCTTAGTTTTAAAGAACTGAGGCAGATCTGTACCTTAAGAGGTCTCAGGACGGGTCCAACCCCTACCACAGATCACATCAGAGAGCTTCTAAACCAGTCTGAAGCTCTAAAGACCTCTAAAGCAGACCCCACAGGGAATGCTGATGGAGGCTCTCCCACTGAAGATGATAATACTGACACCCCTGTCCCTGTAGTCCAGATAGATGAGTAGGACCAAGTCACTGGAGATACTCAGCCTGATAAGGAGGAGGAGGAAGAAGAGGAGACAGAAGGGGGGAGCAGTGACTCTGATGATGGTAGAAATAGTCAGGTGGCGAGAATCAAGAGGGAGAGAGAGGACCAGAAAGCTAGTCCAGATCCCCGGTTTATATGTATGGATATCAAAAAGAGACTAGCTAGAGATTGGGTTAATCTGACATTAACATTATTAATTACATAGCGACTCAGTATCGTTTTGCCAAGTGGCAGTGGCACCTGTTGGGTGTCATTAGAAAGCCCTCACCCACCAACCTAGTTGGTGGCATGCTTCATCATCGGGCCCACCCAGTGACACCTAGCGTGTCCCGGGTGTGCTTCGACGCCTGATTACAGCGGAGCAGGTATGTCACTGTGTGTGCGGTGTAGGGTGTTTAGGTATGTGAAGTTAAAACGGCTTGGCGGATGGTCCCTGGGGTGAGGATACTTTATTAAAAGGGCCTCCGTCAGCGGTTAAAAATAAGGCTGTGGGACGTTAGAGGCGGGTTACGACCTCCTACGTCCTTAGAGTGTCAACATGTTTCAGCCAGTGCCTTATACTAATCTGGCTTTCTTCAGGACAATAAAATATGTGTGGGTTAAAATAGGGGTTGTGTAGTGTAGTCTATGTGTCTACACGCCCTAAAGTGTATCTAACTGTGAGAGGGGGGATTCCCTTCTCAAGATCACCTGTACATTTAACATTGAGGACAGGTACAGGACAAACATGGGAGAGAAAGAGTCACTAGAAGGTATAGATCATATATTATGACAGCCGGCTTAAATAGCGAATAGTGCAGGCTATGAGCGGCTCAAGTGTAATGACACTGGTGGTATCATTAAAGTGGAATCGCACTAGAACTTCGAGGGTGAAGTGGTTAAAACAGCGGTAAAAATTACTGCAGTGAATGGTGAAGAAATGTGGCGCAAGGACCATGTCTTACGCTTTCAAGGCTTGTTTTGGCTCCAAGGTTATTGAAGTGGCAAAGTGTGGCCCTAGTAGGGAGAGAGAGGTAGGACCACTGGGGTTAGGGGACCTGTGGGAGAAGATTGGGAAGCGCTTACCTATTGTAGTGATGTACAGCATACTCACAGGATTTCTGGCCAGCATCAGCGTGGGACCTGTTGTGCCTCCTTCGCAGAACCGGTAGTGAATGGCTGCTGTTGCCGGTTTATATACTGTCTTAGATTGCATAATAGAGGGCACCTGGGCGAAGAGCAATGGTAGAAAGACTCGCTAGGCGGGTCTAGATAGCGCTCAGGTGTGTATCTAATTGGCGCGCAGATGCGCGGTATGGTGCCCGGTCTGAAGCGCTGTGTGGGCGTGTGAGGCTGCCGGGTGCGAATAGCGCATGCGCGGCCGAGAAGTGGTCCGCGCATGCGTGGAACGCAGTGATCGGCGCATGCGCGGCCGAGAAGTGGTCCGCGCATGCGCCGTAGTGTATACACCGGTGCGCGAATGGGAGGGTATCCCCGTTCGCGCTACCGCTCCGTTATCTGTTGCTCTGGTTCAAGATGAGTGACAGGGGCAGTATATTGTGGCATTGTGGATAGCGCTTATGGCCCTGGGTGCTAGAATATGTAAAATAACGCTCCGTTACCTGCTGCACTGGCTCATGAAAGGTGACAGGGGCAGTTTAATGTGGCATTGTGAATAGCACTGAAGGCCCTGGGTGTTCTCATGTGGTGGTTTAAGTAAATGAAACACTGTGTGTGACATGTTGCTGTGGCTCCATGCTGGTAAATGGGGCGAATGGCAAGAGGAATAGCGCTTGAGACATCAGGTTGTTCTCAAGTGCTAGGTTGGCACAGTGTAAAGGGGTGACGCCTTGCTGGGGGATGATAAAGACCAGGGGACGCTTGGGTAGGTGTTTGGTCAGACTGGACTGCTCGGTAGAGTTGCCAGTTGATGTGATTGTCATCATAGGGTCATCATAGGGTCAGGGAGTTCCAGGGGATAGCATCATTAAGCCCATCCGTGGCTGTGGACAGACGGTATATCCATCTTTGTTCTTTGTTTAATAGTTTTTTGTCATTGTTGATAGGGCTGACTGGTATCTGCTCAATGACCGTCCAGGTGAAATCATTGGGGGTGTGACAGTGGGTAATAAAGTGGTTTGTCAGCTTGCTAATGTTTTTCTTGCATCGCATTGTGCTGCGGTGCTCCGTGATCCTGGTCCTCACTTTGCGAGTGGTCATGCCCACATATCTGAGTCCACATCTGCAGGTTAGTAAGTAAATCACATTCTGTGAGTTGCAATTAGTGTGGCTCATTTGGGACCATACTTTATTCGGTTCCAGGTTCAGGGTTTTGGTGTGGGATGTCAGGTGACAGACACTACAGTCATTGCATGGGTAGTGTCCGGTAACTTTGGGCATTCCCCACGCATTGAGGATGGTATTATCCGGTTTAGGTGGTGGTTTGGGTCTGGTGCTGACTAGTTGGTCTCTGAGGTTCTGGCACCTTTTGTAGGCGAACCTGGGGGGTTCCCATTTCCTTTGCCCTGAATTGATGATTCTCCAGTGCTTTTTTATGATTTTGGCCACTTCATTGGAGGCAGTATTGAAAGTGGTCACACATGTGGTGGGTTGTGTGTCGCTTTCTTTGGTGACGTCTTCAAGTAGTGCGTCACGGTTCTGGTTTCTTGCCCTCTTCTGGGTTTTCTTGATGATCGCCTTAGGGTAACCGCGGTTTTCTAGTTTCTGGGCTAGGTCCGCTGACTGTGTTTTGTAGTCGTTTACATCCGAGCAGTTCCTTCTAATGCGGAGAAACTGGCCAAAGGGTAAGTTTTCTTTTAGGGGCCGGGGATGGAAGCTGTTGAAATGCAGCAGTGAATTTCTTGCTGTGGGTTTGTAATATGTTGTTGTTGTCAAGGTTCCGCCTTTAGCTGTTATTTGTAGGTCCAAGAAAGTGAGTTGCTGGTTACTGGCCGTGCAGGTGAACTTAAGGTATGGGTCTCTGTTGTTGAGCCATTGCAGGAAGTTGTCTAGTTCAGGTCGTTGCCCGTTCCAGATGACTAATATATCTTCTATATATCGGTGCCATTTTTGTATGTGGTTCTTGAACGGGTTGGCTTCCGTGTTTATGTGTGTGCTCTCAAAGTGGTGGACGTAAAGTCCAGCTACACTCGGCGCGAAAACACTGCCCATTGAGGTTCCGTTGGTTTGTAGGTAAAAGGTGCCCTCATATTCAAAGTAGTTTTCTTTTAGGGCAAGTGCTGCACAATTCATGACAAAACTCCTGGGTGTCTGGTATGGCCAGGGGGATTCTTCCAGGATATCATGTAGGACCTGTAAGGTGGCGTCTTGTGGGAGGCTGGTGTATAAGCTTTCCACATCCAGTCCTACCAGTAGCTGTGTCTCGGGATCAAAGGAGATGTTATCAATGACCTGTAAAAGGTGTTTAGTATCCCTGATGTAAGTGGGGGTTTTTTGTACCAGGGGGTTTAGGTAGAAGTCACAATATCTTGAGAGTGGCTCTAGAATGGAGTTGATGCCCGATACAATTGGTCTGCCCGGTGGTGGAATTACCCCTTTATGAACCTTAGGTACTGTGTAGAAGTATGGGGTTCTGGTGTTATCCGGGCAGAGATATTCGGCCTCCTGTTTGGAGATGTGTTCGTCATCTGCTGCCCTTTTGACAAGGTTGTGCACTGTATTGCGTAGTTGTTCTGTGGGGTCCTGCTCCAGTCTGCTGTCGCTCAGTAATCTCCGACACTCCGCATTGTAGTCTGTTTTGTCCAATAGCACGATGCCACCCCCTTTGTCTGCTGGTTTGATTACCAGAGTGGGGTTATTTTGCAGGCGTTGTATCGTCTGTCTATCTTCCCATGACATGTTATTGTAGTGGTTGGTCGGGTTGAGTTTTTCAATGTCATTGTACACCGCTTGCTCGAAGGTCGTAATTTCTGCTGGCACGGTGGATGGAGGAGGGACAAAGGTGGATTTCACTCTGAGTCCTGTAGTGTTGGGGTTCTCATCTGGTTGGAGGGCATCTTGGTTTGCCTTTTCAAAGAAGGACTTCAGTTTCAATTTCCTGAAGAATTGAGCTAATTCCGCTTGTAGTTTAAACTTGTCCGGTCGCGTAGTCGGTACAAAGGACAGGCCTCTCTCCAGTACTGCAATCTCTTTGCAGGATAATGGGGTGCTGGACAGGTTGAATACCAATGAGGGCTGGCTGGTAGGATTGTCTACCTGCTTGTTCCCGGAGTTGCTTCCCTCGCCTTCTGGCGTGTGTTGGAGCTCACCGGGTTTTCGTCTTCCCAATGTACCTGTGCGTTGTTGTGTTGGGTTGTTCTTCTGCGGCCCCGGGGTCTCTGGCCCCGTCCTAAAAAAGGAAAAGTATTGCCCTGGTTGCCCGCAAAAAACGGCATTGGCCCCTGGGGGTACATGTTTGGGAAACCGAAGTAGGGGGTTTTGCATATGGCCTAAGTTAGGTGGGAAACCAAAAAATTGGTTTGGTTGTCCTCCTTGCCAGTGGTTGGGCCATCGTTGTCCTCTTCGTCCTCTGCCTCCTCGTTTTTGTGATCCGCTGCTGGAGTCACTGGAGACGGAGCTATCGTCCCCTGAGGAGTTGGGTGTGTTGGTTTCCTTGGCTGGAGGGGTGTAGTTCTCCTCTGAATACGGGTATACTTTGGCATAGGAGAATTTCTTGAGGTCTTTCTCAAATTTTTTGAATTTCGCCTGGGTCAAGTAGTCTTTGTACTCGTTTATCTCCCGGTTCTGGTCATCAAGTTTCTTTTTGAAAGATGTTATAGTGGCTTTAAAATGTCTTTCTGTCTCTTCTATCTCAATGGATAGGGTGTCTGACAAACGTTTGGCGGTTTTTAAGATGAGAATCATCCAGTCTCTGGTGCAGTGCCATGCGATCTGTGCCCAGTCCTTCCTGAACGTGGGGTCGTCAAGGAAGATCCTGGGTGCATTAGATACCAGTAGCCCCCTTGGTGCAGAGTTGGTTCGCAGGTATTGGGCTAGTATTGTGCCATGGAGGATTGTGCGTATCCTGTTGCGCTTCTTTTCTGTTAAGGTCTCCCAGTCCGTGGTCTGTGCGATTGTGTTAGAGATGTTAAAATCGGTTTGGAATGACGGGTCAGACAGTATGTCTGTCAAGTCACTCTCAGAGAAAGTCAGTCCATGGTTTTCGGCCATGGTCGTGTGTTCTCTCACAGCTGTGCGCTGCCAATAATTGCGAGAATCAAGAGGGAGAGAGAGGACCAGAAAGCTAGTCCAGATCCCCGGTTTATATGTATGGATATCAAAAAGAGACTAGCTAGAGATTGGGTTAATCTGACATTAACATTATTAATTACATAGCGACTCAGTATCGTTTTGCCAAGTGGCAGTGGCACCTGTTGGGTGTCATTAGAAAGCCCTCACCCACCAACCTAGTTGGTGGCATGCTTCATCATCGGGCCCACCCAGTGACACCTAGCGTGTCCCGGGTGTGCTTCGACGCCTGATTACAGCGGAGCAGGTATGTCGCTGTGTGTGCGGTGTAGGGTGTTTAGGTATGTGAAGTTAAAACGGCTTGGCGGATGGTCCCTGGGGTGAGGATACTTTATTAAAAGGGCCTCCGTCAGCGGTTAAAAATAAGGCTGTGGGACGTTAGAGGCGGGTTACGACCTCCTACGTCCTTAGAGTGTCAACATGTTTCAGCCAGTGCCTTATACTAATCTGGCTTTCTTCAGGACAATAAAATATGTGTGGGTTAAAATAGGGGTTGTGTAGTGTAGTCTATGTGTCTACACGCCCTAAAGTGTATCTAACTGTGAGAGGGGGGATTCCCTTCTCAAGATCACCTGTACATTTAACATTGAGGACAGGTACAGGACAAACATGGGAGAGAAAGAGTCACTAGAAGGTATAGATCATATATTATGACAGCCGGCTTAAATAGCGAATAGTGCAGGCTATGAGCGGCTCAAGTGTAATGACACTGGTGGTATCATTAAAGTGGAATCGCACTAGAACTTCGAGGGTGAAGTGGTTAAAACAGCTGTAAAAATTACTGCAGTGAATGGTGAAGAAATGTGGCGCAAAGACCATGTCTTACGCTTTCAAGGCTTGTTTTGGCTCCAAGGTTATTGAAGTGGCAAAGTGTGGCCCTAGTAGGGAGAGAGAGGTAGGACCACTGGGGTTAGGGGACCTGTGGGAGAAGATTGGGAAGCGCTTACCTATTGTAGTGATGTACAGCATACTCACAGGATTTCTGGCCAGCATCAGCGTGGGACCTGTTGTGCCTCCTTCGCAGAACCGGTAGTGAATGGCTGCTGTTGCCGGTTTATATACTGTCTTAGATTGCATAATAGAGGGCACCTGGGCGAAGAGCAATGGTAGAAAGACTCGCTAGGCGGGTCTAGATAGCGCTCAGGTGTGTATCTAATTGGCGCGCAGATGCGCGGTATGGTGCCCGGTCTGAAGCGCCGTGTGGGCGTGTGAGGCTGCTGGGTGCGAATAGCGCATGCGCGGCCGAGAAGTGGTCCGCGCATGCGTGGAACGCAGTGATCGGCGCATGCGCGGCCGAGAAGTGGTCCGCGCATGCGCCGTAGTGTATACACCGGTGCGCGAATGGGAGGGTATCCCCGTTCGCGCTACCGCTCCGTTATCTGTTGCTCTGGTTCAAGATGAGTGACAGGGGCAGTATATTGTGGCATTGTGGATAGCGCTTATGGCCCTGGGTGCTAGAATATGTAAAATAACGCTCCGTTACCTGCTGCACTGGCTCATGAAAGGTGACAGGGGCAGTTTAATGTGGCATTGTGAATAGCACTGAAGGCCCTGGGTGTTCTCAGGTGGTGGTTTAAGTAAATGAAACACTGTGTGTGACATGTTGCTGTGGCTCCATGCTGGTAAATGGGGCGAATGGCAAGAGGAATAGCGCTTGAGACATCAGGTTGTTCTCAAGTGCTAGGTTGGCACAGTGTAAAGGGGTGACGCCTTGCTGGGGGATGATAAAGACCAGGGGACGCTTGGGTAGGTGTTTGGTCAGACTGGACTGCTCGGTAGAGTTGCCAGTTGATGTGATTGTCATCATAGGGTCATCATAGGGTCAGGGAGTTCCAGGGGATAGCATCATTAAGCCCATCCGTGGCTGTGGACAGACGGTATATCCATCTTTGTTCTTTGTTTAATAGTTTTTTGTCATTGTTGATGGGGCTGACTGGTATCTGCTCAATGACCGTCCAGGTGAAATCATTGGGGGTGTGACAGTGGGTAATAAAGTGGTTTGTCAGCTTGCTAATGTTTTTCTTGCATCGCATTGTGCTGCGGTGCTCCGTGATCCTGGTCCTCACTTTGCGAGTGGTCATGCCCACATATCTGAGTCCACATCTGCAGGTTAGTAAGTAAATCACATTCTGTGAGTTGCAATTAGTGTGGCTCATTTGGGACCATACTTTATTCGGTTCCAGGTTCAGGGTTTTGGTGTGGGATGTCAGGTGACAGACACTACAGTCATTGCATGGGTAGTGTCCGGTAACTTTGGGCATTCCCCACGCATTGAGGATGGTATTATCCGGTTTAGGTGGTGGTTTGGGTCTGGTGCTGACTAGTTGGTCTCTGAGGTTCTGGCACCTTTTGTAGGCGAACCTGGGGGGTTCCCATTTCCTTTCCCCTGAATTGATGATTCTCCAGTGCTTTTTTATGATTTTGGCCACTTCATTGGAGGCAGTATTGAAAGTGGTCACACATGTGGTGGGTTGTGTGTCGCTTTCTTTGGTGACGTCTTCAAGTAGTGCGTCACGGTTCTGGTTTCTTGCCCTCTTCTGGGTTTTCTTGATGATCGCCTTAGGGTAACCGCGGTTTTCTAGTTTCTGGGCTAGGTCCGCTGACTGTGTTTTGTAGTCGTTTACATCCGAGCAGTTCCTTCTAATGCGGAGAAACTGGCCAAAGGGTAAGTTTTCTTTTAGGGGCCGGGGATGGAAGCTGTTGAAATGCAGCAGTGAATTTCTTGCTGTGGGTTTGTAATATGTTGTTGTTGTCAAGGTTCCGCCTTTAGCTGTTATTTGTAGGTCCAAGAAAGCGAGTTGCTGGTTACTGGCCGTGCAGGTGAACTTAAGGTATGGGTCTCTGTTGTTGAGCCATTGCAGGAAGTTGTCTAGTTCAGGTCGTTGCCCGTTCCAGATGACTAATATATCATCTATATATCGGTGCCATTTTTGTATGTGGTTCTTGAACGGGTGGGCTTCCGTGTTTATGTGTGTGCTCTCAAAGTGGTGGACGTAAAGTCCAGCTACACTCGGCGCGAAAACACTGCCCATTGAGGTTCCGTTGGTTTGTAGGTAAAAGGTGCCCTCATATTCAAAGTAGTTTTCTTTTAGGGCAAGTGCTGCACAATTCATGACAAAACTCCTGGGTGTCTGGTATGGCCAGGGGGATTCTTCCAGGATATCATGTAGGACCTGTAAGGTGGCGTCTTGTGGGAGGCTGGTGTATAAGCTTTCCACATCCAGTCCTACCAGTAGCTGTGTCTCGGGATCAAAGGAGATGTTATCGATGACCTGTAAAAGGTGTTTAGTATCCCTGATGTAAGTGGGGGTTTTTTGTACCAGGGGGTTTAGGTAGAAGTCACAATATCTTGAGAGTGGCTCTAGAATGGAGTTGATGCCCGATACAATTGGTCTGCCCGGTGGTGGAATTACCCCTTTATGAACCTTAGGTACTGTGTAGAAGTATGGGGTTCTGGTGTTATCCGGGCAGAGATATTCGGCCTCCTGTTTGGAGATGTGTTCGTCATCTGCTGCCCTTTTGACAAGGTTGTGCACTGTATTGCGTAGTTGTTCTGTGGGGTCCTGCTCCAGTCTGCGGTAGTTCCGGCTGTCGCTCAGTAATCTCCGACACTCCGCATCGTAGTCTGTTTTGTCCAATAGCACGATGCCACCCCCTTTGTCTGCTGGTTTGATTACCAGAGTGGGGTTATTTTGCACCCAGGGCCATAAGCGCTATCCACAATGCCACAATATACTGCCCCTGTCACTCATCTTGAACCAGAGCAACAGATAACGGAGCGGTAGCGCGAACGGGGATACCCTCCCATTCGCGCACCGGTGTATACACTACGGCGCATGCGCGGACCACTTCTCGGCCGCGCATGCGCCGATCACTGCGTTCCACGCATGCGCGGACCACTTCTCGGCCGCGCATGCGCTATTCGCACCCGGCAGCCTCACACGCCCACACGGCGCTTCAGAACGGGCACCATACCGCGCATCTGCGCGCCAATTAGATACACACCTGAGCGCTATCTAGACCCGCCTAGCGAGTCTTTCTACCATTGCTCTTCGCCCAGGTGCCCTCTATTATGCAATCTAAGACAGTATATAAACCGGCAACAGCAGCCATTCACTACCGGTTCTGCGAAGGAGGCACAACAGGTCCCACGCTGATGCTGGCCAGAAATCCTGTGAGTATGCTGTACATCACTACAATAGGTAAGCGCTTCCCAATCTTCTCCCACAGGTCCCCTAACCCCAGTGGTCCTACCTCTCTCTCCCTACTAGGGCCACACTTTGCCACTTCAATAACCTTGGAGCCAAAACAAGCCTTGAAAGCGTAAGACATGGTCCTTGCGCCACATTTCTTCACCATTCACTGCAGTAATTTTTACCGCTGTTTTAACCACTTCACCCTCGAAGTTCTAGTGCGATTCCACTTTAATGATACCACCAGTGTCATTACACTTGAGCCGCTCATAGCCTGCACTATTCGCTATTTAAGCCGGCTGTCATAATATATGATCTATACCTTCTAGTGACTCTTTCTCTCCCATGTTTGTCCTGTACCTGTCCTCAATGTTAAATGTACAGGTGATCTTGAGAAGGGAATCCCCCCTCTCACAGTTAGATACACTTTAGGGCGTGTAGACACATAGACTACACTACACAACCCCTATTTTAACCCACACATATTTTATTGTCCTGAAGAAAGCCAGATTAGTATAAGGCACTGGCTGAAACATGTTGACACTCTAAGGACGTAGGAGGTCGTAACCCGCCTCTAACGTCCCACAGCCTTATTTTTAACCGCTGACGGAGGCCCTTTTAATAAAGTATCCTCACCCCAGGGACCATCCGCCAAGCCGTTTTAACTTCACATACCTAAACACCCTACACCGCACACACAGTGACATACCTGCTCCGCTGTAATCAGGCGTCGAAGCACACCCGGGACACGCTAGGTGTCACTGGGTGGGCCCGATGATGAAGCATGCCACCAACTAGGTTGGTGGGTGAGGGCTTTCTAATGACACCCAACAGGTGCCACTGCCACTTGGCAAAACGATACTGAGTCGCTATGTAATTAATAATGTTAATGTCAGATTAACCCAATCTCTAGCTAGTCTCTTTTTGATATCCATAGAAATAGTCAGGTGCCAGCCAGCTGGCTTACCCAGGCGAACTTAAGTGTATTTGGGACTGAGCTAAGGATGACCTTACCCAGACCCCCAAGTGGACTTAACCAGGAGCAAAGGAGGAGAAGGAATCACTCAGGTGAATCTAATACCTCCCAAGCTTCTAGAGGCTCTCATGGTCACTCCAGAAGGGGGATGACTAGCCCTCAGAGAAGGGAACATGAGGCCAACATGAGAGAGGCTGAGCTTAGGATCCAGAAGAGGGAACTAGAGGTTGCCCTGGCCCAAGAGAAACTTGCTAGAGCAAGACAGCCTAGAGAGAGTGGGTTAGTCCCCACTGGTGGCAGCATTATCCCAATTGAAAAAGACAGGTCTTTTGATAACAGAAACCTGAGTAAGATTGTGCCCCCCTACAAAGCAGGGGATGATATCCACAAATGGATGAATGCACTCGAGAGAGCCTGCAGAGTACAGCAGATCCCTCAGGAGCAGTGGGCAGCAATCTTGTGGCTCTCCTTTGAAGGTAGAGGCCGGAACAGACTCCTCACAGTTAGTGATGGGGATTCTCGAAACTACCTGGTCCTGAAGAGTGCTCTGATTGATGGGTTAGGCTTAACCACTGAACAGTACATGCTAATGTTCAGAGAGACCCAGAAGACACAGACTCAGGACTGGTCTGAATTTGTTGAATGTGTGTAATGGCTGGGGTTTCTGTTTAGATGGGATCAGCCCCCAGGGGCCCCTGTGACCCAGCCAAAACGTACTCACCTTCCCTCCTCAGATCGTATTCACAATGAGTAGATATACAGATAAATATACAGGTCGCACCTAAGGATGGGGAATGACAATATATGTATGTACGGATTTTCTACAATATCTTATTCACATCAGTTGGTCTCGCGGCCACCCCGACCCAGACCGTTCTACCCTAGGGCAGATCTGACACACAATCCGGTGTGTCTACACATGGGCCTGCAGAACCCAATGCTCCCTTTTCCAAACTGTTCGCAATCTGGCGAAACTAAGCGCCAGTATCCTCCCTGGCGTTCTCACTTATTCAAGCCACAATCCAGTGGGTATCTACGTTGGTTTCCCCCCCAACGCTCGCACTAACGCCGCATATCAACGACGACCACATTCCTATGAACAATTATTGGGATGATATCTTAGCGATCTACTCGGGACAAAACTACAATAATAACTTTGAATATAGTTCCAGATTGTATAGTGTACTCCCTGCTCTTGGCATCAAAGGTCCACTCACTCCCTCTTTATTCAATCACCATTTACCTGATCGGGATTTCTCATCCGTTCACTTAAACAGCTTTCGACTAGGAATGCGGTTTACCAGGATTGAACATAAGCACCAGGTACACAATAATTCTATATGAATTAGGGTATTTATTAACAATAGACACAAATCACATTACTATGCAGCATAACTTTAGCAAGAAAAAGGTAAAGATTAGAGTGCACATCCTAGTTAAGGTAGACAGATATCACCTTGTTAGTGGGAAGTCTGGACTCGGCAGTCATCTAGGTTCCCTTCTCGTCTCTGTATCCTGGCTCGCCTTGCAGTCACCCTCAGCCGTCACAAGTACACGTCTGCACCGCTAGGCTCAACCTCGTCTGCTTCCCCTCAGGACACCGGAACCTTGCTGATTATTAGCTACCGTCTCTCTCTCTCTCTGTATCAGTGCGCTCCGCGCTACTTCTCGTTCAGTCTTTCTCAGAGAGTTTCGGTCTTAAATCTTTCTCCGACTTCAAAGATGGCGACTTGTCCACCATGAAAATGAATAATGGCAGAGATGCTAACGGCTAGATGCCGCCTACGGACTAACTGACAAACTGACTAACACCTTCGCTAATATCAAAGCCTGTTCCTTCATGGAAATTCACGGCCAGTAACCTGCCGCCCACCAAATTCTTGTACCTCCCCGTACCAAGGACACTTTCCCAGCCGGCCGGCCTGAAGTTGTGTCTTCGGAGTGGAGAAAAATACATTCCTTCGATAAGGGTCAGCCTGAACCGGTTCTCTCCAAGCGAACAACAGCTTGAAACTAAAACATTACACTTCACCTAGAAAGCCTTCTCGAGCTACCGGGCAGAAAGCAAAATGGAGTCTGTCTCGTTTAAGGCCTACGGAGCCCACAATATGCATAGCTCCATGGAAAATAGCCCAGCATGTTAGCAAATGAGCGAATCATGACTAATACTTATATATCTATCCCCTAACTTAAATTCATAAGCCTTACTCTAAGGAAAATAGTACGAAAATGCCCTAATATATGTAAGACAGGGTCCCTGCCTATCGGCCTAATCCCTATACTATGGGGGTGATAGGCTGGAGTCACTCTCCATCATTCTCCTTCTCCAAAGAGCTAGCAAAAAGGCAGCCATAACATTACACCCCTTGATTCCAGTCTATTAACCACAAACTAAATGGAGCTAACGTCAGTAGACGAATAATATGAAACAAAATTAACTGATCTACGACCCTTACTAAGTCTAAAAAATTGTAGCAGGGAAGGGATACACTGAATAAAGCAACAAATAGCTATTAGGATACAAATAGTAACAATAACCCCCCCTAAAATTTGTCGTATGAAATGCATGTCAGGGAGCCAATTAAAAAGCCAGTCAAAGAAACCCTGATCTATATGTTCTCTAATTTCTGCAGTCAAGTCGTGGAGTTTGTTAATGTGGGATTGGATAGCTTTAGAATGGTCAGACAAATTAAAACAGCATAGACCTTCAAAATCAGAACATTCATGTCCATGTTTCAACAATAAGTAATCGATAGCGGCGCGATTCTGCAAAATAGCTCTACGTTCACCTTGGGAATCTAATAACAAATCAGATAAAACAGTAGATGTTTGGTTAATGGACTTGACCATCCAGCAGGCCATTTTGCCGATTGTTTTGGCATTATAAACGGCCAATGCTGGCACTCCAATAATAGAAAAAGCTAAACCAAGGTATTCTGATCTAGAATAGAGGTGAACAGAGGAATCACAATCTTCATGCAATGACATTGAATCACGTACAATACGGGAATGTGAAGTAGGATGTGAGGAAAACATTAGCAAACTTAATCTAGTGATGGCACATGGGCCACCAGAAATATTCGCAGGAATATAGGGCCAAGATGAATTCCCACAGGAAAAGAGCCATCCAGCTGGCAATAGCATTGAACGATAATGGCTAGTGGCTACTAATAAACGTTTACATGTCATGTTATTTGTAACTGAAAGACATGAATTAGGAAGTCTCTTCAAACATAACAAACGTTGATGAGATGAAAAAGTAGTAGCGGCTTGGAGCTTCAGCCGCAAACACTCAGTAATAGCTTTAGGGTTACAGGTCATAATGAAGCAAAGGTCTCCAGGGGTAATATTAAAAGTAGTAATTCTGGAATTAATAGGGACATCAAGGTCTGGAATAAGAGTACATGAGGGACAGAATTCATGGGCCGCGAAATCACCCAGAATAACATTAGGTCGGGCATTAGATACATTAAAGATATGATGAAGAGTTTCAGTGGATGCAGGGACAGCTACCAAACAGGTCGCTAAAATGTCAGTAACACTCTTCATGGGGGTAAGGCAAAAATGCGGAGAGTTCGTCACCCGCCTTGCAAGTGTGATCCAGAAATTGGAAGATTTCTCCCACGCGGACCGCGGGGCTCTTATTATCCCATCAACCGGCGTCGGTGGATCCTCTCCTCTCCCGGCGTAGCAAGCCAAAAGGAGTCCAACGCCGACACATCCTGCAGCAGCAATCCAAAGAATGATCTGAAAGAATACAAATACAGGCCTTAATCATTCTCGTAAGTAACATTTATCAGCTGGGACAGCTTCCCAGCCATCTTTCCCTGGCTTCATCACCAAAACGGTGTTGTCATGACCGGTCGCAATAATATCAGCCTGTTCAGGAGGATTTTTAGGCGATTGCACCCATATTTTAGCTCCAGGAAGGTCAGACGATCCGAAGCCTTTTTGTCCTCGCACAGTTAGCAACGTTGGGGCAGAGCCTTTTTTGATCTCACCACTGAAGACAGGCATAATCAATAACTGAGCAACATGGTCAGACTTTTTGATGAACAAATCCGTCTCACTGCTATTAAGCAGGAGAACTTTAATCTCTCCCTGGTAATCACTGTCAATTACTCCTCCGAGTACTTGTACACCTTTCAGGGCCAGGCCAGATCTAGGGGCAATTAATCCAAAACTACCGGCAGGTATACAGACACCAATGCCAGTTTCAACAATGATTCGATCTTTTCCGGGAAATGTTGCATCATTTAAAGCATGTAGGTCGAGGCCTGCGGAACCTGGGGTTGCTCTACATGGAGCCAAAGCACCGGGGGTAATTTCCCAATACATTACAGTATTTGCTATAGAATTCGGTTTTGCATCAACATGTGGAGGAAATAAACGCATCAAAGGAGATTCAGCATGTAACAAAGGGCGATTATTTAAAATTAACAAAGCTTGAAGTAGGACATCTCTCCACTGGCTGTAACGGTCATCAGTCAACTTGCGCAACTGTTCTTTCAACAAGCCATTCATTCTCTCAATCAGTCCTGAAGCTTGTGGATAATATGGAATATGAAACACCCAATCAATATTATTTTCCGTACAGAATTCCTGCACCAATCTTCCACGAAAGTGGGATGCATTGTCTGATTGAATCTGGAATGGGACACCATAGTACAGAATAATGAGCTCCAGGGTTTTAATAGTATTCACTTGGGTAGCGTTCTTGCAAGGGAAAGCGACCAAAAGGCCACTATAAGTATCAACCACTGTGCAAATGTATTGACAATTTCTGCTCATAGGGAGCGGACCAATGTAATCAATCTGCCAAATTTGGGCGGGCAATTTACCTCGATGTAAGTGGCCTCGAACAATCTGAGGCACCTCTTTTTTCCTAGAATGTTGGCAAATGGGACAATGTAGAATGACATCTTTAATTAAAGAAAAGGGAATATGAATTCCTCTATCGGCAGCCCACCTGCTAGTGGCTTTCTCTCCAAAATGTCCTGCTTTCTGATGGGCCCACTTCGGCAATCCCGCCAAATCAGAATCCTGCATGTCAACCACTGCCTCAGAAATTTTAGACTGTTCATCTGCAATATTATGAAAAAATTTGTCAAGGGAGTCAATTGGAGTATGAGCATCCACGTGAAAGATTGTTACAGTACTCTGCGGGAGCAATTCCCAAATTTCTTGCCATAGCTCTTTGCCCCACAGCTCCTTGGAATGCAATTCCCAATTATGAGAATGCCATGTTGGTAACCACACCGCTAGTCCATTTGCAGTGGACCAGGAATCAGTGAAAATATGACATGTACCAGGTAGTTCCTGTTTCAAAACTTGGTAAACTGCATAGAGTTCAGCATATTGACTACTCTTACCGTCTCCAGTTGTGCTTAACAATTTCTTTGTAATCGGATTAAAGGAGACAGCTTTCCAATGTCTTTTGTCACCAATGAACTTCGCAGAACCATCCGTAAACCACACATGTTTTCTATCCTCCGCGGACAGATCATCAAATGATTTACCCCACTTCACGGGAGACTCCTGCACTACGGGAACCGAACACTCACTTTCAGCCTCATTGGAGGGCGCCTGCGCCACTCGCTCATGTAAAACCGCCACACCTTTCGGACCCACACGTGCCCTGTCCTGAATGTACCATTTCCATTTAATCACACTAGCCTCCTGAGCATGTCCAATTCGATGGGACTTCGGAGAACTCAAAACCCACTGCATAATGGGAATTTCAGGCCTCAAAATCACAGCATGGCCTAGGGTCAATTGCTCGGTATCCACCAGAGCCCAATAACAAGCAAGCAACTGTTTTTCAAAAGGTGAGTAACGCTCACCAGCCTCAGGTAACTTTTTGGTCCAAAAACCTAATGGCACTTTTTGTCTGCCCTGCTTTTGCCACAAACTCCAATTGGCATACAGGCCTTCCACGGACACATTCAAATCCACATCACCTTCACTCACGGGCCACAAATCCAAAGCATACTGAATAGCTTCTTTAGCCAAATTAAAAGCAGTCTGTTGAGGTTCACCCCATTCAAACGCATTCTTTTTACGAGTGACTCGATACAGTGGAGCCAAGATTTGACTCAAATGGGGAATATGCTGACGCCAAAATCCAAACAATCCAATAAAGCATTGAGCTTCTTTCCTGTTTCTGGGAACAGCAAAATCAAGTATTTTTCGTTTAACCTGTGGAATCACTTCTCTGTGACCCTCATGCCAATTAATTCCTAAGATTTTCACAGCTTGGGATGGAGTTTGTAATTTGTCAGGATTAATTTCCCAGCCTTTCGCTCGCAAACAGTCAATAATTTGATCTAAATGGGACTGTACCTGGTCTTGTGTTTCACCTTGAATCAAAATGTCGTCAATATAATGACAAATCTGAACTTGTGGATTCGTGGGCACTTCAGACAAATGCTCCGCCACCAGCCGGTGACAGATCGTAGGACTATGTACATAGCCTTGAGGAAGACTCCGGAACGTCATTTGACGTCCATTCCATGTGAAACTGAATTGTTCCTGACATTCGGGGGCAATCGGGATTGAAAAGAACGCATTAGCAATATCAATGGAAGCATACCACGTACCTGGATGCTTTTGAATTCTTTGAATCAGTGTGACAATGTCAGGCACCGCAACAGTCAATTTAGGTGTATTTTTGTTCAATTCCCGATAATCAACAGTCATGCGCCAAGAGTTGTCACTTTTGCGCACGGGCCAAACGGGATTATTCCAAGCAGATGTGACCGGAGTAATGACTCCCGCGTCAACCAAATCCTGAATCGTAGCGGTAATTTCTTCATGACCACCTGGAATGCGATATTGCTTTTGAGAAATCACTTTCGTTGCTAAAGGGATCTTAATAGGTGGCATGCGTAAACGGCCAACCCGTACGGGTTTGGTCGAAATGTACTGTCGTGTACCAAATTGATAGTATCCATCATCCAAATGCAAAGTCATACCTTTCAAAATGTCAATTCCAATAATGTATTCCAAAAGTGGCACAACCAACACAGAGTATTCTCTACGAGGAATTCTACCAATTTTAATTTCGAGTGCAGTTTGAACCGCGGGTGTCTCTTTACCACCCAGACCGGTAATTGTAAAAGACTGTCCATTAAATTTTCTCGACTTACCATGAATTAAAGTGGCCTCCGCCCCAGTATCAACCAACGCTCGGGCCCTTTGGATATTACGATGTTTCCAAAAAATCTCAATATCTACATAGGGTCTGTAATCTCTGTGGGCCCACTTGCGTACCGGAGCTTGACCTATTTCCTAGTCATTTTTCCTGCGTTCTGTCAACCAAGACAAATCAGGGTAAATGTTCTCAGTTTTCTTTGGTATTAGAATGTCTTGTTCATATCCGTCTCCAGTACGAAACGGATTAGTGTCAGGTTCAAAAAGTTGTGAGTTGCGGTCAGGGAGTCTGTTACGATCCTCCCTTTCTCTTACGTCAGGGGAATAACTCCTTGCATCTCGTCGTCTGCTAGAAACACGATCATCTCTTCCCCTCTCACGATCATCCTCTCTCCCCCTCCCATCATGACGACGAGGGGATCCATCACGTTCATAGCGCCGATCATCACGGCGATCAGAATTCACACGTCGTCTCTCATCACCACTGTCATCCGAACCACGATCATACTCATTCTTTCGCACACGACGGGCACCCTCCTTTCGATCCAAACCACGCTTACGAAACATGTCCCATAAGCGATTATTAGGCTCGCCATCAATGTCTTCCCTTTTGACACCATCAGCAATGAGAGCAAGAAACATGTCACGTCTAGAGAACTTATAGTCCCCACCAGTACGACCTTCAGGTCGAGATTGTCTTTCAGGTTTAAACCATTCACCCAGCTCACCAAGCTGACGAACAGACTCAAGCACAACAGACAAAGGATTGCCAGTTTGATTAATCAATAATGTCATCATGACCTGCTTGTAAGCAACAGGAGAAGAACGGATAATGCGATTACGCACAGAAGATGTTAAAAGACCATCCAATAACTTGTCAGCAGTACTAAGGAAGATACACGTTTTCATGACTTCCTCTTTTAAACGTTGCGACGCATCGCGCAGAGTGTACCACGGTTTTTCATCAGTAGGCCAATCAGATTCAGTTGGATATTTATGATTACAGCCATCAGACGCAAGCTGGAGCAAAGAAATTTGACCAGCACCATTATAATTCCGAAAATGATCCTGAATCGTAGAATCAGAACTCAAAGAACAAAAACGTAAGCAATCAACAGCATCGAGCATAATACCGGCAGCGCCAAGCTCATAAAGACGCACCATCCAGGTAAGCAAGGCCTCACCAGGCCGTTGTCGAAATCGTTGCAGAATGTCACTAACCTCCTGCTGAGTAAAATCTTCAATACAATCAAGAGCTATACCACCCGGATTACCAGGGGCCTGTTGTAATTTTCGTCGAAAAATCGGGTGAGCAGAAACTGCGGGAAGAGCTTCCGAGGAAGCCCGCATCTTAGATTTAACAGCACAATCAGGGCAAGCTACGTCATCCACACGGGAAGAACGAGCACGGTCACAATCGGGAGTTGAATCAATGCATGAAGCAGATTTACAATCACGTCCGGAGCGAGAAGACTCGCGCTTGTCACCCTCCTCTGCCGAGGAGTCAGAAGTATGAGAATCCCAGATATTACCGTCCCACTCATCGGGGTTCCAATCCATTCCAGCTTTTGCTACAACCATACGCACTTTGCGGGAAGACACACGTCCACGACGATGTTTATATTTGTATCGTGCAATACGGACCGCAGCTCTTTCGGCAATGGTCTGATATGTTTCAAGTTTGTCGGCAAGCAATTTATTTTGACAGCGCAACAAAGTATGCGCATTTTGCAACTCAACACACTGTCCTTCCGAATCTTTAAACTGTTTCTGTAGTTGAACAAACCTCTCATGCAATATTCTGTATGCATTAAGAACAATCCACCCTCTGCGTCCTAATATAGGAAGCTCATCACCCTTCACTACTGGCGCTTTCAGTAGGCACGACACCACATCGGCAGGCTCCGCCTGCTCCAAGCATGAAGACCAATTTTCACTCAAACCAGTAGAATCAGCCCACTCACGGGCCAAAGCCTCGTAAGGCGTAGACTCCCAGCCGGGAATCTGAATCGGTAATTTGAAAACCGACGATGATTTTTTCGAAAACATAATGACACGCAAAAAATTATATACACAATTATAAACAAAATTTTATACGTACAAGCCGAGCGCAAACCAACGAGATTAAAACAACACAATGCACACAGGCTTCGTAAACAGTTCGTGACGCCAGATGTAATGGCTGGATTTTCTGTTTAGATGGGATCAGCCCCCAGGGGCCCCTGTGACCCAGCCAAAACGTACTCACCTTCCCTCCTCAGATCGTATTCACAATGAGTAGATATACAGATAAATATACAGGTCGCACCTAAGGATGGGGAATGACAATATATGTATGTACGGATTTTCTACAATATCTTATTCACATCAGTTGGTCTCGCGGCCACCCCGACCCAGACCGTTCTACCCTAGGGCAGATCTGACACACAATCCGGTGTGTCTACACATGGGCCTGCAGAACCCAATGCTCCCTTTTCCAAACTGTTCGCAATCTGGCGAAACTAAGCGCCAGTATCCTCCCTGGCGTTCTCACTTATTCAAGCCACAATCCAGTGGGTATCTACGTTGGTCTCCCCCCCAACGCTCTCACTAACGCCGCATATCAACGACGACCACATTCCTATGAACAATTATTGGGATGATATCTTAGCGATCTACTCGGGACAAAACTACAATAATAACTTTGAATATAGTTCCAGATTGTATAGTGTACTCCCTGCTCTTGGCATCAAAGGTCCACTCACTCCCTCTTTATTCAATCACCATTTACCTGATCGGGATTTCTCATCCGTTCACTTAAACAGCTTTCGACTAGGAATGCGGTTTACCAGGATTGAACATAAGCACCAGGTACACAATAATTCTATATGAATTAGGGTATTTATTAACAATAGACACAAATCACATTACTATGCAGCATAACTTTAGCAAGAAAAAGGTAAAGATTAGAGTGCACATCCTAGTTAAGGTAGACAGATATCACCTTGTTAGTGGGAAGTCTGGACTCGGCAGTCATCTAGGTTCCCTTCTCGTCTCTGTATCCTGGCTCGCCTTGCAGTCACCCTCAGCCGTCACAAGTACACGTCTGCACCGCTAGGCTCAACCTCGTCTGCTTCCCCTCAGGACACCGGAACCTTGCTGATTATTAGCTACCGTCTCTCTCTCTCTCTGTATCAGTGCGCTCCGCGTTACTTCTCGTTCAGTCTTTCTCAGAGAGTTTCGGTCTTAAATCTTTCTCCGACTTCAAAGATGGCGACTTGTCCACCATGAAAATGAATAATGGCAGAGATGCTAACGGCTAGATGCCGCCTACGGACTAACTGACAAACTGACTAACACCTTCGCTAATATCAAAGCCCGTTCCTTCATGGAAATTCACGGCCAGTAACCTGCCGCCCACCAAATTCTTGTACCTCCCCGTACCAAGGACACTTTCCCAGCCGGCCGGCCTGAAGTTGTGTCTTCGGAGTGGAGAAAAATACATTCCTTCGATAAGGGTCAGCCTGAACCGGTTCTCTCCAAGCGAACAACAGCTTGAAACTAAAACATTACACTTCACCTAGAAAGCCTTCTCGAGCTACCGGGCAGAAAGCAAAATGGAGTCTGTCTCGTTTAAGGCCTACGGAGCCCACAATATGCATAGCTCCATGGAAAATAGCCCAGCATGTTAGCAAATGAGCGAATCATGACTAATACTTATATATCTATCCCCTAACTTAAATTCATAAGCCTTACTCTAAGGAAAATAGTACGAAAATGCCCTAATATATGTAAGACAGGGTCCCTGTCTATCGGCCTAATCCCTATACTATGGGGGTGATAGGCTGGAGTCACTCTCCATCATTCTCCTTCTCCAAAGAGCTAGCAAAAAGGCAGCCATAACAATGTGCCACTAAGGCTCTGGAGGGCTGGTTGCTGGGAAGTAAGGTTACAGACTATACAGGATTGTATAATTTGATTATGAGAGAGCAAATCTTAAGTAATTGTCAAAATCAGCTTTTACATCAGCACCTGGTGGACTCTGATCTGACCTTTCCACAAGAATTGGGTAAGAGGGCAGACAAATGGGTCAGAACCAGGATCAGGCCTAAGAACCAGGGTGGTGACCAAAAGAAAGAGACTACCAAGCCTCAAGAGAAAGGTGGGGATAAATCCAAAGAGAAGACTTCCCCAGGGCCCCAAAACTCCAATAGAAAGGGTGGGCCCCAGAACACTTTCTCTACAGAGAAAAAGCCTTACTGCCATACCTGTAAACAGGTTGGACATTGGAAAACAGACAGCTGTTGTTCCAAGAATGGTAATAAGGAAAATATACCTCCAAGTAAGGCTCCAACACCTCCTGTCACTGTTAGCAGTGGTCCCCCAGGTGGTGGGAGCACCCCCAAGAATTTGGGTGTGTTTATCTTTGGAGCACAGGTGGATTCTGGCCTAACCAGGTCCCCTACCTCAGATACTCTTGTCTATGAAGTGGCATGGGGTTTGCCAACTTCACTGCTTGCCCAAACACTTTGAGCAAGTACAGACAGGAGCCCCTCATCAATGGCTTGAAAGTTGAGGCCTTTAGAGACACAGGGGCCAGCATCACCATGGTGGCTGAATGCCTAGTCCCCTCAAGGCAACTTTTACCTGATGCCACATATCAGGTGACAAACATTGATGGAATAGAAACCAAACATCCCATGGCAGTAGTCAATCTTAGCTGGGGAGGTGTCACTGGCCCAAAGAGAGTGGCAGTGTCAGCAAACTTGCCTGTAGATTGCCTACTTGGTAATGATTTGGAAATCTCAGCCTGGGCTGAGGTTGAACAGCAAAACCATTCTAGAATGGTAAATCTCCATGGAAAGGTTAGTGGGGCTGGGATGGCTACAGCCCCAATCCAAGATGTCCTTCCTTTAGCTAACTTGCCTCCTGAAAAGATTAGCAGGGCTGTGATGGTAACAGCCCATACCCAAACTGAGTCTCCTCCCGAAAAGGTTGGTGGGGCTGTGATGGCCACAGCCCAAACTCAAACTGATTCATGTGTTGTGAAGCCTGAAATGATGGATCACTCCACACAAACAGAGAGCACTGAGGAGGAAGAGAAATCTCCCTCCCACCAGACTTTAGGAAAGGATCAGCCTCCTCAGGGAACTGATCTTACCCCTGATAAAGGAACTGTGCCAGAGGTTGTTAGGCCTAGCCTGACAGAGCCCCTGATGGCAGTGGACCCTTCTCAGGTGGGACCCAGTCTGGAGCAGGTAACCTGCCCCTCTGTACCTTGCCTCAGTCAGCTCAGGGTTGCAGAGGACAAGAAGGGCAGTGAGCCCCAAAGGGCCCCCTGTCAAATAAAGCACACCCATCAACAGATTAGGGGCACCAAAACTAGTAGCCCTAGTGAGGTGAAAACTTTAAAAACTCCTGACGGATCCCCCTTAAAAGTAGTTAGGGACCTCCCCCAGATGGATACTGTTGGGCACAGCCAAACCTGGGACCCAAAGGGCCCAAACCTGAACTGTCCCTCCAGTAAGCCAAACAAAGGGACCCAGCCTCCAGCTGTAGGCAGCCAGACGTTGACCCTTGGAGCACAGTGCAACTCAGTCAAAGAAAGAAAGGCACACATGGTGGAGAGTGATTGGAGGAAGCTGAGTCCTACAGAGGAATCTCACATCAGTACTCCATCTCAACATCAGCCTTTAACTTTGCCAAGACACACCACAGGTAGAGATTCCCTATGGTGGAGACCCTCTGATACCCTTAGGGTGAGGGATTGCTTAGTGGACCATGACACAGGGGGTAACCAAGCCAGAGCTGGTACTTCCTTATATGGCCACTTAGGCAATATAGGCTTACCTGGTCAAGGATAGCCTTATCTCCTTTCCTTTGGGGGGGGGGGGGTTGTGTAGGAAGATGGATATCTGACTATGGTTACCCCCAAACTTTTTGCCTGGTGTTTAGCTGGTTTTTTACATAGTTGGCCTGGGATCCTGCTATTCAGGGTCCCAGGCTAATTGCTCTCTCCTTAAAATGGACTCCATGTACCTTAGGTACATACACAATTGGAACTGGTTCAAGTTATAGGCCCCTGTGACAGTGTACCATAGGTACCCAGGGCATAGGTGTAGCCAAGGCCTACCAGGGGCTGCAGCATGTATTTTGCCACCTCTGGCCTGGCCTCCATATTTGACACAACTGGCTGATCACACAGCTGGGGTAAGTTGGTGTAATCACCTCTTACTTAGATATAGTATCCCTATATCTAACCTTAACTGGACACATGTTAACCTATAAGCCACTCCTATGGAAGGCCTCTGCAATCCTGGAGGCAGAGTGCGTGGTTTCATGTGAGACGGTGCTCTAGCATGAGCTGAGCCTGTCTGCAGCTGTCGGGAACAACTCCCTTAGCTGTTCCGGGATATTGCCATACCATATACTCTTAAGTGCATTATAATCCTCGCGGTTATATGCTAACTTTGGTTTGGCTTTATCAAAACATGTCGAGTAAGGTGTCATATGATTTGGAATACTATCCCCTCGACAGTTCTGTCGACGGGGATAGCATTCCACACTTCTAGAGGGACACAACATGTACATAACCGGAACCCCGGTTAAAGTTAAACTCGAGCCTCAGCATCACAAAATGGATGCTGCCACCACAGATACAAGTCTGACCTCCTGCTGCTGGGAGTCCTTCCAGCGAGGGAGGCTTGGACAAAGGGTTTCCAGCCTTGGGAGGTGCGAGCACCACCCCAGACAGGATTTTGTGTATTGGGTAGGACATGGCTGAATAGAATCAGACATGCCCGGGGCACACAAGGTGTCCTCGTGCATAAGCCAGTCCAAACCGGTGCTGGGACTTTCCAGCCCCAGTCCTGGCGCGGAGCCAGACAAAGTAAAGGGGGTGTTACCGCCCCCTTCTGGTCCCACCCAGAGGAGGGACCTAGCAGGTGATCCACCCCTCAGATTGGGAATAAGAGTGGGAGCAGTGCCATAGCACCTCAGATCATCCTGAATCAACTTGAAACTAAGAAGACAACTGGACTTCGACATTCTGCTGCACAGAAGACTGAAGAGCATCTCCCTTGTGGCCTAGGAGTGGCCACCCTGTGAACACAGGCACCATCCTGCAACTCGATGTCTGCTTTGCCGCCGCCTCCTGCCAGAGCCTGAGCCCAGAGCCTGATGAGACCCAGCCTCCCAGACTTCTCACCGCCCGATCCACAGTCCCTGCAAAGAAGGGACCTGTGGAGGCACCGAGAGACGTGGGACTGGACATCTTGAAAGACCCCCGAGAAGCTGACTGCGCAGCACCTGAGGCACCCTCGATGCTGTGCTTTGGGGATTGAGAAGCCCCACAACCGAGCAACCCTTGCATCGAAGACCAGCAGCCAGCATCTCCACGATCTGCGTGGGGCCCTTTTGCATCGTGCCACTTGACACGCCATCCCGGCCACTTGCCACGTGGTCAGCGGCCATCTTGGCAACAAAACCTACAATTTACACTGCGGGTCTGGTTGCTCCAGACTTGCCCTCGCTCCTGTAAAAAGGAGCACCCGCTCTAACCTTGCTGGTCCGAGTGAGAAGCTTGTATTGGTTCCTGCGTGGCTTGCATTAGCCAAGGCCTGTTTGCTCCGATCAATAAGCCAACACCGCCAGCAGCTAGAACCTTTGTGGGACAGCTCGAGACCAATGCCTGGACGTCCTCGACCTCTTCGTGTCCACGTGGCTGCAGAGACAATCTTCACCTCATCGCCTGTTTGCACCCAACATCGCCTGGTTCCATCCTGGTTCCACGGTAGTCACTGGCTAGTGACTTTGAACATTGTCCCCTCTGCTTTCAGGTCTTCACCACTTCAGATCCACCCTTGGATCCACCGGAACTCTTCTCGTCTTGACGCCTGCAGCATCTTTAGCTCCAAGTACCATCGACTTGCGTGACGAAACCCGACACTACTTCGCACCTGTGCACCCGCTTCCTGTGGGTGAGGTAACTCAGCAACGCCGGTGTTCCTACACTGGTATACACCTCTAGTGCCTGGGTCTAAAGTTTTGTCCTTCTAGGTCAGCCGGAAGGTTCTTTAAACACTAACTTTGTAACTTTTACGCACCATTGACTTTAGATTGGTACATGCGTGCACTTTCAGCACTGCACCCGAGTCCAGCAGGCCTTTCCCGACTTCTTCACTGTTAGTCCCGAACAGCTCCAGCGATTCCCAAGGTCCTAGGCCTACTTCCTTTCAGCTAGGTGGTTCTTATACCACTATTTTAGTGTATGGTTTAGGTCACCCCTAGGGCTCATCCATATTGTGCAACTTTCGTGTATTTAAACTGTGTTTTGTTTTAACGCATTTGCTTCTGTGCTCATAAAGAGTATAGGGGATTTTGTAGTAAATAAATAGATATATATATATTTTCAATATATATCTGTGTGGTGTCATTTCATTTGATATTCAAGGGGATTGTGTGTGGTAAAACAGCTCGCTTCACATGCCTTTACAGAGTTTTGCCTAAGACTGCTTTGTCCACGCTACTAGGATAGCTGGTCTATAAGGTTGACTTACAACTAATCATCATAAGGGTTGCTTGGCATGGTACAAGGTGATCACTAGAATTAGTGAGCATCACATACCAGGCCAACTTCTCACACTTCTCTATGCACCCTTCCTGCCTCTTTCTGCGCCCCTCTTCCCCCTGTGCAACACTTGTGCCTCTTTCTACACCTTTCTTCCCCCTTTCTGCACCACTCTAGCCTCTTTATGTACTTCTGTTGCTTCTTTTCTGCACTTCTCTTGCCTTTTTCTGTGCCCTTCATGCCTCTTTCTGCACCTCTGTTGCTACTTTCTGCACTCCTCTTGGTTCTTTCTGCATTTTTCTTTCCTCTTTCTGTGTCCCTCTTGCCTCTTTGAGCACCTCTTTTGCTTCTTCCTGCACTTCTCTCTCCTCTTTCTGCATCCCACTTGCCTCTTTCAACACCTCTGTTGTTTTTTTTTCTGCAGATCACTTGCTTCATTCTACACCTCTCTTGTCTCTTTCTGCATCTCTGTTCCCTGTTTCTGCACATTTCCTGCCTATTTCTGCACTCCTCTTGCCTCATTCTGCACCTCAGTTGCCTCTTTCTGCACTTCTCTTGCTCTTTCTGCACACTTAGTGCGAATTTCAGCACCTCTGTTGGCTCTTTCTGATCTTCTCTTGCTTCTTTCCGCACCTCTCTTGCCTCTTTTTGCACTTTTCTTGCTTCTTTCTAAATCTTTGTTGCTTTTTTCAGCAATTCTCTTGCCTCTTTCTACACTTCTCTTCCTTCTTTATGTACTCTTCCTGCCTCTTTCTGTATCTATTTTGCCTCTTTGTGCACCTCTCCTACCTCTTTCGGAACCCCTCTTGCTTTTTTCTACACCTCTGTTGGTTCATTGTGCAGTTCTCTTGCCTCTTTTTGTACCTCTGTTGCTTCTTTCTGCACAGCTCTTTCTTCTTTCTGCACTCCTGTTCCCTCATTCTGCGCCTTTCTTGTCTGTTTCTGCACCTTTCTTGCATCTTTCTGTACCTCTGTTGCGTTTTTCTGCACTTCTCCGGCTCGATCTGTACTCCTTCTGCCTCTTTCTGCACCTCTTCTACCTTTTTCTGCACCATAGTTTGTGCCTCTTTTTGCACCTCTGTTGGCATTTTCTACGCTACTCCAGCTTCTTTCTATACTTCACTTGCCTCCTTCTGCACTTCTCTTGCTTCTTTCTACAGCTCTGTTGCTTCTTTCAGCAATTTTCTTGCTTCCTGCTTCGTTCTCCACTTCTTTTCCTCCTTTCTACATCTCTCTTGCCTCTTTCGGCACCTCTGTTGCTTCTTTCTGCACTTCTCTTGCCTCTTTCTGCCCCTCACTTGCCTCCTTGGGCACTTCTCTTGCCTCTTTCTGCACCTCACTTGTCTCCTTGGGCACTTCTCTTGTTTGTTTTTACAGCTCTGTTGCTTCTGTCAGCAATTCAGTTGCCTCTTTCAGCACTTCTCTTCCTTCTTTCTGCACCCCTCCTGCCTCTTTCTGTACCCCTCTTGTCTCTTTCTGTACCTCTCCTGCCTCTTTCTATACTTCACTTGCGTCTTTCTGCACTTCTCTTGCCTCTTTCTGTACCTCTGACTTAGAGGTAAGTTTAATCCACTTGCCCTATTATGTACTAGGGCCTCACAGGGCAGGTCATACAAATCACAGGGGTTTCTCTACCCACAGTGTACCCTTGTGTATGTAGATGTTTTCACTGTATTCTAAGTGTTTTTCAGCTCAGCACTGGCTCTGGGCCTGGTTAGTCAGAGTCAGTTACCATCAGTACCTGTCAGCAAAATGTAAGGTGCACAAGATGACTTTACAACAATGTCTCTTTCTGCACCTCTGTTGCTTCTTTCTGCATATCTCTTGCTTCTTTCTGCAATTTATTTGTCTTTCTGAACTTCTGTTGCATTCTTTCTGCATTTCTCTTGTTTCTTTCTGCGCCTTTCTTCCTCTTTCTGCACATGTCCTACCTCTGTAGCCATAGTTAGAAATTGTCTTTTAAAAAACCTTTGAAATTCACTTAAAAACCATAGGTTTCAGGGACGTTATAGTTAGAAATTAGTATTTAAAAAACCTTTGAAATTCACTGAAAAAAAACATAGGTTTCAGGGACGTTATAGTTAGAAATTAGCATTTAAAAACCTTGTAAATTCACTGAAAAACCTTAGGTTTCAGGGACGTTATAGTTAGAAATTATCATTTAAAAAAACCTTAAAAATTCACTGAATAAACCATAGGTTTCAGGGACCTTATATTTAGTTGGACATTTCACTCATACAAAACCAGAGCAATTCGGCCTTTATAGTTAGTTGAGCTAAGTATAACTCGGCCCCCGCAATGCACTGCTGATGATATCACATAATACATCACTCTTGACATGGTCAGTGACATCACTGATGACATCATCCAGTGACTGTGTGTTTCTGTAAAGTTTAAATATGTTTTATATACATGTAGGCCAAGGTGGCACCAGCAGGAGATCTGATAAAGATGAAGGCTTAGTCCTTTTGACCCCAATGGGGCATATTACATTGAAGGTTGATACCCAGGTGTGATCCCTGATTACTCCCCTAGCCTCTGTTGTGGGTCACTGAGAATTAGAACCATTACTTCTATGGCAGACTGTCTCTTAGACAAAGAAAGTACTTTAAAGAAGTTGATATTCTTACCGTGAATTTCAAAGGCCATACACTAAATTACATAAGACTGGAGTTGGACTATAAAGGTGAAAGCATGTGTCCCTGACTTTGTTGACCGGCACTGTCTCATCAAGATAGGTAATATCACCAAACCTTCCCTGCTGCTGGAACCGGGACCAGAAAAAAGGTGTGCCAGCCTCCTTTTGGAGTGAGGGGTCATCAAACAGGATGCAGGAACACTTGCCAAGAGCCTGGAGGAATAGCCTGAAGCCTGCCTGCCCCACTCTGGTCTGGCATAAAATTGTAGATCTAGATGATATTATTGGGGCCATCACCTTTGTTCATGGCATTCTGTACAACTGGAGGGAGCCTTTAGGACTATTTGGACCACCATGACTTAGAGCAACTAAGACTATGAGCTGTTGCCCATGTAACTGAGGCTGTGGGTCGCCAACCAGATTTAGACTGCTGCCAATGTTTAAGGCCCCCAGAGCCCAGGTGGAGCCACAAGGACCGTTGGTACTGTCACTGTGTTGGAGGAGTCCATGCAATCCATGTATAGACTGGGGAAGAACAGAGTAAGCTGCGAAGGAGGAAGAGCTGATTCACCAGGAAGCCGCTGCTAACTTAGATTACCCAGAGTATTTATCCAGCCAAGTGCCTGAGGGGCTAGCAGAGAAAGCGCTTCTTGGGGAATCAAGTGGATAGAAGCACTCTGGCTCCTGGACTCTTCTGAAGGTAGCTGTTGAGGTAAGGAGGAAGCAGGGGCGTAGGCCTGTATCAGATTCCAGCTTGGTAGTGTTTCACCCAAGAGCTGAATTTTCAAGGCCAAAGCCAGGCTTTAATATGCATACACTAGTATGAACTGCACCTGGGGTCCACCTGCGGACAGAGAGTTGTGAGTGGAGGAAAAGGGGAGGAGAAAGGAACTACAAAGGAGACACGGCTAGTGATAGTACTAAGGCATTTGCCTTGATGGGGAACTCTGTATTTATTTTGTGTGTCATGATTTGTGAGCATAATAAATTCAGCTTTTTATACTACAAATCACTGTTGACTGTACAATCTTATCATTGTTGCTATTATGGGTATTTTGACTTGTGAGCCCTCGCATACCTTGCACCTACCTTCCCCTGAAGTGCCTTGACCTTCTCGACCCACACCACCACTTAGAGTCAAATGCTGAAGGAGTGGTACTTGGCCCTGTTACTCAAACCCTATAGTAGGTTGGGCCCCAGGATATCAAAATTAAAAGGCAGCAACCCCCACAGTTAGGTCCAGTAGCTCCTGCTTGCCCCTTGGCCCTCTCAAAGGAGTTGTTACAGGAATTTTATTATATTGCACTGGTTCATCAGGGGAGGTGGGAGTGCGATGAAGAATCTGCAGGAAGATTCTGTATCCAACAGAGGGAAAATTTTATTTACCTGTAACAACCAGTCTGCTGCATGTAGTGCTATAGATCGCATGCTTGGCATACTACTGTCATCTAGTGTAGATGGAATTAACCCAGATCTCTTGACAGGGGAGATGTTTTATTTGTTCTGCATTCCATCCATTTTTTTGTGTGTCTTTTACTTTCTCAGCCTAAGTGCGCAGAGTTTGCCCAGATATGGGTCCCAGGCTGCAATGTATGATGGAATTCCACATGCATTTAGCACACATGCCTTCAGAATGCCATCATTAGAAGGAACATTCGTTCAGCACACAAGTCATTATGATGACTTGCCTTAGAGGAGGTTGGATTTTGAAATAGTTTTATGTACTATTCCAACTCCAGTTTAAACAATAGTATTGAAGGTGTTGTACTTTATATCCAATACTATTTCACCATGCCCCCTCCCTAAAGTAGTTCATTGTAACGACTTAGGGGCATATTAGCAAGAACCTCATTGAAATTATTACCGTTTTAGCAGCAGGAAACTGCCGCTAAAACGGCGATAAGGGGCTTGCTAATATGAGTTATAGAATTCCAATAGAAGCCCAGGTTAGATGTGCAGGGCATCTATAATGTCATATATAAGATCTATAATTTTAATGAGGTTCTTGCTAATATGCCACTTAGTGCTGAAGGAATGCATGCTAAAGACATGCTTGTTATATTGCTGTCGCTGTGAAGGCACATTGTGATTCTGGTTTTGTCGTAAAGGATGTTTCCCCCCAGGCTCACTGTGCTACTGGATTCAAGCTAGCTTGGTTGAAGAGGGGTGATTCCCCAAAATTGGTCCCATGATACTTGTTTCTGGTGCAGGGAGGACCTGGCTTGTCAGTTCAGGCTGAACTGCTTCCATGAGGAGCAGGGTCAAGACTGATTTTCACATGGCTGGGTCCAAACTGGGGTGGCATGGTCAGCAAATGAACAATGGATTTAACCCATATCTCTTGACTGGGGGTAGATGTTTGATGTGTTCCACATTCTTTCCATCATCTGTATGTCTTTTACCATCTAATATAGAGCATAGATATTGCAAGCAGTTTTTCTTTGAAGTAACTTTTGATACCTTCCATGCATGCTTTAATGGATCAGGGCAGAGACTCAACCTTAAGCAGTGTTTGTCCCCCCAGGGTAAAAATATGTATGGAGATGCGAAGTAGAGTGTCTGTGTGCCGCTGGAGAAAGATGTAGTACAAGTTGTACAGTGAGCTTGATTCTTAGGGAGTGCATACATGGAAATCTACTCCACTATAAGCTGTAAACTGATGGCTACAGGTACGTTACTGTAGTATTCGGGATTCAGTCATATAAGCATGAGTTTGCATGGTGCTATTGTTAAACTTCTTACTCTAGTTTGGAGTGTTCAGGCAATGTTCCTGGAGATAGTTCTGGGGGAAATCTCGCTGTGCAGCTGCAATTCTACAGGTTTCTTGCTTGAACGTGTCAGACTATTCAGTCAAACAATATATCCTTTGAAATCCAACATCACCACAGAATTACATTTAATAACATCTCAGGTAACACACAATTTCAGACTTACCCACAACTCATACATACTACCCCAAAGATCAAGTATAGTGCCACTAGGTTACTAACTGTATCTGATATAAAAATATTATTACGAACATCAATAAACATATAATGCGAACTGGTCCTTCATCTAAATGTATACATTCCTTAAGCCAGGTAAAAGATTAAAAAGTATTTTTCTGTATCAATTTTGTTAAAAACACATGGCATCGAAACAAAACACAAATAGAGAAGAGAGAACACACAAGACAATACTTTACGTCATTAATTTATCTGTTAATTTGTACAAATAATGATATTGGATTCCAAAGGGAATATATTTTGGCTCTATAGTCATGATGAGATTGGAGCATCCAGTACATTTGTGACATGCATTAGAAAGGTGCTTGTGATGTACTGCCACATTTGTATTCCTCATCATTTGTCAATGTAATCACATTCAGGCCTATTTGTACGGATTATGATCATCCCCCAATTTCTTTCTTCCTTCTTCCCTCTTCCCCCCCCCTCCTTCCCTTTTCCAGCTAAGTCATGATTTAATAGATGCTAGAGGGTAAGTGTGAAAGAAAAGACCAAAGAGAGAGTAACCATTTACCTTTAAGTGATCCCCCCCCCACCCTTATCTCTATTTTAAAATAGCATCATTTTTTTTCCCTTCGTTTTTTTTTTTCAATTTGCTCCTCTATGTCCCTTCTTGAGTCTGATCTCTTCCAGGTGCTCTTTGGCTTTAATCTCAGATGTAAAGAACTTGGTGGTGCCATTTAGAATGACCTTTAACCTAGCCGGGTTCATAAGATACACCTCTGCACCTAGTTGTTGGAAGGAAGAGATCAATTGCCGCAGATGCCATCTGCGCTCAACAGTCTGATGACAGAAATCCGGTTTGGAAAAAAAGGTAATTCCGTGAGCCCCTTTTTTTGAGTTGGGGCGTGCCTTGTCATAAACCAGTTGTCTCAGTAGGAAGTTGCCAAAGTAAACAAGGAAGACCCGGGGCTGTCCTTCAGTCAAATTGCCATTTTTGTACTTTTTTTTTTAAAGAAGGGAAACCTGTGTGCTCGCTGTACTTCGTGGTCCCAGTCCCATTCAGTATTTTCTGGAAAAGAGTCTTGCAGTAGTTTGACAATAAACTGTCTAGGATCATCCCTCTCCTTCCCTTCTGGAATCCCCAGCAGGCGCAGGTTATTCCGGCGTTGTCGATTTTCATTTTCTTCGATTTTCGCCATTAAGTCCATGAGGCAGGCAGAATTAGAGTCGGTGGTCTGTTTGTTTGCCGCTGCTTCAGTTTCCAAATGTAAACAAACAATGGTCCAAGACCCAATTTTTTCAAAATGAAAAATCAAAGATTAAGCAGCTCAAGGTGTGCATAAAATTCACAACCCAACGACAATTAAATGAAAAACAAGAGAATAGGCAACAGTAACAAATTCAAGCTTTTTTTGCATTTAATCCATTCTTGGAGTTCAAAATATTATCTACAGTTTTTTATACATTTTATATACAATGCCCCGTATCAAGAGCGTGCAGTAAAAGAAAAGAAAGTGTCAAAGGGCGTGATCGTGATGAGGTGAAAGGAGAAAAGAAATCACACAGAGTGTATAAAAAGTTATTCTGTATTATTCAGAAAAAACAGTCAACAAAGGACTGGAGCAATAAAACCTGGCCACATTAGTAGGTCAAATGTACAGTCCTTAATGATGTTCATGAGACATAAGATGTATGAATGTCTGCACTAAAGGGAAGATAACATTAGTGGTCCAGGTATTTTTAATTAGGTGTCGACGTTTCGACTCGTCTTGCGGCCTTGCGGTTAGTTATTCCTGGGCCATGCGAGTCTTCTTCAGGACAGATATGACGGGGCAAGGGATCAGGTAGATGACCCCTTCACAAGATGGAGTAGGCGTGATTTCTCCCAAGGTAACTCGGTCCTTATAAATTGGAGAAGGTATTATAGAGGTCCTCTTTTGTGTGCGTATGGGGTTCCTATGTTAATCATGAGACCATATACAGTATATGTCTCCTCAGTTCAATTCATTGGAAATTGTGCAGCTTACAGAAGTCTTCACATTTTTGTTATACCTGTTTAAAGTTGTGTATAAAGCTTCAGAGAAATCAGTCGTGAATTCGAAGCCAGGGACAGCAATTGAATAAACGAACAGAGGTGTCTGATGAGTAGACACGCGTTCTGGAACCCCACGGCAGACATAGGAACCCCATACGCACACAAAAGAGGACCTGGACCACTAATGTTATCTTCCCTTTAGTGCAGACATTCATACATCTTATGTCTCATGAACATCATTAAGGACTGTACATTTGACCTACTAATGTGGCCAGGTTTTATTGCTCCAGTCCTTTGTTGACTGTTTTTTCTGAATAATACAGAATAACTTTTTATACACTCTGTGTGATTTCTTTTCTCCTTTCACCTCATCACGATCACGCCCTTTGACACTTTCTTTTCTTTTACTGCACGCTCTTGATACGGGGCATTGTATATAAAATGTATAAAAAACTGTAGATAATATTTTGAACTCCAAGAATGGATTAAATGCAAAAAAAGCTTGAATTTGTTACTGTTGCCTATTCTCTTGTTTTTCATTTAATTGTCGTTGGGTTGTGAATTTTATGCACACCTTGAGCTGCTTAATCTTTGATTTTTCATTTTGAAAAAATTGGGTCTTGGACCATTGTTTGTTTACATTAGTAATTACCCAGGTCCAGTACCTGTAGGGTTACCCCATTATTATAATGGCTTCAGTTTCCAGGCGTTCGGTCCTGGCCTCGACCATGCCCACTCTCTCACAAATGTCTGCACAGGTCTTATTCAGTCGTCTGAGTCCACCCGGTAGTTTTTTCGCTGCGTTTATAGCTGCTCTGTTTTTACCTCTCACCTCCTCCTGAAAGTCTTTGATCGAGGCGAGAATGGCAGCAAGTGAGGGTTCTGATGTCTCGCTATCTTTCGCTTGCAGTCTTCTTGGGCTGCGTCCTTGCGGTATTGATTGCGATGTGGTTGGTTCCTCTTCTTCTAGGTGTTATGACATTTGTGAGTCTGAGTAATCCCATTTAAGTTGACTCCTCCGTTTGGTCTTATTTCTTGTTTTTTTAGGACGAACAATTGTACCAGTATTATTGCAGGAAACCTCACTTTCCCCTTCACTGGAACTGTTAGTATTGCCTTCATCTTCCTCAGTCTCCTCTTCCCCTGATGAACTCGGAGTGCTGTCTGATACCGAGTAAAAGGCCTCTTGACCAACTTCTGGGGTCCAAGGGACGGCAGACCCAGGTGGAACTTCCAGGTTTCGGATGGCAGCCTCCGTCTTTGTGGGATAGTCCCCGGTATTCAAGTTCTCAAAATGAGTACATAACGTATTTCCAATGCTTTCCTCTTCAGGTTCTGGGTGTTCACCCTCGTTAGGAAGTGGGGTTAAAAGATGATTAGGGGGCATAGAGGGGTCAAAAATGTGGTCATGCTCTTCAATTGAGGTAGGCCACGGTAGAGAAGGTTCCGCAAAATGTTCAAGATTACAGGTCAAGGTGGGGATAACTTCTGGTCTCGGAGGGGCATTACTGAGTTCCATCTTAGCAGAGGTTGCTTGATTAATATCGCCATTATCGCAATTCAATTGTGAAGAGTCTTCAGCTTTATTAAAACATTGCGAGCTCTTTGTGTTGTTTTTAGCGTTAGTGGCGTTAATAGCTTGATTCTTGGCCACTAGAAAGATTTTGGCTGCAGGGGGCTGCGCTGAAGTAGCATTATTGTCTTTAAGTTATTTACTGCAGTCCCCTGCCCCCACCCCTGCCCCTGTAGGACCAATGTTTTTTTTTAACCCAGTAGCCCCACTGACCTGTTTAGACTTGACCTTGCCCGCATCTTCTCCCACCGAGAGATCCTTTCCAATGGTGGGTGTCTTTGCCTTTAAGCTCTTTTTGCCACGAGAGTTCATATTCTCCAAGGTGCTTTGCTGCTCCCAATTTTTTAAGAAATTTAAGTAAGCCGCCCACACTGACGCCAGACAGTAAAAGCTCCCAAATAGCACTTCTTGTCTTTCCAGGCGGTATCTCTTTAACCCACTCTTAAAGTGCTCTCCAGACGTCCGTGCTGCGGGAGAAACGAACAAAGACCTCGATCCAGTAAGCTAAAGTGTTTTATTATTCACCGCCGGAGAAGCAAGCAGGACCGCGAGGCAGTTTCGTGTCACCAGCGCTTTGTTGAATATCCCGAGCATCCCGAGCCGATCGCTGTGCCGAGAGCTGTGTTGTCTCAACACACGGTTTGCACGCTGCTCTTGGGAGCCCAGCATCGCCGATTCAGGGCAGGTAGCCGATCACCTGCAATTCCGGTAGCTGGCGCGGTGTGGCGACGGCCGCGTACACAGGTTTACGCTGACACCATCTTGCCCCTGTCACATTCATCTTAGGCGCCTGGTGTGGTTGACGGCTGCGGCTTATGACTGATCACCATCACTCAGGCTTTGCCTGATTGCTCACACAAAGGGGGGGGTGGGTGGGTGGAGGGGGGACCTCGGGGGGAAGGGTGGGTAAAGCTACAAAAGACACATACAGGTACTAACCATACACATTTACATCAAATTTTGTTGATCAGTTCGGTCTCTTTTTCTTTTCTCTATGGTATGTAAATGGGTGCTGCCATATCTTTTAGATGGCTAGGATAGAACCATTACGTATCGTCTCTGTCAATGTTTGCGGTTTGAACGAAGCCTCAAAGAGACAAAAAGTGGTGATGGGGTTACGAACACTTGGAGGAAACATCATATGCCTACAAGAAACTCATGTAGAACAGTCAGAAATACACTTATTAAATACATTAGGGTTTAAAGTAGGGGGTGCTACTAAGCAAGGAGCTAAGACAAAGGGTGTAGGAATCTTAACCGATAGAAAATTTGCTATCAGAAATCCACAAACTAAATCAGATTCACTAGGAAGGTGGGTCATTGCCCAGCTTCAACTTCCTAATAACATCTCTTTCACTCTCTGCTCACTATATGGCAGTAACGCTGATGACCCCGGGGTCATTAACCAAGTTTCTAGTGAGTTAGTACATTGGCCCACCCCGATAGTCCTATGCGGGGACTTTAACATACATTTACCTAGCAATTGGGATGCCAACACAACTTGGAGATACAAAGGAAGGAAACCCCAAGTTTTTCAAGCTTTAACTAACCTCATTCAAACTCACAGCCTGATAGATGGCTGGGGGAGCAAAAACCCATCACTTTCTGAATACACTTTTTACTCAGCCCCGCACCAAGTACTGGTTAGATTAGACTATTTTTTTATGTCTGCATCACTGGCCCGCAGCTTCACTATAGATATCGCACCCCGCTTTATGTCCGACCATAACCCCATTATTCTTACCATAAGGGAGTTTGAGCAACCCAGAGAGGCTTCCAGATGGAGTTTTGAAAAAGCTTTATTATTCGACACTAGCTATATAAATCATATGCAAGGATGGATCCAGGTGTTCCTAGAGGTAAACATTGGCTCCGCCTCCCATATGACAGTCTTGGATACCCTAAAGGCAGGGATCAGAGGCGCGACCCTTAGGTTTTCTGTACAAAAAAAACAGAGCGGAAAAAAACCAGATCAAAGATCTCCAAGATAAATTAAGAAAAACTGAAATAAAGCTGACCCAAACAATACACGCAGGGCTAGATTGCCAACCAATTCAACAAGAAGCAATTTTGGCTCGGGCAGAAATAGGGGCGGTGTTTATGGACAAAAAAGCGGCCAAGTGGGCAGCAGTAAGGGAGAAGACATATGAGTGTAGTGACAGCATTGGACATCATTTAGCTGCTTGGACAAGACAAAAACTACCTCTAGTGAAATCCATAAAATCAGACTTGCTTCAGGAACAGAGGTTACGGATCCTAGCGATATTCGGCATGAGTTTCAGGAGTTTATTCTAGGTTATACAAGAAAGAAATCTGTTGCACAGCCGACATTTTAGACAGAGAGATCTCTAAATAACTCAGCGAAATAGAACTAAGCAAACTAAGCCTAGGAGATAGCGAACTATTAGATCTTACTCCTACATGGGAAGAAATCCTGGATGCCCTTAATAGCCTCCCAGATGGGAAGGCTTCTGGACCTGATGGCATCCCCGTTGAGTTCTTTAAAATATTTGCCAGTCAAATTAAGATTATATTTACAGAGGTAATTACTTCCATCTTTAATGGCACCTCCCCTCCAGCTTCCTGGTCTAATGCTAGGATTTCTATTTTCCCCAAAAGGATAAATCCCCACTAAAAATGAGCTCTTAAAGACCAATAACTCTCATCAACTGTGATTCCAAAATATTCTCTAAGGTATTAGCCTCCAGAATACCCAGAATAGTAGAACCCATTGTTTCAAAATGACAACACGGTTTTATACCTAAGAAAGGGACCACCGAACATGTCAGGAGAGTTATTACTCTGTTCGACGCTGCCCAAGTAGCCGGAGACCCGATGTCACTTATATTACTCGACGCCGAGAAGGCTTTTGACCGGGTCTCATGGCGATTTCTCTGGAGGGTAATGGGCAATATGGGGTTCGGTGGTAGATTTATGCAGGCAACGCAGGCACTTTATCATAATCCAACCGCTAGTGTTACCATAAATGGACAACTGACGGAACCCTTTAAAATATCACAAGGCACCAGGCAGGGATGCCCCTGCTCTCCGTTATTGTTCGCCCTTTATCTAGATCCCCTCATTAAACAAATAGAGAAAAACCACAACATTTCTCCAGTAACATACTTTCGAGACAACTGTAAAATCCTGGCTTACGCTGACGACCTTGCTATTACCTTGCTATTACCACTCCAGACCCTGTCAATTCCACACTGGCATTAGAGGAGGAAGCCCTGAAATTTGGGAGACTTTCTGGGTACGCCCTAAATAAAAACAAAACACAAATACTAATAAATAGTAAAATCATCTGGACTGATACCAGAGTAGTACCAGAGGCTAAATATTTGGGTGTACTAGTCTCACCTAGACTGGAGGAAATAGTTGCAGGTAATTTGGCTCCCCTTACTGTCCAGACAAAGAAGGCACTAAAACAAATTGATAATTTACATCTAACATTGGTCGGTAGGTGTAATGCCAATAAAATGACTTATTTTCCCAAACTACTATATTTTATTCGCTGCATCCCTCTTGAATTTAGTAAAAAAGACCTACTTAAATTCCAACAAATTTTTACTGAATTCATTTGGGCATACGTACAGCCCAGACGCGCATTAAAACATCTCACACTACCAAAAGATTGAGGGGGATGGGCTTTTTCTAACATTACTCAATATATTACTGTGTAGGATGTCCTGCAATATAGCGCAGTTCTGCTAAGAGACTCCACCTTCGGAACTGAACCATCTTTACCCTCACACTTTCGGTCTCTGGTAGGGGAACAATATTGGGGTTGCCTACTCCGAGAAACAGCTTATGGATACTACAATCGTGTTAAATTTAAGACATTAATGAATTCTTATACAGTTTTTCGACAAGTCCGGAGAATTTTGGGACTCGGCAGATATAATTTTTATTCCCCAATAACTAACAACAACAACTTACCTGCTATATTTAGTTCATCTTATTTATCTGAATGGCACAGAGCAGGGATAACAAAACTTGGAGACATTATAACAAACAGGGGGATTGAATCCTTTTCAAATTTACATATGAGATTTAAACTAAAAAGTCAAGAATTATTTAAATACATGGCTATTCGCGACTACTTAGCCAGAAAGGTGGGAGGAGTCAACGGGTTTGCCGAGGTTGAGCTTGTGAATACCCTCCGGAACGTAACCTCTGTATGTATAGGGACTATCTATCAAATAATAAATAAGGAAACCCCAGATGACTTAGAAACCATTGCTACCAAATGGCATGTTAAACTTGATTCCCCCAAAAGTATATTCTACAATTCCCTGCGACTATCACAACATATCTTAATTTCAGCTAAGCTCCAAGCACAACATTTTAAAACTATATTCTTTCTGCATATGACACCTAGCAAAATTATTAAATGGGGGTCTGGGAGAGGAACATTATGCCCACGCTGTTCTGAAATAGGGGCAGACTCTATACATATATTTGCAACATGCCCAACTATCAATTCTACCCTACTCAGAATACAGAATTTACTCTGCGAAATACCTAATCAACCAACACTCCTAAACCCCACGACCATTCTTTTAGGTGCACAATCTGATTCTGTAAGAGTAAAGGAGGAAGGGCTGAAATTTGTTGCAATGGCAATTTGGAGGATATGTATCTCCTCCGGTTGGTTAGACTCTGAATCTCCCTCCTATGCACAATGGCTGGCTAGATTAGTAGCCACATACCATTTAGAAAAGTCTGTATATGCCAAGAAAGGACTGAAGAAAAGGAGGACGGGGACTGAAATCTGGGGAGAATTTTCTAAATGGATTGACCAACAAGGGCAAGGGGACTCAGAGGCATAATAGGATTAACAGATACCCATAATACCTTTTTTTTTATTGACATATTACTTTGTTATGAAACTATTTGTTACTACTATTCCTTTTTTTTCTCTTTATTGTGTATGTTTATCTGTACCTGTATCATTGATCATCAACACATATGAAAGATGGGAGGAGGGTGGGGGGGGGGGTCTTGAATATTCTTTTCTTCTGTAACGCTGTTTGAGATTTTGCTTTGAAAAAAAAATAGGCCTATTTGTACAATGTCTGTGCAAATTTCTGAATAATCCCAGGTACTTGGAATCTTACTCAACAATAGCAACAGTGGAAAGTGTCTTTCAATCTTTATGCAATGCTTTCCTTTTTGTGGAAAATTGCAAGTGCTTTGCAAATCTGGTATATTATTTGACATTATGTGGGCAACAAAGACCTTTTCTCATAGTCCTCCCCTAGCCTTACTAACTTGTCCATGATATCTAGTAATGGAATATCTGAAGTGGAGTGAAAATGTTATGAATTATATTTCCATAATTGAAGATCGTGAACTTCCACCATTTAGAAGAAAACAATCTACTGCAACTCTTAGGTCATGATGGTCTCAGGATCTACAATCATTACTGAGAGAAAATCTCAAGCTTTAGAGGTGACAGATGTTTTATCATATTTATGTCTTTATGCATGCACAGAAGTGGATAGGTGCAATTTTTTCCCAGTGGAAAGAGGGGAGTACAGAATCCGTTGATGATTATGTTGCTGCATTAAAAATGTGCCCTTCCTTGCTGAGTTGGCATGTCACGAATAATTTATTCATAACCAAATTGGTTTACATTCTCACTCAAGTGTTTATAGGAAAAATTATGGGTAAATATAGACTTAACTTTAAAGGAAATCATAAATTACGGCTGATGGGGTTATTTAGGTACTCAGTGAGGAAAGCGCTCTGCCTGGGTTGGACGTTCAGAGTATAATGATAGCTGATACTAGGTAGGTGCGTAAAGAGCGAACGGACTGACCCCTTGACCGTTCAGACGAAAATCTGAAACAGACCTTCACAGAAGTAAAACAGCAATGCTCTCGCACACAAATACACTGTATATTTAGTGTAACAATTCAGTTAATGAAAATTATAGCAAATAAGTTGACAGATGCCGGATCCTGTGTACATTCCAAAGAAGGAGTAGTTTAATGAATCCAACCAGCCGACACGTATTTCGTCGTGTGAGAACACCTCACAGCGACTCTTCAGGGCTTGTGGCACGGCCTGTTTTTAATTTCAGTAAAGTTGGAATGTTCGCCAGTCATTTAAATCCTATTAAATGAGAGAGACACCGGTTTGGTTGTCTGTATATGTACTATGATTGCCGTGTAAAATTGTATCCTTATCTCACGGTGTTCATTCGCACATTGGCTCGATAGTGCCTTTCGTTAACACTTTATATGTGTGTATATAAAGCTTGTCACCGGGAGGGGATCCACAAACTTGTTCAGGTCCTGCGAGTATGGCTGGACTTGACAAAAGTATCAGAAATGTGGCATCCCTCCTCCTAGAATTCCCGGTTGCCGTTTACCAGTCACGGAAATCATAGTCACTCCATCAAAGGATCCCAGCGTGCTGGGTTACTACCACTGTGGCAGTTGCTATAATTCAACATATGAGAAATGTTCAACTGTAAAGTAAAAAAATATCTTATTGTGTGCAACGTTTGACTTTTTCAAGTGTATGAAAGAAGAGATGTGCTTTTCCTCAAGTGCAGTATGTAGTGGAGGGTGAATGTTGTAAAATATCAATTGGAGAGGATGCAAAGACTAATAGTTGTGTACACGGCATCATTTATGCTGTAAGTCTTTACCAATCCGTTAGGTGCAAGCCAATTTTTTTTAACAAAAATTGCGGGTGTTTACATTGAAATTGTAGTAAAGTCTGGTTCACCTTTTACAATGATTTACGGAACATGTTAGGAAAACATCTGTAAAAACACCAAGGGCCATATGTAGGTAGCTTAATACCGGTCGGTAACAGCCGAAAAACAGTAAATTTGCCATTACCGTCCGGTATTAAGCTTTTTCGAATGTAGGTGGCTTTATTTTAGGATTCGGTAATTTACCGATTCTGTAATTTAAGGATTCTGTATATTACCGATTCCTTAAAATACCGAATCAGTAAATTACCGAATCCTAAAATCCTATGTAGGGAGCACTCAAGTGTGTGCATTTTTGACTTAGGATTAGTTATTTACCACTAACTACAAGTTGGTGGTAAATATCGAAAATCTTTAAAAAAGCAATTTTGTGCTTTTGTAAAAGTGCCATGTGGCAGACATACATGCCCTTAGGGCATGTATGTGTGGCAAATGTGCACACATGCACGATTCAGGGGTGCAACAGGTGTCAATGTGACACCCTGCCACCCTTGAATATGTTCCCCCTATTACTGATTCAGTATTTACTGAATCGGTAATGGTGAATGGCTTCCCATTCATTCCTATGGGCCTCCAGGCCAACAGGAATGAATGGTAATTGCCGAATCGGTAAATACAGATTCTAAAATACCGAATATTACCAATTTGGTAAAATTTACCACATTTTTACCTACATACTATTTACCGATTCTTAAATACCGAATCGGTAAACTTCGGTATTTAAGAATCGGCGAATAGAGATTACCTACATATGGCCCCAAAACACTAGAGCATTTATTTCAGGGGTGTGACAATACACCTCAAGTAATAATCACAATACTTGCCAGAGTGAGCCACAAGGGTCACTACATAAACCTGAAATCAACTCCCTGAATGCTATGGCACAGAGCAGACAGGCGTAACTTGGAGGGAATATGGAATGTATTTATGTAGTACTACAAAAGGGATACATTTTAAAACACAACACACTAAAAGTCCTGAGCCTATTTTGAACAAGCAAAGCCAATAGGTTTGGCGGCCTTGTTTGGTTGGAGATGTAGAAACTGGAAACATCTGAGGATGAGGTAAGTGTTTGTGAAATTTCTTCCGGGATAATAGATGAAAAAGAATGGAAAGAGGAAGTACTTAAGGATTGTGAATTAATGAATGTTATGAGCATGCTTAAATCCAATACTATGCTTGATAGTTCATTATCAAAAACTTGGCAAATGATTTCCGATGATTTCTCTGGGGACAATGGTATCTTATTAAGAGGTACAAAGTTGATTTCTCCTTTGTCTCTTAGGAGGAAATTAACTGAGCAAGCTCACCAGTGCCATTTAGGGATTGTAAAAACCAAAGGATGGTTGAGAGCTAGTTTCTGGTGGCCTGGGATGGATTTGGAAAGTTTGCATTAAGTAAGGGAGTATTTCCAATGTAAAGGCAGTGATAAGATTCCTACTCCTCGGACTTTACCTATGGTCTGTTGAAAATTACCTAATAGTACCTGGGAAGACATTGCTATAGATATCATTGGGCCACTTTCTAGTGAACATAATCCACCTTATTTGATAGTTCTCATTGACCTATATTCAAGATTGGTGGAAGCCTCTAGTGCGTCAGAGGTGACTTCTACATGTGTGATTTCTTTTTTGCAAGATGTTTTCAAAGGAGAAGGTTTTCCAAAAACCATTTAGTCAGATAATGGTCCTCAATTGTGTTCTAAACAAATGGAGGATTTCTTGATAACATGTGGAATCATTCATTAAAAATACTCAAGTTATCATCCAGAAGCTAATGGTACTGTTGAAAGATTCAATAGGGTAATAAAAGAGAAAATTCAATTGTTTAAAGTTAATTGCTTAAATTGGAAAGATGAATTACAGACATGTGTTTTGGCTCATCGTTTTACTACTCACACCTTTTCTGGGAAATCTCCATTTGAGTTGTTTAAAGGTGGAACTCCCACTACAAAATTATGTCCAGGTTGGATGTTTTGGAGTAAAGTTATGAAAGATAACCGTGTGGGAATTTGGATAGGAAGAGAGGTGAGATTGTAACTTAAAAACAAAAAAAGTTTGATGAAAGCAAAAGGGTCAAGCAGGTTGTTGCAAAAGTAAGTGACATTGTTAGAGTAAAAGCGCCTGTGGGTACATTGTCATGGTCAAAATTCACAAAATCTTTTCGTGTGATTCTTAAATCTGTTCAAAAATGGATTTGGAGAAGGAAGATCAATGTGAAAACTCTTCAGTTGTTTTGTTCAGATCTCAGAAGAAGTGGACGGAAAATAACCATGCCATCTTATTTGAATGATTATATTACTTAGTTCTTCTTTTTCTTTTGTAACCTTGTTACATCCATTTGTTTTTATTGTAATTCTGTAATTGTATATTTCACATTCTCCTTAATGTGAGAAGGTAGATGTGTGGTGTTCTCCTTCTTAGTGTTCATGGTTGAGAAGTCAATGGAATGTAGAACTTAGAATATGTGTTCGACATTCCTCTTCTGTCAGTTGCTCACCAGCTACTGATGGATGAGGTGATTACTAATAAACCTCCAGCTATAACCTTTATACATGTGTGTCCTTTGTGTAATAACTTAAGCTTCCTAACTTGTCTTTAGGCAATTCACATTTAGTTATTGTTTTTGTAAAACTTTATTGTTAGGAATATGCCAGGTTCTCATAATAGGAAAGGTGTTTTCTAAAATAATCTTGGAAAACTTATAGGAGTGGGCTGAGGAAACCCAAATTGTGCCTCCAGAGCAGGGTGGCTTTAGGGAGGGCCACTCTACAATTGATCACTGTTTTGTGTTATGGTCAATGGCTCGGAGGTCGATGGAACAGGGGAGTAATCTGTTCTGCTGTTTCGTAGACTTCCTGGCAGCATTTGACCTGGTAGACTGAGAAAGGCTATGAGAAAAGCTAGGTGACTTGGATATTCCTCAGGGTTCTGTCTTCAATACAAAGGTTACATACTCAGAATTGGGCCGAGGTTGTTTTTGGATACAGAGGGAACACTTTCACAGAAGATACTGATTGAAAATGGGTTTAGGCAGGGGTGTGTCTTGGCCCCGTTACTTTTGTCCTTATTTATAGCGGATCTGCCCGCCACTCTGAGAACAGTGCGGGTGCCAGAACAGGAAAAGTTCTGTATGTTTTATGATAAAATCTTGCCAAGATGGTCAACAGTTTCCATATATGGATATACTTCCCAATCATTGGCTAAGTAGCGAATCATTAAAAATAACGATTTGGATAAATACATGTTATGAGAATGATAAGATTAATAGGGCCATGAGTGACTACAAAGGGAAATGTACCTGTAACCATGGCACAAAATGCAATATTCTGCACATCTTATTAGATTGTCTAAATGTTCTAGATGCACATAAACTGTGTTTACGACCAATATTCCTAAATGAGGTTAAGAACGGTACAAAGGCAATAGACCTGTTAAATAAAATGCACTGATTAGATGTAGCATGTACATGTAGCATGTGCAATAGGGAAGTGCAGGCTTAAAGTTAAAAAAGATTTTCAAAACATGTAGAATGGACGTTTTATTACTGCTGTTTAGTTAATAAATTATACTCCAGTTTTACAAGTGTTTTCTGGAATCTAAATATTTGCTATATAGGATATATTTTTATATTTAAGACGATTCTTATATTGGATTTGGTGTTTTCTACGGGTATTGTATAGCTCTCCGCCAAAGTTGTTTTTTTAAATCGAGGTTTTATGTTTATAGGCCTGTACATGTTTAAGGACCCATGGTCTAAATAAACAGTCTTTTGACTGACTGACTGATTGACTGACCTACCAGGTCCCCACCAATCTGAGAAAAATCATTAGCTACGGTGCTTTATTTACTTTTTGCTTTTCATTCTGAGCCTTGAAGTCCAGATTTTATATGGGGATAGCCCTTCACAGCAACCAGCACTTTCCTCTGGGGACTCAATTCCCCAGCTGTCTCTGCGCCAACACATCTTCCCTGCTCCAGGAGGTGCATAAAGGCAGCTTCCACAGCAACCAGCACTTTCCTCAGGGGACTCCATCTACCCTGAACCAGGAGGTGCATAAAAGAGTGGGATGTGCGTGGGGATGCCGTCTACACTTGTCAGAGCCCGGAGGAGGCTGGGCTGGGCCACCCCTCTGAGGCATGTCTGTGGAGACTCCTGGACTTGATCTAATAAGCCATCGGAAGGATCCAAAGTTAGTACCACAACACCCTGACAGCATACATATTACTGTTGAGACCATGCAGTTGTCTTTTATTATTTTGCGGCTTGTGCAAGCCTTGTTAAACTTTGGTCCCTGTTAACTTTTTCCTGTTTGTACCGGGTTGCCCCTTTCATCTGTAGCTAGCGGTAGGGCAGAACGTGACCAATAGACATTAAGGAGTCTTGATTTACCCTAACGTATTATCCTTAAATCCAAAAATGGGGTAGTGATCCTGTGCTGGGAAAAAACAAATGCTACCCTCGCAATCCATAACAACTTTTCAACCAACTTCGATTGACAGGATGCTTCAGAGAGCTATAGGTGTGGTGGCCACCGAAATGAAACTAACTGAAATGCGTTTATCTTTAACCCCGGATCTAGACTTACCTTTGACTAATTATGATGTATCATGCACATCACCAGTGTTTGGCACTAACTCTCTTAAGCTCCAGCCAAGGACTTGTGCAATGGTACGTGAAACATCCAATGCTGACTTGCATCTCGAGGCCGCTAATCTGGGCCCGTCAAAAAAAAAAGGGAAATCCAAACCTGCAGTGAGAATGAGGACCAAATGCAATAAGTGTGTCACAGAGCCTTCAGCTGATGGTGACTTTCAGGAGGGTGGGTCAGGTGGCTGTTCACCCGCAGTCATAGAGGAGCCAGTCTGGGTGACTAACCTGATGGTGGATCTACAGGTTCAAGTAAGGGCTATTGTTATGGACACAATTCATACTTCAGATGAACACCCGCACATTGAATGATTAATCAAGGGCATGTAACGGTCATACAAAATCTGACTCACCAAGGAATCAAACCTCAATATAATAGGCCATGCCTCTATCTTAGATTATATTCTCGTACATACAAAATCTTGGCATTTTAGGATTGTGCCCCTCATGATGGTGACCATAATGCTAGTGATCTTGCCTTGTTTCAAGAGCGCATCTCAATCAAAACCTCAACATGACGCCAGATTAACATTGACTAATTGCACGGGGAGAGCTTGATGGGGAGCAAGCTGCCAATCTCAGGAAAAGTTGTCCTCTCTATAGCAAACCATCATTCCATATCTTATGGCCATGAATCAATCTATTTTGACTGACGGCATCTCTATCTCCCTCTCTAAAATCTTTGATAACCATCAAGTCTTAATATCTAATATGGCTAATATTTTTCCTCCCAATTAAAGAACAAGTGAAAATATAAGATCAAGACATTCCTGGTATTGTGATAGCTGCCGTACGACCAAGTCAACTCTCATCTCTGCTATTAAACCAAAGCATAGGCTGCTAAAAAGAGAAAAAAGGGCAGCCTACAAAAGCAGCATTGACAAGGGAAAAGAAGATGGGAATGTGATACTTGGGACACCCTGAGAAGTGCCCTAAGTACTCATGACATGAGGACCTCCTGGAATGTGGTAAATACGGGCTGCTTAGAAGGTAAACTGTCAATAGAACCCAACATAGGGGCGTATGCATGGAAGGCTCATTTTGAATCTCCATCTCTAAGGGTAGAGGATGAAGATGGCTAGCTGGAAATGAGTTTCACCTTTCTCAATTAATCTGCTCTGATGCTCCCATAAATACCCTTAAGGAAATAACTGATGCCTTAAGCAGGGTAGCTTCATCTAAGTCTCCAGGGTTAGATAAGATCCCTGGGGACCTCTTCCGTAGTGAACCTTCTATTTTGGACCACTACCTGTGGACCTTTTTTAAAGCCATTCTGCAGGGAATGTCGAGCCAAATTATAGCAATTCATAAAAAGGGATCACCACACCTTCCTCATAATTATCGACCTATTAGCCTTATTGACGTCAGACAAAAAATATTTGCCAGTATACTGTTGGGAGGACTCCAGAGCTAGATGGAGGAGTACAATGCCCTTAGTCCTCTCCAAGCCGGGTTCAGAACTAAGATGTCCACAATAAACTAAATGTTTAGGTTACAACTTTTACATTGGAAAACAGTGTGCATAGAGGGAGGCAGTCTCTATTTGATATTTGTGGAATTAAAACCCACTTTTTGACCTGGTGCCGAGGGATAAACAGTGGGCTATTTTATTGGACTTGGGGGCACCAGTCTATCTTTGCCATCAGCTGAAACGACTGAATGAAGGCAATTTTGCCCAAACCAGGTATGGCGATAATGGTGAATTTACCACCCCCATACTTGTAGGCAGAGGTGTGCCCCAAGGCTGCCTCCTGGGCTGACCCTTTTCTACCTTTTCATTAATGGCCTAGTTGAGGCTTTGATTGCAGAAAAGGATATTGATGCCCCCAAGTTAGCTAACCGTAAAGCACCTGCCATGATATTTGCCAATGGCACCCTGTTGCCCTCAAAGTAGCCCATGGAAATCCAGAGGGCCCTAGACAACTTTTATGTTATTGTAAAAATAGGGGGGTGGAGATTAATTTTCAGAAAACCAAATACATGGTATTCAATGCAGGTAATAGCACCCGGCCAAATCCTCTTTGAGATGGGAAACCCTTGAGAGGGTGTCTGTTTTTTTTAGTATCTTGAAATTACGATCACAAAAAAATGGACTGTGGTGCTCAAATTAAGAAAGCAAGCTTAAAGCTGGCCCAGACAATGGGGGACTAGCAAAGGTATACAGGAGTTGTATCCATAAGTCTGTTGGTCCGGTGATGGAAATTTATAAAGCTCAAGCAAGGGGTGCTGCCCTGTATGGAGCTGAAATTTGAGGTCACCGTCCGTCTGGCTATATAGCAAAAATTGAGAATTCCTTCACCAGTCAACTAGTGAGCCTTCCTCCAAGCTCCCCGCTTACACTGTTTTGTATGGACCTTGGGGTTAGACCAATTGCAGACAAACCTGCTTTTAGACCTCTTTTATTCTGGTGATGACTGTGGAGTACCCTAGAATTGGCTACATACAGGGAAGAGCTGAGTGATGTGTTGAGCTTATATGGTACAAGCAAATTATCATGGTTGGCTTTCATCAAGAACACTTCTGTGGCCATGGGAAGGGGCAGTTTTTGGAATAATGCAGAAGAAATGTGGTCGATAACATCTAGGAAGGACCTGATAGGCAGTTACAGGGAGCAAAAACAGGCCCAGTTACAGGGGAGCTCTAGGTCTGGCCCACTGACTGCAGTATTGTTAGAAATAAAAGATCAGTAAAGAATAGAGCCTGCCCTGGATGATCTTGATTGCGGACAATGGAAGCGTTATCTCGACCGCAGACCTAGAAGCACTCATCAGTGTTCTGGCACCGGTATCCATCCTCTATCTATGTATATACCTGGAGTTGGACCATAACCCATACAGATTCTAATATCGAGAACCTCGTGAAAGTGTTTTTGTCCTTCTTCTTTGATCTATACATTTAGGCCCTCTGGCCCACATCGGGCATCATTTTGAGAGACCCCAGTTCTCACTAGGGTTTATCCACAAGATTAATTGTTGAAACAAAAGCTCAGAGTATTACTACATAGAACCCACTATGCACTCCTTATAAGAAACCTATTGGAAATTCTTTAATGAGTACTAATCATCCAATGCTTAATTGACCAGCTGTGCCCTGATGAAGGATATTGGGGTTTTTGGACTCCCCTCCAAAATGCGTGTCTGCGCTTTTTTTCCTTATGATTTAACTCATGTATTGATGCTTTGTTTTGTAATAGGTATTGATTTGTTTATCTATATCTGGTAGTATGATAGTGTATGGTATAATTGTAGTGGTATGTTTGATGTTGGTTGAGTGCATGGTTTGAGTTCTACTGAGAACCTAGTTTCTGGGTTCATATATGAAATTATGTTGATATTATCCACTTGAAAAAATGAATATAAGAAAATATTTTTGTTAAAAAATAAAAAATAATATGAACTAATGTCTTGTGAAACAATGTACTTTTGAAGGTTGAGGTATTACCCGTTGTATAATTATATGTTAAGGAGAGATTCTCTGATTTTGATATATTGTACCCTGCCTTCCTCTCCCATATGTTATGATTCAGGGACCCTCTTTTGTTTTACATGATATCCCGCTGGCCCTTGCCATGAAGTTATATCTACAGTTTAGGTATGGAGTACTCCCATTGCTTGCTTTTACAAAAAAAATGGGCGTCTCTATCTAATTTGGGTTGTCCGGCCTGCAGCAATGCAGCAGAGACAGAATACCAAATAATTTTTTTCTGCCAAGGGTACAAGAAGGCGAGATACTGATGGCTATTACAGTTATGCAGAAATCTGGGATCTAAGCACTGCACTGAGGTTTTTAGAATAAGAATTTCCTATTTTCTATGTAGTGTGTATGTAGAGCTATCCTAAATACGAGCCAATAGGTTCTGCCTGACCATTCTATCATATTTTATTAACTAAGCCTGCGACATTTTTAACAAGTAGCACGCCTCGTTCTGCACATCCGGTTCTGAGGGCAGCAGGCTGTGGCGCGGAGCAAGGTCGCTGTGCGGGGCCGTTAGCACCATGTACTGAGCTGTACTGAACCACCGGGGCCGAAAACTCAGGCTTGACAGAGCCTGGGACAGAGCCAGACAAGGCGCTGGCTGGTAATCCTTGTACAACCCCAAGCTCCAGGGGAGGAATAAACTTTTTGAGAAGTTGTGCGCGCCTCAAAAGCGAAATCCCTTATAAGCCTCCGATTCAGTGCCTGCTCCGTGCTTCTGTGCTTCAGACCTTGCCAGCCACAGTGCCTATGTGCCACTGGCTGAAAGAAGGAGGAAAAGGGTGCTGCCGAGTTCACACGCGCACACAGCCACAGGCTCAGCGGAGCTCCGAGAGAAGCGTTGCTCAGAGCGCAACAGGCTCAGCACTGGCAGTGCTTGATTTGTGCCGGTGCTTTCCGGTGCTTAGCACAGGCACTTATTTCATAGGGCCGGGTCTACCTATTACAGTGCATGCGTCAGCAACATATGTTTAGTAGTGCAAGTTAGCGATCTTCTACTCGCACATGGAGCGCCAGAAACAGCTAGTGACATGACGTGACATCCTTGCCTTAGCTCAGCATAAGTAAATCATGGTAGCAGGAGTGCCTTACGGCTGTTACCAATCAATGCTGCATTCAAACTTTATGATGAATTGTTAGCCCAGGACTTGTACTCCCTCCTTGACCTTGAATTGGAAGGGTTTTCTTCCTGGGTCGGAATGACCAATCAGATTAAGATCCTGCCTTTTCGCCTGCCCCACCATACGGCGCAGCTGCAGTCATTCAAGGAAGCAAGCAGAGTGATGCACAGAACCAGGCCTCGGAGGCAGTAAGTAATTGATAACTATTTCATGTCTGTTTCATAACATGTGCTACTGTCTAGTACTTTAATGGTTGATGTACACCGTATGTAACATGCTAGGAAAAGTGCAACCACTGTGCACTGGGCCGATCATACTCAGGGCTTGTTTGCAAATTCCCCTGCAGATGACAAACTGCTGCTGTATAATCCTCATTGCCGGGCTACCCGACCCAAGCTATGAGTGATAATAAATAATATGTCTATTCACATCAAAAGAGACATCGGTATTCTGCCCGGACCCTACACAGTTCATAACAGATGCTCTGCTGAGTGCAACTTCACAAAATGTTATTTTCATTCTGACATAGCAAAAGAAATGAAAACTGATCTAACCACATCAGTTTTCAAATGAGTAAAAAACCACTTGCAGTCACATGTTTAATAAACTTTTAATACCAGAGGAAAGAACAAATACCCAGTCCTGCAAGACATACCAGGAGCAAATACATTTAAAGAACATTTTTTCAAAGAAGGCAGTTGCATATTTCCCTAACAGCAATGTCACTATTTAAAAAACACATACATTTTGACCATCAGCATTATTTATTTTTTAGTACACAAATTCTGATCTACGTAAAGCTCTGATGTAAATTGTACATCTGCCCCTTTAGGCTTACACTTAGTTCAGGATAGATAACACATAATGTGCAATTGGACAAAACATTCGAGAGCGCTCCAGGGACAGTATAACGGATGCGTGAAATGGAAATAGGAAAGTGTTGGTATTTATTATTCCAGAGTACCTTCCTGCTACAGAGAAGTGCTGGTACTCTCCCATTAAACGTAGTAGACCTCTGCTGAGAAGTGCAGATACTCTCACTTGAAAATGAAAGATGTGCAGGTACTCGATCCCTGAAAGTACCAGCCCATTTAAAGCACAGATTACCATTACAGTAGCTTTCCAGGAATACACACATATTTTTCAATGTCCATGGTGCACAGTTACACATTTATTAACATACAGTGCTTCAAATGGGAAAAAATAAGTGCAGGTACCCATTAAAATGAGCTACGGGTGTAGTGAGTGGGCAGGGTTAGGGGTGGGGCTAAGGGCAGGATATGATGATACTTACCGACTTCTATAATAGTTGCAGCACACACAGAAACACATGATAAATGTGTTTATATAAACAAAACAGGTTAACTCATTACACAAAATGAAAGAGAAATGCAATAATATGTTAACATTTCCTTTTTTTGCAATAGTTGCACCTTCTTAATGCCATACTGTTAATTGTGGTTGTTTAGCACAATACTATATATTTTTGAGCAAGTGAGTAGGAAGAAACCAAGCAAATGAAGCAAATCATCATGACCCTCCCCAGAAAATATTTCTTGTCTCTTCCATCGATCTATCCCTTCATCCTTTCATCCAGCCATTTACCTGCTGATGTTCACCATTTACAGTTTAAATGTTGCTGTCTATTCAGTTTTTCATCCATCATTCAGCTGATTTTCACCATTCCGTCTGTCCACCCTTCATATCCAAACCTATCCATCCTTCCTTAAACCTATCCATTAATCTTTTCACTCATCCATCTCTTTATCCACCTTTTCACTCATCCATCAATCCTTTTGCTCATCTATCCATCAACCCTTTCACTCCTTAATACCATCCACCCTTTCATTCCATCAAGCCTGTCACTCAATCCCTCTTTTCACTCATTCATCATCCACCCTTTCATCCATCATCTCTACCTTTCATTCATCCATCCACTATTTAACTTATTCACCCATCATCTGCCCTTATATTCAATCATCCACCCTCTTTCACCCATCCATTCACTCACCCATTTACTTATCCATCCATTCATCCATCCATTCATCTGCACATCCACCCTTGCTCACTCATACACCCATCCACTCACTCACTCACCAACCCTCCCTACTACGTTATTTATGAACCTTTGTCACCGAGCAGACATGTAGACACAAAGGGCCACCCCTTTTCTTTAAAATACCTCCTGAGAGTGTCTTGATTCTTTCTCTCTCACTTTCTTCTTACAGAAAACAGGCTTACAAATGCAGGCAAACAGACAAACATAAGCAGACACACAAAAGATTTCGGTATGTTAAAAGCCATGTTATACTCTTCAAGTTCACCATGGCTTTTTTAATTGTCACTGCCAGGGGATTGCCAGGATTTCTATGTTTACGCAAATGCAGAGGATAGTGTGAATGTGTTGACTTAACAAAAGACGGGGTAACCCTGTGTCCCTCAGAACCTGGGTGTTAGTGGTTAAACAAACAAATTGTTCTGTTGGGTAGGACAAATGTCTTTGAGAAATGCTAATAAATGCAAAAGAAACAACAGTGAGAACTCTCTGATACACATATACAACTAAGAAATCAATGCTCAAGCTGAAAAAAACAAAACAAATGATCTAGCCAGGTATTGAATTTCATGAGTGTTTATATTTAGAATTCAATTTAGTTTGTGCTGAATTACTTCATTCAGTGACAAAACAAACAATACAAAATTCGACCATCACACATATACAATTCAGTGACAATTGGTGAAAGAAGTTTTCAAGTGCTGAGATATATGTACAAGAATCAATACAATTATATACACAAGTGACAGATAGGCCAACAATTAATTGATCTCCAATGAATCCTGGTGTTATATAAAGGAGTCATGGAGTGTTCTGGACCTAGTTTGGGCGTCGACGTTTCGACACTAGTGCGCCCCAGTTGGTGGTCGCTGCAGGTCTTTATCAAGACAGGATGCGGTCGGTGACAGTATGGATCAGGAAGGACGATTTGCCTGAAGTGATGCCACACGTATGTAGGTCATATCCGTCGTAGAAACGATCAGAGATGCTTGGTCCAACGAGAATGTGTTGACTGCACATAGCCAGAACGGACCCCAGAGCTGCCAAGGTTTCAGATTGCTATGTGTGACATTTTCATATTTTCATTGTAATTATGAGTGACATTTCAACGATATGAGTGACACTTTCTCACTAGCAAAATGAGGGAATCCTATAAATATAAAAAAAATGACACATTTGAGTAGAGCTGCTAATGTTTCATATTGTTTATGTGTGACATTTTCATAGATTCAGTGGATTTACGAGTGTCAGGCAACAACTAGATGTGTAACACTTAGAGGGGCACATTCTTGCGAGCATAACCATGGTATGAAGTCAATGGAAATAGACAAATATCAGAAATCACACTCATTTGAGCAACAAGAAAGTCAAACTCTGCAGCATGTTCTTTTGAAGCTATTATTTAATTTCAATAAAAATCAGCACCCTCCACCCCAACCTCAGCTTCAGGTGCGGCCAAACCACATATAACAAAGGGATCTCTGTGCCAAAAACAGCAACTCACTGAGCTATCCACATACAATACAGTACAATACAATATGCCTTTTTAAAGGCGCATTAACCATCTAAGCTACTTATTGGTCAGAGTGCAAACTGTCAGTAGAGAAAACTCTGACTTTTCGACAGCGGCAACGATAATCCCATGAGTTATCTCTGACGTAGCAAATCTAACTGTGCTGGATAAATAAAGGGTGCTGCATTGTAGTGTCACTGTCAAGCAGGGATGTTATCACTTTGCACTACTAATAAATCAGCAAAACTGCTAGTTTAGACAAAAGGTAGCGCATATTCAGCGCAGACAGACAACTCTAGTATGCCCATTTGCAAGGACCTATGCCGTGCTGGAGCTCCTAATAATTATTGTAACAAAATGTTTAAATGTCAGCAGCAGGAGAATATTAAATGATCTCTTTACAGCTGTCTGAACAATGCACCGAGGAGCTGCTGGCTGGCACCGTGTGGATCTCTAGCCTGTCTCTTCTTCAGAGAGTCAGGCAGCGAGCCCTGCTGCAGTGTCTCTGCCTGTGTCACCTGCTCCCACTATGAGACTCACAATGGCATGGTGAGTCTGGGGCAGAAGTTGGGCTCTGCTGGGCACAGCAATAGCACATCATGTTGAGGTCAGGAGGAGGTGAGCAGGTGATTGATTCTCGAAAACCGGTTTCCTCCTTCAACTCCATGCAGCAGGGGAATCTCATGGGTGCACTGGGGCGCGGCTGGCAGGAAGGAAATGAAACATCCTGCCACAGCATTGGCACATAAGAAGCAGACCTGCCACTTGAGGCATTTGGCGTTAGGAAGGTAGGTGCCTCATTGCAGAAAACAGTGAGATTACTGCTCCAGGGGCCTCTTCGATCGCATTGTCTGGGCATTAACATTCACATCAAGAGACAGGACGTGTGAGATTCCGCCACCCTTTTATCTGATAACATTTCTATGTTCAAAGTGTTACCCTGCACTGACTTTTCACTACCTGAAGTGCTGCGCTTTGAAAATGACACGCACACACTAGTAGGTAAAATGACTCTGGACTCAGCTCTGTCAAGCACAGCATGACGGCGAGCACCGGTCATTACTCAAAAGAGCCCTGCTGAATAGCTCAGCTGGGGCTCTGATGGGTGGGAAGGGGCTGCAGAAGTGGCGCCTCGGCTGCCAGTGGCATGTCCCAGTCCGGCTCACCAGGACAGCCACGAGCCTACCTTTTCATGAGTACCGGTACTCTCCTCGGAAGAAGAGAAGTGGTGGTACATTTAAGAAGTGCCGGTACTCAGTACCGGTGAGTACCAGCCCTTTTAAAGCACTGTTAACATATATGAAAATGGGGTTCACACATAACTTTTTCTTTTAGGGGGATGCTGATTTTCCTGATACAATCCCCTTCTCCTACACCTCACGAATTTTGGGATTAGTCCCACTGCACTGCATCCTTTTCCCTCAACAAGAATACATCATTGTTTGAATGTACCTTTGTGAATGCATGCAAACATGCAAGTTTGTGGGTCCTCACATCATTTGCAAGGCACTCTTGCAATTGAATGCCATTGAATATGCACTCTTCAGGCTTTTCCCCAAGATTAGGGAAGAAGGTGTGGCATAACAGCCAGCGCTGCCAATTTTAGAATTGAGGTACTCTGTTCAAGTCTAGGCGTCGGCTCACCATCCTGTAATTCTGGGCAAATCACTTAATCTCCCCATGCCTAACAATGAATGTGTCTTTGTGTAATGTAACTGGTGCTCATTTAAAGCATTCCAATACCTTTGAGTCAAGTTCGCTCTATGTAAAACTGCAAAAAAACAAAAAGAGTAGAACTACTCACAAATCTTATTATAGGAGCTATTAATATTACTAGTCAATGTTTTATTAAATAATTTAGATTTTCTTTCTAGAAGGGATATTTTTGGATTATTGAGGTAATACTGTGAGGTAAGACACTGTTATTGTTTGTCAGTGTGAGTTTAATGTGCTGCTGACGTTGAGACTTGTTGGTACTTATTTTGCCAGTGAAGTACTGATCTTGGTCAATTTATAAGTATGGTGAGGGCTTGGCTATGAGGGCCTTTAGGGAGTACAAGACAGCCTTTTGAAGAGCACTGCATTTGGTAGTAGGATTGAGAATCAAGTTCATATTATGGTCTGACTTTGCCACAGTGATATACATTTGCCACACTCTGGGATACTTTGAGTATCACAAGATTTTATGATGCTAGAAGGTTTCTGCAGGTCTTTTAAAGCTTGAGGATGAAACATGGAGAGTATCTGTCTTTAGTGTTCAAGATGCTTGATTCACAATAGGCCATCACCCCAACATTTGAGTAGCCAGCATGGCGGCTTGTATAACACTACTAGAACTCTTTTGGGGCACATGTTACTTTTTATAAATATCAAATGGTGGATTACAGAGTCACATAGTGACACTAGATTAGTCTGCATCGTGTAGAAAAGGAGACAGGGGACCTGCATGCATATTGGCCCTAAAATCCAAATGATATGTGTTCAAATGTATTACTTGTGGATCTTGGGCAAGCAGAAACAGATTTTTAAAAATTGCGTTCTTTATTTTAATCAAGATGGCTTTTGACAGGGATTCTGTACCAAACGAGAAGAGAAGCTAAATCTACATCTTTATGTAGCATTCCTTTTGCTTGCCCAGGCTTTCAATTCTGTGACTCAAAACAACCATTGTCAAAATATGGAAAAGTTGGGATTGACATGGGTTTGATATGTTTAATTGGGGTTTTGAACAATGATACCTTAATAACTGTACCCATGGCCTGGAGACGGTATTTAGTTATTCTCAAAATGACAAGGAAGGGGTGGGATAGGCCTACGGGTGGCCTTCTGTACTATTTTTTCTCAACATCACTGAATATTCCTATGGAGAGAATGACTGGGTTAAGAATGTGCCCATGTAAAGTAGAAGTGATGCCCTCCTCCATGCAGATTATAGAGCCCAGGGTATGCATTATAGATACCGTGCATTGTTCTATTCTGTGCCACCATGCACAATTAAATCTATGTGCAGAACAGGTCAGATTCAGAAGAGGCACATTTCTACAGTGGGCAACATTATGAGGTGCACAAGATGTAGACAAATAGGAATTAAAGGGGTACTATATTATTATACCTTATTCCGCTGTAATATTGCTTCTGAAAATATCTTTCAGGATTGGTGGGTACTTTAATTTCTGTTCTACACCAGTTAAGGTTGTGGGTGGAGCCAATAGAGTAAGTGGATGGAGTCAGTGGACAAAGAGGGTGGAGTCGGGGGAAGTGGGTGTGACTTCCTACAAACATTTGAGCACCCGGACTTAATATTTAACAAATTAAGCACTGAGGCACTTTAACACAGGTTAGCAGAGGTAAAGAGTCCTATGGCCAACAAAAACATATTCAGCAAAAATAGGAGAGAAACAGGAAAACAGTTTGGGTCTACCCTGCAGAAAGGGCCAGGTCCAACAATTAGCATTCTACCGTAACATTTGTGATTTATGTGAATCCATTTTTTTTAACTAGCTTAGAGTTTTGAATACAGGACAAAGTGTTTCCTTATCATGCCTTATTTTGTACAGTGCTTTGTACTTGAGCAATTTCTTTGCACAGCTTATATGATTGCTCAATATGCTGAGCAGGCTAGGACTGGCACTACTGGACACTGGGCATGTTCCCGGCCGGCTGCATGGTAAGTGTTTCACTTCTGGTGGGTGGCAGTTATGTAGTTTGGGGCTCGTCCAGCATAACATTTCCTGCCTGCAGTGTTTCGTCACTTTAAAAATAAACAATGCAGAACAAATGGATTGGAAGTGTGCCTAGTCTCACCACACTCACTTCAAAATCATTTGTTTTTGCATTTGTGTATTGCCTGTCCCCTGCTGGGTCATCAATATCAGTGCTCACATTCAGGGATTTAGAGGGACGGGCAGGTTGAGGGTCTGCTATTGCTTGGCTCAGAGAATCCAATATGTATATGATAAAGAATTTCCAAAATTTAAACTAGTGTATTTATAATGTTATATTTTCCACACAATTCAGTTTAGTACATTAAATTGTACCATTCCGTCAAGGAGCAATTGTTAGAAGTGATAGATTCTAATCATTAACTTAAATACATACATGCCCTCACCCCCACTGCAATGACTGCAAGGCTATTAGTGAACCAAGATGAAAGTCAGACTCCCTATACATGGCGTAGGGTGTTACTATAGATGAGCTAACATTGAAGTCTTTTGCTTTTGTGGAGTGCAAACCAAGACTTTGTACATTTTAAGGTGTCCTCATGTGATGATGAAGGAAAAGGAGGAACTGTGAACATGTAATTGCCTAGGATACCACTATGGATGAATGGTTCTCTGGTCCACATTGTGCAATGCAGCTAGTGCATGGTTATCTGTTTATCTTTCCCATTCACCACTCAATGCTCTGCGTTTAATTCTTCAAGTTACTAAATCAGTGCAGTGTGTTAAATACATCCAGAGGATGCATGCTTATTAAGGTTCCGCAGTGGTAGTGTTTGGGAGGGTGTTTATTGACACCATGCGCGCGGCGGTTTTTCCCGCTGTGCGCTGAGTTTTTAAAAAAACCACGGTTCATGACGAGCTCAGCTCGTCATGAGCGTACGACAGGCGTAACTCATGACGAGCTCAGCTCGTCATGAGCGTCGAAGGGGTTAAATGCAGATGTGTGAAAACCCATGCACCCACCTTTGGTCAGTGCACTGAGACCATTTGTTCCATGCAGCTAAAACTCATTATTTATTATTCATCCACCCCCTCCTCAACAGCACCACATTAATTGAGCCATTCAGCCCTGTGTCCAGGCTCCACCATTCCACTCAATGATTGGACACGGTACTTAATAAACGCTGGGATGTAAAAACATAATTTTTGAAAAAATATTCAAACTTTTTTGGGTGGAGCCCCTGGTCCCCCCATCCCCTTTACAGGAATCAGGCCCTGTTGTTGCACTCACTAGTTACATGCAGTAATGACAGGGATGACAACATTTGCCTGGGTTGTTTTTGGTTCCTAGTAAAGCCATGTTAAGGACCTCTGAAGGCTAAGCATTAAGGCCCATACTGCTCTGAAATTAAATAGCTTAGCTAAACCAGAACGTACAACACAAAATCAACAGGGGAAGAGGGATTACTAAAAGGAGTACTGGGCTAGTGGCTGTTTCTGAATGACTTATTGCTCTGCCTCATAATGTACCTGCCTTTTGGGCTTGTCTGTCTGTATGTGCATGCTAAAGCTGGCTGTTGCATAGCTGTGCTGTACCTATTATGTGATTGAAAGAAAAGCTTGCATTGTTGGTGCAGTCGCTTCCATAAGAAACGTTTGCACTTGTTCTGCTTGTGTACATTGAACCATGATGTTATGAAGTGTGGGCTTGAGTTCATAATGGGTACCCATTTGAGTTCTTCCCTGGGCGCTCTTGCTGCAAAGACTAGTCCTGACTATATTCAACTCCACAGCCACAAGTGCAAAGTCTGTGACTATCTTTACTGACACCAGTGTTTTTGCAGTCCAGATTTAGGATTGTCTGAGCTTTCTGGGGCTGATGTTTTTGTCCCTCAAAATTTTAGATTGCATGGCTATTCATTCAGTTTAACGATTTTCCTGGTATGAATTATCTCATCAATTGTTGCTACTAAGTACACATTTTTTAATTCAGTGCATTAAGTGACCACATTTTCTTCTGCCTGCTCGAAAGCACATTTCAAGCAGGAGGGAAATTCGCATGGGTCTGGAGCTCGCTGTAATGGCATAGAGTGGGCTAGGCACTTGGTCTATTTATGGTTCACATAGCATGTGCAAATAACCAAATATTTTGTGGTCGAATTCACATTTAATGTACTCTTTTCACAGTTGCTGCAAAGTAATGCATCCGTGCTAAACATAGAGGAGAGACAATACTTCCTCTCTGCCAACAAGAGTACCTGTTTGCGGATCATATATGTTGAATAAAAGTGGATGGGGTGATACCAAGTTATATCACAGAGAATCACTTCATAATATAACTTTGAAGAAGCAATAGGTTTGTGAAACATTGCCAGGCTATAAAGTACTAAAAACCAATGAATCTAGATCATACAAACCTATGAATCTAGATCATAAACCTCTAAAAACCAATGAATCTAGATCATAAACCTCATTGAAGTTCATGAAAATTTCAAATTGAATTGTTGAAAATAAAACTAAACTGTGTAATGGTGCCCCCATTGGGATGTGCATGGAGACTGATGAATACTACTTTAAACATAAGGCAGTACTTCATTAAGTGCAAAAAGAATTGCTAAATGTTTTTATTTTCATGTCAGATCATAAGCAAGATAAAATTATGTCCAAGAATCGCAGAATCGGCCTGTTTGCAAATCGGTATTGGGAAGGGGCTTGGTGAGGGCGTCCCTTCCTAATTCCGAATCGCATCGGTATGCATGAATGTTTTGTGACCATAAATGCGGTCTCAAAACATTTGCATTTTACCACCTACTTCAATTAGGTGGTAACCCATTCACAAATTTGGAAGGTGCCCCCAATGGACCCCTTCCCCTTTGTGAATGTTTGTAAAATCAATTTTTAAGAGCAGGCAGTGGAACTCATTTTACTTTAAGGAAAATAGGCTGCATTTAAAAAAAGAATATTTCTTTATTTAAAGGCAATCATGGACATGGTGGCCTGCTGACTCCAGCAGGCCATCATCCCCATGATTTTAGTAATTACTAGGGGGTCTCAAATTGTGACCTACCTCATTAATATTCATGAGGTAGGGCATTTGCGACCCCCTAGGAATCAGAGAAAGTGTTCGACACACTTTCATACATGCCATTTTGCGATTTCCTAATTGCGATCCTTGTGATTCGTAATTAGGAAATCACAAATTGGTATCATCATACATCTGGCCCTTATTTCTGAAAAACTCGCAAGATGTAATAATTATTGCATTCAATGAATTCCCAAAAAATAGTGCTATTTTTATTGGATGCAACAATTATCACATCTTACTTAGGCTAATCATAATCAGACCTTGTGACCCTCTTCCCAACCTGCTATTTTAGTCAAATTGAAAAAAACACAATTTATCTAAGAAATCTCCGCTTATATTGTAATTCTAAAGAAAGTAACTCTGCCTGGTAAAAGTAGCCCTTGATCCTATGCCACAGGGCTCCCTTCCCTCAACTTAATGGGCGAGGATGCATGGGAGAAAGGAAGGCACTGAAGAAGGTTCTGTTGAGAATATTTACTGAGAAATGGATGTTTGAATATGAAGCATTTGGCTAATGGTGGGTAACAGGGAGTGGTAGTTGCGCCCAGACCTCGAAGGCTGGACTCTAATATAGGATGGGTATTTGAACTATTTTTTATGAGGGATAGGTGGGTGTGGGTGAGCTTACCTGGGTCTGAGGTGGGAGGAAATGTGAGCTTGAAGCTTGTGTGTGAGAAATAAGGATTCACAAACAATCGAGCATGAAGTGAATTGTTACAAACAATTGCTGGTACTGGTTGAATGTAATTTTAAGTTTCTATCTCTTTAAGTGAAGAATACCACAAGTCACAAAAGTGCAGCATTTTTAAATCTGTTTGATATTAAAGTTGAAATGCCTTAATTTTATTTTAATAGATTCCTAGAGTCACATGGTCATATAACCTCTATTTAAACTGAATTTGACCTCCCTTTTCACCATTAGTATGAAATGTGATTACTTCATGGCTTACGTAGTTTTAAATTTCAAAAGTCTTCTGAGTTTACGAGTCTTTGCTTCTTAAACCCTGTTTTCCTTCAGAGGGAGGCAGTCAGTTGGCCAGGGAAGGTGGAGGTTTCAAGTGAATGATCTTTCATGCCAACAAGTAGATTTTAATCTGGATGACAGTTACTAGTGGTTACCAATGCAAGTCTGTTACTATTAAAGAAATGTGGTTGAATTTATGTTTGGCTGAGGTGAGCCTGCCCTTTAAGAGCGAAGACGGATTTTAATGGGCTGATGGAGGACTGTAGGGTGTCAGCTATGATGACAATCGAGAGATAATGAGGTGTGTCTTCTATTCTCAGTTGACGAAGGGGTGAAAAAGGTTTCCCTTTTTCTGTAGGGAATAGAGATAAATGTTTGCTGCTTTGATAACTTTTTTCATATGTGCGGATAGTAACAACATATTATCCAGCGGAAGAACAGATGTTGTACATTCGGAGGCAGTGTTGGAGAGAAACCCTCCAGTTTTAGTTTGTTCAGTAATGCAGTCAATTCTGCTTCTTATTGGATTTGGGAGAGATGGGAAGAAACATGTTTACTGTGGGTGAATCATCGGGAAGTAATGGGCAGTTAATCTTTGCCGAATGTTAAGCAGACAACCTCTAAAAGTGAGATTAATGCCACTGCACTCAGGTCAGTTGGTGTTAAAACTAACGTTTGATGGCAGACTCCATTTGGCCTTACCTGCATGTGTTTTCTTGAGGAATGTTATCTGCTCTATTTTCGGTTACGTAGTGAGTAGATAAGTAGACTAATCTGGCTTTGGTCTATTGTTGGTGTGAAGAAATAGCTACTGTTGTAGGATTAGTGGCGAAGGCTTAGTTGATTCAGAACAGTTACAGTCTTCAAAGATCCTGACTCTTTTTGTTGTTTTATTCCCTTGAGTTGTCAAATTGTTCCCTATTTGTATCCCTGAAGCTCTCCAGTGGCCCTTGGGTGGTACGTGTTATGATTATAAACACAAACTTGTGGACCACAGATCCGAGATGTAACTAATAATGCCCTAATTCTGCAGTTTTCAAGTTGAACTGGCTAATCCCTTTCTTTCAGTATCCTGAAGTGGGTTTGATACAGTAAGGATGTACTTGGGGATCATTTTATGCCTATCGCCCTTTATTGACTTAGGGCCCAACTATGTAAATTGACACAAGATTAGATTATGTTTTTACATTAGCAGCATCACTTCCTGGGTGTTATGCAGAGTAAATAAAAAAGTACAATATTTTAAACACCTGCCACTTTTCTATTCAGTAAAACTCGTCAATAATTGGTCCGCTGGATTTGCCCCAGGGGTCACATTTTAGGAACTGTGTATGCCAGCCGTAAGGTGTCCACATTGCATTGTAGTGAGCACATTGTAACAATTTCTGATAGTGTGAATGGATTTTTCTACAAATACATCCATTCAATTAGCAGTTTAATAACTTGTATTTTTTTTTTTAGATTAGGATATAGCCCATAAGAATATTGGCAATGCTGGGGGCGGAGCTAGCTCGCGAACGAGATGGTCGCTTGAGCCCGGAACTCTGCTGCGATCTTCGCCTATCCTGCAACTATCCTGCTGTGTTCATGCATCATATTGGCCCACAACAATGCCTTCGCTATCGGAAAGAGTGCGGGAGCTGCCAACCTGCTTGTAATGGACATTGGGAGCATAATGCGGCAATTTGGTGGAGAAGCTGAGGCAGGCAGGCCGCTGATCCCCGGTCTGGCGTGAGTGTGGTGTCTGCCTTGCGTCGCTCTGCGTGCTGCAGACCCTGGATCCTTGTGGTGCCCTGTGGTGGACGATCGTCATGCCAGGAGACCTTGTGTCTCGCTCTTCTCCCAGACGCACACAGTTTCATCGTCAAGCCAAAGGTGGGGGCCCGGCGGGGTGTTGAAGGGCGAAGAAGCACCGCAGCGCAGTGATTGTGGGAGAGAGGAGCGAGTTGTCTCTCTGCGGGCCATACGCTAACAAACCCTGCTAAAGAGGCACATTTGGGACTTAGGGATTGATTACGTCATGCTGTATCTGGCGAAGCTAAGTGTCAATAGACAGAGTCGTTGCCCTGGCTTGATAGAGTGAATGAAGTTCAGCATTAGAGGTCGATACAAGGAGCTATCTCTGCCCTCGTTTGCCTTGCACTGCTGTTTGGGGAGACCATGAGGGGGAGTGGTGCTTTTTGGGTTTACATGCGGCCAAGTTGGGGGAGGTCTGCTGTGGGGGGGGGGGTGGGGATGTGGGGGAAGTTAGCTTTGAGTAAGGGATGTCGGGTGATGTTTTTTGTCTTTGCCTATGGTACACTATACACAAGAATGCACTGACATAGACTGCGTGATGAAGGCAGGCCGCAGTGATGGCGTCACATAGCTCACACGACTCTGGTGGCTCAATAGATTGTGTGCGAGCCATACCCTGGAATGTCAGGGGTCTTAACGATCACCGTAAGCTCTGAAAAGTGCTTAGTTACCTGAACAGACACCACGTGGATATTGCTCTGCTGCAGGAGACCGACCTGCCGCAATTGAGCCCTATGCTGCGCAGTAGGTGACTGCTAGGTAACATCAACTCAGCGGGGTTCACATCGCACGCTAGAGGGGTACTGGCCTGAATTAATCCCAGAACACCATTCACTATCGTGCAGTTGCATGCGGACGTTGATGGCTGATATGTTATATCTAGGTGCCAGGGCCAGTGTTTTGATTTGATCATAGTTAATGAGTATGGTCCCAACTATGATAGTCCTGACTTTTTTGCGATGTTAGCCACTGTTACAAAACCATATAGGAATGCACCGCATCTATGGGGGACGACTTCAATTTAGTGCGTAATCCAGACCTAGACAGATCAACAGGCCCTACTAGGAAGCCTGTGGCGGCTGCGAGGGAGTTAGACGGTGTTATGGTTAGTATGGATCTGCGCGATGTGTGGCGGGCTCACAATAGTGATAAAGGTGGCTACACACATTACTCAGCATTTCACAATATACACACGCGCCTAAATTATTGGCTTGCCTCGTCCTCGTTACTGGACCAGGTACGCCAATGCGTAGTATTGCCCCGCACACTCTCTGACCACTCTCCGCTTATGTTAATGCTTGCCACGCCAAAGAAAACATTGCCGCCGTTCACGTGGCATTCCCCCCATATCCTGCTGGACCCGCTGTTCAAGGAGGAGCTTGCAGAGGCCATAGAACTTTTCTTTGCAAATAACATTGGTTCAGGAGATCATTTTCAGACAGTTTGGAAAACATTTAAAGTATATGTTAGAGGCATAGCAATGTCCAAACACTCTGGCGTGCTCAAGGCCATACGGAAAAGGTTAGCGGACCTAGAACTAAAACTGAATAACTTGGAGCAGCGCCAGGTTGCGGGGGGGGGGGGGTGCAGAATTGGATGCTGAGATCAAAACATTGATAGAGGAGTATCGTGACCCTGCTGACAGCGAAGTGCAACATATGGGTAAATATGCAACGGTTAGAACTTATGGTGAATGAGATAAGCCGGGATTGGTATTAGCTCGAGTGATGAAGGCGAGGTGCAATAAGACCCAGATATCACAGATCAGGTCATCGTTAGGGGCGCTTCTAACGGAGTAGACGGAAATTGCAGATCGCTTTAAATAATTTTAATCGGACCTGTACACTTCCCGATTAGATGGGGCTGAGGAGCAAATATTGGACTATCTCGAGCATATTAAACTACAGTTCCTCCCTGATACCCACAGGGAACTTCTAATGCACCCTATTGAGAAGGATGAAATCTCTGAAGCCCTGGCGGGTATGAGAACCAATAGTGCTCCGGGAACGGTTACCTTCTATAAAGCTTTCATAGATCTGCTGCTTCTGCCTTTGGCCACCTTATTTGAGGATATGTGTGTAATGGGCACGATGCCTCAGACAATGAGGGAGGCTCTCCTGGTCGTCATTCCTAAACCGGGGAAACCCCCAGAAGAGTGCAGCTCATACCGCCCCCTCTCGCTGCTTAATGTTGATACCAAGATATTTGCTAAGATATTAGCTAATAGACTTGCCCTTATGGTAACTATCTTTGTTCCTCCGGAGCAGGTTGGATTCATACCAAATAGGAACCTTACATATAACATTCGCACTGTGTTCGGTACAATGCAACATGTGCGACAGGAAAATAAGGCAACAGCGGTTTTCCTAGATATGGAAAAAGCCTTTGATTCGGTTGAATGGGTATTCATGAGGCAGGTACTGACAAGAATGGGACTGGGGATGGTCTTCTTACAGTTGATAGGAGTTTTATACTACAGGCCTACGGCACGCATCTGCCTAAGGGACATGATCTCCGACCCCTTCCCCATAACTTGGGGAACTAGGCAAGGTTGCCCCTGTCACCGCTACTTTACGCCCTGGTAGCAGAGCCAATAGCGTGCGTACTACGTGGGTATCATGGCAATGAGGGGATTGGATTCCAGACGTACAGGATTGTGGTGTTGACCTATGCGGACGATACACTATTGTATGTGAAGGACCCTGAAAAAAACCTGTCTTCAGTCATTAGGGAGGTTGTCCTCTTTGGGGAGCTGTTGGGGCTAAAGGTTAACTGGCAAAGTCAAAAGTGTCCCCCCTTACTCCAGCTACGATGGAATTCGAAATGGACTATCCACTGCAATGGTACACCGACTCTATTCGATATCTGGGCATTAGGCTGCGCACCGACTCAGAGATTTTTTTTTCAGAAAAGTTATGGGACGGCCATAGACAGGCTTGAAGACGATGTAGAGTTGTAGATCCACCTCCTTTTGTCCCTGGTGGGAAGAATTTCAATTATGAAAATGGTGGTTATGCCCAGGTTACTATTTTTATTTACGAACATACCAATAGTGTTGCAGCGCTCCTTCTTTCTGCGACTTCGTCAATCCATGATAAAATTAGCCTGGGCTGGTAAGCAAGCGAGGGTACAGTGGAACGTCCTCACCCTGCCATATTATTTGGGGAGTATTGTGGCGCCGGATTTTGAATTATATTATATCCAGGCATGAGCGCAGGGTGCTCATGCTTGGATACATGGTGAGGCAGAAATACCTTTCCTCCGCATGGAGAGCGTGTTTGCGGAACCACTTCCCCTACCTGCCATGATATTTGAGTCTTTGGATCGCAGAACTAGCATCTTAGACTCTATTAATTTTACAAGACATGCTTGGTACAATATAATGCAGCAGCAAATGGAGCTCTATTGTATTCCCCTGTAATGCCAATTGAGTGGATGTGATGGCTGGGGCCATGTAGAGACAGGGGAGTGGTCCATGCTTTGCACACTCTGGTGATCTTTTCCAAGAGGGGGTGGTTAAGACTTGGGAGCAGGTGGGGGATGCAGCGGGCATCAACAACCTGCTGTGCAGGTTCCAGTATCACAGGGTACATGGGGCCTTGTGTGACATGCTAGGGGAAGATCTTGCTGAGCCGCCAGAAGTGCGGGAACTGTCCTAAGTGATCAAGACTAAAACCCCTCGCAAAATGATAACTGCTTTATTCAAATTAGCCTTTGCGCATAGGGAAAATAGATACACCGCAGCTAGGCTTGCTTGGCAGCGTGACTTGAAGACCACGATTGACGATTCCATGTAGACTTACTGTTGTATGAACACCAGGAAGATCTCGCTCAATGGGCGAAATAGGTTTGTTTACTTCAAGTACCTCAATAGGACCTATTATACAACGGAGAGACTCTGCAGGTACGGCCTCCCGGCAGAGGAATCTTGTGAGAGATGCCATGCTCACACGGCGGATTTTCTGCATTTAGCTTGGCACTGCCCGGGAATATATGCATATTGGGTGGAGGTATTCAGTGAGTTAGGGAGAGTAGTGGAGACAGACCTTGTGCCTGACCTTATGGTGGCGTTGCTGGGATACTCTAAGAAATTACCTAAGGCGCTGCGTAGGATGGTGGATATGGGGCTCCTTGTAGCAAAGTGGAGGGTTGCGATGTGCTGGATGAGGAGTCCAGTCCGACACTCCTGCAATGGTCTCACGATATGCTGTTCTGCTGTACGCAGTCGGAGAACTACAGCTTGGTTCTCCCATTCAGGAGCAGACCAAAAATCTGTTGGGGATTAAATAATGCCTATAGGCTTCGCACAGGAGGCGCGTCGAGAATGCGGAGGAGAGAGCGGTTGGTGTGGCAGCGACGAACGCTGTAGGGCCCCTGAGCTGAAGACGGGGAGTTCCCCAGACAGTGACTGTAGACCCCCCTCAGGGTGCGGCTGTGATTTGAGTTTTTTCACAGGGATGCAGGGAAGGGGGGTGCAGGGTAAGAAAGGGGAGTTGAGGGAGCAGGGGGATTTTAGGGAGGGTGTGGTACACATTCTGGACTACTGACATTTGTTCGACACTCAAGGACAGCGGGACGCACAGTATATATACATTTGGGGAGAGCCTCTGAGAGCTGTTTGCTGTGTGCCAGGATGTACAACCACTGGGTCGTAATTATTACCGCCGCCTGCCCATTTTGGGCTGTTGGCTTAATGGTTGTGGACATTATACAATAGAATGTGCTTTGTCGGCCTTTGGCCATTTACATGTAATGTAATACCATGGCAAGATACTGTTTATTGCTGCAATAAAAGTTTATAAAAAAATATATATATTGGCGATGCTACTGCATAAGCAAAACGTATTGATCAATTGAACTACAGCTATTCACAGAAAGATGGAGCCAACCATTCTAAGAAATGGAGAGCACTTGCTGATGGATCGCACAGAAAGCATGGACTTGGAAGGAAAAATTCTAACTGATAATTGTTTGTTCATGAACACCCATTGATTAATTTCAACTATAGGGCAAAATAGTACAATGAACATTGTCACCCTATTTGAAAATAAATTGCATTTCTAGTATGTAGCTACATCATTTAGATCGGGGTACATTACATCGCTGTTTTTACAACGCAACTCATTACAACGACTTGCGCGGGAGGGAGCTGGACTTAGGAATAGTATGATTTACTATTCCAACTCCAGCCTACGTAACAGTAGAGAAGGTGTTGGAATAGTAATCACACTGGGGGCATATTATCAAGCCTGTGCGCTAAAATTATCGCCGCTTTATCGGCCGAAAACGGCCGATAAAGCGGCGATAATGGGCTTGATAATATGCTCTGTGGAATTCCAATCGAAGCCCATGTTAGATGTCTTCACATCTAACATGTGCTTCGATTGGAATTCCATATCTTTCAATTTTGACCAATGTTTTTCATTATCTTTCAATTTTGACCAATGTTTTTCATGTATCACACAATCGAAAGCTGATGAGATTGGCCTATAACATGCAGGATTTAGGCGGTCTCCCTTTTTATAAATGAGCACCATGATTGAATCTTTCCATGTTGACAGAAAGCCTACAGTGCATATGGCCCTCAAAAAATGAAGATGCCTAGAAGCGCAAGGCTGTCTCCCTTTACAGTGATTGAAGTGCATAAGAAAGGATGAGAACTATGTAATCCTGAGTGCAGTGTGGATGAGGGACAGTGACTTTGGTGGCAGGGTCAAAAACATGGCTAAAAATAAGAAAATATTCTGTACTATTTTGTTCTTTTGCTTTCAGGTTACTGCATATAAAGTAACACACATGTCATAAATAATAAACACTTACAAGCTAAACTTAAATTAATTAGTGGGAAATAACTCTTTTATTTACATTATGAAACAGCAATTGCCTAATGCAATCACTGCTGATTTCGCTGGGGCGACCAGAGCGTCACAGGGTGGAATCCTGGTTGGTGTTCTGCGGGGTAATGGCTTGTGAATTTGTCGTTGGAGGAGGTCCCAGCCTGTGACGGAAAGCAATATGAAAATGTAAGTCATTATTTTGTAATTGTATTACACACATGATAAGGTAAACTGTCAAGAAATTATTTAGTGCTTAAGATAAAACAATTGCTTTTACAGTATATTTTAAATAATACATATTCATACTGTAGCTAGTGCCAACACTTGTATAAGTGTCTGTTAAAATGATGCATAGGAGAACTCAGCGAATAACCCCATATATCTTTATCACCATGAATATTCAAGTGACTTCATCTGTTAAAGTCTTCAGAAGCTCCCAAGAAACCTTTACATTTGGTGATTAACTAATTGCATACATTTACATTACTTTCAGGTAGCAGGCACTCTAGTGAGAAGGCTCTGTCTCTCAGGGGTGCGAGGGGCCACTACACCACAGTTATGATTGTCTTACTTTACAAAATGTTCATGGGGGTTTATTTTTCTCACTTAGATTAGGGCCAATGGTATACTTGATGTAGAGAGTGGGGCAACATGTGCAACTAAATGTTTTCCTGAATGGAAAGAGAGCCTGCTCCAAGACTGGAGTGATGACGAGGCATAGTTGGATACAGTGAAATAGGGACAAGAGACATCCTGCTCTCTGAGTCACTGCTATCATTAGTGCACAAAGTGCAGTTGGATTGGGATCCAGGAATAGCAAAGGCTCACATCACCCTAATTATGGAGAGCAGTGTTTTTGGCCAGTTTCTGTTTTAGTTTTATGTATTTGCTATTTTATGAGTGTTAGAAATGGGGGTCTCTAGTTGGCACTGGCTGTCACCAGGGTTCAAATAAGGACCCTTCTTCCTAAGTCAGGGCCACCCCCTTTTGACAACCACTGCTCAACCCTGTGATAACGTAGCATGAGCAGTTAGGCCTATCTCCGAGGCGGTGTGAAGCGTTTATGACCACGTACAATAAGGCAGTATTGACACCACAAAAGAACACAACTCAGGTAGATATAGAAAAATAATATATTTATCTAACAGTTTAACTCAAAACTCGCAAAGCGTTTCAACAACTACAATTCACGTCAACCCGTATGGACTCAAAGAGATAACAACGTACTCACCAAAGCGTAACCCTGACTTGAGTTCAGGGCAGGGGCCTATGTGACCTGTTGTACACCAGATACCTGATGTTGAAATGGGAGGCAGCACACAGCTTCTCGAAGAAGTGGAGACGGTGACAGTTGGACTCCCAGCGATTCCAAGTCTTGGAAGCTGAGGTCTGCAGCGTGCACTCACAGTGATTCAGGCACTTGGGGACAGGCGGGCGCTCAGTGGCAGCAGCGCGCGGTTGCGGCAGCCGGGGCTGGTGGGAGCGATGACTCTCGTTGTGCAACTCCGTGGTGGGCTCACAGCGGCAGCAGCTCTCTCTTTAGGTGCGGTGGCCCACAGGACAAATCCCAAGGATGCAAAGTTGTCAATGATGCGGGCGCTCAGTGGCCACAGCTCTCTGTTTTCTACCGTGGCCCGCGGTACAAATTACGATGATGCACAGTAGCAAAGGGGGGTGTGCACTCAGTGGCTACAGCTCCCTCTTGGCTGTGGTGGCCCACGAGACAAATCACGATGGTGCATAGGAGCAAAGGATGTGGGCACTCAGCGGCTACAGCTCCCTCTTGGCTGCGGCGGCCCACGGGATAAGTCACAATGGTGCACAGCAGCAAAGGATGTGGGCACTCAGCAGTTACAGCTCTCTCTGGGCTGCGGTGGCCCACGGGACAAATCACAATGGTGCACAGCAGAAAAGGGTGTGGGCACTCAGCGGCTACAGCTCTCTCTGGGCTGCGGTGGCCCACGGGACCAATCACAATTAGGCAAAGCGGCAAAGGGTGCAGGCACTCAGTGGCAGCAGCTCTCTCTCTCAGCCGCGGTGGCCCACACATCAAGGGATGGCCTCAACCAGGTTGGCTCCACCGTGGATGCTCAGAGGCCACCAGTCGCTCTTACTGCAGCGGTCCACGCAGATTCAGCGGAAGGTCTCAAGGTGCAGGTTCCGGTGGCTCTCAGCGGCGGCAGCACTCTCTCAGCTGCATCCGCCCACAAGGATCCTGCAAAAGCTTTGAAGGTACAGATTTAGGCGGGCTCTCAGTGGCGGTAGCTCTCTTCTTAGCTGCAGCAGCCCACACAGGTTTAAGAAAAAGGTTCAAAGGTTAAGAGTCAAGCGGGCCCTCAGCAGCAGGGGCTCTCTCCTAGCTGCAGCGGCCCTCACAGGTTCAGCCAAAGTTTAGAAGGACTCAGTTCAGATTCGGGCTGGCTCTCAGCAGCGGCAGCTCTCTCTTTGCTGCAGCGGCCCGCACAGGTTTAGCAAAAGTTCAGAAGATGCCCAGTCTGCGGTCCTCACAGTAGAACTAGATGCTCCGGATTACTCGACGGAGGCCTCCCTGCAAGCAGAACTCCTCGCACAGGAATTCCGACGGCGGACGGGGTGAAGTCTAATGTCCCTGATACTTCTGCAGGAGGCGCTCCCGATTTAGGCCCTCGGGTAGTTTCTTCGGCAAGCTTGGTGAAAGTTGCAAAGTCCTTTCCTTGTTCACTCGGACAGAGTTCCGTCTTGACATCCAGAGGGAACACACTTGGCCAAAGTTCCAGAGCAGCGTTTTATTCCTAAAAGGTCTTTGTTCTCTAAGGTCGCAAATCACTGACTCCAGTCAAAACCAGTTCGGTGGGGTCGGAGAGCACTTGCCCTTTCAGAATGAGGGGTCTGCTATCAGACACCCAGTGAGAGGTGGAGCTATCATTCACCTTTCCAGGCACGGCCCTGCTCAGATCAAAGAGTCCCCCCTCCCCACGCTTGGAATACCGATCTCTCTCTCCAGCCAGGTCTGACCCAGCTGGCCCTGCTGCTCCAAAACCAGATGGCCAATATGCATACTTCGCACCAGCCAGCAGTAAAGCTTTAGGCACCAAACTACTGCGTTTTTAGGAAAGGCATTTTACAACGTGTGATATCTAAACGGTCCTTATTAAAAGGAAGCCCTCACTGGCCCGAGAATTAATATATCAATCTTGAAGTTCCTATTGGGTTCCTAGGGTCGGATAGAGTGATAGAAAGTAATCCTTAACATACAGGCTCTACAAGTAATAAACATTAGGGTTATCCTTATTCACACAGTCATTTCTATATGGGGAGCATTCGCGCTGTGGCAATGATTAGTAGTACCACGGCGCACAGAACATTTACATCTAGCCAACATACATGACAGGAAGAGTAAAGGGGAAGGGAGACCCACGCCAAGGATGCCAGGTCTAACAATGAGTCTCAACTCAGGTATGGAATATGAGATATAGAGAAAGTACTTTTGAAGTGAGCTCATAAGCCCCCCCTCTGCACTCAGCCCTACGCCTCCTACTCCCCAAATTATTGCCAGAAAGTTTTGGAGGATGGTCGAACTTCAAAACATGTAGCTCAGCGGTTCACAGAGCCAAAACCTTTAAAGATCTCTACTGTGGGAAAATGTCAGTTATAATTATGAACATTGTACACAGTGCTAAAATAATCCTTTTCATAACTCTCGCAGAAATACGCAGGGGATTATTGTATTAAACTAAAATGATCCATCGAATGTATCCTATGAGGCCCTGTGTTCATTCTATTCTGTCTCACTGCATAGTTGCACCTTAATGAGGATTTTAACTTTGCCCACAAAATATTTGAACTATGTTTTTAATGCTCACAAATTGCTGCATATTTGTGCTATTTTCACTTGTCATCATTAATCAAACTGTAATTTTCTTTCTGACTGTCTTGTGTTTAATCTGTATTCCGGGACAGAGTATTACAGATGATCAGTGAACTGACTTCGGTTTGAATTTTCTGGTTTCCTGTCTCATTTTAACCTGCCACTTTATTTCAGTTTAATATTGCTAAAAAGGGTGTCAGTCAACAGAACATTATTAATCAGCCTGGATATTTTCAGCTATCAGCGATCGTATCTTTACATTAATGGGCATCAGCAAGTTCGTTTCTTCTGTTTAGTTTTTGACGTGGACGGCTGGTTAAAGTTCCAGGTTTAATTTTAGAGAGTTACATTTACTTAAGTTTCAGCCAAGGGCTCTTTAAGAACTCACACCTTGTAATTGCCTAACTCATTTTACTTTGTTTTGCTCATTCAGCTCCAGGGTCATTTCAGTGAGATAAATGGCCATCCTTTCATATTCACTTTCTATTCTTGCATGTTCCAATGTCCCAATGCTCCTCCAACGTGATGCCATTCCGTGTCTCCACTGATAGAAGGCCACACCAGCTGGTGAAAGTTTCGTAATTCTCGGCGATCATGAGACTAAGATGCAAGTGGTGGTATCCCATGAGGATTCCACCAAAGAGCGGCCTTAGGTACTGCAGCCAGATAAAAGCTACGCCTTGTGACTGACACAAGGGACCTCTAGTACTGACTTTAAGATACTGCAACCTGCTACAAAAATGGATTTGATTCTCTCACCTGCAAGATTGCTGTTCATCTTGACGCACACCTTTGCATATAAAATAGTATTGCCAAAGTCGAGACCTACTGGCTTTGCCAGTGCTTGTTTTTTTTAAACAGCTGTAGCCTAACCATAGCCTTGACCTCTGCCATTAACATACATTTCCTTTAATGCGAGGTTGAGCTTCCCTCTTCTAACTTTAATCCTACCCAATTTGAGTGTATTCAGTGTACTCGCTATGTAAGTAAGCGACTCATAAAACAAATTGTCATATAATGTTATTGGCATAATGCTCCCACAGTTGTATCATATAAAACTACAGTTGTGGGTTTTAGACACACTCAGATCACCACTGACATGGTTCTTTCACTCTCTGATCACTATGGGATTACTAGACTGTGTTCTTCTTTGTTGTTCTACACTGATTTACTGAGTACTCCTTATTAATGAATCTAAATCACATCTGTGAACACCTAGATTGGAGGTACCATCCAGCGCCGTATTATGGAATATGTGTACTGGCGCAAACCTATTTGCACACAAGTTTGCTCTAGTTTGCTACTTGGGTAATCCAGAATACAGCAAAATAAATTCTGCGCCTTTTCATATTAAAGAGTTGTGTTTCCTTTAGGTCAAAAATTGAGAAAACGCATTGTGGAATAATTGTTTTCTATGTTACTGCTAAATCATTTTAAAAATGTAAAAGGCTTTAATCAAAGATATGTTTGTCTAGAAACACCTCTATAAAGCAAATGGAGAGAAATGATATTCCTAATTTTATGATTTATATACAACAAACTAAAGGAAATGATTTTCCTTAATTTTAGGTGCATTGTTCATCTACGAAGATATAGACCTCCTTTTTCAATTTGCATGATACAATACCATGGCAAAGTAGTGTGAAATCCTTCTTCATGTTTTAATATTCTAGAAATTCTTTGGTCCAATTCACTCTTTCACTAGCAGCAACAATGGCGCAATAGATTTGCCTTGTTGGGTTTTTGCATCTTCGCAATGTTTCTGCAATTAGAGTTGTATTAAAGGATATTTTTTAATTTACAATTCTAGGGATAAATCTTTGTGAGTAATTATTTCAACAGAGCAGCGTGGTAGTGGGATCTACAGTCTCTGGACCTTCTGGTATCTATTGAGGGTGGCACTGATGCCTCAGGGTTCTCTCTAAAGCAAATCTGGGCAATGACTGGTTGAACTACGGATCCCCGTTTAACTAGAGTATCAACATTAAGTGATTCATGGATAAACTGATACCCTTCCCAACCACTGTCCCTAACAAGTAGCCTTAAGAGTTCACTTATAAAGCACAAGAGGTATCCACTTAGGACAAGGTGGTGACTATCCTCTTTCTTCACTGTGGGGGCCGAGTTATCAAGGAGCTGAGTGTCATTTAACCTATCTTTTTGTGACTAAGGAGCTCAGAAAAGGGTTTCCAGCCCAAAGGCATTACATGTCTGATCATAAATAGAGAACTCAATCTACTTGGTGAAATAACTGAGACATGGGTTTGTGAAAAGGATTGTCCAGAAGCAGCAGGGTCCTCATAACTCTAAGCAAAATGGGATAAGAGTTACGAGTAGCATGGCCAGAATCCTGATAAGAATGTGTACTACTATTTTCTTTGTTCCCAGGATGGGGTGAAGGTCAAGAGGAATGGGTCGCAGGAACACAAAGGAAAGATAGGCGAGACACCATTATCTTTTTAATATGGCATATAGGCTAAAATTAGGAGTTACTGCTTGGTGAAGGACTCAGCACTTGCTGCTTCTTTATTATTAGTTTTCTCTCTATGACTGCGGGCCCTACTGTCGGATATGTGACAGTAGGGTCCCCGGGAACAATGCAGCACTTCCTGACAATGCAGAGCCCTGCTGCCTATGAGACAATGTATTGAAAGTCTGGCTGGGCCTGGGGCCTAATGTTGTGCGCAGCTAAGAGCCTAGAAGACTGCCAGTCTGTTCAAAACAGTGTGGGAGAGGGGCGGACGGGGGGGCATAAGCCTGTTGCTGTGCCATGCCAGATGCCTAGTGACTACAGCATTGCATGGACTGGAGCCTTAACGCAGCAGCCCCTGATCACCTGCCCCAGCTACTGGCTGTATGTTGGGCTGCTCCAGAGCACTGAGGAGAAAAGAAGTGAAGTGGGGCTGTGGACTGATAGCTGTTGCCCTGGGAATTGCTGCACTTCATGTGCCTATATTTACGGTGCAATGTGGAAAGTCCTGAATCAGACACGGCAGTGGGTGAGCACTGCATTGTGGGGCTGCCTGGCTTTAGACATTTGTCTGTCACACTCAAAGTGGAGGAGATGTGAATAGCAGGTGGGGAGACATAGGATGGCAACACTCATCAACATCATCATCATTAAACTTCATTCATGTTTTGATAAAATCATGATAGTGTATATCTCATTAAGAAGCTGCAATTAATGGAAAAAATCATATAGCAGCAGAAAATGCATCAAATTGAAATTTTGTAAAAAAAAGCTGACTACTGTGTCCCCAGGCTTGTTTCTTTGAGGAGGTTGTGCTGTGGGGGCTGTTTGAACAGACATCCCCATGAGCTGTCATAGTGCTGGAGATATGGTGCTTAATCAACAGAGGCTGTGTGGTGCTACTGGGGCATGAAACTTGCCTTCTGGGAGGGCACGCTGCGGATGGTGGCCCCATGACCCTTGATCTGGAGTGTTGAAGACTTGGAGACCTCTGTAGAGACTGGGAATGGAAGGCTGGGTAGCCCTGTGTAATACTGACAGAAGAGGGGGCTTATGGGACAAAGCCTACTTGTTTTCAAGTAGGCACTTGCAGTTCTGGACTTGGAACGCTGTACAGCACTTCCTGGAAACGTAATTTTTGGAAATGTCGCTACAAGGGGAACTCTGTGACAGCCCAGCTGGTGGTGGGGAAGCTCACCTGTTGTTTGTACTCGTTCCTGAGGGCTGGGCATTGCTCTGCCACATCTTCTTGGCCGGGCTTGGCTCCGCCGAGCCCCGAATCCCCGTGGCAGCACCTGAGGGCCGGACTTTGCTCTGCTTTTTCCTCCGGCCGTGCTTGGGTCCGCCGGGCCCCTCCTACTCCCTGGACTACACCTCTCAGCAGCAGCGACATCACATGGAAGTGCCAGGAGGCGTATAAGGGCTCCCTTGGAACCTCGTCCCGCGGGACACGCGAGGGAGCGTGCCGGGAGAAGCCCGGGACAAGTGCGGGCCGTCTGTGGCCATCCAGGGCCAGAGGAGGATGGGCCGGCCAACCCCTCTTACTTTACATCAATGATTGGCCAGTATTAGAGACAACAAGTAAGGTGCGAGACATTGTTAGACATTGTTATACTAGGCCAACCGTATTGACACACTTGGGTTAAGAGTCTTGTTAACCTAGGTTCAGGCGGGTTTTACTGTATTGTTATGGCTAAAGTTAACCCTAAAGTGTGTTCTGGGGTTGGTGGGGTCGGGACTTTAGATGTCTTTCTCAAACTAGCCGAAACTGCTGTGGCCAAGGAAATTGCACTTGTAGAAAGGAGGTGGTCCCTGGACCCATCTTGTCACACTGTTCCTCCTATACTAGTTCCAGAGTTGTTGGATTGTCCTGCTGTTTCATCTGTTCCCATACATCTCCCGCAGGTTACCAATGGGTCAGTTCTAGACGGCAGTTTATCCATCAGTTCGGTTCCATCTCCTGTTATTAGTTTACCTCCTTCGCCCCCGGTAACACGCACTAGGCAACATCGGGCTATGCCAGCGAGTAACGCTAAAACCGTAACGGGCAAGAGAAAGGCTAGCAATGCTTCCAAAGGAAGCCGGCAACAAGCTAAACAACCTAGGAATACAAATTGCTCATCTGGGCTGGGTGGTCAGCAAGATAATGTTCTACCTAAGGCCACTGAAGGTAGAGTCCCAGGAAGAAATTAGCAGACTGCGCAAGAAGTAGGGGCTAACCAGGGGTGTAATATGACTGAGTTTATGAGGCTCATGGACGAACGGCTTAGGTCTTTCACCTCTCCATTAATGGCCAAATTCGAGCTGATAGACGGTAGATTAAATGCCATCAAAAAACACTTCCCAGTCCATAAAAGTCCAATACTCGGAAATGATCCACCAGTTGCTTATCCTTTGAGTACAATTACAACTAGAGTAAACAACTTGGTGGATTCTATGATGACCCCTCAACCTCAAGAAACAGCCCAAGTTGTAGTACCTACTACGATATCTCCAACTCTAGGAGTTAGGGAGGGAGTAAAACACAGGCCTCGTGGCCCTGTATGGAGATTAAGTCCACTGGCACGACCCTCCAAAAAAGTTTTCTCACTGCACCTCCCCCCGGAGGCATGCCCATATTCAGTAATTCTAGCAAATGTTCCGAAAACCCAGGAATGTCGTGAAGAACATTGGACCACATTAAAAAATAAAGCCCTTCATTTTCTGACCACTAAAACCGTACTGGGTGAACAGAACACTTGCATAATAACTTTAAGATGGTGAGAAGGGTACCATGGGTGGATAAGTCCAAGAAAAGTATGGAGGGTGATTGCGTTGTGGTGAGTTTTAGCTCCCCCAGATTGGTTGATGACATTTTGAGGCAGGCGGGATCAGCTAGAATTCACCACGACTATGTAAATGTAGTGCCGCTGAGGTTTTTTCACCCCCCTATAACATTGGAGCTACTGGTAAGGGACAACCCAGTCCTCAAGCAGTTCCCCATATTGACTTAGTCACATTAAGTAACAGATATGAGGTCCTGAGTTCATTGGACATTAATGATTGACTCGAGGATGATAACACTAGGGCTCAGGGAAGGGTGTGTCTAGTTGATGTAAATAGAGTGTGTTTACCAGTGGACATTGGGTTGCAAGGTCCACGGCACAGTTAACTATCCCCACTGGGGGCTGGGGCCCTGACATAATAGAGACAAGTTGGCAACCAGATCATAAGTCAGGCGCACAGCTGGAGGTAAGACGGTATGAGATAAGTTGTAGTATTAGTGAACTCCAAGAGAGAAAGGGACAGGTTACCATACAATCCCCAGAAAACCCTGAATATCAATCCAGAGTTTATCACACATTACCACTGGTTTCTCCCTGAGCTCCACAAAAATAAACAGCAATGCAATCTATGCAAAATGTATAGAGAACAGTTCCAAACAAGTGCAGAAGTAATGTCTTTGTTGGGGAAAAATATATCTGTTGAAGTAAAGTGATCCACAAATCCAATGTTATGATTGTCCAATGTATTTTAATGGTCGTTTTCCAAAAATAAGTTATTTTGTAGTCACTTGCTTTAAAATATTCATTCTTCAAATTAAATCCTTTAACAGCCACACAGCCAACACGTGTTTCGTCAGATGCTTATTATTGCATCAACTGACTTCATCAGGGCTGCAACTCAGAAAGTAATACATTATATAAGTAAACCAGTCTTGTACTAATTTCTTAATAACCACCACCGAAATTTGAAAGGTTGGAAAGGAAAATAGCATCAAGTCAGAGAGACAACCAAGCAAGTAGTGTAAGTCGATTAAAGGCCACCTCAATGAAAATACGTTTGCACCATAATTTGAAAAATGTGCTCCAGTTATAAAGTGAAAAGTAGTCCCAAAGTACCATATAAAAACAACCCAACATAAAAAGTGAGAGTAGTTTACCTTAAACGTTATTTAGTCCTTCCCTGGACTTTTAATCGTAATTTTCAAAATCTGAGACAAGTATGAAAATGCCTGGAATAAAGGTATACGGGCCTGATCAATTTTAGTGAATGTATAACCAATCCAGTTATCAATGAACAGAATTCTAAACCATGACACCTATTATTAGGGTTGTATCTTAAGAAATCTTAGGATTGTATCTTAAGAAAGCTCGTCTGAGCCTGTCCGCGCCTGGACCGCGCCCAGTGCCAGGACCCCTGGTTCCCGCAGACCCCAGCCCACCCGCCGGACGTACGACGCCACCACCCTCAACCCACTCAACACCGGCCGATTCCTGGGATGCTACCGAGCCACCCCGAGACGCACCCACGGACCCTTCAGCTGCCGCTCCTGCGAGTTCACTTGCATCCGGACCTGCTCTACACCCGCACCCACCAAGACCAAGACGAACAACAACAGCAGCCACCTGAAGTGCATCCTGCTCAACACCCGCTCCGTCCACAGACACGCCGTCGAGCTCTGGAACCTGCTCGACACCACTGCACCAGACATCGCCTTCCTCACGGAAACCTGGATGAACGCCTCTTCAGCGCCCAACATCGCCATCGCCATCCCAGACGGCTACAAGATCATCCGAAGGGACCGCATCAACCAGACCGGAGGAGCCATCATCCACAGGAGCACCATCCGCATCACGACCAACACCGATGACACCCTGACAACCGCCGAACACCTTCACTTCCAGGTCCACATCAAACCCAAGACCACCCTCAGAGGAACCCTCATCTACAGACCCCCGCGACAACGCAGACAATTCAGCGAAGACATCGCCAACTTCATCAGCCCGCACGCACTCCTCTCCGCTGACTACATCCTCCTCGGGGACCTCAACTTCCACCTGGAGAACAACAACGACCGCAACACCACCACCCTGCTGGACAACCTCGCTAACCTCGGACTCAAGCAGCTGGTGACCTCCCCCACCCACTACGCCGGACACACACTCGACCCCATCTTCTCATCCAGCAAGGACATCGCCTTCAGCCACGCAACCGGACTCCACTGGACGGACCACAGCTGCGTCCACTTCAGCTTCAGAAGGACCACGATCCACCACCACCAACAACAGGTTGCACGCAGAAGCTGGAACAAGATCACAGCCGACCAGCTCGCGACTTCCCTGAGCAAGAACCCACCCACCAGCGCAATGAACTCCAGCCAAGCGGCCACCAACCTCACGAAGTGGATCAGCGACTGTGCTGACGACCTCGCCCCCCTGAGGACCCCGCCTAGCAGACCAGGCAGCAAGAGAGCCCCATGTTTCACCGAAGAACTCAAGAGCTCCAAGAAGAACTGCCGAGCCCGAGAGAGAACCTGGCGCAGAGACCCAACACCAGACAACATGACTGCCCTCAAGCTCGCCACCCGAAAACACCACCAACTCATCCATGCAACCAAGAAAACTGCATTCAAGGAACGACTGGACAACAACACACACAACAGCAAGGAACTCTTCAACATCGTTAAAGAGCTCTCCAACCCCAACGCCGGAAACAACGACATCACCCCTTCGCAAGACCTCTGCAACTCCCTCGCCTCCTACTTCCACAACAAGATCGCGGACATACACAACAGCTTCAGCACTCAACCGACGCACGCCACGACCGAACCACCGCCCCCCACCACCACCCTCCGCGCCTGGACCCAGATCAGCACCGAAGACACCGTCCGCACGATGAACTCCATCCACTCCGGATCGCTGACCGACCCCTGCCCTCACCCCGTCTTCAACAAGGCCGATGCTGTCATCGCACCCCACCTGCGGGACATCATCAACACCTCCTTCGACACCGCTACCTTCCCGGAGAGCTGGAAGCACGCCAAACTCAGCGCTCTACTAAAGAAGCCATCAGCCGACCCCACCGACCTCAAGAACTACCGCCCCATCTCGCTGCTCCCGTTCCCTGCAAAAGTCATCGAGAAGACCGTCAATAAGCAGCTGGCCGCCTTCCTCGAGACGAACGGATCCCTCGACCTCTCGCAGTCTGGCTTCCGAGCCAACCACAGCACCGAGACCGCCCTGATCGCAGCCACCGATGACATCCGAGCCCTGCTTGACAACGGAGAAACAGCAGCCCTCATCCTCCTAGACCTCTCCGCGGCCTTCGACACCGTCTGCCACCGTACCCTAGTACAACGCCTCAGCAACGTCGGAATCCAGGAGAAGGCACTGGAGTGGATCATCTCCTTCCTCGCCGGAAGGACACAGAGAGTTCGCCTCCCCCCGTTGAGATCTAAAGGCACCAAAGTCATCTGCGGTGTCCCTCAAGGCTCCTCGCTCAGTCCAACCCTCTTCAACGTCTACATGAGCCCCCTCGCAGACATCGCACGCCAGCACAACCTCAACATTATCTCCTACGCCGACGACACCCAGCTGATCCTCTCCCTCACCAACGACCCCGCCACCGCCAGAGCCAACCTCCACGAAGGGATGACAGAGGTAGCCGAATGGATGAAGAACAGTCGCCTGAAACTGAACTCGGACAAGACGGAAGTCCTCATCCTGGGATCCTCACCCTCTGCCTGGGACGACTCCTGGTGGCCCCCCGCCCTAGGCAGCGCACCCGAACCAACAGACCACGCTCGCAACCTAGGCTTCATCCTGGACTCCTCCCTCTCCATGACCAGACAAGTCAACGCCGTCTCCTCGGCGTGCTTCAACATCCTGCGCATGCTACGTAAGATCTTCCGGTGGATCCCCACCGAGACCAGGAAGACGGTCACCCAGGCCCTCGTCACCAGCCGTCTGGACTTCGGCAACTCCCTCTACGCAGGAACCACCGCCAAAATCCAGAAGAGACTTCAGCGGATCCAGAACGCCTCAGCACGACTCATCCTGGACATCCCCCGTCGCAGCCACATCTCCGAACACCTGAGAGACCTGCACTGGCTCCCGGTCAACAAGAGAATCACCTTCCGTCTCCTCACCCACGCTCACAAAGCCCTACACAACCAAGGACCAGGATACCTCAACAGCCGCCTCAACTTCTACGCTCCCAAACGCCAGCTTCGATCGACCGGCCACGCCCTCGCCACCGTCCCCCGAATCCGAAGAGCCACCACAGGGGGACGGTCCTTCTCCTACCTTGCCGCCAAGACTTGGAACTCCCTCCCGACCCACCTCCGCCTGACCCAGGACCACCTCGCCTTCAGGAAGCAGCTCAAGACCTGGCTGTTCGAGCAGTAGCGGATCCCCCTCCCCTAGCGCCTTGAGACCCTCCGGGTGAGTAGTGGGCTATATAAATGCTTTGATTGATTGATTGATCTATCTATGACATCCATATGTCATTGCAATTAAAACAGCATTGTCACAACTATCCAGTAACTATAACCACATATGTCTAAGTCCCATCTATATCCAAAACGTCTCCTATTCAATATATGACAAATACCTATCTATATATTTTATTAGACGTGTGACCTCACCTCATTTCATCCGCTTCTTAGACTCCACAAATGATCTAATCTTCAAAATTTACATCGATCGTAATTCGTCCATAAGCGAGATACATGAGTACATGTACCTGTAAAGATAACGGTAATATGTTTAAATATATGTTCTATTAATGTACGACCCTGCTCCCCTCGATGTCGGTACTCACCTATCCAATATCGCCAATGCTCCCTCGTTCATTCCTTGCTTTCGCGTTGTACCCTAGCGCCATCTTTATAATATTGCCGTTAGTGAAAATAGCGGGCGCCATGTTGTACATCCGATATTCACAACTTTGGTACCTAGCATCAACAAGTCCATTGTTAGTATTTAAAAATTAATTATCGGATCAAGTACGTAATCTGTGAATAATCTAATCTCATTCACGATCAGATGTCGATATATATTCGACTCATCAATATTTACCTTTATAGTGAGTCCGACTTTCCAGGAAGGTAAAACAGTCCTCTCTCTATTTCTTTTCAGGCATTCTACACGGAGAATCTCCTTGCTCCGATACAAGTTTGCCAAAGTTCCTTATTTTATTCACAATCCCAAAACCACTCTTAGTTCGATTAATCTCAAAAACTAATATCACTAATACTGCGCTAAATCTGTAATTAAAGTAAAATATTATAGAAGTGCGAAAGAGATCAGGCATAACTCATGCTCATAGCTCCCTCGAACGGGCATTCCCAAAACTCATTGCCTCACGCCAAACCTCATGCTATTCATTCACAGGTCTGTAGAGTCTAATCGTAGTTAACATCAATACCCGGTATACCAACGCCCAGAATTCTCCATCCTTGTCCCCATGTAATCAGTTGTGTATAAAGTTAGTGGGTTCAATACACCAAAGAGAAGGGTTAAGTAAGGAAAAATAGAAGTTAAAGTTTAGAAGAAACCAACAATAAAATTACAAAAATTATTCTAGTAGAGTCAATATAACACATTGACATTTCACAAATGGTATTTTCTCGTAAGCCTGAGATACATGTTTCCCCTAAAATCCATTTAAATATATCAACATCATATACAACTATAAACAATTATGGTATTTATACACATCATTATCCCAAATCTACAAAGTACAAATACATTCTCAGAATCATCTACTTGCATTACATGATCTACATCCATTGGTTAGAACAAGAACCACAATGTATTCATATAGGTTTACACTCTGCCTGGCGATCCATTCATTCACCTAAGAAATATTGAAGCTCTGAATCCATATTAAGACCATCTTCAACCGCTCTAAGTTTCATAATCCATCTTGCCTCAACACGTCTCAATTTAAGTACTTTGTTGCCTCCTCTACTGTCCATAGTTACATGCTCTATCCAATGATACATAAATCTATGTTTATCTCGTTCATGACAGTTTTGGACTAGATGGGCAGTGATTGGATACCTCGTATCCCCATTTTTGAGTGTGGACTCTGGTAAGTTCCGTTCCTTAATCTCATCCTCACAGGTTTGAATCTCTATTAGTAATGTAGCAATTTTTCTTTCAGCATTTTATATCAAGATCTGAATAAGGTTATTAGAACTATTAGTTAATTCTTTCTCCCATCGGTCCAGAAGGTCAGGATCTAAATCTTCATATGTTGGAACTTTCTGTGATCTTAAACCACGTGGTATGCGTTTAAGGGTGAGGTACTGTTTGAGTGTAGCTGCATCCCACCACTTATTAAGTTCCAATCTCTTTAGTCTCTCTAATTTGATAAATTTCGCACGTAAACCTTCATTTTTAGCTTTGTTGGTTGAAGCTACTGCTGCACTAATAGAAGTACCCGAGAAGCCAAATCAATGCAATTCCATATGGAGAGATCCTTAGAGCCCGCAGGAATTGCTCACAGGATTCAGATTTTGAATATAATTTGACTGATATGGCTAATAGATTTACAAACAGAGGTTATGACAAGAAAAGTGTCCCACAAGCTATGTGTAAAGCGAAGAAAATAAAGAGAGGAGATACATTGAAACCAAAAAAAGCTAAAACTAGAGATTTACAACCACAGAAGATTAGACTGGTTACACATTTTGGTTCAGGCAGCCACAAATTGTATTCTATAATTGACAAATACTGGCACCTCTTAAAGAATGATAAAGATATTTCTCCTTTCCTTACTGATAGGCCATCTTTAACATTCAGGAAGGGTCTTACATTGGCGAATATTGTTAGCCCTAGCTACCCGAGATCAATATCTAGAGATAATTGGTTAACTGATAGACCAACAGGATTTTATTACTGTGGTAAGTGCAGCTCATGTAGATGGGCTTTCAGAAAGATGCAACAAATTGAATATAACAATACAGGTAAACATATTATCAATACATTCAACACATGTGATGCAATGTTTGTTGTTTATGTTATAGTTTGCACCTGCAACTAGATTTATGTAGGGTTCACTGTGAGAAGACTGAGAGACAGAATGATTGAACACTTTTGGGCACTCAAAAATGGGAATGCCAGGTATCCAATCGCTGCCCATCTAGTCCAAAACTGTCATGAATGAGATAAACATAGATTTATGTATCATGGGATAGAGCATGTAACTATGGACAGTAGGGGCGGCAACAAAGTACTTAAATTGAGACGTGCTGAAGCAAGATGGATTATGAAACTTAGAGCGGTTGAAGATGGTCTTAATTTGGATTCGGAGCTTCAATATTTCTTAGGTGAATGAATGGATCACCAGGCAGAGTGAAAACCTATATGAATATATTTTGGTTCTTGTTCTAACCAATGGATGTAGATCATGTAATGCAAGTAGATGATTCTGAGAATTTATTTGTACTTTGTAGATTTTGGATAATGATGTGTATAAATACCATAATTGTTTATAGTTGTATATGATGTTGATATATTTAAATGGACTTTAGGGGAAACATGTATCTCAGGCTTACGAGAAAATACCATTTGTGAAATGTCAATGTGTTATAATGACTCTACTAGAATAATTTTTGTAATTTCATTGTTGCTTTCTTCTAAACTTTAACTTCTATTTTTCCTTACTTAACCCTTCTCCTGGTGTATTGAACCCACTAACTTTATACTCAAGTGATTACATGGGGACAAGGATGGAGAATTCTGGGCGTTGGTATACCGGGTATTGATGTTAACTACGATTAGACTCTACAGACCTGTGAATGAATAGCCATGAGGTTTGGCGTGAGGCAGTGAGTTTTGGGACCGCCCGTTCGAGGGAGCTATGAGCATGAGTTATGCCTGCTCTCTTTCTCACTTCTATAATATTTTACTTTAATTACAGATTTAGCGCAGTATTAGGGATATTAGTTTTTGAGATTAATCGAACTAAGAGTGGTTTTGGGATTGTGAATAAAATAAGGAACTTTGGCAAACTTGTATCGGAGCAAGGAGATTCTCCGTGTAGAATGCCTGAAAAGAAATAGAGAGAGGACTGTTTTACCTTCCTGAGAAAGTCGGACTCACTATAAAGGTAAAAATTGATGAGTCGAATATATATCGACATCTGATCGTGAATGAGATTAGATTATTCACCGATTACGTACTTGATCCGATAATTAATTTTTACATACTAACAATGGACTTGTTGATGCTAGTTACCAAAGTTGTGAATATCGGATGTACAACATGGCGCCCGCTATTTTCACTAACGGCAATAATATAAAGATGGCGCTAGGGTACAATGCGAACGCGAAAGCAAGGAATTGAACGAGGGAGCATTGGCGAAATTGGATAGGTGAGTACCGACATCGAGGGGAGCAGGGTCGTACATTAATAGAACATATATTTAAACATATTACCATTATCTTTACAGGTACATGTACTTGTGTATCTCGCTTATGGCCAAATTACGATCGATGTAGATTTTGAAGATTAGATCATTTATGGAGTCTATGAAGCGGATGAAATGAGGTGAGGTCACACGTCTAATAAAATATATATAGATAGGTATTTGGCATATATTGAATAGGAGACGTTTTGGATCTAGACGGGACTTAGACATATGTGGTAATATTTACTGGATAGTTGTGACAATGCTGTTTTAATTGCATTGACATATGGATGTCATAGATAGATGATATCTTAAGATACAACCCTAATAATAGGTGTCATGGTTTAGTATTCTGTTCATTGATAACTGGATTGGTTATACATTCACTAAAATTGATCAGGCCGGTATACCTTTATTCCAGGCATTTTCATACTTGTCTCAGATTTTAAATATTACGATTAACAGTCCAGGGAAGGACTAGATAATGTTTAAGGTAAACTACTCTCACTTTTTATGTTGGCTTGTTTTTATATGGTACTTTGGGACTACTTTTCAATTTATAACTGGAGCACATTTTTCAAATTATGGTGCATACGTATTTTCATTGGCCTTTTATCGACTTATATTTTCCATTTCAACCTTTCGAATTTCGGGGATGGTTATTAAGAAATTAGTACAAGACTGGTTTACTTATATAATGTTTCATTTTCTGGGTTGCAGCCCTGATGAAGTCAGTTGATGCAATAATAAGCATCTGACGAAACATGTGTTGGCTGTGTGGCTGTTAAAGGATTTAATTTGAAGAATGAATATTTAAAGCAAGTGACTACAAAAGAACCTATTTTTGGAAGACGACCATTAAAATACATTGGACAATCATAACATTGGATTTGTGGATCACTTTACTTCAACGGATATATTTTTCCTCAACAAAGACATTATTTCTGCACTTGTTTGGACCTGTTCTCTATACATTTTGCATAGATTGCATTGCTGTTTATTTTTGTGGAGCTCAGGGAGAAACCAGTGGTAATAATAGAGACAAGGACCAGAGCTACTGAACAATCCATAGGGGATAGAGGGTCGGATTCAGGGCATGCCGGAACCTCTGTTGGAAAACGGACTATTAGTGGAACAGGGGAAGCAGCGGAAGTAGTAAGAGTTATCTCCTAGAATATAGCGGGTTTGGCATCCAAATTTAACAACTATGAGTGGCGTCAATACATCAGCAGGTACCAGATAATCAGCCTCCAGGAGACATGGGTGGTCGACAATAGCCCCTTTCACATCCAGGGGTACAAATGTTTTTTTGTTCCAGCACAGAAATCACGATCGGGTAGAGCCATGGGAGGACTGTCTATATACGTAGATTTGAACCTCCAGGGCACTTGGTCCAATATGGACATGTGCTCGCATGCCCTACAAGCAGTACGGTTTAGGGTCAAAGGATTAAGGTTGACCATGTTTAATGTTTACAATAATGGGGCTAGTGGAGATTATAATAAATTTACACGGGAACTGGATGATAGATTGAGCCAAGAAACCACAGTTAGGAAGGGGGCTTATGCCCCTACTATTCTCGTTATGGGAGATTTCAACTGCCACCTATGCCCGGCTTTAGTTCCAATAGACGCGGAATGGTCACATTGCCCCGTGGAGAACGGGCCGCATTTCGACCACACTCTCGAAGGTCTGGCCTTTAGTAAACTCCTACATAACCATGATCTAGAGCACACCATTAACATGATGGTTGTGGAGAGGGATGGTAGTCTACCACTGACATTTAATGGCAGAGGGTGCTCCTCATTTATTGACTATATTCTAGCTTCTAGAGTCTTAAACAGAATTGCTAGTGTAGGGATAGAAAGGAGCTCTTTCAGTGACCATAATCCCCTAGTACTGGAGTTTCTCTACTTGGCTCGGTCCAGGTGGCGACAGCCTGGTACAACCATTGAGAAGGTAACGGACCAGGGTAGATGGTTGAGGTGGTCTAAAATAGAGGGGAAAACTTCTACAAAACCTTGATGGATACTGGGAAATCCGCTTTCGAGGATTGTTTAGCTATGTCAGTAGAAGGTTCTCCGTTACTCTTGGCATTTGGGCAGATTGCTAGCTTGATAGATGGGTTGCTAAAAACAAGGGCGCCTATGAGGAAATCTGTCAACCAAGATGATTTGACCGCGATTGCTCCCATGCTCTAAGGGAGCTTAAATGTAACCTCAAAACTAGGCCTAGGGACCCTCAACAGGTAGCAATGTATAGACAAAAATATAAGAGCGAGACCAAGAGGAGGAAACTAGTCCTACAGGGGGAAGCATGGGCAGACTTAAGAGAGGCAGCAGAAAAAAGGGACACGTCTGAATTCAGGAGAAATAATAATAGACCAAGCTTCCAGGATGACAATGCCCCGGAAATAGGGACAAATATTTTTCTGGAACAGTGGGTCACTCATTTTAAGGGGCTGTACAACCCCAAAGCAGGAACGATTGAAGAGAAGGTAGGGACGATGCAGCAGGGTCAGCCTGTAGTTTTTTCCTTTAAGGAAATTACTGCCGGAATTGAGGATCTGACAAAAAATAAAGCCCCTGGCCCAGATGGGATCCCGCCTGATTTGTTCCTGAGTTGTGTGGAGCTGTGGGCCCCTATAATGACTAGAATCATAAATGCAGCTATTAGTTGTGGTTTGCCGCCTTCATGGTCAACGGCCATAATCGTCCCTATTTTTTAAAACGGCAATAGGGACAACCCCCAGTGCTATCGCCCGATTTCACTGATTGATGTGTTTGCTAAACTTTTGGGTCAGATAGAGAGCTTAAAATATTTGCACTTGACGGGTGCAGCTTCTATGGTTAAAATTAACTGTGGATCAATTTCTGATGTCTGTCGAATTTTTTCAACCTTTTGGGTTCAATAGCGGTTTCTGATTACCTCGCAAAGATTAATTATTTGCGTATACAGAATTGTTATTAATTTCTCATACGAGAAAGTTTGTTGATGACTGTTTGATTTATTGTTTACGTGATATTTGTTAGTACTTGTAAATTTGTCTTAATGTTTTTTATTTGTATATAGGTGTATAAAGTGTTCTTCTCGCCTACCAAATAGCTAAATCTTACTAAAAATAATGAACAAAAGGGTTAAATAAAATTACCCATACAAACAAAGAGACGTCGTTATTTGTTTGTTGTCTCTTAAACTCATAGTGAGACTAAATAAGGAGGTGGGCCAGCAATATTGTTCTTTTCACTAGTAAATTGGGTCCAGCTGCCCCCTGTCCCAGGACCAAACTCCGTGGTTGTACTAAACTTTTGGGTCGGGGCATCCTTAATTGTCTGTCTGAGTCGACCGAGGAAAATAACACCATCTCGGACACTCAGTACGGCTTTAGGATAGGGAGGTCTACTAGTGACTAATGCCTGAACCTCTACATGTTGACTGCCAAATACACCAAGGCCAGCAATGAAGCCATCTATATGGGGTTCATGGATTTGTCAGCTGCTTTCGACCATGTGAATAGGGATAAGCTCCGGGCTATGATGACTCTTATGGGGATTGACGTTGGCCTAATTAACATTTTAAGGGAGCTTTACAGCGACACCTCAGCTAAAATACGGTACAATATGGAGGGTGGGGTGAATCATTCCCATGTTGGAGCGGGGTACGGCAAGGCTATATTCTCGCTCCTTTTTTATTCTCACTTTATATAAATAATTTAGAGCAGTTTTTGTTAAATTTAAAGACAGATTGTCCAAGAAGAGGGTCTCGTCAAATCCCTGTTTTACTTTACGCGGATGACGCGGTCCTGCTCCCGCGTAGGCCAAAGATTCTACAGACTTTAATTGACGGATTTGTTAAATTTATGGATTCTTTAGAACTGTCCGTCAACCTGGGTAAGTCATACGTGCTGTTGGCAGGCAATAAACCTTGCACCAAATCCACTTTGACAATAGGAAGCCACAAAATAGAAAGGGTTAAAACCTTCTCCTACATAGGCTTACTATTCGATGGGTCTTTAAAATGTAATTCCCTGGTGGAGAAGCGTTGTTGTAAAATGATTGCCACTAATGGTGCTATTGCAAGCTATGGGCAGAGGGTAGGTAGATGGTGCCCCGAACAGGTGATGTACCTTTATGGCTCTCTGTGCTGCTCCAAATTCATTTATGGGTCAGAGGTGTGGGGCTTTGCTGACATTACGCAAATTCAGCGGGAAGTAAATAAATATCTACAATCTATTTTGAAAGTCCCACAAAGTACCCCTGCTGTTATAGCACCCAGGGAATTAGGGAGGCCATACCTTGAAGATTTGGTGAAGCTCAGACTCATCCTGGCCTGGCTGAAAATGTGGACAAATCCTGAGGCGTCCCTAAGTAGGGGAATTCTAAGTGATTGCCTAGGAAGAGATAAATGTATGAGCATCCCATGGCTCAACTATGTAAAGGCCACCCTAGAAATCCTGGGCTATACGAATCTCTTTGTCGACCCGGTAGTAATTGTACCTCAGGATAAAGTGATCGTAAAGAGAGCCTTTTTAGCCCAGAAAAAAAAAACCATAGAGCTGAGGTCGAAGGGTCCAAAAAAACTGTGAGTGCCCATAGTTTTGTCAAATATACCTAGGGAATGGAGCCATACTTATACTTTATGTACAATGCCCAGGACAGGTTTTTAATGTGTTGTTTTAGGCTCAATTTGTTACCTTATTTATTAGCGTCCTAGTCAGGGTTTTTAACTACAACTGAGCAGAAGGAAACCTGCGGTTACGACAATAGGTCCCCTCAGGGCTCCATTCATTTTGTATTATTGTGTTCTTTTTACTCAATGCCCAGGTGCAGATTCTTGGTAGATATTTTAAAACAAGCTAAATTGAAATATACTAGAGCTGCTATAATTTATTTACAACAAGCGAGTGACCCTTTTACATTATGTTATATTATGAATTTCATTAAAGTGGCGGTCCGACTGAGGGTAACTAGAGGGGGGACTGATTGATAAGACCTCCAATGTATCTATATTGCCTTTTCTCTCTTTTTTAAAAATTAGATTGTATTACAAGCAAGGTTCTGATAATGATTTAATTGGATTTTAATTAATTGTATATATATATGTGCTTTATGTTGATTTTTAATCATCGAATAAAGAACTCTTGACTTGACTACTTGACTCTGTAATAGTAGCACAATATTCCTTCCCTTGGTTCTAATATGGCGAAAGCTAAACCCCACTAGGCTGTACAAGCAGCAAGCTAGTGCAGTTCACAATGGCAGAAGATGAACAGACAGAACAGTCTCCGCCCTCGATGGAGAACTGGGGTGGGAACCTGGAGCTGTCATCATCAGACCTAATGCAAGCTACTACAGGCTCATATCAGGTCATGGAAAACAAAATAGACTCAATGACAGTAGAAAGGAGATTACTGCAGACAAATCCTTGAAATCCCTTGGACAGAACCAAGACCATGGTAGACTCAGTCATTCAATCAATCAATCATTGCATTTGTATCGCGCACTACTCACCCGGAGGGTCTCAAGGCGCTTCGGGAGGGGGGGTCCACTACTGCTCGAACAGCCAGGTCTTGAGCTGCTTCCTGAAGGCAAGGTGGTCTTGGGTCAGGCGGAGGTGGGTCGGGAGGGAGTTGCAAGTCTTGGCGGCCAGGTGGGAGAAGGATCTTCCTCCTGTTGTGGCTCTTCGGATGCGGGGGATGGCGGCGAGCGCCTGGTTGGTCGATCGGAGGTGGCGTGTAGGAGCGTAGAAGTTGAGGCGGCTGTTGAGGTAGCTCGGGCCTTGGTCGTGTAGGGCTTTGTGTGCGTGGGTGAGGAGATGGAAGGTGATTCTTTTGTTGATGGGGAGCGAGTGCAGGTCTGTCAGATGTCCGGAGATGTGGCTGCGTCGGGGGATGTCGAGGATGAGTCTGGCTGAGGCGTTCTGGATCCGCTGGAGTCTCTTCTGTAGCTTGGCGGTGGTTCCGGCGTAGAGGGTGTTGCCGTAGTCCAGACGGCTGGTGACAAGGGCCTGGGTGACCGTCTTCCTGGTCTCGGAGGGGATCCACCGGAAGATCTTGCGTAGCATGCGCAGCATGTTGAAACAGGACGAGGAGACGGCGTTGACTTGTCTGGTCATGGAGAGGGAGGAGTCCAGGATGAAGCCCAGATTGTTTGCGTGGTCTGTCGGATTGGGTGCGCTGCCCAGGGCGGGGGGCCACCAGGAGTTGTCCCAGGCGGAGAGTGAGGGGCCCAGGATGAAGACTTCCGTCTTCTCTGAGTTCAGTTTCAGGCGGCTGGTCATCATCCATTCGGCTACGCATTTCATCCCTTCGTGTAGGTCGGCTCTGGCGGTGGCCGTGCGATGGCCGCCAGGGGGCTCATGTAGACATTGAAGAGGGTGGGGCTGAGCGAGGAGCCCTGAGGGACGCCGCAAATGACTTCCGTGGCCTCTGATCTGAACGGTGGTAGGCGGACTCTCTGAGTCCTTCCAGCAAGGAAGGAGACGATCCACTCCAGTGCCTTCTCCTGGATTCCGGCGTTGCTAAGGCGCTGCACTAGGGTGCGGTGGCAGACGGTGTCGAATGCCGCGGAGAGGTCCAGGAGGATGAGGGCCGCTGTCTCTCCGTTGTCCAGCAGGGCCCGGATGTCATCTGTGGCAGCGATGAGGGCGGTCTCGGTGCTGTGGTTGGCCCTGAAGCCCGACTGTGAGGGGTCGAGGGATCCGTTCGTCTCGAGGAAGGCAGCCAGTTGCTTGTTGACGGTCTTCTCAATGACTTTGGCTAGAAACGGGAGGAGCGAGATGGGGCGGTAGTTCTTGAGTACGGTGGGGTCCGCTGTTGGTTTCTTTAGTAGAGCGATGAGTTTGGCGTGCTTCCAGCTCTCCGGGAAGGCTGCGGTGTCGAAGGAGGCGTTGATGATGTCCCGCAGGTGGGGTGCGATGACGGAGTCGGCCTTGTTGAAGATGTGGTGAGGGCAGGGGTCGGTTGGAGATCCAGAGTGGATGGAGTTCATCATGCGGATGGTGTCTTCAGTGTTGATTGGGGACAAGGCGCTGAGGGTGGTGGTGGGGGGCATTGGTGCGGTCGTGGGGAGCATTGGTTGTGTGCTGAAGCTGTTGTGTATGTCAGCGATCTTGTTGTGGAAGTAGGAGGCAAGGGAGTTGCAGAGGTCTTGCGATGGGGTGATGTCGTTGTTTCCGGCGTTGGGGTTGGAGAGCTCTTTCACGATGTTGAAGAGTTCCTTGCTGTTGTGTGCGTTGTTGTCCAGTCATTCCTTGAATGCTGTTTTCTTGGTGGCGTGAATCAGTTGATGGTGCTTTCGGGTGGCGAGCTTGAGGGTGGTCATGTTGTCCAGTGTTGGGTCTTTTCTCCAGGCTTTCTTGAGGGCTCTGCAGTTCTTCTTTGAGCTCTTGAGTTCGTCGGTGAACCATGGGGCCTTCTTGCTGCCGGGTCTGCTGGGCGGGGTCCTCAGTGGGGCGAGGTCGTCTGCGCAGCTGTTGATCCATTTCGTGAGGTTATCGGCGGCATGGCTGGGGTTCGCTGAGCTGGCAGGAGGGTGCTAGCTCAGGGATGCGGCGAGTTGGTCGGCCGTGATCTTGTTCCAGCTTCTTCGTGCAACCTGTTGCTGGTGGTGGTGGATTGTGGTCCTTCTGAAGCTGAAGTGGACGCAGCTGTGGTCCGTCCAGTGGAGTCTGGTGGCGTGGCTGAAGACGATGTCCTTGCTGGATGAGAAGACGGCGTCGAGTGTGTGTCCGGCGAGGTGGGTGGGGGTGGTCACCAGCTGCTTGAGTCCGAGGTTGGCGAGGTTGTCGAGCAGGGAGGTGGTGTTGAGGTCGTTGTTGTTCTCCAGGTGGAAGTTGAGGTCCCCGAGGAGGATGTAGTCGGCAGAGGGGAGGGCGTGCGGGCTGATGAAGTCGGCGATGTCTTCGCTGAATTGAGTGCGTGGTCCCTGGGGTCGGTAGATCAGGGTGCCTCTGAGGGTGGTCTTGGGGTCGGTGTGTATCTGGAAGTGCAGGTGTTCGGCGGTTGTCAGGGTGTCGGCGGTGTTGGTCGTGATGCGGATGGAGTCTCTGTAGATGATGGCGATGCCTCCTCCAGTCTGTTTGACTCGGTCTCTTCGGGTGATCTTGTAGCCCTCTAGGATGGCGATGGCGATGTCGGGCGCTGAGGAGTCGTTCATCCAGGTTTCCGTAAGGAAGGCAACGTCAGGAGCTGTGGTGTCGAGAGGTTCCAGAGTTGAACGGCGTGTCTGTGGACGGAGCGGGTGTTGAGCAGGATGCACTTGAGGTGGTTGCTGCTGGTGTTCGGCTTGGCGGGTGCTGGTGTAGTGCAGGTCCGGATGCAGGTGAACTTGCAGGCGAGGCAGCTGAAGGGTCCGTGGGTGCGTCTCGGGGTTGCTCGGTAGCATCCCGGGATTCGGCCGGTGTTGAGTGCATTGAGGGTGGCGGCGTCCTACGTCTGGCGGGTGGGCTGGGGTCCACGGGGGCCAGGGGTTCGGGCGCTGGGCGCGGTCCAGGCGCAGACGGGCTTACCTTTGGCTTACCTTTGGCGCTCAATCGGTGCTCCCGCTGCGTGCGTCCGCTGCGCGGTCGCTCCGGGGACGTCATAAACGAGGAGCCGCGAGGGCGGGTCAGCTGGGTGGCGGAATCGGGGCCAATGGGCAGTGGGGAGTCGGTGACGAGAATGGGCAGTGGCGGGAAAGGTCCGAGGGCGGCTCAGCGGTGGCTGGGTCGTCCGGCGGCTGGGGGAGGGGGGGGCACAATAACGGCGGAGCAGGGGGGAGAAGGACACAGAGCAACAGGCAGCGACGGCAGGCGGACGGCGGGCTGCGGGCAGAGGAAGGCAGCCGCAGGGTGCAGGTGCTGGCAGGCAGGCAGCGGGCAGTAGCAGTGGTGTGGGGGCGACCTCACCTGAACCAGGCTCAGCGGTTGCTTCCTAGCCCTGCGAGGGTCCCCCCTAAATGAGGAGCCGGGAGGGCGGGTCAGCTGGGTGGCGGGATCGGGGCCAAAGGGCAGTGGGGGGGGGCGGTGATGAGAATGGGCAGTGGCGGGAAAGGTCCGAGGGCGGCTCAGCGGTGGCTGGGTCGTCCGGCGGCTGGGGGAGGGGGGGCACACTAACGGCAGAGCAGGGGGGAGAAGGACACAGAGCAACAGGCAGCAACGGCAGGCGGACGGCGGGCTGCGGGCAGAGGAAGGCAGCCGCAGGGTGCAGGTGCTGGCAGGCAGGCAGCAGGCAGTAGCAGTGGTGTGGGGGCGACCTCACTTGAACCAGGCTCAGCGGTCGCTCCCTAGCCCTGCAAGGGTCCCCCTTAAATGAGGAGCCGGGAGGGCGGGTCAGCTGGGTGGTGGGATCGGGGCCAATGGGCAGTGGGGGGGGGCAGTGACGAGAATGGGCAGTGGCGGGAATGGTCCGAGGGCGGCTCAGTGGTGGCTGGGTCGTCCGGCGGCTGGGGGAGGGGGGGGCACACTAACGGCGGAGCAGGAGGGAGAAGGACACAAAGCAACAGGCAGCGACGGCAGGCGGACAGCGGGCTGCGGGCAGAGGAAGGCAGCCGCAGGGGGCAGGTGCTGGCAGGCAGGCAGCGGGCAGTAGCAGTGGTGTGGGGGCGACCTCACCTGAACCAGGCTCAGCGGTCGCCATGCTCTAGATGAATATGCAAGAGATGCAAGCAATAAACACTCGACAAGAATTTTCCAGGAGTGAGTTGAGGAGGTAAAAAGATGGCCTTTAAGTAATAATGAGCTCTTTCAAGTAACTCCATAGGGAACGGAAGGCCTGTTGATGGAGATCTTTCAAAAGGATTGGATATTAAATGTTCTCAAACCTAAAGGTTTGTTCAAATATTTCTCAGTAGTGTATCCACATGGAGTGCTGGCAACCTTGCCAAGGGCCTCTCGTTGAACAGTTATAACTTGCTTCCACAATTTTCAGGACAGAGGTGCTATCTTGTGGTGTGTCTGCATATTAATGTTCCACATTTCGAAGGAACACCAATCTAGATTTACTAAGAGTATACTCGACTTGTCCAGCAGCAGAGAAAATCTGTTGAGCCAGTTAAGAGGAGGCTCAGGAAAATGGCTTGATATACATGCTCCTGTACCTGGCCAAGCGAAAATTATCAAAGACCAGAAGGCACAATTTTCCCCAACCAAGAGCTAGCTTGGGACTAGCTAGTCATGGTGGCGCAGCTATAAAGAAATGAGGCGCATGGGCCATAGCGCATAACTGGCACTGGAGAAAAGTAGTCGACAGACACAAAGACACATCGCTGGAGCACTCTCTGTAAGCATTGAGGTTTATACTGATAGCACACTGAATGCTAAATAAAAGTGCACCCTGAACTGAAGACATTAAAGGGCAACACATTGCAGAGATCGTGGTCTAGGATATCCTTAAAAATGTATTCACTGATGCACTTATTGAACTACAATGAGTGGCGTAGAGCAGATGTTGCACCCTAGCACAACATCGCACTATTGCTGTATGCTACAATGGCTGTTAAATGCAGGAGGTTTAGAAATTGAGTTATAGAGGTCCCGAAATGGTTTTATCTTGCTTGGTTGGGAAGAATTCATGGCTTCTATCTTTGCAGTTGTTTTTGATGGTTGAGTTTTCGTGAAGAGATTTGGCTGGGCTGGAGGGTACTGCGGACCATGACCTGGCAGAAATGTGTGGGCTTTCCCTCAATATGTTTTTTCACAGGTTTCCTGTAATATTATATAAGACTTGCATGATCTGAGGTGCTAGGCCTACATATTATGCTTCAGCAAGGGTCCTAACTAGTGTCCAGCGGAAGCTTTGGGGATAGATCAACAAATGCCATAGGTCAATTTTGAGGTATATACTGTGATTTATACACTACACACAGTAATATGGCCACTGGCCCTACCCAATTCATGGCATAAACATTGAAACATGGGTTGAGAATCTTCCTCATGATACCAGATCACCATCGTTGATGGCATTACAATATTTACTGCTAAAGTCTGTGGACTTAAAAATGACACAAAAAAAGACAGGATCCTTTCCTACATAAAATACCACCACACCTCAGAGGAGGAGCCTAGCGACGAACGAAGATGGCCGCATAAGCTCTCGGCTCCGTCGACCTCGCCTGTCGCTTGAAGATCCTGAAATATATCCTGCTTTCGCGCCTCACCCCCGTGCGGGGTAATCTTTGCTTACACTGGCGGTGTGGTCCCGAGAACTTTCCTACCCTGATTGGCGGAGTTGTGCCGTGTGAAAGATCTTGGCCTAGAGTCGCCTGTAAGCCGGGACCTTGATTAATGACCCAGCCGGGTTACAGTGCAACAGCGGCGGGTGGGTGCCCCAGACGCGGTTCAGACGATTAACCTGGAGTGTTTCCCAACCCTATATTGGTGAGGTGCCTGCGGTCCTGTACACACTGCGGAGGTGTACATATCCTGAAGGTGGCTGAGAGGTCGGGGGTCCCCTTCCCGGCGGCTGGCCCCCTCGCCGGGTTGGTGCCGCCGCCCGAGAGGCCCCGTCACTGCTCGGAAGTGCGCCTCCAATCCCCGCCTGCCCGACCCGCACTTCGGTCCCCGGAAGAATCGGGTGCTCCAAATTCAAATGTCTGGAGCTGACCGTGTGGAGGTGGTGCGGGGTAATAAAGAGCCGTCTTTGAGGACCGCGATGGCCGCCATTAGGGAGCTATGATATTTCATGGCCTCTACCCTCCAGAAGACGATCGCGGATGTCACCGAAACTGCCCGATCGTGCAAGGACCCTGACCTGCCTGGTGCCCCTAAGCTGACTGTTTTGTCTACGCTATTCTCGGTACCTACGAATCGAGACTCCCTTCATGTTGCAGCCTCGCAATTATCGCCTGGAACACAATGTGCTAGTGGACCTGTTGTCCCGGAGAGACGCCCGCCATTATCGGTGCATCCGTCCACGGGTGTGTTTGTGTCTTCTCTTCTCCTGAGCCTACGGCTAATACGACCCGGCGGATGCTGCGAACATTACTCGATTGTTTTGACTTTGCCCTGAGATTGAGATCGACACGGTCGTATTTTGGCTGGAAGACGGCAAGTGTCATGGCGGCTGTGGATCGTGACGGACTGAGGTGCTTGATCAGACTCCTTATGCAGGTTCACAGACTGGCTGGGACTTTGATTTTTCCGGGATACGTGCTGGTGCAGTTGGCTGAACTCACTGTGAACATTCGAAGGGGTCAAGGGTGAGACTGCTGTAGATCTCGACTTTAGGGGTGCGTGAAGTTCGGGGGATCTGCCATTTTGTTGCTTACGGGTGGTGGGGCGGTGTCGGACGCCTTCCCTGGGTTTTATTTTCAATAACTTGCTTATATAATCGCTAGACTTTGGACTGGGGCTGTGCGTCGCAGGGGGGGTAAGGGGACCGAGGGCAAATGTGATTTTTCTCCTCCTCCATCTTTTTTCCTTTTCTTATTTTTTCCTTTTTCTATCTTTATATATTTCCCTTTTCTTGCTATATTTCGGGTTTTTGGAAGCTGGGCGATAGGCACGCTGCTAGGGGGGTAGGCCGTAGCCATCTGCAGCGGTGCAGGGTGGGGGGGGATGGGGTATTATTGTTTTTCCGTTTCTTGTTTCTATGGCCTCCTTTTTCTTCATTAGTTTAACTGGATTGTCTGTTCCTTTTCCTTCTTTCTGGGTTCTGGGATCGGTACAGTATATTACCTGATTTTAAATTCTCGACGTTGGACCGTGGGTTTCGCTTATAAGTGTTCCTCGTTATGCCTCTCCATGTACGGGCAATAGCCAGGTGTGCTTAGTGTTTGATTGCATGCGTATACTGATTGCCCGCCTCAAAGATGCCGATAGATATGTTGGATTTGCTTGCTCACGCGCCAGATTGTTTTCTATGATCTAGATTCTGTGACTGATCCCTCCTTTCTTTCTCGTTTTCTGCTCTTTTTTGTTATTATATTGAAATTCATTCCTTCTAACGGTAAATATCCTGTTTTAAAAATGTTAAATTAACCTCATTCATCCTGTGCAAAGATTTGTGTGTACTGAAACAGTTCTGGTCTCTAATCCTGCTGCTGTGCCTCCGGGATGTTCGGCTGAATAGCTGTGTGCACCCTGTTTATAAATAAAGGTTTTCAAAAAGTCAAAAAAATAAATAAATAAATACCACCACACTGCCATAGCGTTAATTCTGGAAACAAACTTACCCTAACAGAAGTAGGTTGAACTAGCCTTACGGTAGAGGAAACAGATACACTCTTCCATCTGCACATCTTATACGCACTCAATCGCTGTTTGTGTGAATCGTGGGGGCCCTTCACATCCGGAATCCAGAGGCTCACTTTATACTTTTTGTTTGAAAAGCTTTTTTTTGGTCAAAGACCATGAAAGTCTCAAATCAATATGCAATGCATGGACTCGGAGTTAATACAGTGTTTAAACAAGCTTATTAAAGTACAAAGTAAAATCACTAAAACCAATGTAGCAATTTCTGTGAAAATCAATAATTCCGTAGATTAAAATGTTACTTTTAATACGTAAGTAAAAATGATTGCAAAGTTAAAATGGCGTGTGGATTTCACACAATAACTAGAATATGGGGGTAGATGTATCAACATACCCTTTTGCGATTTTGAAATAGCGATTTTTAAGGAATCGCTATTTAGAAATCGCAAAATGGGATGTATGTAGAAAATCGCTATTTTTTAGCGATTTTTTAATCTTCCTTATTTGTGAATTCTCAATTTGCGAATTCACAATTAAGGAATGATTTCCAATTCATTCCTATAGGCCAGGAGGCCCATAGGAATGATTGTGAAATAAATCTCAATTTGCGATTCGCAATTTGCTAATCGCAAACTGAGAATAATTTCAAGGGTGCCGGGGTGTCTCAAGGACACCCTGCTGCACCCCTGAAATTTACATGTTTGTGCATATGGCGCACATACATGCCCTATGGGCATGTCTGTGCGTCACATGCAACCTTCACAAATGCCAAATTGTGCATTTTTAAAAGAATTTGCAAATTACCACCAACTTCAAGTTGGTGGTAATTTGCGATTTCTTAACCTAAATTCGCAATTCCAAAATGCTACATACATAGCATTTAAGGAATCGCAAAATTGCCATTCCTTAAATGCTTAAGCAAAATAAGGAATCGCAAATTTTTGCGATTCCTTATTTTGAGAATTTTAGTTACATGCCAAAACATGCAAAAAGACCGTTTGCGATTCGCAAATGCCGGAATTCTGCGAATTCCAGCCTTTGCGAATCCCAAACGGCTTGATACATCTAGCCCATGGTGTTTTAGATATGGCCTAGGGCAATCAACTCCAAGAATGCTAGGCTAAGCCTTAGCTGAAGTCGTTAAATATCTACCAAACTTGATCCAGGGATGTCGACATCTAAGTAGACATTACTCTCAGCCTGTGAGGGGTAGAGGCTGAGTAACTTTACGCTGAATTGGCCAGTTGCTCTCTAGGAACTTGGCAATTGAGAAGACGATAGGAGGGAGAACTGTCAGCCCTAAAAATTCTTAGCGTAACACTATACTGGCAAACTTCTAATAGGCGGCAAAGTGAGGCTATCTAATGTTTGCCCTGCTTTAGATAAAATGGGCAGAAAAATAACAAGTGATGGTCAGTTTCATCACACCCCTTGCAGACCAGGAATATTTTTTTATCCCCGGCCCACTTATCATTTGGCTGTAAGTGAGGCTAGGGGCAGCGTATCTAGTCTGAACCCTAGGTAATGGGGTTTTCTGAAGGATGGATTGATTGCATCAAGATAGGCCTCAAAGGCAAGAAAGGGCTTAAGCCCGAGGAAGTACTCGCTGTGGCTCCCCAAATCTTTTTGGTTGATCAACTTCATCTCCTCATGCTCCCAATACAGGGAGTTCAGTTTTTTCGTGGTAAGTCGTGTAATGGCAGGTAAATCTAGCCAGAGCTCAGGCCTAGGGAATAGAGGGCTTGTTTTACATAGGACAGGCATGGCTTTGTCACCCCCCCTCTTTTGCCTTCCCAGTAAATCGCTGTATTGTATGAGCTCAAGAGTGGACCAGATACGCAACCAGTTAAGTAGGGGTTTAAGTCACACCAGAGAGAGGATGGACCAGATGCCTAGGTCTTGTTTGATAATCAAGGGGGTGCTTTCAGGTAGTTTAAGGGCCACCCTCAGGAATTTATTTTCAGCAGTACCTCCCCTGCCTCCAACAACCAGACCTTCGTCATTACATTGCCACCTTCAAAATCGAACCACTGCGAAAGTCCAGTGTTGCCAAAATGTAAAACTTGCCTGGAAAAGAAACGTCAAAACTAGCCGATGCGCTACCAAATGGAGCCTAAAGCACAAAAGAAATAACTAGTAGGCTACAGAAGTGATTACAATTAGTGATGATTAATTGATTCCTCCGGTGGAGTGGTGGAATAAATTAGTAATTGTGTATTACAAGAGAAATGCAGAATTACTAAATTCCTCCAATTCCACAGGTGGAATAAACATTTCCACACACTCAATACAACCCAGAGACCCTCTGATACCGATGTGGGTAAAAATGGCAGAGGGGGTGCTGGCTGAGAAAATATGGATTAAACTGCTACGAACTGACAAAACAATCTCTGATTACATTCATGGCTTGTGCAAAATGTGAAACAAACTCCTATAAGTTGAATTTATGATTTCTCAAGCGCAAACCATGAGCGATGCATCTTCCTAATATCGTCTCTCAAGTGAAGCTAAAGCAGTGATTTTTTTGTCATATGTCAGTGTTTCCAAATAGTGAATGGCTTTGAGCTTCCCATTGCCCTGACAAGATAAACACTTTCCTTGGCCAGGCCTTGATAGTTGCTTCCAAAAATGCGTGGCCAACATGTGACAAAAGTTGATCCCCTGACAGTTCATTCACAGCGTTTTATCAGCCACATACTGCTCTCTCTGCACCAGAACCGGACTGTTAATGAGATAGAGTGCTATGTTATCAAGTGAGCTATTGGGAGAGTCAGATCTAACTTGTCTGGGACCAAGTTTGTGGTCTAGAATGATCACAAACTCCAAGTGGCAAGTTTCAGAAATCAAAGATGGAAGAAAAACACATGTTACTTGTGAGGTTATGCTCCTGCTTTTGTTGGACTTCACTATTGATCACATGTTACAAATGTTGCATAGGAATGCTGGTGGCTTTTCAAGACGTTTTTTAACTTTTTTTTATCCTATCTGATGACTGAACCTAACTTACTGAGAAGTAGCTAGTCTGATCTGGGTGAGCATGCTGCTGCGACCCACATCCTATGAATGACCTTATGTAGATGTGCTGGTCCTGCATCGGTACATTTCTTGAAAAGTCCCATGAGCTTTTTTCCACTCAGTGAACCTGAGGATTCTCTCATTTACTGTTTACAGATCATTGCAGGGCTCAATACTAACTAGTTTTCAACTGCTGATTGATTAGGGCCTATATAAACTTTTGGTACTATATCTCAAGCACAAAAAGTGTTAAACACTTTTGGTTTTCACTGTACATCATAGTTTTATGTATAGATTATCATTAGAATGTGTAATTTTCTAAAGTAAAACGCTGCATGTTACTACCTGTGGTACTCTATTTTGAGTGGCTGTCGCTTTACCCTCCTTGATTAAGCTTTGTGTACTTGAGCTTCCTAGATTGTAAGTGATACGTGTAAGAGCTTTGTAGTCCTGAATAACAGTTGTACACAACCTCAATTGCTAAAACTGTTATCCTCTGACCTGGAACCCCCCAAAGAAATAGATTCACAGTTACACAGTTATTGTAAATACCTAGGTACATGATTGTGAAAATGCCTGGATGTCTGATGATCGTAGTTTTGAGCTATCTGATAATGGGAGTACCAATTGTCAGACCAGAAACATCCACATATCTGATTTATTATCAGTTGGGTTTTGCTAGCAGAGCCAGTACCATGGGTAGCAAAGAGACAAGCCAGGAGTAGCAATTTCTAGCTACTCATGATTGGCATAGATGCTTTAGTGTGGAATAAAAATCACATTTCTGGGACCCTGCAATCATCAACAAGAGGAGGATTTTCAGTAACAATAGCAATATTACATTATATTTTTTCGTGGGCTCCCACTCCACGAGGAAGAGGGCCATGTTTGAGGACACGTGGAACTTTGCACGCCCTTCCGGTGGTACTTAAAAGCACTTACACAGTTTTTTTTAAATGGTGGTGTTAGACCTGTATTCAGAAACAGTTACTTTTTCTTTCTTCTCAGAGTCACTGAACGTAGGGAGAATACATTTCATTGAAGGAGAAGCCGTGAACTTAACATTAAATTTACTGTGTCTTTCTTGATTTAAAAAGAGGCAGTACAACTAGTTTAAATATATTGGGACTTTGCTTCATTAAAAAAATTAGGAAAATAGTAGACACATCACATCCAAGATGAGTCATCAGCTGTACCTTGATGAATCAGAACTACGTGCCCTCTGCTTTATCCTTTTGCCTCTACTTCGCAGACAGTAGGTCCGTCGTCGAATTTGGCTTACTTTTATCACCTTCAAAAGAACGCACATCCTGAAAGAACAGGGACAAAATAAATAGGGGGAAGTCAACCAACTGCAGTTACTAAAAGGGGCAAGCAAGGTCAACTCTGTGACAAACTGGAGGTATTCAGCAAAAAGTTAGATTGTGGGAGAACAAAACAGCAAGCAGGAATGTACCAACATATGGGAGAAAGGAATGACAAAAAAGACTATGGAAGAAAGGCATAACAGAGAGGAGCAAAGAAAACTATAAATGCTATACTAAACTATCCTATATTATCTGATCCTATACTATACTATACTATACTACACTATACTATACTTTACAATTCTGTACTTTGCCATACTGTAATATGCTATACTATAAAAAAAGTGTAAATAAAAAAGTAAAAAAGCAGTTAAAGACAGACGTTCTGGGACAAATACTTGTGGCTGCTCCATGCTAAGATCAATATGAGCTGCTAAACCCTTCTCTCCAGTGTTCTGAATCCACAATCCATGGTGAGTTGAAATTTGAAAAGATCTTGCAAGCTATTCTTGGCTCTAAATCCACTATTCAAAGTAAAATTCACTCAGTGGCAGTAAACTTTGGGTTGTTGATAGCTGTTCACTGCAAGTTAGTGGACAGGATTGAGAGCAACAAATCCACTCTTGCAACAACCAACAGTGAAAAGAAAGGTCCTACAGAAAGAGATAATGAATTTCAGAGCCGAGGACAATGAGGGGTACTTGAGGCAGAACAAAATCAGGATAGTTAGCGTGCCTGAATTGGCTGACAGCCCAAATATGGAAATGTATACAGATGAGTGGTTTGGCACAGAGGTGCTACAAGGTAAAATCCTGATATTGTTTTCAATTGAGAGAGGCTGGCCTGCCATCCTAAACCTTGGATGGCACCCATGCCCATAGTGGCTAGACCGTTCAATGTTAGCTACAGAGACCTAATCCTACAGATAGCCTGGTGCAAAATATTCTGGGTCATAGATGGAAATGCAGTCAACATTTACCAGAATTACATCAGGGAGGTCCAGCACCAAATGGTAACTTAGTTGAGATCAAGAACCAGTCGCAAGCACTGAGCCTGCAATATTCCCTTATCCATCCCATTAAGCTACGATTGATTGGTAATGAACCAATACTCTTTTTTCAGACATCACAGGATGCATGCACATGTTTGAGGATGTTTCCCTCGATTTTGTGCCCCTTTTTCCTTCTGTTACCTTTGTTGTCCCTCACCGCCCTCGCCGCTGTGTCCCCTGCGGCCTCCCCCCTGACAGCCCACTGCCCATCGCTGCCCCGCCTCCCACCTCCCAGCTGCTCCTCCCTCCCACTTCTCCATATATGCCGGCCACTGTGTTGTTGCACCACTGGCGCACCGAAGGCGCACCTAATCAAGCCCGTCCGTGCCTGGACTGTGCCCAGCGCCAGAACCTCTGAACCCCGCACCCGCCACGACGATCGCCGCCACTACGACGCCAGCACTCTGCACGCTCTCAACTACGGACGGAGCCACAACTGCTTCAAGGCCGCCCGAAACGCACACACGGCCCCTTCACCTGCCGGAACTGCAGCTACACCAGCCTCAGAGCCATCGAACCATCCGCCAAGAAAGACCTCAACCACCTCTGATGCATACTACTGAACACCCGCTCGGCACGCAAGCATCCCGCCAAGCTCTGGGACCTGTTCGACACAACATTCCCGGGCGTCGCCTTCCTGAGATCTGGTTTAACGCCTCCTCTGCACCAGACATCACCATAGCCATCCCAGATGGCTACAAGATCACCCACAGAGACTGCACCAACGGAGTCGGAGGAGGAATGACCATCGTCCACAAGAAGAGCATCAGGGTCTCGACTAGCACCGACAACTTGCTCAGCACTGTCAAACACATGCATTTCCAGATGCACACAGACCCTAACTCCACCCTCAGAGGCACCCTCATCTACCGACCCCCTGGACCCCGCCCCCAGTTCAGCAACTCCATTGCCGACTTGATCAGCACGCACGCCCCGACCTCAACCGACTACATCCTCCCCGGAGACCTGAACTTTCACCTTAAGTACAACAATGACAACAACTCTACAACCCTGATCGATAACCTCGCCAACCTCGGAGTAAAGCAACTCATCACAATGCCCACCCACTCCGCCGGCCACACGTTCTACCCCGTCTTCTCCTCAAGCCCACATGTCTCTGTCAGCCACACCACCAAACTCCTCTGGACCGACCACCGCTGCATCCACTTCGTCTTCCAGAATGCCACCACACACCACCACACCCTACAGATCCCCCGCCGCAGCTGGTGCAAAATCTATGAAGACCAACTACTCGCAAACCTTGCTCTCAGCCCACCCACCGAACCCTCTAACACCGACTACGCTGCCCACAGCCTTAGAGGCTGGATCGAGGAATGCACCAACACCCTTGCACCGCTGAAGAAACCACCCCACAGAGACACCAGCAAGAGGGCCAGCTGGTTCACCCCAGAACTCCTAGCCTCCAAGCAAGCCTGCCGGAAACTAGAGAAGAAATGGCACAGTGAACAAACTCCGGACAGCCACGCAGCACACAAGGACACCATCTGCAACCACCACCACCTCATCAGGGTGGCCAAGAGGACCTCCTTCAAAGACCGCCTCAACAACAATGCACACAATAGCAAGTAGCTCTTCAACATTGTGAAGAAACTCTCCAACCCCAGCTTCAACACCAACGACATCCTGCCGTCGCAAGCCCTGTGCAACTTCCTCGCCACCTTCTTCCACCGCAAGATAGCAGACATCCACAACAGCTTCAACACCCAGACAGCCCCTTCTGACAGCAACACAACAGACCCTCCACACACCATCGACCATGACCCCCTGCTAGCCTGGGCCAGTGTGAGCATCGATGACACCATCAATTCCATGCGCACAATTCATTCCGGCTCTCCGTCAGATTCATTCCTGCACCACGTCTTCAACAGAGCAGGCAGCTCCATCGCATCCCACCTGCGCAACGTCATCAATGTCTCCCTCGAGACCGCGCTCTTCCCAGAGATCTGGAAACACGCCGAGATCAACGCCCTACTCAAATAAGGCAGACCCAAGAGACCTCAAGAACTTCCGGCCAATCTGTCTGCTCCCCTTCCCAGCCAAGGTCATTGAGAAAACCATCAACAGACAGCTAACCTGATACCTCGAAGAAAACAGAATCCTGGACCGTTCCCAGTCAGGGTTCCACAGCAACCACTGCCCTCATCGACGCCACCGATGATATCAAGACCATCCTGGACAACGACGACACCGCAGCACTCATCCTCCTAGACCTCTCTGCCGCCTTTGACACCGTCTGCCTCCATGCCGCAGGGATCTGAGACAAGGCTCTGGATTGGGCCACCTCCTTCCTCTCCGGCAGAACTCAGAGTGTCCGCCTTCCCCCATTCCATTCCAAAGCCTCCGAGATCATCTGCGGCGTACCCCAGGGATCCTCCCTCAGCATTACGCTGTTTAACATTTACATCGCCTCGCTCGCACACGTAGCCCTACAGCACGACCTCAACATAATCTCCTACGCCGCCGACACTCAGCTGATCCAAGGACCCCCATCACCGCCAAAGCCAACCTCCATGATGGAATGAAGGCCGTCGCCAATTGGATGAAGACCAGCCATCTGAAGCTGAACTCGGACAAGACAGAGGTCCTCATCCTCGGCTCCAACCCTTCAGCTTGAGATGACTCCTGGTGGCCGACGGCACTGGGGGCAGCCCCGACACCCACAGACCATGCACACAACCTGGGAATCATCCTCGACTCAACGCTCTCAATGACCAAGTAAGTCAACCCGTCTCCTCCTCCTGCTTCAACATCCTCCACATGCTCCGCAAGATCTACAGATGGATCCCGACAGATACAAGAAAGACAGTCACCCAGGGCCTCGACAGCAGCAGACTTGACTACGGAAACGCCCGCTACGCGGGAGCCCCAGTCAAGTTCATCGAATGACTACCACGCATCCAAAATGCCTCAGCACTACTGATCCTCAACGTACCATGCCACGGCCACATCACCCCCACCTGAGAAACCTGTACTGGCTCCCCGTCAACAAGAGGATATCCTTCAAGCTCCTCACCCACGCACACAAGGCACTCCACAAGACCGGCCCAGCCTACCTCAACAGACGGCTCTCCTTCTACATCCCCAACCGCCAGCTACGCTCCACCGACCACTCACTCGCCACTGTCCCACGCATTTGAAGAACAACCACCGGTGGGTGATCCTTATACCACCCTGCCCTGAGACATGGAACACCCTCCCACTGAGCCTATGACAGACCCAAGACCTGCTGACCTTCAGGAGGACACTCAAGACCTGGCTGCTGGATCAGTAGCGCCCCCCCCCCCCCCCCAGCACCTTGAGCCCCTCGTGGGTATGTAGTGCACTTTACAAATGATTGATTGATTGATTGATACAACAGGTTGGGAGTGACTGCATCCAACAGAAGGAAGGCCCAGAAACATGGAGGGCTACCTACAGAGAAACAGTAGAAAGCAGACTGGCTCAGAGTACAACTCAATCCATGGCACAGGGATCTGAGCATGAGCTAGGCTGGATTGAGAGATGGAGGCACCCGTGACTTGGATTCTGAGCAAATACTCAGACCTATCTGGACAACAACAGGAGTGGACAACATTGTTTATAGCAGAATGCAAGTATATATGGTAACCTCTACCTGGTGTTCAGTGTGGTAGTCACAAGTATAACATAATATATGATGGCCTGTAGACTCTAAGAGGGGCCAGACTAGCATAGAGCATTTCAGGGAGTGGGTCAGAAGAAGAGCTGCCAAGATCCCGCTTTCCCGATATCTGTGAGAAACATAGATACGTTCCTGAGAGACAATTGTTCATGGAGATGCACTGGATGTTGTGATTGTAAGATCTCTGTTCTGCCATTAGCCTGGAGGTAGGTGTTGAGATCGTGGCTTCCAGTTATGGAGATTCCTATTATGGAAGAACACATAGTTACATCATCATTGGGAATGGTGGGGTCCACCAGACACACAATTGGAACCCAAGATAGGCATGTCCACTAAGTATAACCTGTTAACATGGAATGTTCTGGAAACGGCAATACCCATGAAAAGACACAAAGTGTTTACGCAGATAAAGCATGAAAACGTACATGTGGCCTGCCAACAGGGCTAAATCTTACTAAGGTGCATAAAAGGTAGATGGGCAAAGTGTTCAGGACTTTATACTTGGTGTTCACTAGGGACACTCCGGTTCGGAACTCTTCAGGGGTTCTTTTAGTGGCGCATTTCATCTGCATTGACTTAGGGGCAGATAGTAGTGGCAGTGGAGAGGCTCCTAGAAGAGGAAACAATGGTAGTACTGGCTGTTTATGCCTCAAATGTAAATCAGCTAGCCTTCCTGGACACACTGTTGCCATCTTTGGTACATGATTATCAGCACCCCAATATCTGGCCACTGAGAACACTGAAGCTAAAACACTCAGAATTATTGGATAGACCAGGGAAAACAGACTAGAGGCAAGAAAATATGCAGAAGGGGACACGGAGGGCAGACTGCTTGCCTGGCAATTAAGAAAAGAGACTCCCAGAACACCAATTAGGGCTATCAAACCCACAGGTGGTGATATTGTTAACAGCCAGATAGAAATAAATGATGCCTTCGTGAGTACAATAGACTGCTGTATGCAGCTTTGAATGTGGCAGATATGCATAAACCTAAAATTATCTCGGGGGTTCCATTATCACAGACAGACCTATAACAATATCACATTCTTGAGGAGCCCATAGTGTTAATAAAGGGTTGGGTGGCTTTGCCCCAGATAGCGTAGAATAAGACTCTGGGAATGGATGGATTACCCATAGAATTCTATGTAACCTTTTGAACCACTATTCTAAACTACCTACTCCACTAGCACTGTAAAAAGGCAGCAAAGCAAACTGAAATATTGCCCCAGGTGTTGAGGGCAGTATTGATCATTGTCCTCTCCAAACAGGGCAGGATCCACTGCCTTAAGGTTTATAGGCATTATCTTTATTAAGGCTGGACTTCAACTTTCTTTTATATTAGCTAATAGAGTACCAGTGCTGGAAGCATTTTTTAATTTCACAAGTTTTTATTGGGGTCCACACACAGACAAAGTGGTTTGCAAATATACAGGAAATAAAAGCATTACCAATTATCCTTTTATTCGAGCACAACAGTGCAGTTATAGAACCAAAATAAAACAGCTACAAAATGCCAGTAAGGCATACATGGCATAGGTTGACTGACCCCTATGTTGGGAACCAAACAAAAAGACAAGGGGGGAGGAAGAGAGAAAAGAGAGAGAGAGATTGCTGTTACAAATGATTAGAGTATAGATAGGCCCAAACCTTGTAGAAAGATAGGTATCCACTGATAAATGGTCAAACTATTACCCATCATTTTCGACTGGGCTATGAAGTTATTGATGCATTTATTGTGACAGAGGGTAGCTGAATGGGGTATATGGGCAACAGATAGATGGCATATAATATCACTATGTGCAGATAATCCATTAATTTAGCAGCATAGAGAAGCATCATTTGCAACACAGTCTAAACCAGATACTGCCTTTACAACACTGTCTTTAGAGCCCGTGTGGTCTTTAGACCACTGCATTCCCTTACCACACTAATCTTTACAATGACATGCCATAGGGGAAGTGGCATTGGACTTTGATGTCCAACACTGTCCCTACTGTTGCTCAGACAGTAGTTGGATATGTAATTTATACCTCTCCAAAGACCAGTGCTTAAGGCAAGTCATTGTTCGTTGGAAAATTGTGTGTGGTAAAGCAATGCACTTGCAAAGACGCATTGTGGTAAAGACCGCGTTATGAAGCCATGCATTGTAATGGATTGCGTGATTCCAGCATACAACCCTCTGTGTATGACTAGTGACTCAATTCTAGCACTGATTAAGGTCCTAGTAGAATTTGGGGAAATGTCAGGCTCAAAAGTAAACTGGGCTTAGTCTTGCATTGTTCCTCCTAAATATAGAATGATGGGGTACAGGAAGACATACCACTTACCAAACTAGTTGGGAGAGAGGAAACATTCATGTACCTAGGACTGCACATGTACCCTGCAGAACACGAATTGATTAATGTTAACCTGGTGCAGCATCTTGGCTGTGATGCAACAGTCAATGTACTTATGGACCTCCCTTAAGCTGTCTCCCATGGGTCGAGGGACAATAGTAGCTGTGGCTGCTGTGCCAGTTTTTCATCTCTCCTGGTGATCCTTAAGAAGTCTTTTTTGCAAAAATACATACTACACTGTCAAATTTGAGATGGCAACATGGTAGAAAAAGAGTGGCGCTACATGAGGCACAACTCCCTGTGTTAGTGGGTGGTCTGGGATAGCCGAACTATGAATATTATGCAGCAGCTTTCTTATAGTGAACAATGAAATGGTTAGGATCATCAGAAACACTAGAAACACTGGCTCTCCTGAGTGCATTGGAGAGTGGGTCATTTCTGGATTGGCAAAAGGTCCTGATACAGTCAACCCTAAAACTAGACAAATTAGACTCAAAAGCAAAGCTTTTTGGCATAAATATGTATAGCAATATGCCACACTGCCATACCTCTAGTGGGTTCCCACTATACGTGATAGGAGGCCCTGGGGATAGGCAGGAGTGCTAGTACTGTGGGATTTATCAGGGCAAACTCTGACCTTCTAGTGGATGGTGGACAGTAGTTAGGTGTGATCTGGTCAATTTCTGGTACATAATGCCATGGGCAGAGAACACAGCAGATGTTGGACCATGCCAATCCCAGTAGCTCTTTGATGTTGCAGTGCCTGGTGTTTCATTGAGGGGTAAAATCAGCAGAGTCATGTCTGAATTCACAACTGTCACAGAGATGTCAGACATAGATGGTCCGCCACTTTGAATCTAGAACTTGATGGATAAGCAATGGGGGGGCCTCTATGAAAAATGTAAAGAAAGTGTATTGAAACCCAGAATTAAGTAAACTCAATGTAATTGTCTGTACCAGGCTTACTTTACCCCCAAATGCTTTGTGCACACGTATGGAGCACTCTATGCATGTCTCAGATGCAGATGAATCAAGGCATACCCGTACCACATATAATAGGGTTCCCCAACAGTGGCGCATGCTTGATTTGAGGTGGGAGAAGTGGTGTCTGATCTGAATGGCAGGGAAGTTCACTTTTATCCACAAATGTGTATGCTGGGTTTAATGCCTTATAACAAACAGGTATGAATGCCAAATTGTGGATCTACTGCTTATACTTTTTTAGAGCCATAACGCAATTGCACAGAAATCAGCTGAAGGACCACATGTAGGTTTATGGCTGTGAGATTTGAAGGAGTAGGTAGTGGCAGAGACCAGCACAAACAGTCTGATATGCAGACAATAGACCAGAATAGATTTTGGCTTGAGATGTGACACAAACCTTGCAAAATTGGGGTCTAAAGCAGATATCCGACCACATTGAGCAATGGGAACCCTGATTGAAGCTGGCAGGACTCAATAAGTCAGGAGGGTATGTGACTTGTTCATAAGTCAAGAGAGCCATCCAATGTTGGAAAGCATTATACTGTAGTAGCTAAAGGATTTGGAACTAACTGGGAACATGTCTTCACAGACGGGTACAGATGTTTGTGTTTTCTACACTGTGCTACACATGAGTCAGTTATTAGGGCCTTCTGTGAGGTTTATCCTGGTTATAGGATCTCTTTGTCGCTTCATGTTATGCATTTGAATTCTACTGTCACTATGACAGGAAATAGTATATGGATTGGGTCAGAGTATAGATGCGACCAATGTTCCCTTTAAATGTATTTTTCCATGTGCATTAATAGATAGTGTCTGTGTGGATGTCTTGTGCAAAACTAGTTTACATGTTATGTTGCTGTATCAGCAACCTGACCGTGAGTTGGCTAGGTGTAGGATTTGGAGTAATATGGTGCCCCCCACCCACTTTTTTAAATCACTTTTATCAAAGGACTAAAGACATGCATTTCCCATGAGCAGTGGTGGGATGTGAAACTGCCCCAGGAGGCTGTTGCTCCATTTTCCAAATTCTAAATACTGGGCCCTACAGGTCCCATAACATTCATATTCTGCTGTATATTAGAGATGGGGTCCTTGTAAAAAAAAATCCAAAATTCATTTCCACCCATAGATTACATGACATTGGAAATATTTTGCTTTTAGGAAGTGTAAAACATGTATTTTTTAAAGCTAAATACAGAAGGCAGATAATGCGTTACAACACTTCTTTCATGTGCACGTTTTTGTATGTGCATAATGTAACAAGTGCACCCTTAGATTAATAGTCTGGACAACCTGCCATCACTTGTAAACTCTATGGAAGGAAAGAAGCACAAAAAAGATCTGGTCTGGACAGGATATGTAAGCTCTATGGAAGGTGAAAGGAGCGAAAAACACCTGGCTTTGGCAGGACAATCCTACTCTTGAGAAGTACAAAATAGGACTAGCCTGGTTAGCACCACTCAATTCCTTGTGGGAAGTAGATAAGAATGAACCTGGACTAACCTAGTCTTTTCCCTTTTTTTCTGTCCTCCCTTCCTTAACCCTTCATCCTTAATACTCCTTACTATTAACTTGTGTTTTGTATCAGGCTAAATACCCAACATATATATATATATATTGCTTCACGGCAGTGTACATATCCATGGATTGGATTGTCCGGAACCCGCCTCTGTCTCGGATGTCCCTGAACAGTAGAGGTATGCTACCTCTTTTCGGGCATTTTTGCACTGCGCAAATCTAGCCACTGCTCATATGGACACGCTGAAACGGAGGTGGTGGCGAAGTGAGGGGACTCGAGGGCGGCCTTGCTTGTTTGGGAGATCACCATTTGACATCATGGATCCTGCCTTAGGGGCCGCAGCGGGATTCCAACTCCACACTCTCCCTATTCCACCGGCCTGGGACGCTTTCAACATGTGGCATCCTGGGAGTGGTAGTTCAGGATTCAACCACGAACTCCCACAGGTGGGCTGCATTTGTTTTAGGGAGGGGCCGACCTACGCCATTTACTTCTAGGCAGCAGGAAATCTCAATACAACAGGATTGCATCGGGTGCAGGGCACTGAAGAAGGCACACTTCGCCGAAATGCATTTGCCGCCACCCTTGCTGTTGCTCTGAACAATAAAGCCTGTCTCACCTGTTCCCCTCCGGGTCCTGCCTCGTTCTTTTTCGGAGGACGTTTTCGCAATTTACTTAATGTGCTTGCCAGTTGCACATGGCAGAGACCCTCGCCACATTCTGGGTCTGGACATAACTTGGCGTTGCTTCACGGCAGTGTACATTTCCATGGATTGGATTGTCCGGAACCCGCCTCTGTCTCGGGGGTCCCTGAACAGTAGAGGTATACTACCTCTTTTCGGGCATTTTTGCACTGCGCAAATCTAGCCACTGCTCATATGGACACGCTGAAACGGAGGTGGTGGCGAAGTGAGGGGACTCGAGGGCGGCCTTGCTTGTTTGGGAGATCGCCATTTGCCATCATGGATCCTGCCTTAGGGGCCGCAGCGGGATTCCAACCACACTCTCCCTATTCCACCGGCCTGGGACGCTTTCAACATGTGGCATCCTGGGAGTGGTAGTTCAAGATTCAACCACGAACTCCCACAGGTGTGCTGCATGTGTTTTAGGAGGGGCGGACCTACGCCATTTACTTCTAGGCAGCAGGAAATCTCAATACAACAGGATTGCATCGGGTGCAGGGCACTGAAGAAGGCACACTCCGCCGAAATGCATTTGCCGCCACCCTTGCTGTTGCTCTGAACAATATAAATATATATATATATATATATATATATATATATATATATATATATATATATATATATATATATATATATATATATATATATAACCAGTGTTATCATTACTGTTAGGAAATGGCTTGGTTGGTTAGAGTTTGAGCCCTTGTCAAGCAACAGCCACAATCCCTTGCAGGGAGTGAAGAACCGGGTTTTAGAACCCAGCAGTGCCAGGGAAAATGCTTGAAGTCTTCAGATTCCCCTGCCTCGGCAAACAGAGACACGGGACACTTCTCGATGACGTCAAAGACCAAAGTTTTTTAGTTGCAACCAGGAAGAGAGGTCTACGAAGCACAACATGGGTGGTTCGCTAGAGACTGCACAATTTCAATGAGCGGAGCATGGTCTTTTATGCCAAAAATCACATTCCAAAGTAGCATCAGTTACATACAAACTAACCAATCAAAGTGTGACATTTCAAAAGTAGCGCATGACGACAATCCCATTTTTCGTTGTCTAGCCCACCAGAAATGACCAAGCACATTCCAATATCCTGTTGGATCAGGCCGGACAAACCCATCATAAAACCTCAACCCAAATCAGTGATTATGTCGTAAAGGAAGGAGCAGAAAATGATTAGAAGCAAGATAGAAAGGTGGGTGCAGTGTACTGTAAACTTCGGCATGTCCTGCTCTCTGATCTTTATCTGACCAGCTGCTTAACAAGGAACTGGCTCAGCGAGGTCAGCCTCGGGCAAGGGAGTCAGTTCGGCCAGGTTATTCAGAAGTCAGCTAAGGTGTACTTGTGCCAAGGACTCGCTCGGCCTATGTGAGGGCAACCACACAAAATGGCTGCCGTACACAAAATTGAACCCGAGGGTTCACACGAAATCCCTGAATACGTAGTGTTCTCATTGATCGATTAAAACGAAAACACTCGTACACACCACACTCACGATTTGCGGTCCGCTGACACCAAAATCGGCTATTCCGACGACCTTTATTGAACGGGTTCAGAACTACCGAACCACAGACCCTCAAACTACGGAACTACAGCCCCTCCTTTTGCCCTTACATAGGCAACAAACCCAAACCCATGACAGTCTGAATCTAGGTCTATTTTCATCAGATCATCGATATGTTGCTGTAGCATCATCCTAGTACTTAGTACCTCTCTCTGGACAGGTCTCCTCGCACACAAAGCAGCACAGAGGCCACAAATAGCAGGAGCACACTGTACACAGAGACAGAACAGGAAAAGGATAGCTAAGACCATCCAAATGACCATCAGAATCTTCCATCCCCACGTGGATATCAATCCCCAAAACCATCCCATCAACGACCAATCTCCTTTGTCTATATGTACAGAATCGGAGATCTTATGTAACTTGGAAATGGCCTGGAAGACTGACGGAGCGTTGTCTGGAATGAAAACGCAGCAGCTCGATTGAATCAGTTTACACACTCCACCTCGGTCTGCAAGTATGACATCAAGAGCAACTCTATTCTGAAGTGTCATAAGTCTATCCGACTGGAGCTCAGCAGTCAAGTTACTAAGGGCACCGGCAGTTTTGACTATGGTGGACTCAACCACTCTCGTCAACTGGCGAATGTTCATGCTGTTAGCCATAGGTCCCCAGAACGGCAGAAACCCCTTAAAGAAATCCCCCAACTCTTACCCTGCAGTATCTTCCTGACTGAAGATACCTCTAGCAACTCTCGTAAAGAAACAAAACATGTGCCCGAAAGGTCAGGGGGCAACCATGTATACGCCTTGTCGTAGCAAACAAAATAGGTACCCTTAGGTGCTAGAAATGCTGGGGAAGTCTGAGACGTAAATACATAAGTCTCAGTGCAGACACTCTTCCCTAACTGAGCTTTCAGATTCTTGCCATTACCTTGCAGACAATAATGACCCTGATGGGGCACTATCCAAATTGGTGGAGAACTTTTCGCTCGCTGGTTAACACTCAGACTAACTCCATATCCAGTAACGTCCAAACCACTATCTGGTTCTTTCTCATCCTTCGGAATATTCTCAACTGCATTAGTCCCTTTAACCATGTCGACTATACCTCTAGCTAAGGCACTATTCTTCGGATTGTCTTTTGGTGAACGTAGGGGATAGACACTATGGGCATAAATGAACATCTTTCTATATGCCCAAATAGAACCATTGAGGCTGAAAGGCAAAACCAAGTACGGAATACCTTTACCTATCGTATGAGGCATTAGGCCACAAATCCAACAATTTGTCGTGTTCATAACTAACTGGTGTTGGTGCAAAAGTTGAATAAAGGAATTATTGGCAAATTCCAATCTTCTAACTACTTCATGTTTGGGCAGAAGGTGAAAAGAATGGGAAGAAATAGTAGGAGGAGGTGTAGGTTGCACAGTGGGAATAAACGTCACTTTAAAAGAGAATGTCACATAACCAATTAAAAATATCATCAAACTCAGTAGCATAAATAAACACAGTATTAAAAATATTTTTCGGGTGATTAGTTTGCACATCTTGCTCTTAAAACCATTTGTCTCTACAGGTCTCTCCAACTCGAAGAACTCCATCCTCACTAAACATGCTGCTCGCGGTGGTAGGGTGTTCTATGCTAAGGAATGCCTCTGTCAACCCAGGGCAACTCCCTTAGGCCAACCAGAACTGTCAACCTATTGTCTCAGGCTTGCACTCCAAAGACTTGTCTACCGCGATCCTACAGCTGAGCCCGGATGGCGGTTCGAAAAACAAAAATAAATAGTTCCTCGGAGGAGAGTTAACCTGCAAACAAAAAAATCATAAAAACTTCATTTATTTTTGTTTGTCCATGACTCTTGGTCGCAAATGATAACGATCTTTTCCAGGCAATGTCTGTTCTCTAAAAAAAAGTTCAGGCTCAATAGTGTTCAATCGATTCAAAGGAGGCACAGCTTCTTGCAAAAGATCGTCACTTTCTTTCTCAGTGTTCGTTCCAATCAAACGGGCATCGCTGAATGGCAGAAAACGTGGCACAGTTTCAGTCTCAGAGTCTGGAAGTCCTTTCTGGACCCACCGGTCGTACGGTAAAGGCAACGGAGCCCGTTTGCAGTGTACGCCGTGGATCCAGTTTTTCTTGCCTTGCACTCGAACTCAAGAACGTGTAGATAGTAAAACTAAATGCGGTCCTGTCCAGCGGGGCTGCTCGTTCTTGCTACGCTGAAAATTCTTCACAAATATCCAGTCACCGGGTTCAATGGTGTGACCTGGATCTCCAGAAGCCTGTGGTAGGCTATCATAAACCTGTTGGTGTAAGACACGCAGTTTAGCCGTCAGTTCGTACAAGTAATCAAGTAACACAGGGTGCTTAAGTTCACTAAACTTAGTCGGTCTTGGCACGCCCCAAATATTCGGCGGGCGGCCAAACACGACCTCATACGGACTCAAACCTATTCGCGAATGCACAGTCATTCTTGTGGACAAAAGGGCTATGGGTAAAGCATCTGGCCATTGCAAACCAGAGCTCGCTTGAATTTTGGCCAATTTTAATTTCAAAGTGCCATTATAGCACTCAACTAAACCAGCTGATTGGGGGTGATTTGCAGCGTGGAACTTCTGCCTTATTCCTAATCCCTCACAAACTCTCTTCTTCACTTGACCCACAAATTCACTCCCATTGTCACTCCGGATCCTTCTCGGCAATCCAAACCTGGGGAAAAACTCTTTGATAAGGGATTTCGCTGTGGACAAGGCAGTATTGTCCTTCAACGGGTAAGCTTCCACCCATCTAGAAAAGGAGCAAACAACCACCAACACATATTTCAGGTTGTTGCACCTCTCCATGTGGATGAAATCTAGCTGCAAAGCCTCCAACGGATATGTAGGAGGAGCAAAATGACCAGCCGGGGTTGGAGTTCCCTTACCAGGATTGAACATCAAACACACCATACAATTCTTAACCAGATTCTCTGCACATTTTGGAATTCCTACATTCTGCCAAACCGGAGCCAACAACTTACAAATCCCTTTCACACTGATATGTGCCATCCCATGAGCCATTGTAACAACTGGAAGCACATATGCATCGGGTAGCAACCATCTCTGATGCTCAGACAAATCAGTCCAACAACCATTCAAGTCCAATCTACCCTTACTTTCTCTCCATTCATCCAACTCATTCTCTGTAGCTTCAGCTTGGATGGATTTCACACTCTCAATCGTATCTTCACTCATACCTTTCTCTGGAACCCATCTTGCCGGACCTGCAACATACATTCGGCTCATCACATTTCTCGCAGTTTGTTTTGCAACTTCATCTGCAAACGCATTATCATGACCAACATCATCCGTAACTTTCTTATGTGCACTGCATTTCACAATCGCTACTTGCAATGGCAAAGTAAGTGATTCAAGGAGTTCATTCACCAAGTGACCATGTTGGATTTTCGTCCCATGCGAAGTCAAGAACCCAGGTTCACGCCACAAATGTCCAAAACTATGAGCCACACCAAACGCATACTGACTGTCAGTGTACATATTCACTCGTTTTCCTTTCGCCAACACACATGCTCTCGTTAATGCAATCAACTCTGCTGCTTGCGCTGAATTATGCGGGATATGCGCAGCTTCAACAATCGTATGCAAAGTTGTAACAGCATATGCCGCAGTTGTATCACCATTCGGCAGCTTGAAGCACAAACCATCAACCCACAAAGTACCATCACATTCTGGAAGAGGAGTATCCCTAAGGTCTATCCTCCCTTTCGTTTCTTCCTCAGTTCTAAGGAAACAATCATGCTGTTCTTCAACATTGTCTGTCTCAGCTGAAATCGACAACAACGTAGCTGGATTCAATGTGTTGCATCTTTTTATATGCACATGACTCGCTAACAAGGTCAATTCGTAACCCGACAACCGAAAACTAGTTAAATGCTGTGTCTTGGTACGATTCAACAAGGTATCCACTGCATGTGGAACCATCACAATCAGTGTATTGTCCATAACCAAACCAGCAGACTGTCGAATTGAAACAGCCGCTGCTGCAGTAGCTCTCAAACAACTCGGCAATGCTCTTGCTACCGGATCTAAAGTCGACGAAAAATAAGCACATGGACGTTGCTTATCGCCAAACTGTTGAGTCAACACTGACAATGCACATCCCTCTCGCTCGTGCACATACAGCGTGAAAGGCTTACTGTAGTCGGGGGTACCGAACACAGGAGCCGAACACAACGCGTTACGTAATTCTGAAAAACTCTTCTGACATTCGTCAGTCCAAGGAATAGGATTTGGAGTATCCTTAACAGTAAGAGCTATCAAAGGCTTCGCTAACAATTAAAAATTAGGGATCCACTGTCTACAGTACCACGTAATACCCAAAAACGCACGTACTTCTCTCTGTGTTGTAGGCACACTCATTTTCGCAATAGCTTGAATTCTTTCTGGGGTCAGTTTCCTTCCCTCCTTCGATAAGAGGTGACCTAAGTAGGTAACTTCTTGTCGACAATATTGCAACTTTGAAAGGGAAACTTTGTGATGGAAGTCAAACAAATGGCGTAACAGCGACAAGGTAGCCTCTCTACAAATCTCTTCATTGTCAGCAGCAGCTAGCAAGTCGTCAACTTATTGAATAAGAGCAGCACCATCAGGTAAAACCAACAAAATCAAATTGCGTCTTCAAAGCTTGGCTATAGATCGATGGACTCTCGCAATAGCCTTGAGGAGCGCGCTTAAAGCGGAAACTTCATCCTCCTAAAGAGAATCCAAAGATGTCTGTACTCTCCACGGCAATCGGGATGCTGAAGAAAGCATTCTCCAAGTCAATCACCGAAAACCACGTGGCTGTAGCCGGGATCAAAGTTAACAAAGTGGTGATATCAGGTACAACAGGAAATTGTGGAACAACGATCTTGTTCACTTCGCGAAGATCGATCACAAACCTATATACAGGAGGCTGTGAAGAATCAGTTCTCTTCAGAACAGGCAAAACCGGACTATTGCACACATTACCTCTCGTTTCCTCAATCACACCCTTTTCAATCAGATCGTAAATGATCGTCAAAAGTGCTCTCTCACCATCACTCGAGATACGATATTGTGGAATACGCGGTACTTAGCATTCACCTTGAGTGTCACAACATATGGCGGAATCTCCAAAAGGACTACATCGTTCGGACCAGTATCCCAAAGCGAATCAGGGATGGAAGACAATTCAGGTGGAAGTCCAACTTTAGATATATACATCGGAGAGATCACTTTCTCGCCCAATGTAAGATGTACTCCTGACGGAGAACAATACAGTGTTGCATACAATCTCTTCAACAAGTCCAATCCCAACAAGTTCTCACCACAACCGGTCGTCAAAATGAGGGGTGCTTCAAATCTACGAGGTCCAACAGAAAGGGGCAATGGAGTAGAAATTAGATTTGTAACCGGGGCGCCAGAAAAACCTACCGAAACATTCTCAAAGCCAGACAAAGGTGCGCCAGGGAGTTTAGAGTGCATAATAGAACTCTTCGCAGCACCAGTATCCAACAGAAAAGGCTCTGACACACCTGATGCAATCACTTCAACATAAGGTCCACTCTGATCTACTGGAACTGAAACAACTCCCTCTCTTTGTCTATGGCTGTCCTAGCAATCATTACCATCCACATCCACACCTTCGACATAGTAATCGTCCGTATAGTACTGTGGCGTCCTACCAGACGCACCATTCTGCTGATCAAAACTATTCATAGAATTCTGTGGAGGCAAGGAACGCACGTTCTGTCCACGACCTCTACCTCTAGGCGCTTGTTCAGCACCTCGACCTCGCACACCAGAAGCACCATTTGTGCGCTGTAACAAAACCGGACAACTATTCTTGAAATGGCCCTCTTCTTTGCAATACGCACAATGATCAGGCCCATACGGAAAACGTTGTTGAGAAGACTCGTTCCTTTGCGAATTTCTCGAATATTGCTGATTCTGCTGATTATTACGAGGCGGATAAGCTTGTTGTAGAAGAACTTTAGTCTTCAATTCCTTAGTCTTCTTATCCGCTTTCTCTACCTCATCTTTGTGCCTATTTTCATAGTACTGGGCCGTAGCTAAAATCTGCGCTGACGTAGAAACAGCCCAAGCACTCTCAGAATCTTTCAACTTATTGCACAGTTCGGGAAGCAAATTATGAACAACTTTGTCGACGAACAATCTCTGGCCATCCTCGGTAGCTATGTCCTGACCACTATGGTCTACAAAGGTCTCTTCAAACCGCTTGAAAAAGTCGGACACAGACTCATCTTTCTTCTGCTTGCATGCAGACAACTTGTCCCAATTAACACGTACTTCAGGCATCAAAGTCTTCATATAAGTGATAATTTTACCAGGGAGTTCAGCAATCACATCTTCAGGCTTAGCGCCACCTACTTGTCTATTATCGGCATCTCTAAGATTAACCCATGTCTCACCTAATTCCTCCGCATGATCCGTATGACGAATCTTACTCCAAATAGGCTGTGGAACAACATTCCCAAACAACATGTCTATATCCGCCAAATTCATAACACACGAACCCACAGTCGGAGTTAGCTCCTTATAGTATCCTGCTGGATTTTTGCGGGGATCAGGCAAAGTCTGCTTAAGCGCTAAGACTTTAGGACGCTTCCAAGGAAGATGTACCCATACACGCTGAAAGTGTGCAGCAACATTTCCATCTTGAAGTCTCCAAACTGGAGGAACCTCACGCATCAGATATTGACACGCTGTTCTCCTAACTGGCGAATCAGGCTCAAACAGTCGCTCAGAAGGAGTGTCACTATGGAATGACAATAACGTCGCAATTGCTTTCTCCATGTCGAGAAGACCCACAATGGTCCCTTTTGCAAATTCAGAACGTATTCGATACAACTCAGAAGGAGCTTGACCTGCTTCTTCAATCCATTGTTCATGGAGTAACACACACATCATCTCAAAGACGTACCGTTGCTTTGGTGCTTCCCATTGTCGGAAGACAACCATAATACCCTCAAGATCATACTGTGTAGAATACGTAACCCATTTACGCGCCATGTGATCCAACACTGTCCGTTCATTAGCATCAGGCAACTGACTACGCAATTGTCTACGCTCGACTACAGGAGACATACCCAATGATCCCAACAGAGGAGAAAAGAGACTAGAAACTACAGCAGTTATTCTTTGTCTAGCAGAAGGAGAAGGTGAAAGAATAAGAGAAGATGGAACAATAGGAGAAGAATGCAAAGTCGGAACAGAAGGAGTATTATAGATAGGCGTAGGAGTAGCAGACGAAGAAGGAGGCAAAGGTGGCGGCCCTTGAGAAGGCTGCGCCAAAGGAATAGTAGCCAACGGAAGAGGAGCAGGCTGTGGAGGAATCGCGGGTGGCAATGCTACCGGAGGTTGCGCAACTACAACTGGCGGTGGTGGTGCCGTAGCATTCTGTGCATAAGGGGGTGGCGAACTCAATAGATGCGACATTAAAGGATCTTTCACAAGTTCTTTCTTTTCTTCCTGCTCTTTAGGCGGCAAAACTGGGTAGCACTTATACTCCGCTAACTTCCTAACCCTAAGCATCTGTTCGCTCTCCAGCTCTTCCTCATTATCCCTAAATGCTATAGCAGCTTGCACCATCGACATACCTCGTTCTCTTTTATTCTTCTTTGCTAATTTAATTTCTTTCTGTTTGGCTTCTTTGCGCCATATGCGGAAAGAGTCAAACATTGCTGGCCGGGCTTTCTTCTTGAACAGTTTAACTTCGAGATTGTCTAAAATCTCTGATTCAAAGCTACCATAACGGGGCCACTGTAGGGCTCCGTCTTTCCTCGTATATTTAACCCAGATGTCATTATATCCGATGGTTCCCACACCATGTTTTACGTAGAGCTTATAGGTCGGAGTTACAATCGGAGGAACCAGACACGAATCCTCCAACCGGGAATCCCTAGAACAACCACAACTAAATATCTTTCCAAGTCTGCTAAAACCAGGCATCTTCGCTCACTAGTCTAGCTTCAAACTTCAAGGGAAATCTGAAAACGATAGCCTCGTGAATACACGAGTCCCTTGGCTTTGGAGCCTGCAGGTACCAAATCAAAGCGATCCTCGAAGGGATACCAAAACAAACTAAGGACTGGGAGACGCTCCACTCATACTTAACTGAAATGTCGATGGCGTCACCAGAAGACCCGTCTATCGTCTCGCTCTACAAATCGTCTATGGCTCTAAGACAGGGCGACAGTCAGGGCAGCAGTCCTTCGTAGCCGTCGGAAAGCGGGGAACCTCGCAGCAAAGACTTTCAGACCACGACGACATACAGGGGTCGATGAAGTGGCAGGCCTTCCTCCAGAATTTCCACACGAAGCTCTCCACGATCTTCGGGCTTGGACCGGTACCGCTGAAGTCACCGTACGTTGGGCGCCAACTGAAAAACCGGGTTTTAGAACCCAGCAGCGCCAGGGAACACGCTCGAAGTCTTCGGATTTCCCTGCCTCGGCAAACAGAGACACGGGACACTTCTCGATGATGTCAAAGACCAAAGTTTATTGTTTGCAACCAGGAACCGAGGTCTAAGAAGCACAACACAGGTGGTTCGCTAGAGACTGCACAATTTCAATGAGCGGAGCATGGTCTTTTATGCTAAAAATCACATTCCAAAGTAGCATCAGTTACATACAAGCTAAACAATCACAGTGTGACATTTCAAAAGTAGCGCATGACGACAATCCCATTTTCCGTTGTCCAGCCCACCAGAAATGACCAAGCACATTCCAATATCCTGTCAGATCAGGCCGGACAAAGCCATCATAAAACCTCAACCCAAATCAGTGATTATGTCGTAAAGGAAGGAGCAGAAACAGATAAGAGGAAGAGATAGAAAGGTGGGTGCACTGTACTGTAAACTTCGGCATGTCCTGCTCTCTGATCTTTATCTGACCAGCTGCTTAACAAGGAACTGGCTCAGCGAGGTCAGCCTCGGGCAAGGGAGTCAGTTCAGCCAGCTCATACAGAAGTCAGCTAAGGTGTACGTGTCCCAAGGATTCGCTCAGCCGCAGTCATCGGCATATGTGAGGGCAACCACACAAAATGGCTGCCGTACAGAAAATGGCACCCGAGGGTTCAAACGAAAACCCTGAATACGTAGTGTTCTCATTGAGTTTGAGTTTAAAAATATTCCTAGAGCGCGCGTACACCAGGCGGTTTCTTGGCGCTGTGTGATACTACTACTCAAGGGACAGAGAAACTGAGGGACAAGGGGAAGTTAAGAAGGGAAGGCTTGGGAAAAGAGGAAGGTTTTAAGGTTTTTGCGAAAAAGGGGGTACTGGGAACAGGATCTCAAATGAAAAGGGAGAGAGTTGATCATTGATCGATTAAAACGAAAACACTCCTACACACCACACTCATGATTTGCGGTCCGCTGACACCAAAATCGTCTATTTCCGATTACCTTTATTGAACGGGTTCGGAACCACCGTACCACAGACCCTCGAGCTACGGAACTACAGGAGAACCACAAAAAGTCACTAAATGTAGCTGTGCTTCTACCTGGGTATCTTGGCACAAATGCAGTCAAGCTTAACTTAGAGGCAATGTGTGAAGCACTTATGCAGCACACAAACAATAATACAGTGAAAACAGAACACAAGAAAAATCCCAAATCAATTTAGAAGAATATAGTTCATTGTAATACACTTTTTGACACCAACATTACAAAAGGCAAATCAGTAGAACCAGAGTTGGGAATTTGCAAAATCTTTGAGTTCAATATTTTATTAAGATTTTAAAAAGATAAAAACAGTTAGGTACAGTTCATAATGATACCGGTAGGAAAAATAAGGAAAAATCCACAGGTTCATCAGAGTAAGTCATTAATAACAGATAAATTGCCAGAACTCATTCTTCTGAAAATTAAGATAAAAATCAAGGAACAGAGTGGCATTAGTGAATCAGAGGAACTTATAAACAGCATCATTATATACCAAATGGGAATTTGCTAAATCTTAAATGAAAATACCGCAAAAAGCACAAAAGCATCAACTATGGATATCTGGTCACACTGGATCAAGTCAAAGTCACAAGTTCAGGCTAGGCCAGCTGGAGTTTCAGCTTCTCAAATCTGTGTCAAGAATTAATTAATGGTGGATGGGGTCATAAGGAGGAAGTAGAGTGCCACAGGAGGCTGCCCGAATAGCATGAAGACCAGGCCAGGCATTCCAGATGTGAGTTGCTGGAACTTCGCATTGGCAGTCTCTGCAGTCAGTCGATGCTGTAACACAAAGGGTGGGCTGATTGAGCTTTGTGGTGAATCTTGGTACACACAGCTAGGTCAAGGTCCGAGCAGGCCCTTTCACAGTTGTGACAAGCCTAAAAGCTTGAATGAAGCTCTCTGAGCCACATGAAGGAATCTGAGGGGCACCACATGGGGGTCAGGAATTTATTTCCGCTGGGTCCAGGGGCTGGTGCATGATGTTGGGGAGTCTTTTATGTCCATGAGCCTCAGATCAGGAGACAAGCAGACTTGCCTATGGAGTCACTCTGGTAGCCCTGGGTTCAGGATGAATTTGCAAGTCTAGTTCTTCTTCACCAGGCAAGAAGGCAGAAAAGCAACAGTTCAGCAAGGCACCATCAGGTCAGCAATCCAGCAGACTGACACTCCTGTCAGCAGCACATCAGCCCTTCTTCCTGCCAGTGCATCCACAGGTCCAGAAGTGTACTGAAGAGTGCACCTTAAGGTCCTATTTTTATATTCTGATGCTCTTCTTCTGGAAGGTGGGAAAAGCTTCTGGAAAGGTTCTTTGATGAAGTGCATGGAATTTCCTACCTACCCTCCCCTGGCTCCAAGCTGGCTCCAGTAACAATGTAGGGTTATTAGGCCCTGTTGTCTGAAGGCAGAGCACACACTATTCAGTTGTAAGTATGGCTGTGTTCAGCCACCCCCACACCGAACCAGCAAGCAGATAGCCCATTCAGGCACACTTGATCCCCTTATTGTGTGACTCTCTGGGAGGAATTCACAAAGCCTAACTGTCAGCTACACCCAGTTCATGTAACCCAAGACAGACTGCAGGCACGAAAGGGCTGGAACCGGAAAATGCAAACTTTCTAAAAGTGGCATTTTCAAAATTGCAATGGAAAATCAAACTTTACAATTAAAGAGTGTTCATCCTTACAATTTCATAGCCATTAAGCATGACATAGTGCCTGCTCCTTAATTGGTAATTACAGCTTAGTAAATGGAGTTAATAATAATCCCTTGTGTTATCCTATGAGAGGGCTGGGACTCACAGTATTGAAAAACACATTTTTTATTTTTTCACTACCAGGACATGTAAAACTTGAAAGAACCTGCCTAAACCCTTAATTACAACACACCGTGCCCTATGCGCTACCGAGAACCTACGTTAGGGTTGACTTATATCTAATAAAAGGAGGCGTTTAAGGCTTTGCAAGGGGATTTTAATGCTAAGTTGACATGGCAGTTTAAAACTGCATTCAGGCTGCAATGTCAGGTGTGGGACATGTTTTAAAGTGCTACATAATTATGTAGGTACTTTAGGTTCAGCAGACCAACTAGTAGCATTTCATTTACAGGCCCTGTGTATATTGTATACAACTCTACAAGTAAATGAAATATGCCAATTGCGTATAAACCAATTTAACTATGTGTTTGGGGAGTAAGCACAAGCACTTTAGCACTGGTTAGCAGTCAAAATGTCCTGAGGACAACAAAACAATGTTCAGCAAAACAGAGAAGGTGAAACAAAAAGTTTGGGGGTGATCATGCAAAAGTGCTAGGTCACACAATTGCACATGTTAAGGTACATGTATTCCCTTTAAAGGGATCCTCAAAGATAGGAAGGCACTGATCTCAACTTAATTGGCAGTGCTGAAGCTAAAGTAAGGCCAGTTTGGGTAGTATTATGGGTATGATGATCCAGCGCCTTGCTCCTAGGCAGAAACCCAGTAAAATAGGGTTTTATAAGATGTGAGAGGGTGTGCTTCTGCCACAATAAACTTCAGACTTGTTCTAGCAAAGCAGTTGAAATACATTTTGTTCTTCATTTACTTTGGATACCCATCCCCCTTCTAAAGAGAGTAAACTAAAAAGACACCCATGCGTGGATGAGGGAATACCTAACAAACAAAACACAGTAAAATTAACTTTTATCCTTTATCCAACATTCTGTCCAGTAGTCCCTTCCCTCTCATCCTCCTTGTCCTATTCTCTCTTACCAAGTCTATATTTCTCTTTGCTTACGGCTTTTTTTCATTTAGCAAAGGCTGCTACTATTCAATATTTTGCTGTGTGTGCCTATTAAATTCAACACTTATAACACATATTTTTAATTTGTATTCCTTTTCTTAATGATCTTCATTAAGGTTACAGCGTGGCTGTGTGAAGCCCTTCATGTATTTGCCCCCTATCTCCCCTGTGTAGAATCCATTTAGAATATCAAAGGTGGCTTAACAGTGACGAGGGCAGTTGGCCTCTATTGTTTGAGCACAAACTCCACCTATGTCACTGAAGACTTAACAATTGCTCCAGAGGGAGGGTCACTGTGCCACCTTCATACTTTACAGAGTGTATGCAGAATGTATGCTACATTTTACCATCAGGGAAGAAGTAACGGTTTGGCTTTTCCCAAGCTAATAATCCTTAACAAAACTGGCATCTTGCTATCACAACATGTGAGGTCCAGAGGCGCCAACCCTCCCCAAAGTGTTCCAGGACAAATGTGCGTTCCAAGTACATTCACATGAACTACTGAAGTAATGCTCCATTGAGGTTGACTATAATGTGTGAAGGCCATGGGCTAGCTATACTTATGCCAGGTGTCTCAATAAAGCATCTAATTTACTTACTTGTAACCGAGGGGGGGGGACCAGGGACTGTACCTCCGCCTCACAAATGTGACCCATCTTTTTCAGAACCTGACAGAAAAACCATGAACAATCAACCAAAGTGAAACCACTGAATACCAGAAAATACAGGCAGTCAATGCATGAAGAGGCCTGCCACAAGTAGCTGACACAATGGAGCACTTTATTTTAGTACATCCCTGTACCTCTAAGTCTAATCATTACCATGATCAAAACCAGTTGTCCTTCAGAAATACTCCTATAGGAATGACTGTTACACAGCCTATCCAGAGGGCTTTGTCTCATCTTGGTCTCTAGTTTTTCCTCTCCAGACTCAAAAGACTTACAGAGTGGATGACCCAGTTAATTTATGTACAATAAGAAAGACATTGAATAAAAATCACTATAAACTCGACAGGGAATCTGCAGATTAAAATACAATTGTTAGCAAATTATTATAACGCTGTTGAACGCTGCAACTCAGCGCAAAATTAGGTCACCTCCCCAGTCACTCACACGCAACACCAAAAATGTTCCCACGTAGACTCAGAGGAAGTACAACATTTTTCAACCAAGCACTTCTGCATGGTGTGGCATGCTGCCTGTCCAATAACACACTTCAGTGCCCCAGTAACAGATATCAAGTGCTATATAAATGCAATTATATTTACAACACAAATACTGTGAGTTTGATCTCATTATCCATGTTGCAAAGTTATGCAGGGTTTTTGAGTCTCGTCTTTGGCTCAGCATCCTGTGATTTTGAGCAAATGCCTTCATTTTCCCATGCCTAAAAGCCAAAAATGAACATGTCCTCTTCTAATGTAACTAGTACTCAGGTAAAGCGCACCAAAACCTTCAGGTGGAGTTTGCACTGTACAAAATTGCAAAAAAAAAGAAATCCATGCTGCTTGAGTGCTCATGGGCATAGCTTTGTACTGTGGTTAAATTCCACCTCTCAGCCTCTTTCCTAGGGTGCTCACTTGCACAGTATGTTAATGGATGATATTGTAACATCAATAACAGTACACACAATTAAAGATGCCAAAGCAGGATTTCCCCTATTTAATTCTTTATCTAAAACAGCACATGCAAGATGAAGTATCTTTCGAATAATTGTGGAGGTGCCCAAACTATTCTAACATGGTAATTCAAGAAAACAGAGTTAAGATTGACATGTCAAAAAACATAAAATACAGAGGCTTGAGGGTTTTCAAGTACTTGATCCTGGCTCTTTTAAACTCTCAAAACATGAACAAATGGTGAAGATTTGTTTTCTGAGAAAGGCGTATTATTCTCCTTTGAGAAATTCAGAAGAGCTGCTAAAAAAGAATAATGTGTATTTCTGCCCTCCACCTACCATTAACAGCAAGCATACTTGGCCATTGCTGTCAAAGCCCCATGAGAGCGCTTTGAATCTTGCCACAGAAATGGAGAAAAGCACAATTTTAAATATGAAGGTTGTCGGCAGAGGACGGTTACAATCTGAGTGCCAATTAATTGTGCCCTTCATTTTCCTCTGTCCTGCTGGAAGAGGAGGGGACGTATATGCTAACCCACACTTCAAAGAAACTCTGCCACACTGTTTTATGCAATCTAAAATAATAGTGTGTGAACGGTCATGGAATTGAGTGCGCACAAACAATTGCGCTAGTGAAAAAAGGTTCCAGGCACTCAACGTGTTGGGAAAATAAGATGCAACCCCTAGAGATTAACTAGTTGCTAGGCAACGTATTTGTGTATCAGCGCCCACAAATGCTCAATTTCCTGCTCTGTATTTGCGATTTTGGACTATAAGACATTAAAGGGCTGAAGGCCTGGCCCCTTCGAGGCCCCTCTATCACCGCTCACATGGTGGAAATTCTGTCTAAGTTGGCAGGAGTAAGAATTCCTCCTATTGTTCCTTGAGAAGTGTGGTAAATGTTTTCTATGTCTTTCCCTTCTCTTCCACTTCATCAGAATGTCCTGTGACATCATAGAATGTTTGAGTGCCTTTCCGTGGCTAGATTGTCAGGTAGTCATCTCAGGCTGAGCAGCTGGTAGCTCGCTCCTACTAATCTGCCACCTATCTACATGTCAATAAAGTCTTGTCTTCATCTACACCTGGACTATGGATCTTCATTTGTGTAACACAAGATGATTTTTGGATATTTATCATTCTACTCCCTAAAATGTCCCAGAAGCCCTAAAGTCTGGATGAGCTTCTCACCCATGTACCTCAAGCTCACTGCATCATGCCATATGTTGCCTGCTTTATTCCTATATTCCAATGCTCTCCATTCATGTCTCCTCTCTTCTTCAGTACTTTCAGAAGTCACTTTTCACCCCCCACCCCGAGCCTCTTGATTCCTACCTTCTGTCTTCCCTCATAACTAAATCGAGGGTGTTAGACCTGGCACCTTGGCGTGAGTCTCCCTTCCACTTTTTGCTGATGTGCCTCCGATGTTTTGCTGGTTTTCCGATACTCAGGGCACTGCGCCACGGCTGATCCGTGCCGCAGTGCAAGTGCTCCCTACTGTAAATTGTACATACGATTGGTATCCATGATTGGTGCATTGGATTTACTGTTAGTCCCTAGTAAAGCGCACGGGAGAGTGCCGGGGCTTGTAGATGCCAATACTGCTGGTGGGCCTGCAGCGCTGGCTGCGCCACCCACCGAAGCAGCCGTAAAGATGTGTCTGGGAACTGCGACCGCAGAACCCGCGTGCGGTCTCGTACTGTCACGCTAGCTGGGCAAGTGTCCCCACTTGCCAGCACCGACCCTTCCCTTGACTACATGTTAGTCACCCCTATGGTAGGCCTGCGGGCAGGGTGCGTTGTAGGTGCAAGGTAGGACAAGCCCTGATGTGCGTGGCATGTCCTAGTAGTGACTTACAACGAAGACCGTATTTCACTACTGAAGGCTACCTGCTCCATTAGGCCAGACTGAGCTGCGAGGGTTATTACACCCTATAATCCCCGCAGGCTCAAGGAGCATGGTAGTGAGTCATGTTTAGTATGCCTGAACTCAGGATAATGAGATATTTCTTGTAGTCAAGTTTATTTTAGTATCCTGGGTTTGCAAATGCTACTTTTAGAAAGTTAGCATTTGCTTGCTTAACCATTTCAGTTGCCTCTGCTGGTATGTGTATCGGACTGTCTGGGATGTGTGAGTGACAGGGCTGGAGGGATGACGGGTGGTGAATGCGCAGATTACACCTTAGTGGGAGGTAGGAGTGCCTCTTGACTCGAGCTGTCACTGTGCTCGACCTCCACAATGCTGGCTCCACCCTCCTGGGGAGCGGCGGATGACTCTGCCGGCACCTGGCCCAAGAAGGGCGAAGCCCCCATCAACAAGGTACTCTGGCCACTCCTGTCCGGACAATGCTGGCTCCACCTCCTGTGGGGCGTCTGATGCGCCTGCCCCTCACACTGAAAGCAGAAGCCGGAGTACACCCGCGGGGGTACTCCAGAACTGAGAGTGGCTATGCAAAGGCCCCCCTGGCCTGCGAGAACAAAAGAATTGGCCTATAAAAGAAGGAGCCCTGCTCCTTGAAAATTAGATCCGGTTTGGGCCACAGAGCGACTCTGCCCTACGAGAAGGACCGCGAGAGACGAGGAAGGGTGCTGACTCTTGCCTGTGTCTGGTGCCCTGCTGCTGAAGGAGAGGAAGACAATAAGACTACGAAAAGACTGTTGTGCTACTTGTGCCAAACTCTGCAAAGAGATCTCCAAGGGCTTGCAACTGAACTTGCCCCCTGACCAGCGTCCCAGGACCAGTGGACGCTACCCCCTTGGAAAGCGACTGCGGGTGCTGACCATCGCCGCAGCACCGACGGAGGAATCTCCTCTAAGGCATCAACATCCTCCCGACCACCGTGACCGGGGCCCAAAGCAACAGCAGAAGCAAAGTGAGGACCAGCCGCCGCTGGCCCGAACACCGTGACCGCAACTGCACCGGGAGCCCGAGAGCAAAGCAAAGGAGGACCCGTCCGGTCCGAGCTATCGAGGTGACGGCATAGCGAGCCATCACTCACCTGCAAAGACGGACAGTTGCCCTACGAGAATCCGCAAGGTCGGTAAGCCTGCCCGACAGCCCAGCTGTGAGCCCACAGCTGCACCGACATTTGGCTGGGTACGTCCTGCACTTGGGGACCATACTGCCACTTGTCACCACCGCACAGCCGCCGCCTCCAGGGTCGGAGCGGACGACGAGGAAAGGATCCTGCCGCCACAGAACACCGCTGCCCCGGACGACCCGTGACCTGCCCGGCCGAAGAGCCGCAACGATCAGAGACCCCGGGAAGGCAAAGCGACGTGGGACAGATCCCTTGGAAGCCGCCGGCTCCACAAGAACATTGAGTAACCCCGGCCTACGGGCCTCAAGAGAACTGCAATAAGAACTGTGGTAAACCGAATTAAGTAACCTGCAACCGTCTTCATAAAGTTATTGACTGTATTCATAAGCCTGCTTAAAATCTATATAAAGATATATATTTTTACAAGAATACAGTCTGGTCTCGTTGTGTGGTGGGTTGGTTGTAAAGGTGTACTGTTGCAAGTGTTTAACCCTATGTGCCCCAAAGATTAGCCTACGACTGCTTAAGCCACACTACCTAGAGGGTAAGCTGAGGTTGTCTGGAAGGTAACCCTCAGCCCTGACGAGGAAGAGAGAGTCCCTGCTTGTCGCTAGTGCTACACTGCGCCAACTAGAGCCTCCCCCTTCCTACATTGGACGCAGCGGTGAGGATCTCGAATTTACACTTGCGATAGTTATACCTGAGCTTCTGACCACTACACAAGGATTACGGTACAGTTACTAAACCACAGACTTTGCTTTTTGAAAGAAGATTCCGAGCACAGAAACCATGCCTGGCACAAAGAGCCTGGATGGAGCGGAGTCCACGACCTCCGAGGTGTTGGAGATAGAATGGGACGCCGCAAAGCTGGACAAATACTCAAAGATGGAGCTGAAGTTTTTCTGTAGGAAACTAAAGGTTCCGCACGCTGGTTGCAAAAACAAGCCGGAGCTCTACAAGGCCCTGAAAGCCTGGGTGGAGTCCAGAAAGACCCCAGAAGAGCAAGACGTCCTCGCCGAGCAGAATACGACGGAGGAGCAGAATGCACTTGGGGATCTGATCGATCTCGAGAGACAAGACAGCGAGCACAGCTTTGGTAAAGGCCTGTCGCCAGAGGAGCTGGCGGACAGGAAGGAAACCCGGTATCATGAAAGAAAGTTGGCAGAATTGAAAATCCAGCTGGAGCTGGAAACCAAAAGAATGGCGCTGGAAGAGCGAAAGCATCAGATGGATTATGAAATCAAGATGAGGGAGATAAGTCTCAAGGAGAGAGACTTGGATCGGCCTCCCTCTGGTGGCAGCACATCGCCAGTGCAGGTAGAGTCAAGAGTGCACATCCCGAAGGACGTAGTTAAGGAGTTCTTTAAGGGGGATGACATAGGACAGTGGTTTAGGGCATACGAGGTAGCCATGTCCTCCCACCGGGTCCCTGACAAGGATTGGGGAGCGGGGTTGTGGGGAAGGTTCCTTAGCGAAGGGAGAGATACCTTGCTAGATTTGCCCGTTGAGAATCAGAGATCCTATGCCCACATGAAAGAAGCTTTATTAAACAGGTAGGGGCTTACCCCTGAAATGTATAGACAGAAGTTTAGGGGATGTACTAAGCGGCCTGGGAATACGTATGTGGAGTATGTGACTTACTTTTGCAGAGCACTGGATGGTTGGGTGAAAGGTAACAAAGTGAATGATTTTCAAGGTCTCTTTGATTTAATTGCATGGGAGCACTTGTCTGATCACTGTTTTCCTGAGTTACGCCAACACCTGATCGATAGCAAGCTGTCCAACCCGAGGAAGCTTGCTGAGGAGGCGGACCGCTGGCTCAGCACCAGGGTCCACAAGGGTCCCGTGGGAGATTCCGCCAAGAGTGGGCAGGGTCCCCAGCAGAAGAGTGGGGGGGACAAAGGGGGAAAACAGAATGGGTTCCAAAAAGGCCCCCAAAGTAGTTCCCAAGGGAATCCGCAGCAGGGTTCTCAGCCTCCCCCACCCCCGAAGCAGAATGGGGCCCCGACAGGTAAACCTGTTCCAAAGGGGCCCTTCAATTGTTTCAAATGTGGCGAGCCTGGGCACATATCCAGTGACCCCAAGTGTCGCCTATTTGGAAAACCCGCACCCACTGGTGCTCCGCCCCGACAAGTGACTAGCGTTCACCTGGGAGAAGAAATGATGGTCCCGGGGGGTGGAGATCCCGTTCACATGACCCTGGTCTCGCTAGGAGACAGTGAGATGATCCCGACGAACTACCTGCCCTCTAACACTAAGAAATATGGGCAGGTGGTGATCATCAATGGTAAGGAAGCTGAGGCTCTTAGAGACACAGGAGCCAGTGTGACTGCAGTGAGGCAGCACCTGGTGTCTCAAGAGCAGGTTGTACCCCATGCCTACTGTAGGGTTATCAACGCTGATAATTCAGAGAGTCAGTGTCCGATGGCTCAAGTTCCCTTCGAGTGGGGGGGGGTCTCTGGTACTCTGCAGGTCTGTGTAAGAAAAACCATGCCTGTTGACTGTTTGCTAGGGAACGACTTGGAGCACTCCCCTTGGGAAAAGGTGGAGAAAGCGACTCACCTGCGGATGGTGGGTCTGCCTGACTGGGCGTGCGTGACCACCCGGTCGATGGCAGCCAGTAAGGGTGATCGAGAGGTCCTGGGGCCTGATGGAGAGGCCCAGGAACCGGCTTTAGGGAGAAGGCGCAGGGGGCGCGGGAAACCGGCCCCTGAAGTTCCTACGGTCCAGGAGGAGGCAGACCTTGAGGGGGATGCCCTGGAGCCTACAGGGGAACAGATCGCCGAACTGGGGGACCTGCCTGAGCTGACCCATTGGCAGCAAGAAGGAGGACCCTCCAGGGAGGAATTCTGCAGGGAGCAGAAAGAATGCCCTTCTCTCGTGGGTATGCGGCAGCAGGCTGCAGACCAGGCCAATGGTGTTCAGGCCAAAACACATTACGTGTACTGGGAGAACGACCTCCTGTATTCGGAGCCTAAGGCTGCTGAACCTGTGTCAGCCCGTGTGCTGGTGGTACCCCAGAAGTTCAGAGCCTTCCTACTGGGTCTGGCTCACGATGTGCCTTTAGCAGGACATTTAGGGATGGACAAGACCTATGACAGGCTTGTCACCCACTTCTACTGGCCCCAAATGCATAAAAGCTCAGACGCTTATTGCAGAACCTGTCCGACTTGCCAGGCAAGTGGGAAGACGGGAGGGAAGAACAAGGCTCCCCTCCAACCCTTCCCTGTGGTCGGTACGCCATTCCAGCGAGTGGGTATTGACATCGTTGGGCCTCTGGACCCCAAGACAGCCATGGGCAACAGGTTCATCCTGGTCTTGGTGGACCATGCCACCCGGTACCCTGAAGCCATCCCTCTGAGGACAGTGACGGCTCCCGTGGTGGGGCGTGCACTGATGGGAATTTTCTCACGAGTAGGATTCCCTCTAGAGGTGGTGAGCGACAGGGGGACCAATTTCATATCGAAATATATGAAGTCCCTTTGGCAGGAGTGTGGCGTAACGTACAAGTTCACCACACCCTACCATCCCCAAGGTAACGGGTTGGTTGAAAGATTCAACCGAACCCTCAAAGGCATGATAATGGGCCTGGAAGGTCCGATGAGGCGTAAGTGGGACGTCCTCTTGCCATGCCTGCTGTTTGCATACCGCGAGGTACCACAGAAGTCCCTAGGGTTCAGCCCCTTTGAACTGCTGTACGGTCACCCCGTGAGAGGACCACTGAGTTTGGTAAAGGAAGGCTGGGAGCAATCTCCCAGGAAACCTCCCCAGAATGTATATAGCTACATGCTGGCCTTCAGAAACCAGACCAGACGCTTCAGACAACTTGCCGAGGCAAATCTGGAAGCGAGCCAGGAGGAAATGAAGCGGTGGTACGATCAGAATGCCACTCTGGTCGAGCTTCAGCCTGGACAGGAGGTGTATGTCTTGGCCCCAGTGGAGCCCTGTGCCCTTCAAGATAAGTGGACAGGACCATTTGAGGTTGTGGAGCGCAAGAGCCCCGTGACATACTTGGTGGACATGAAGACGCCCAGGAACCCTTTGCGGGTCCTACATGTCAACCGCCTCAAGCCCCACTTGCGAAGGTCCGAAGTGGGCATGTTGTTGGCAACCGATGACGGAATGGAGGAGGAGTCGGAGCCTCTTCCTGACCTCTTGGTGGCCTGTGAGAAAGATGGGTCTGTGGATGGAGTTAACCTCTCACCCTCCCTGACCGCCGAACAACAGGAGGACTGCCGCCAGTTGCTGGGACAGTTTCCAGACCTGTTCTCCCTGGTTCCGAGTGTCACAGATTGGTGCGTCCATGATGTGGACACTGGAGACAGCTTACCGGTGAAGCACAAGGCTTACCGGGTAACTGACAGGGTCCGGGCCTGCATCAAGGAGGAGGTCTCCAAGATGCTTGCCCTCGGGGTGGTTGAGTCTTCCAGCAGTCCTTGGTCCAGCCCCGTGGTCTTGGTTCTGAAGGCTGCTGCGCCGGGAGCCACACCCGAACTCCGGTTCTGTGTGGACTACAGAGGACTCAATTCAGTCACGAAGACTGACGCGCACCCCATCCCCAGAGCTGACGAGCTCATTGATCGGCTAGGGGCTGCCCGGTTTCTCAGCACGTTTGATTTGACATCTGGGTACTGGCAGATCGCCTTGACCGATGGGGCAAAGGAGAGGTCGGCATTCTTTACACCAGATGGGCATTTCCAGTTCCGGGTTATGCCATTTGGAATGAAGAATGCCCCTGCCACCTTTCAGAGATTGGTCAACCAGGTGTTGGCTGGACTGGACGAGTTCAGTGCCGCCTACCTGGATGACATCGCGGTGTTCAGCTGCACCTGGCCCGAACACCTGCGACACCTCTGGGAAGTGTTGATGGCCCTGTGCAGAGCAGGCCTCACAATCAAGGCAAGCAAGTGCCAGATTGGGCAGGGTTCAGTGGTGTACTTGGGACACCAAGTTGGGAGTGGCAAGGTAGCCCCCTTGCAGCCCAAAATCGAAACCATCCTGGCTTGGGAACCCCCCAAGACCCAGACTGCAGTGAGAGCCTTCCTGGGGCTCACTGGGTATTACAGGAGGTTTGTCAAGGGCTATGGCACGATCGTGACCCCCTTGACAGAGCTGACTTCGAAAAAGCAGCCCAGGAATGTGATTTGGACTGACACCTGTCAGAAGGCTTTCGACACCCTGAAGACTGCCATGTGCACGGCGCCCGTGCTCCTGGCCCCAGATTTCTCCAAGGAGTTCATTGTGCAAACAGACGCTTCAGAGCATGGTGTAGGGGCTGTTCTTTCACAGATGACTGAGGAGGGCTTTGACCAACCCGTAGCCTTCATAAGTCGGAGGTTACTTCCACGGGAAAGTAGGTGGAGTGCAATAGAGCGTGAAGCATTTGCTGTGGTCTGGGCGCTGAAGAAGCTAAGACCCTACTTGTTTGGGTCTCACTTCCGAGTTCAGACGGACCACAGGCCCCTCAGATGGTTGATGCAAATGAGGGGTGAGAACCCGAAACTGTTGAGGTGGTCCATTTCTCTACAGAGTATGGACTTTACGGTGGAACACCGCCCTGGCACCGATCACGCCAACGCTGACGGTCTGTCCAGATTTTTCCGCCTTAGTGATGTGGAACTCCCTGGGGAAGGGTAGTTCCCCCCACATTTCAGCTGGAGGGGACACATGTTAGACCTGGCACCTTGGCGTGAGTCTCCCTTCCACTTTTTGCTGATGTGCCTCCGATGTTTTGCTGGTTTTCCGATACTCAGGGCACTGCGCCACGGCTGATCCGTGCCGCAGTGCAAGTGCTCCCTACTGTAAATTGTACATACGATTGGTATCCATGATTGGTGCATTGGATTTACTGTTAGTCCCTAGTAAAGCGCACGGGAGAGTGCCGGGGCTTGTAGATGCCAATACTGCTGGTGGGCCTGCAGCGCTGGTTGCGCCACCCACCGAAGCAGCCGTAAAGATGTGTCTGGGAACTGCGACCGCAGAACCCGCGTGCGGTCTCGTACTGTCACGCTAGCTGGGCAAGTGTCCCCACTTGCCAGCACCGACCCTTCCCTTGACTACATGTTAGTCACCCCTATGGTAGGCCTGCGGGCAGGGTGCGTTGTAGGTGCAAGGTAGGACAAGCCCTGATGTGCGTGGCATGTCCTAGTAGTGACTTACAACGAAGACCGTATTTCACTACTGAAGGCTACCTGCTCCATTAGGCCAGACTGAGCTGCGAGGGTTATTACACCCTATAATCCCCGCAGGCTCAAGGAGCATGGTAGTGAGTCATGTTTAGTATGCCTGAACTCAGGATAATGAGATATTTCTTGTAGTCAAGTTTATTTTAGTATCCTGGGTTTGCAAATGCTACTTTTAGAAAGTTGAGAAAACCAAAAATGTGCCTATGCCTCCAATTCGCAATAATGCAAACACTGAATGTGTGAAGATAAACCATAAATTTATTAGTTTATCTCGACAAAACTTTTTGTCATTGAATCAATACGTAAGTTGCAAAATTCACTTTTTTAAGGAGCAGACAAAGAGAAAACCATCAACTTCATTTCTAGCCATATGGAGATCAATCAAACAATGTGTATATATTTACAGTGAACAAGTATAAAGCAAAAACATTGCACTAAATCGTACATTCATGGACATTAATAAATCAAAAGAAACTTTTCAAGAAACAGGTAAACACATCACAGTTTGAAAATCATAAGTACAAGAACGTATGAGAGCAGGGGTGAATATTTCAAACACAACACCTCCTAGCTCATGAACTGAATTCGTTTGTGTAAATAATCACAGTAAGCCCATCTTAGATATATGACTATCAAGAGCCATTGGTGTGGAGACAAATGTCTGAATTCAAATGTCAAATGCCTGAAGTCAAATGCCGACGCGTTTCCAATCCTGCCAGTAATTTACAGGATTTTCATCAGGGCGGGAGTCTAGTCCATGGGAACTGTTTTCCAAAAAGAATTAAAAAATGAAGAGTTTGTTTAAGCAAACTACATACAAAACGCCATTTTATTCAAATGCAAAATGAACCGCAGTGAAGTGCGGCATACCTTGAGGGTAGTAGCCTGTGTGGCTTCTATTTTGAAAATAGCGCTTTGGGTCAGGCGGATCTGGGCTGTAACAAGAGAAAGACTGGTGTCACCGATTTGAAAATGACACACTGCACGCTAAGGAAAATGTCATGGAAAAACTAATTTTACCTTGGGTCTTTGCAAGCTTGAGTCAAAGTGGCCGGTAGCAGGGTTATTTTTCAGATTAAGTTTGCTGTGGGGACAGAAGTGAAAGATGACGATATTTTGGAAAGTTGTGCCAAAGCGGTAAAAAAACGGGCGCTTAAGCGTCACCGCTCCGATGGGAACACTTACTTTTAAAAGTTGAACACGGGCGGAGGGGTCGGACCGGTGTTACAATGGAACGCTGTCCGTTCTAAAAAATAAGAAGAAGAAGGAGGCTAGCAACTATGCGCTGAATCACGCAGTGAAAAAATGAAAGCTAACACTCAATGACAGGTGAAGAAGGGATCAATCGCTTCCCAAAAAACACCGCAAAGGGCTCTGCTAAACTGCATCCTTAGTTCTACCGGCACCTACAGGGTTTAGTTGTCCAGGGCGCTGCCGGTGCTAATGGCAATAAAAGCATGTGTGCGCTAACAGCCAATGGGATGAGTCAAGGGTGCTACTGCATTATGGGAACTGAAGTCCGGGAAGGAAGTCAAGCTCGATTGATTTCACTAAGAGTGTTTAGGCCCTTGTTCACGCTATCGAATCGCAATATGAGGTATGCCTCCTTACGCAACAGCATAGTTTCTACGTTAGGGTAGCGTTTGGAGTCCAGCCAGACAAGTGGTGTCCATTTGAAATCGTTTTCAGTGTGCTGATTATTTACAAAGTGTTCAACCATTGGTGCAGTCATTACTCGTTTTTTTATCCGAGATCGGTGTTGCGTGATGCGTGCATTAATGGCTTGATTTGTCTTGCCAATGTAAACCTTGTCACAAGGACAGACCACTGCGTAAACGATATTTTTTGTTTTACAGTTTGTGAATGCATCATGTGTCCATTTGATGCCATGATTAATGAAGGTGTCCCCTTCAATTGTAGAAGAACATGAAACACAGTTACCACATTTGTGGTGCCCAATGATTGGTCTGAGCTTCCACTGTGATAAGAGGTCACTTTTGGGCGGCGGAATGTGGGTATCTGCTTTGATGAGATGCTGACCAATACTTGTATTCTTTCTCATTGCAAAGATCGGTTTGGGCAGAGGGTGCTCTATTGTTTCCAGCAAGTGCCAATTATTTCGGATGATGTTTTTAAATTGGTTCGTGTGTTGACCGTAGGTAGTCACACAAACCAATTGATCTGATTGCTTCTTTTCCTTTACCTGAAGGAGTGTCTCCCTAGGGGTAAACTTAGCCCTGTTTTTGGCATGCTTTAGCAATTTCTTAGGGTATCCTCTGGCAGCCATCTCAATACAGAATCTTGTTGCGTGAGATTCAAAGTCCTGTAAACTAGTACAGTTGCGTCTTATGCGAAGCAGTTGCCCATAAGGTAGATTATCCTTAAGGCTTTGTGGGTGTGAGCTATTGTAGTGCAGGATTGTATTCCTGTCGGTTGTTTTTTTGTGCAAAGAGGCCGTCAGTCCAGATGCACTGGTACCTACTAGGACGTCCAGGAAAGTCATCTCTTTAGAACTTGAGTTCATCGTGAACTTGATGTCTTGGTGTCGTGAATTGAGCCATGCGTGGAATTGATCAAGTTCGATCTGGCTCCCCTGCCACAAGGGTAGCCAGATCGAACTTGAGCCTTAGCTTTAAGGGTAATCTACCTTATGGGCAACTGCTTCGCATAAGACGCAACTGTACTAGTTTACAGGACTTTGAATCTCACGCAACAAGATTCTGTATTGAGATGGCTGCCAGAGGATACCCTAAGAAATTGCTAAAGCATGCCAAAAACAGGGCTAAGTTTACCCCTAGGGAGACACTCCTTCAGGTAAAGGAAAAGAAGCAATCAGATCAATTGGTTTGTGTGACTACCTACGGTCAACACACGAACCAATTTAAAAACATCATCCGAAATAATTGGCACTTGCTGGAAACAATAGAGCACCCTCTGCCCAAACCGATCTTTGCAATGAGAAAGAATACAAGTATTGGTCAGCATCTCATCAAAGCAGATACCCACATTCCGCCGCCCAAAAGTGACCTCTTATCACAGTGGAACCTCAGACCAATCATTGGGCACCACAAATGTGGTAACTGTGTTTCATGTTCTTCTACAATTGAAGGGGACACCTTCATTAATCATGGCATCAAATGGACACATGATGCATTCACAAACTGTAAAACAAAAAATATCGTTTACGCAGTGGTCTGTCCTTGTGACAAGGTTTACATTGGCAAGACAAATCAAGCCATTAATGCACGCATCACGCAACACCGATCTCGGATAAAAAAACGAGTAATGACTGCACCAATGGTTGAACACTTTGTAAATAATCAGCACACTGAAAACGATTTCAAATGGACACCACTTGTCTGGCTGGACTCCAAACGCTACCCTAATGTAGAAACTATGCTGTTGCGTAAGGAGGCATACCTCATATTGCGATTCGATAGCGTGAACAAGGGCCTAAACACTCTTAGTGAAATCAATCGAGCTTGACTTCCTTCCCGGACTTCAGTTCCCATAATGCAGTAGCACCCTTGACTCATCCCATTGGCTGTTAGCGCACACATGCTTTTATTGCCATTAGCACCGGCAGCGCCCTGGACAACTAAACCCTGTAGGTGCCGGTAGAACTAAGGATGCAGTTTAGCAGAGCCCTTTGCGGCGTTTTTTGGGAAGCGATTGATCCCTTCTTCACCTGTCATTGAGTGTTAGCTTTCATTTTTTCACTGCGTGATTCAGCGCATAGTTGCTAGCCTCCTTCTTCTTCTTATTTTTTAGAACGGACAGCGTTCCATTGTAACACCGGTCTGACCCCTCCGCCCGTGTTCAACTTTTAAAAGTAAGTGTTCCCATCGGAGCGGTGACGCTTAAGCGCCCGTTTTTTTACCGCTTTGGCACAACTTTCCAAAATATCGTCATCTTTCACTTCTGTCCCCACAGCAAACTTAATCTGAAAAATAACCCTGCTACCGGCCACTTTGACTCAAGCTTGCAAAGACCCAAGGTAAAATTAGTTTTTCCATGACATTTTCCTTAGCGTGCAGTGTGTCATTTTCAAATCGGTGACACCAGTCTTTCTCTTGTTACAGCCCAGATCCGCCTGACCCAAAGCGCTATTTTCAAAATAGAAGCCACACAGGCTACTACCCTCAAGGTATGCCGCACTTCACTGCGGTTCATTTTGCATTTGAATAAAATGGCGTTTTGTATGTAGTTTGCTTAAACAAACTCTTCATTTTTTAATTCTTTTTGGAAAACAGTTCCCATGGACTAGACTCCCGCCCTGATGAAAATCCTGTAAATTACTGGCAGGATTGGAAACGCGTCGGCATTTGACTTCAGGCATTTGACATTTGAATTCAGACATTTGTCTCCACACCAATGGCTCTTGATAGTCATATATCTAAGATGGGCTTACTGTGATTATTTACACAAACGAATTCAGTTCATGAGCTAGGAGGTGTTGTGTTTGAAATATTCACCCCTGCTCTCATACGTTCTTGTACTTATGATTTTCAAACTGTGATGTGTTTACCTGTTTCTTGAAAAGTTTCTTTTGATTTATTAATGTCCATGAATGTACGATTTAGTGCAATGTTTTTGCTTTATACTTGTTCACTGTAAATATATACACATTGTTTGATTGATCTCCATATGGCTAGAAATGAAGTTGATGGTTTTCTCTTTGTCTGCTCCTTAAAAAAGTGAATTTTGCAACTTACGTATTGATTCAATGACAAAAAGTTTTGTCGAGATAAACTAATAAATTTATGGTTTATCTTCACACATTCAGTGTTTGCATTATTGCGAATTGGAGGCATAGGCACATTTTTGGTTTTCTCTAGTTCAGGCCCTGCCTACCCTCCCTCCCATTGGGCCAAGCCACCATTGTGGGTTAACTTTTAGAAAGTTAGCATTTGCTTGCTTAACCATTTCAGTTGCCTCTGCTGGTATGTGTATCGGACTGTCTGGGATGTGTGAGTGACAGGGCTGGAGGGATGACGGGTGGTGAATGCGCAGATTACACCTTAGTGGGAGGTAGGAGTGCCTCTTGACTCGAGCTGTCACTGTGCTCGACCTCCACAATGCTGGCTCCACCCTCCTGGGGAGCGGCGGATGACTCTGCCGGCACCTGGCCCAAGAAGGGCGAAGCCCCCATCAACAAGGTACTCTGGCCACTCCTGTCCGGACAATGCTGGCTCCACCTCCTGTGGGGCGTCTGATGCGCCTGCCCCTCACACTGAAAGCAGAAGCCGGAGTACACCCGCGGGGGTACTCCAGAACTGAGAGTGGCTATGCAAAGGCCCCCCTGGCCTGCGAGAACAAAAGAATTGACCTATAAAAGAAGGAGCTCTGCTCCTTGAAAATTAGATCCGGTTTGGGCCACAGAGCGACTCTGCCCTACGAGAAGGACCGCGAGAGACGAGGAAGGGTGCTGACTCTTGCCTGTGTCTGGTGCCTTGCTGCTGAAGGAGAGGAAGACAATAAGACTACGAAAAGACTGTTGTGCTACTTGTGCCAAACTCTGCAAAGAGATCTCCAAGGGCTTGCAACTGAACTTGCCCCCTGACCAGCGTCCCAGGACCAGTGGACGCTACCCCCTTGGAAAGCGACTGCGGGTGCTGACCATCGCCGCAGCACCGACGGAGGAATCTCCTCTAAGGCATCAACATCCTCCCGACCACCGTGACCGGGGCCCAAAGCAACAGCAGAAGCAAAGTGAGGACCAGCCGCCGCTGGCCCGAACACCGTGACCGCAACTGCACCGGGAGCCCGAGAGCAAAGCAAAGGAGGACCCGTCCGGTCCGAGCTATCGAGGTGACGGCATAGCGAGCCATCACTCACCTGCAAAGACTGACAGTTGCCCTACGAGAATCCGCAAGGTCGGTAAGCCTGCCCGACAGCCCAGCTGTGAGCCCACAGCTGCACCGACATTTGGCTGGGTACGTCCTGCACTTGGGGACCGTACTGCCACTTGTCACCACCGCACAGCCGCCGCCTCCAGGGTCGGAGCGGACGACGAGGAAAGGATCCTGCCGCCACAGAACACCGCTGCCCCGGACGACCCGTGACTTGCCCGGCCGAAGAGCCGCAACGATCAGAGACCCCGGGAAGGCAAAGCGACGTGGGACAGATCCCTTGGAAGCCGCCGGCTCCACAAGAACATTGAGTAACCCCGGCCTACGGGCCTCAAGAGAACTGCAATAAGAACTGTGGTAAACCGAATTAAGTAACCTGCAACCGTCTTCATAAAGTTATTGACTGTATTCATAAGCCTGCTTAAAATCTATATAAAGATATATATTTTTACAAGAATACAGTCTGGTCTCGTTGTGTGGTGGGTTGGTTGTAAAGGTGTACTGTTGCAAGTGTTTAACCCTATGTGCCCCAAAGATTAGCCTACGACTGCTTAAGCCACACTACCTAGAGGGTAAGCAGAGGTTGTCTGGAAGGTAACCCTCAGCCCTGACGAGGAAGAGAGAGTCCCTGCTTGTCGCTAGTGCTACACTGCGCCAACTAGAGCCTCCCCCTTCCTACAGAGGGTGACTTGCAATCTAGAAAAAAATGACCACAAGGTGTAAATTGTTCCAACTGTAATATAATCCTTATGTAGTAATGCAGATCCAGGGGTGGCCCTTTGTAGAGTACTGACAGCGCTGGTGCATGTGTAACACAGGCGCTATCTCAAAAGGCTGCTCAGTTGCGGTTTGCTGCCTGCGCTGTGAAACACGAAGCATCTTTGAAGCAGCCACTCTCTATTTCACTTGAATGTTCTACCCATAGTCAGCACAAGGTTTTGACTGCCCATAGGGCAGAACATTCACGAAAATAAGGAGCACGCGTTTGTGCCACGTGCACCTGTTGAAAAGATTGGACCAAATGTCCCCTGACACCTATTGTCAGTTCTTGATTTTTAGCTGCCATCACTTTGCATAACAGGACTTATGCTTTTGCTTTTATCATTGTAAAAATCCCTGGATTTCCCAGCAACTGATGTTCATATAAAGGCAAAAACTCATCCCTGCTGTGATCCGAAGCTTATAATATGCAACATTAATTTTTGCCTCCATTTGTCTATGAAAGCCATGAGGCAAGTTATGGGCTTGCATCCTGTCAAATCTAACTGAGAGTTAATTTATTTCAAAGTTCAGAAACGGAATCCTTCTAAACAGGGTAAAGATAACATCAGGAATTTACCATGCTTCAAAAGAGTATCATCCATAATGCCTCCCACCAATGCTACCCCTGGTAAAGCACTTCATATATGTTTCTTCGCAAAATTTGTAACTGTACTCAAAGGAGAGTCTGGATTACTTAAGAGGCCTAGCAGTTCATAGGATTCAACGCAAAGTGGACGTCCTGTGTCTGAGTCTTAAATGGAAGTTTGTTCCATAAAGGGAGATGTTTGTGGTTGTATGCACTATAAGACACACAACGCTTAGATGTTGACCAATCCAGCACTAAAAGTTTGCCCTACTATTTTTATAGCTTGAGCCCATCCTCCTTTTGCCCACTAGGATAAGGAAATATGGGGCAGATTATCAAGGGGGTTTATCTCCGCTTTTTTGGCTTTAGAAGCCAAGAAAGCGGAGATAAAATTATCTCCCTATTACCTAGCTGTCACTAACACCAGTTAGCGACAGCTAGTAGGAGATAGCGACCATCTTGGGCCCCACTTTGCTGTCAGTGATATTTATCACTAATGACATGCAAAGTGGGCGTGCCAAGATGTTAGCGACTGAAAACAGTCGCTAACATCGCTATCTCCTATTACCAACTTTTGGAGATATTCGCGCTAAGCGCGAATATCTCCAAAAGCTAACACCTGCCCTGAGCAGTTCTTAGCCATGTTATCCAATATGAGGTGGATAACATGGCTAAGAGCATTAGCTCGGTAATGCATGAATATCACTGACTTTTCAGCGATATTCATGCATTGCGGCGATTTTTATCGCATTTGCGATAAACCTTGTTAAGACCAAGATTTATTTGCGGTAAAAATCGCCGCAGCTCAGCGGTAAATTTTTGTCTCTAACCAAGCAATAGCGATAATTATCACTATTGCTTGGTAATATGCCCCTAAAAGCCTAATGAACATTGGGCAGCGTGCAAACGTGTTTTTTGTACAACCACAGGTACTACCATGAAACCTATCCCTTATTTTGTGATACCACTGATGTATTAATCTGCTGCATTACAAGATACCAATTCATAGGAAGTCGCAAAACCTCCTGGCTATTAAATGGTGCAATGATGCAACTTGAACTATGTGACATCCATCTAAATAAACGAAAAGATGCCTGTGAGAGACAACACACTTTCACTCTTTGCATTTGCATTTGCATTCCCATTAAAGAGACAGGGGCTACTTTTTAAAGAAAATATATTCATGAAGGGAATGACATCGGAGGAGCATGCAGTGTTCCCCTGGTAACCTGCTCTCCCATATGCTACTCACCACAATTCACAAGGCGGAAACTGCCCTAAGATTCAGGAGCATCGGCAATGCTGGTGCTCCTGGATCTATCGGCTGCCTTTGATACGGTGGATCACGACAGGCTATTACAACGCCTGGCTGGGATCGGCCTCCAAGCCCAGGCATTAGGCTGGCTCCACTCCTATCTGTCCAACAGATCGCAGAAGGTGGCTCTTGGCACCTTCTCCTCTGATTCCAGGAGTTTGAACTGCGGGGTCCCACAGGGCTCTGCCCTGAGCCTGCTGCTTTTTAATATTTACTTGGCCCCTCTGTTCACACTGATTGCCAACTGGGGAGTCACTGCAATTTCCTACGCTGATGACACCCAGCTGGTCTTCCCATTCTCTGAGGTTTCGGAGGCAGCATTTTCCAACTGTAAGGGCTGCCTTCGCGACGTGGCCTGTTGGATGAATACCAACAAACTGAAATTAAACGCAGGCAAAACGGAGGTGATCTTCTTTGGCACAAGCGACCACCCCCCGCTGAGCTTTGGTGGCCGGAAGAGATGGGTCCCGCGCCATCTCCGAGCATAAAGGCAAAGAATTTGGGGGTTACATGGGATAATGGCCTTTCCTTTGCTCCCCAGATACAGAAGGTCGTTGGAGGATGCATTGGTAAACTGAGGAGCCTACGCAGATTTCTTCGACTGCTCCCAGTGAGTTGCCGCAAAACGATTATCCACGCCACAATCACTTCAAGGCTTGACTATGCCAATGGCCTCTATTTAGGCCTGCCGAAGTTTTTGTTGCAAAAGATGCAAATCGTTCAGAATTCAGCGGCTAGATTACTCAGGCAGGTCCCTTTCAGACAGCACATTTCTCCCCACTTGCGCATGCTACACTGGCTGCCTGTGGCAAGTCGCATAAAATTCAAGGCGCTCACCTTGGCCTACAGAGCCCTTCATGGGACCTGCCCAAATTACTTAAAAAAACGACTGCCTAGATATTCTCAGGTCAGACTCCTAAGGTCTAACTACAAGGTCCATCTCCACGTTCCTCGAGTGAAAAGGGCGCGCTTAGGTGGAAGAACTTTTTCTGTAAGTACGGCACGGCTTTGGAACACCTTGCCACAGGAAATCCAACAAGCACCCTCCGAACCTTGCTTCAGAAGCCTACTGAAAACATGGCTTTTCACGCAATAAATCTCATCTCTCTTGCACTATGTTTCTCACTGCCCATGACAGCGCCGGGACACTTCCTACGGAGGTAGCTGTGCGCTTTATAAAACTCAGTATTATTATTATTATTAGTCAACTTCCACATTGCAAATGGGTTACCACCCCTTGTACCTCATTGTAAGTGCTCCAGTGCAGGAGTTGTTAATTCAATTCCTCCACCGTTAGCAATACCAAATATCCTGTTAACTCCAGGGGATGCTGATTAGCAGTGATTATGGGTTAAAAATCCCATGAGTTTCGAGGAATTTTGGGGGGTATTGGTTAATTTCAAGTCTGACTGTCCATTAATTCTCCATTTTGCACAGGTATTTCCACTGCCAGAGATTTCAGCTGCTTAGCAGCTGAATATATCTGTCAGAAATATTAATGATCCATGTTGATTTTCGTGGACCTTATAATTCCAGCTAACAGTTTTATCCGCCCCACAGCAAATTCGGACCAACTCATAAACAGGCTTCATATCTTTGTTAGTAACCTACAAGGAATAGTAAGGCGAGGGGTACCAGTTTCACAGCCCCTTCTATTTGTGATTTGGAGACCCTTTGTAAGGCAGAATTAATTTTAGTACGGTGCGAATTCACTTTGCAGTCACAAATCTTTTGATTTGTTAATCACAGAGATTGCAACCATAAAAGCACGTACTACATTGGGCCCTAAGGGGCAGATTTATGAGTTCTGGCGCATCTCTGCAAATCAGCAGGGATGCGCCAGAACTGATGCGTCACGCAATTCCCTCCTAGCGGCACCACAGATGCGCCGCATTTACAATGCGGCGCACCATGGTGCAAGGAAGGGCAGATGCGTGACGCATCTTGTGGTGTACAGGCGGCGCATTGCTGGAGTAGCGTCGCAAGTGCGACGCAACTCCTGCAATGTACAGAGGCCACCCATACATAACGTGGTGAGTCACTCCTTACGCCTGCTTCAAGCAGGCGTAAGGATTTGACGCAGCAGCCTCGTAAAACTGACTCAGTGAAATCTTGTAGATTTCCCTGCGTCAGTTTTACGGGGCTTTCCTACAAGGGAACGCCCACCCTGCGACAGAACGCCCACATGAAACCTGACGCAGGTTTCATGTGGCGCAGGGCTTTACAACGTGACGCATCTGCCTAGATGCGTCACGTTGTAAATAGGGCGCAGGGATGCGCCACGTTTCCGCGGCGTTGCGTCACGCAACGGCGGCGTAAACGTGGCGCAAGTCCGTCATAAATCTGCCCCTAAGTTCTACCATGGGCTGATATTTTTACTAATGGTGGGGTAGCACGCATAAAGGCCTACCTTCTCATGACATTTTGACCAACATGTATTCATTTAAATTGCTTTACATAAACTGTATACATACTACATTTTAGGGGAACCATGGTTGCTGAAAATATGTAACTGATTGTTTTTCTAAACAATACAAAAAATCTTTAAATATTGACAATGAACAGCTCACCTTGTGCCGACTTCGACGCCATTCGAAATAATATATTTTCATCTGAACCAGGAAGTTATAGAACGAAATCAGGTTACAGACCATTGTTAAGAGATAGACGGCAGCATTTATTATAGCTGTAGCCTGTTCTTTTACTTCTCTGTAAGCATATCCTTCTAAGCTCTCCATTATAGATCTGTCAATGAAAGGTTCTTCTTCTGGGCTGTTGTCCGTAGAGAAATCATGCAGGGGGATCTCCGGATTTGTATCCCCCCATTCCATGATGTTGAAGATGTTATTCCCACTCAGGGGCAACAGACAGAATATAACCAAAAGCTGCCTAGCAGAGCCAGACATGTTGCTCCGGTTAGCAGCAAAGCACACCGACTTCAAAACAAAGACCCTTCTGGCCCACAGCTACTTCTGTGACATCAGTCAGCTCTGTGATGTCATCAGCTTTACACCAGAAACACAATTTGTCCTAGACAGAAAGATATCCAAGTTCAGACTGCCTCTGCTGAGACTGCCAATGATCCAGATAATCGAAAAGAAAGAATTGACAAATCCATATAATTTCAAATAAGCCAAAAAGGTCACATGTTTCAAAGTGTCAAGAATCAGAATTTGACAGCTCAGCACACAACATTAAAGCAATTTTAGTGTGCTAAGGGAACAAACTGCTGAAAGTTACTGAGATGAAGTTTTCAGTTAGTAATATAATGTTCTATACTTCCATCTTTTGATTAAAAAGGCGATGTTCATTCTAAGAATAAAATATTTTTCATTTTAGCATTTTTGATATGTTATTTATATTGAATAAACAACATATATATATATACACACACACACACACACACACACACACACACACACACACACACACACATATATATATATATATATATATATATATATATATATATATATATATATATATATATATCTCCACATCAAAGGTTTCTTGTTAGGGAAAGCACCACACTCCAACAGAGTTTCATTTTTTAACGATTTATTTGCGTGCAAATTCACAACACAGACCACCACCAACACGTTTCAACTGACTCGCAGTTGCCGTGAGCAGGACTGCGAGTCAGTTGAAACGCGTTGGTGGTGGTCTGTGGTGTGAATTTGCACACAAATAAATCATTAAAAAACGAAACTCTGTTGGAGTGCGGTGCTTTCCCTAACAAGGAACCTTTGATGTGGATGTATCAAGGGGGATAAGCCCTTCCCCTGCACCGGCACCCGCTGTGAAAGAGCGCTCTCCTTTTGGGCTTTTTGGTCTTGGATATATATATATATATATATATCCAGTAGGTATATATAGTTAGGATTTTTTCTCTATGGGACTTTTGAAAATTCTATGTCTAATAACTTTGGCGTTTGTGGACGGAATCGGCTGACATTTTCAGGAAAATGGCACATTTTGTTTCTGAGCAGCCCCTGAAAATTTGGGGGGGTTTCGTCAAGGGGGGGCCGAGAAGAAAGGGGGGTCCCAAAAAGCGTTTTTCCCATTCATTTTTCCATAGGGCATTTGGCCACACTTTTAGCTCGAACGGCTGAATGGATTTGCACGAAACTTGGCAAAATTGTAGGGACTGTTAGCCCGATCTGCCTTTGCTGGGTATCAATATATGTGCTCCAGTGGATTTTGAGAAATTAACGTTTTAAAAAACAGATATATCTGTGACAGCGTCCCGGGTAGCGCTCCGGTTCGCGTACTTTTCGTGTTACGGAACTTTGCAAAGCGAAGCTGATTGGCTCTCCGGTGTCTGTCAACATTCTAAACAGTCCGGAACGGCCGCCATCTTGTCTCTCAGTAGGATCGAGAGACAAGAGGAGGAGAAAAACGAAGGGGGAATTTAATGAAAGGGGGCAAGGTAGACCCCTCTTGACCCCCTAGGAATGATGTTGGGGTTATTAAAGGGTCCCGTGGGGCAAATAAAAAACATTTGATTTTTCGCGGTGGAAGCGCTTCCCGGTTCGTGAACCGGGTCGCGAAACGGGAATTCGCCATTTTGTGTTTCGTTTTAATTAAATTACAAGATGGAGGAAAAACAATGTGAGAAATGGGTATAAGGGGGTACGGGAGACGTATCCTGACCCCCTATGTTTTCTGAGGGTGGCTGAGGATGCTCATATATGTTGATACATGTCTTCCAGCGGCTGTGCATGAGCGTTTTTTTTTTGTTGCTGCGTGACGTCTGTTAATGTTCGATTCGAAGGAAATCAGGAAGTGTTGACCGCCATTTTGTCACTGCGAGTAAATATATTGTTAAAAATAATTGTTATAAATTAATCCGTATTGATAAACATTGTCTGCGCCATCTTGCCTTTTTTCCAATGCCACACTTTTGTCGTGCACGGCAGCCATTTTAGATGCCTTGACCAGACCCACTCTCTGCACGCCGCCGATCCTCAGCATGGCTCCCCACCCTCGCAAGCATCTCCCCCATGCACTGGTCACCCCCGCTCTCTCTCTCAAGCATGGGCCATAAACCTCCCCCCATCTGCGCTGCTCTTCCCTGAGAATCACACCCTGTGCCCGCCCGACACCTCCCTTTCACCCTATTCACTACCGCACCCTCTGACACTGCTCTTCCTCTGTGTCTGATTGTCCAGGCCGGTCCCAGGCTATCACCTAGCCCTGCGGATGTAGTTTATGGCCCCAAATGTAAAGAATCATCCCTCTTCAAAGGAGTTACAGTAGATCAAGGCCCCCACCCCACGAGATCCGTCACACCACACCCGTTCCTACTATCTGATAACGATCCTGTATTGTGATTGGGGAGGGGATTCTCACTGTAAGGGTGTGTGGGACCGAGCCTGAAGCGGAAGATTCCAGGGATGCCTTTTTGTACATCAAAGTCTTCACAATTATGTGTCACATTAAAAATATATAGCACTCCAACAAAGTAGTAGGATTATAACACTTTAATAACTTATAAATATATACAACGCTCCAACAAAGTAAACACGTTAAAAAAAAAATTTTAACAACTATTTACATGGCAGCCTGCTGCAACATCCATCTCAAAGCAACAATGGGCTGCTTTGGTCTGTCTTTTAGTCGGCAAAATCCGTCGGCCGGTGAGGTGGCGTCAGTAGCGGTCCGTTGTGCGAATAGGCCGAAGGCAGCAAAACGCGCCGAGATCCGGATGGCACCCAGGTGGTGTCAAGTAAGTTGCCGCACTGGTCTGGCCATCCTACAATGCTGCGCTGAAAAACGGCGTGGGGTGCCCCGGGGGGATGCTCTATAGTCCGTCTTCACTTTCTAGCTTTGGATAAACGCGGGCGGCGTTTAAAACAGGATGTGACTGCTGATTCCTTCTCTGTAGAGTGTGATGCAGCGAAGGGACCCTCTGCTTCAAGGACAATAGTAATTTAATGCAGGATTGACCGAATATATGGATATGGCTATCGTTCCCTAGATCTGGGATACTCGCATTTAGAAGCTGCACTGATTAAAGCTACATGGTAGATAATTCCTGACCACCATGTATGAACATAAGTTGTTTGTATGACACTGTTGTTTGCCCTTGTAGTCCTGATGAGGCCTGATTTAACAAGAGGCTGAAACGCGTCGACACAGCTTTTTTGAAGACACCAATACAAACTTAAATATGTTTTGATCAGGATAAAAATTTGATAAGGAGTGCTGGAGAAAAGGAGGTCAAAATAGGTTTAACCTCATACATTTCTTTTTTGGTTTGTTGTGGTGATCTGAATATAAGGAAAGTTTTTGATTAATTGTGGACAAACTTCCTTTGTTGAAATAAGTAGGGCAAAAGAAACTCTAGTGGCGTTTTAAGTAAATTGTGTTTAATGTAAATGTATTATATTTGTTTGTTTGTATAGGTATGTAAAAACTGTATATATATATATATATATGTGAACTGTGAGATAGTAACCTTTGTGGAGAAATATGGTTTACATTAAAAGAATTGGTTAAACCATATATGTGAAGCTTATTTGTGGTGGCTCTCCTACAGGAGAAACTCTATTGTTCAGAATTTTCTTTAATTTAGTTATGGTAGAAATGATCAAACCCAAAAATGGACAATTTATGGTATCCATTTTTTTGATAATTAGTTAGGTGTCTAACTACTCCGTAGGCTTTGCCTTCTTTATTCCTAGTTTGGTCTGTCTTTTAGTCGGCAAAATCCGTCGGCCGGTGAGGTGGCGTCAGTAGCGGTCCGTTGTGCGAATAGGCCGAAGGCAGCAAAACGCGCCGAGATCTGGATGGCACCCAGGTGGTGTCAAGTAAGTTGCCGCACTGGTCTGGCCATCCTACAATGCTGCGCTGAAAAACGGCGTGGGGTGCCCCGGGGGGGTGGGGGGGGGGGGAGGCGGCGCGAACGGGCCTCCCCCACCTCCCCAGGTGGAGGCTCCTCTGCTGCAGTGGGGCGCCCTTTAGCGTTTCAGTCGCCATTCAGCTGTTTAGCGCCCGCTTTTGCGGCACTGTGCCTCATCCGCCATTCAGCTGACTTGCGCCCACTCTTGCGGTGCAGCGATAGGCGGCTGCCACAGGACTCTTAAAATGGCGGCCGGCTCTTCGGATTTGGGCCTGGTCCACTAAAATGGCCCTGGGACACATTTGAACTCGGACATTTGCCTGCTAGGGCTTGGGCCCCATTCTCAAAAGCGTCCCCTCAGCCTTGAAGATTCTACAAAAGTCATCGGGCCCCCGACTCCCGCAGGCTTCCGGTGGGGAGCGGCTGCCATGATTGCTTGCGGAATGGCCACGACGGAGCTACGAGATGGTGGTGCTCTGATGCTGACGCCAGCTTCAGTCTGAAACATCCAGAAACACTGTAGACTACCAATTCGATGACTTCCGGTGGAGCCCCAACGTGACCCGGTAGGGAAGAACTTGCCCTCCCCTCTTTTGACTGATGGTTCTTGTTGCCTGTCCCCTCTGTTGTCATCTAACGGAACCTTTTTGGACTGCCGAGTGAGAAAAAAAAAGGTGGGGCTTTCATCATTTGGGAAAAAAAAATGCTTCAATCCAATGAAAAGTGTTATTTTTAGGTCATATGATCAAGCCTTCCATCATTAGGAAACCAAAAGTAAAATTAACCAATGAAAAGTTTTATAAACAAGTCACATGACCTGTTATGCGGCTTTGGGCTATAAAAAGCCTACAAAATCCGTTGGCCTGTGAAGCGGCATCAGTAGCGGACCGATGTGCGAATAGGCCGAAGGCAGCACAACGCGCCGAGATCTGGATGGCACCGAGGTGGTGTCCAGCAAGTTGCACTGGTGTGGCCATCCTACAATGCTGCGCCGAAAGTCGGCGTGGGGTGCCCGGGGGGGGGGGAGGCGGCGCGAACGGGCCTCTCCCGCCTCCCCAGGTGGAGGCACCTCATCTGCAGTGGAGCGCCCCTTAGTGTTTCACTCGCCGTCCAGCTGAGTTGCGCCCGCACTTGCTGCTACAGTAGGCCGAAGGCAGCACAACGCGCCGAGATCCGGATGGCACCGAGGTGGTGTCCAGCAAGTTACCGCACTGGTGTGGCCATCCTACAATGCTGCGCCGAAAGTCGGCGTGGGCGCCCGGGGGTTGGGGGGGGAGGCGGCGCGAACGGGCCTCTCCCACCTACCCAGGTGGAGGCACCTCATCTGCAGTGGGGCGCCCCTTAGCGTTTCACTCGCCGTCCAGCTGAGTTGCGCCCTCACTTGCTGCTACAGTAGGCCGAAGGCAGCACAACGCGCCGAGATCCGGATGGCACCGAGGTGGTGTCCAGCAAGTTGCCGCACTGGTGTGGTCATCCTACATTGCTGCGCCGAAAGACGGCGTGGGGTGCCCGAGGGGGGGGGGGAGGCGGCGCAAACGGGCCTCTCCCGCCTCCCCAGGTGGAGGCACCTCATCTGCAGTGTGGCGCCTCTTAGCGTTTCACTCGCCGTCCAGCTGAGTTCCGCCCGCTCTTGCGGCACAGTGCCTCACCCGCCATCCAGCTGAGTTCCGCCCGCTCTTGCGGCACAGTGCCTCACCCGCCTTCCAGCTGAGTTGCGCCCGCTCTTGCCGCTACAGCGTCTCGCCCACCATGAATGAATGAATGAATGAAAGTGAATTTATAAACAGCGCGATTGCTGCCCTGAGGCGTCCAAGCGCTAAAAAAGGAACCAGTGAAGGATAAAGAGGTTGAGAACCAGAAGAAGAGGGAAAAGAACTGAGTTAAGTTAAACAGAATTGAATAGGTGTGTTTTTAATTGTTTACGGAAGGAAACGAGATCAGGATTGGATCTCAGGTGAAACGGGAGGGAGTTCCAGATCTTGGCGGCGTTGAAGGCGTACGTCCTTCCGCCAGTTCTAGACCTTTTGACTCTGGGGACTGCTGCCATGAAGGCCTGACTAGAGCGCAAATTTCTACCTGGGTGATACTGGCTTACTAGGTCACGGGTGATTGGAGGACCCGAATCCCAGAAAGCTTGATGGGCTATACACATTGCTTTAAAAAAGACTCTCTTACGCACTGGGAGCCAGTGAAGATTGGTCAGAGCCGCCTTTACTGACAATCTGCGAGGAATCTGCAGCAGCGTACGCGCGGCACAGTTTTGTACCAGCTGTAGTCTCTTTAAGGTGTACTCTGGTGCACCCAGATATAGGACGTTGTTGGAGTCCAGCCGTGATTGTATCAGGCCCTGTATAGCTATCTGCTTTGCCTCCATTGGGAGCAAAGGAAGAACTTTCTTCAGTGTCCTGAGTATTCCAAAGCAGGTGGCTGAAAGCTTTGTGGCCTGGGTGTTGAGTGAGAGACTCCTGTCCAGCCATACCCCTAGGCTTTTGATGTTATCCTTCGGGTCCGGGGGGGGACCTAGACAGGGGGGCCACAATGAGTTGAAAAATGTGGGGTCGGCAGGGCCCAGGAGCATGAGCTCCGTTTTGTCGCCATTAAGTTTTAATGATGACTGAGTCATCAAGGTCTTCACCTCCTCCAGACATTTGGTAAGTCCCCCTGATCGTGGTTGAAGAGCCTCCTGCGCTAATGAGACCACCAGCTGGGTATCGTCCGCATAGGATATGATCTTAACTCCATACGGACGAACTACCTCAGCCAGTGGCCTCATATAGATGTTGAAAAGCGCGGGGCTTAATGAGGAGCCCTGCGGGACTCCGCACTTCAGGGGAATGCTAGAAGACACTGTCTGTCCATCAAACACTTGGAATGACCTGTCGCTCAAAAAGATTTTAACCAGAGCCACGCCTTGTCCACAATGCCGACATTCGAAAGACGGTTCAGTAAGGTGGCATGGCTGACCGTGTCGAATGCCGCACTGAGATCAAGGAGGACCACTGCCACTGATCCTCCCTGATCAAGGATTTTCCTGGACTCCTCGATGACCATTAGGAGGGCGGATTCTGTTCCATGCTTAGGCCTGAACCCTGTCTGGGTGGTGTCTAGCAGCTGGTTATCCTCAAGGAAGCTGACAAGCTGGAGATTGACATACCTCTCCACGATCTTACTCACCCAGGGAAGCAGGGAAATCGGACGATAGTTCCCAAAATCCGATGGTTCCAGATTGGGCTTTTTTATCAGCGCTCGGACCATCGCCCGTTTCCAAGCAGAAGGGACAATGCCCGAGGCAATGGAGGCATTTAGCAGGTTCCTAATGATCGGTAGGACAGTCTGAAAGACCAACATCATGGCCTCAGGAGGTGCCGGATCAGATGGAGATCCGGATTTTACTTTCCGAGCCATGGACTCCAATACTTCGAGATCCATGCAAGGAAAGTGACTGAGCAGAGGTGGAGGGGCTGGAGCGGAGTCTAAGGTCTTGATTTTATCCTGAATTAGCGGAGGGGTGGGAGTAAGAGTGCAGGGAAAGGAGGCATATATTTTATTTACTTTTGCTGAAAAATATTCAGCCAAGTCATTGCACTGGGAAACAGACTTTTCCTTCAAAGCAATTGGGGACGGGAGTTTTGTGAGTTTTTGCAGGGTTTGAAAAATTTCTCTAGGTTTGGATTTTGCAGCTAAGATCTTGTCAGAGAAGTACACTGCTTGGGCGGCTTTTAGTTCCCTTTTATATGCTTTAATCTCCTCTCGATATCGAGTCTTTTCCTCCATGGAGTAGTCTAGGCGCCATTTTCTTTCGATATGCCTCACCCGCCATCCAGCTGAGTTCCGCTCGCTCTTGCGGCACAGTGCTTCACCCGCCTTCCAGCTGAGTTGCGCCCGCTCTTGCCGCTACAGCGTCTCGCCCACCATCCAGCTGAATTGTACCCACTCTTGCGGTGCAGCGATAGGCGGCTGCCACAGGACTCTCAAAATGGCGGCCGGCTCTTTGGATTTGGGCCTGGTCCACTAAAATGGCCCTGGGACACCTTGGAACTCAGACGCTTGCGTGCTAGGGCATGGGCCCCATTCCCGAAAGCGTCCCCTCTTTTGACTGATTGTTCTTGTTGCCTATCTCTTCTGTTGTCATTTAACGGAACCTTTTTGGACTGCCGAAAGGGGTTCTGGTCCGACCGCTGGTTGGTGGAGACATTTTGACTAAATCCTGGACCTGCCCGGCCTCACCCAAAATGGCGCCGGTATAAATGGGACTCGTAACTCCTTGTTGTGTACTGGTTGCCCAACCTTGATATCACGAGATACGTATGCAGTTTTCAAGCACATGGCAGGCGGGGACGAGTACTGATTGAACATTTGGACATCCCTATTGATATTAAGTTCTGATGTGTTATTGATTACTGTACTATTGAAAGTTTGAATTAACGTCACCCATGTTACTTGCCCGCAAATGTATATCTAGATAATTTTATTGTAACTGGCCCTGTCGTACTTTAATTATAAAATGTACGTCCACCGATTCCGCAACTGTTAGACACCTTAGTTCTTGCAACCTAATGGCTCGCCCGTTACGTTCTTCTACAGTGTAAAATTCCCCTCATCATATACAATTCCAGTTTGCTCCGTGGCCGGCCCACGTGGTTATAGGCCCGTATTTGTATACTGATATTTTCACAATAAAGGTTTTTAAAACAAAACATGGTAGTAGTACCTAGATTGGTAAAGTTTTGAATAATAGCCACTGTTTTCGAATCAGTAAAAGGCAAGTGAAATAAAGCAGCCCGATTACATGACAGTTAAAAGGTATAATACGCAGGAACGCAGTAAAGATAAATGGTCAAGGGCTGTTGTGTTTTCCACTCCTGCAACATAAAGAGATCGATAAGAATCCGATATTCATGCCTATCAGCGACTAAGACAGCAGGCCGAGCCTCTTTTCTTCAACGGCTTCCTCATGGGACGAAGAAACGCCCTTTTTCTCGAAATAGGAATATTTTACATGCAGGACACTTGTAAATTTCCCGGGAAAATACATTAGCCTGGAACATTGTTAGTGATAAACTGTAAATGCATCTGGGTCCTTTGCTTTACAAGTCAGAGTGAGAAAAAAAAGGTGGGGCTTTCATCATTTGGGAAAAAAAAATGTTCGAAAGCAATGAAAAGTGTTATTTTTAGGTCATATGACCAAGCCCTCCATCATTAGAAAAACAAAAGTAAAATGAACCAATTAAAAGTTTTATTAACAAGTCACATGACCTGTTATGCTTACGTTACGCGCTGCGCGCCGCGCCCTGGATCGCTTCCGGCAAGCAGCGCCTCGCGCACCGGAGCACTTCCGGGTGCGCTAACGCGGCGCTTTATATGACGCATTACGCGACAACGCAGGTCCAGAATATAGTCAAAATGTCTCCACCAACCAGCGGTCGGAACACAACCCCTTTCAGCAGTCCAAAAAGTTCTGTTAAATGACAACAGAAGGGACAGGCAACAAGAACCATCAGTCAAAGAGGGGAGGGCAAGTTCTTCTCTACCGGGTCACGTTGGGGCTCCACCGGAACTGATCGAATTGGTAGTCTACAGTGTTTTTGGATGTTTCAGACTGAAGCTGGCATCAGCATGAGAGCACCACCATCTCGTGGCTACGTCGTGGCTATTCCGCGAGGAATCATGGCAGTCGCTCCCCACCGGAAGTCTACGGGAGTCGGGGGTCCCGGTGTCTGTTGTAGAATCTTCAAGGCTGAGGGGACTCTTTTGGGAATGGGGCCCATGCCCTAGCAGTCAAGCGTCCGAGTTCCACGGTTGCCCAGAGCCATCTTTAAAACACGAAAATGTTTTTACCTACCACGTACTTGACATTTCAAAGCTTTTGATATTTGCTATTAAAAACACATTGAAATTCACTGAAAAAAACATAGGTTATAGACCATATATAGTTAGGAATTAGCATTTACAAAACCTTGAAAATTCACTGAAAAAAACTTGGTTTATAGACCATATATAGTTAGGAAACAAACCTTATTTTACTCACACAAAACCATTGAAATTTCATATATAGTTAGTTGCACTAACTATATATCGCGCACCCGCAATCCACTGCTGATCATGTCACATATTACATCATTCATGACATGATCAGTGACATCACTGATGACATCACTGATGACATCACTGATGACATCTCAAATGACTATACATTCATGAAACATTGATCACTCCTACATCTGAGCTCCCCACTACTTGTCCACGCATGATCACTGCTTACAGCAAGGAGGAAAGGAAGATTAGAGCCATCCTCAACAAAAATTGGCCCATTGTGCTGAGTGATCACGTGTTGAGTACTAAATTACCTGTAGCCCCATCTGTTACCTTCAGGAGAGCTAAAACAATGGGAAACTCACTTGACACACCTGCCCCTGAGCTGAAAGCCAAAGTACCCTGGTTAAGACCCACCAGAGGTTTCTTCAAATGTTCGAGTTGTAGGGCTTGTAACTTTGGCATTTCCACGACATGTTACAACACTCCTTTCTGCACTTTACCTAAAACCATCCAAGGTAATTTTTCATGTAAAACTGATTATGCAGTTTATGTTTTAACTTGCACCTGTGGGCTTAGGTACGTGGGCAGTACCAAGCTCCAGGTGCATGTCCGCATTTTACAACATTTGCGGGCTATACTGCATAATGATTCTACTTATCCAGTCGCAAGGCATTTTAATTTATTCCATAACAAAGACTTATCTTGCCTTAATTATTTTGTGATCGGATCTGTTCCAGTGTTGAGAAAAGGTGGCAATAGAGAGTTGGCACTTAGAAAGTTGGAATCACGGTTCATTTTAGAGCTCGATAGTCGTTGGCCCAACGGGCTCAACAACATTGAAGAGTTACATCATTTCCTAGAGTAACACACTAGAGCCCTTCCAACGCAAAGCCACCGGTCTACCTTCATTACATTAATATGCATTTGTACCACAGCAGCAGTTCGCAAGTTAGGTTCCCTATTTGCGATCTGCATCATTACAATGCTTTGGTCTTAGGAGTTTATGCTGATAGTATATTTTCATAGTATGTTGTATCTTGCTGTACTTTATCAATTTTGCTCTGGTGCCATATATGAATTTACATATGGGATATAATGCTTTTTAGATATATACCCATTTTTAATGTTTACATAGCAATTCTTTTTGATACTAGTTTTTATTATATGGGATTTTTACATCGTTACTATTTATGATATATATTGTTTACTAGCTCAGGGATCTGAGTTTAGGATGCATTTATATTCTGTTTAGTATATTCTAACCATATGATAATGCGCTTCTTCCTGCATAAGAGAAATATAATTCCTCGTATTCACTTTTTGCACTCTATATAATTATTTGCACTTTTTGGATCTATTGCTGCTATTTCAATTTTGCTATTTTGCACATGATAACTTAATTCCTTCTATTATGATATGATGGCTTTTTGATCTTAAATCACTCCAACCTTCAGGCATTATGCTATTTTGCACTACTAGGATTTATTGACCTAATTTTACTTCTGGATTTTAACCTAGTTGTATTGTAGTGTGGTAAGAGTGTTTGTAGTCATTACTCTCATCATTGTTGGATTTTAACCAAAAACTGTATTTTTCATGTGCATTATGCTTATTTTATTATGTGTTAGCAATAGACTTTCCTCACTTTTTATTCTTGACACAATACTGGAGGTTACCACCAGGGGGTGGTAACGGAGGAGCAGTAATGCATAAAAAAAGACAGTGAATGTTTAGTTAGTCGCAGCGTGATCAAGGGTACTTGTACTCGAAACGCGTCGCTGATGGTTCCGTGAGAGACTAAATAAAACAACATCTTGCTGATTTCCTGTGGTCCGTTCCTTTTCTTTGTTGGCGTGGAGGCGTGGGTCCCGAGCGCAGAGCAAGCGAAGAAGGATATCGAGTGTTTTGCATATATATATATATATATATATATATTCACTGAAAAAACCATAGGTTATAGACCATATATAGTTAGGGATTAGCATTTACAAAACCTTATTTTACTCGCATAAAACCATTGAAATTTCATATATAGTTAGTTGCGCTAACTATATATCGCGCACCCGCAATCCACTGCTGATGATGTCACATATTACATCATTCATGACATGGTCAGTGACATCACTGATGACATCACTGATGACATTATCCAGTGACTGTATGTTTCTGTAAAGTTAAAATATGTCTTACATATTGAAGAATGAGTGGATGTATAAGTGTCTGGATGAAGGATTTAGTAGGTGCATGACTGACTGTATGAGTGAGTGATTAAATGTGTCTCACTGAGTGCATGAGTTAGTGACTAAACTGTCTTAATTTGTGCATCATTATGTCTGTTGTTCTGTAAACTGCTGCATGTGTTGATCAGTAGCTATATGAGTAACTATATGGGTTATTGATTGGTTGCCCAAGTATTTGTATGGGACACTGAGTGTGTGTGTGGGTGGCTGGGAGGTGTATGACTCTGTGCATAGATGTGTGAGCAGTGGATTCACTAGATGTATGGGTTCAAAAGAGCATGTGGAAACAGCTGTATGGGCGGTTGACTGTGTGCATGAGTCTATTGGTGAGTGAATGGATATCTTAGTGCTACATGTCAAAGTAAGTACATATGTAAAACACAGTACATGTGAGAGTTGACATATATAAATAACTGTGCATGAGAGCCAGTGAATGTGTGAGTGGCTGTATGGATCATTGTGAACTTGTATCAGGGATTGTATAAGAGAGTAAATGTGTGTTAGTATATGTTTGAATAAGTAAGGTGTGTATAACTGTATAGTTGAGGAAATGGAGGTGTGATTGATTCTTTGCATGACTGACTAGGTGTGTGAGTAACTCCATGGATGAGTGACAGTCTGTGAGTGTCTGTTTACACTGATTGTATCTAAGGTTATATTAGAGTCTGAAGAGGTTCATCGTATTATCACATGAATGATATCATCAGTGATGTGATCAGTAATATCAAATGAGATGTCATCAGTGATGTCATTTGAGATGTCATCAGTGATGTCATTTGAGATGTCATCAGTGATGTCATTTGAGATGTCATCAGTGATGTCATCAGTGATGTCACTGACCATGTCATGAATGATGTAATATGTGACATCATCAGCAGTGGATTGCGGGTGCGCGATATATAGTTAGCGCAACTAACTATATATGAAATTTCAATGGTTTTATGCGAGTAAAATAAGGTTTTGTAAATGCTAATCCCTAACTATATATGGTCTATAACCTATGGTTTTTTCAGTGAATTTTCAAGGTTTTGTAAATGCAAATTCCTAACTATATATGGTCTATAACCTATGGTTTTTTCTGTGAATTTCATTGGTTTTTTAAAAGCTAACATCTGTAGCTGTAAAATGTATTCTTCTTTAAATCCCAAAATATATTTTAGATGTTTATTGATAATTTTTTTTTTAATATTTTTTTTCTTCGCTTCCGGTAAGCGAACCGGGAAGCTTTCCGTTAGCTCATCTTGATGCCGCGACCTAGTCCGCGAACCGGTAAACGTTTCTGTGACGCGTCGCGGAAGCGCGACGTATCATTGTCGCGTAATGCGTCTTATGACGCGCCGCGTTAGCGCTCCCGGAAGTGTTCCCGACCGCGAACCGGAAACGATCCGGGACGCGGCGCGCACCGCGTAACGTAAGCGGAACAGGTCATGTGACTTGTTTATCAAACTTTTCATTGGTTCATTTCACTTTTGGTTTCCAAATGATGTATGACTAGGTCATGTGACCTAAAAATAACACTTTTCATTGGTTCAGAACTTTTGCTTTTCCCAAATCATGAAAACCCCTCCTTCTTTCCTCACTCTGACTTTCATCTTGGTGAGAGAAAGACCATTTTCCTGTAGTTCAGCAATGGCTTCTATCCTTGCTTCAGCTGGTGGACCCCCCCCACCACCTCCACCTCCTCATGAGAAGAGAGGACCACCATCTCAATTCATCTCCAACAGAGAGGAGGAAGAGGATGACCTAGAGGAAGAGGAGACAGATGAACCACAGTTTATACAGGAGTTGCCCCGTGTTTCCCGACGGAAAACAAGTTTCATATGGCAGTTTTTTTCAATCCCTCGAGGGGAGAAGAAGGTCAATGCGAAGTATGCCACCTGCCTCATTTGCAAATACAGATTATCTAGAGGCACTGAAAAAAAGTATAGTATGGGAAACTATACTATGCATCGCCATATGGCCAGGTGGCATCCACTAAACTACAGCCGGGCAGAGTTGCGTGACCTGCAAGATAATCCCCCAACAACTCCTGTGGCCAGGTCAACGTCAAATATCTCTTTGACAGGAAGAGAGGCACAGGAAACCGTGCCAAACATACAGCAAAACTTCAAACACATGAAGTTTACCTGCATATATTGTGGTGTTCTGCTCTCATGTGGGAACATGAGCGTGAAATTAATCAACATTGCGTACGAAAACCACAATTGCCCTAACCCACCCAAACAGTAATTTTTTTTTTGCTCCTGTTGAGCCCTTTTCAATGCCTGTTTTTTGTTGTTTCCCCTCCATGAAAAACACAAAAAAACATAAAACTGTTCTAAAAATACAAAAAAAACAAAAAATGTTCAGAAAAAATAAAATAAAAAATAAAACAACAAAAACATTAAAAGAAAGTTCTTTTCAGAACTACCTCCCCTTTCAAATAAAATTGCTAGAATGTTTAGCACTCTGGCAAGCTCTATTTCTTTTGGTTCGCTTTCCGGTTCGCTGCCCGGTTCGCGAAATTGAAGCGAACCAAAAAAATATTTTTTTTAAAAAAAGAAGAGTTAGTATAAGGGAGGTAAACAGAGAGTAATGTTAAAAGAAAGACAGCTATAGGGAGTAAACCAGAGATACTGTTTAATAGATCTATTTATTAATTCAGGATGACGATAAGGTGTGATCTCTCCTGAGGTTTGTTTAAGGTGAGACCTACTCAGGGTTACAGATCAATTTTACACTTGTTGAAGAATACAGAGCAGATAATGCATGTGAAAGCCTACCAATGAAGTAAGTCATGTCCTCTTATTACATCATTCATGACATGGTCAGTGACATCATCAGCAGTGCATTGCGGGTAAAAAGAGTAGAAAACATTTACCTTATAATTCTTGTTAACTTTTTAAAATATTTTTTCATACTTTCAATCTGTAAAAGAGAGAACAAACATTTCCAAAAATATTAAAACATGTATTTAAAAATTAGAAAAGAAAAGGGAAAAGGTTAAAGAAGAAACAGTTTTTCAACAACTTTGACATTTACAGAAGCCTCTGCTTCTCTACGTCCCCTACACAATCCTAAAGATATATATTTTAAACAAACAGTATCTTCATGCTGATGAACTGAGGCCTATTTTGGAACATGGTGCTTCTTTTGCACTGCTGATGTCTCACAATAGTGATGCAATAGCAGCGCAAAAAAGATGTAAAGCCATCATAAAATTGTGTCTAACATTTTAAATGATTGTTTCAGGATGCAAATAAGATGTGTGCTTTCAAGAGCTTTCTTTGAGGTGAGGCCTATTCCTTTTTTTTAAAAAAAAAACAGTACCCAGAAGTACAGCACGGTAAGCATTAAAATTGACACTTACAGAAGACTCAGTTTCTCCATATCTACCTCACATTTCAAAATGTATATCATAAGTACAAAAAGCAGAACATTAATTATACATGTTAAATGGTTTATTTTTGCTGTTCTCAGAATGTATCAAATTTCACTTAAATCAGTGACTTGAAGGTATTCATCATGTAACAGCGGGGAAAAAAAACACAATCAAAATGATTGTGTTTAAAAAACCCATACAACCTAAGAAATCTGAATTCAAAACTCCTTAAAATTAACTTACTTTCAATGACGTCGAAGGATGTCCTATGAACAGCGTCCACTCTGTTGTGCTATAAATATTTTCAGCCCGCCACTTTCTGAAAGAAAACCTCCATCGTTTTGAAAAATATGTTACATACAAGAAAAGACTTCTCACATTCTACCACATGTTTCCACTAGGCCAAATCATGTTGCAGCGATTCACAACTCTTGTAATTCTTCCAATCAAATCCCGTCATTTTCTATTTTCGCAACTTTCAAAAAGAAAACATTTAAGATTATTTTCACAATCCTGGACTACTAATATCTTACCCTTCTTTGTCACTCATGTTCTCCTTTTCCTATGACACTGATACTGCTTACTATGAAGCAGACTTACTTGCATCAGGTTTATATAGTTGGATTTTTCAATTGACATTATAATTAAAAGTTTTGGACCAATAATCTAGACAGCATTGCAGACTTACATTCCCTCTACTTGATGAAACTTTTGCAATTCCTCACAGGAAATCCCGAGATTCTTTCTTTAAAATTTTGGTTTTAAAAACACCAGGTAAGAATTTTTAAGGTCAAACGGCAATTTTTTTTTAAAGTTACAACGGAATCATTGCAGAATGATCAGCCGTTTCGAGACTTTAAATAAGCTGTATAATGTCCTGATGTTGTTGAAGGACCATTGTGATAGATAATTGCTACAGTTACAAAAGTCCTTCCTGATATTGACAGCTGAGAAGCCACAATTTGTTTTATTAAAGTTGACAATTTTGATCCATCAGGCCTACATCGTTGGATCATTAAAATGACATACTGGCCATATCTACGTATAAATAATGTTGACATCATTTCAGATTTACATTGGCTACACTCCATGTTGTGATCCGCTGCATTTACTAGCTTATTAAAGGAGACTGATTTACTGTCTGGCAAAGTTAAATATATAAATCTTTCTGAGTCTACACTAGTAGTACTTGATACCATACAGTTCTCGCAGTCATGCTGCCATTGATAAGAAAGCCCAAACAGGTGATCTACATCTACACCCTCATCTTGCAATACATCAAGCATATACATTAAAAACTCCTGACAATCTTGCTGATTATTTTCAGAGAAGTCTGTTTGACCTGAACATTCATCTAACAGATAACGAACTTCAGACACACTTTCTACTTTTGTTCGATCAGTGCTACATTTCTCGAAAACAGAATTCAACAAACAGCATAAAATTTGTTCTGAATTCAACAGAATCTGTTCTTTTAAACTCTCTAGTGAAAAGAGAACATTAACCACTACATTTGCATAGCAGTTGACACCAGAACTGTTTTCAAATTGAAAACCGACAACATCTTCAACAGAATCCACTTTCTTTCTGCTAACAATTTTCTGTTCATTGACTTTTGGTCTTTTTGCTACAACCTCCCTACTATTACTGATATTTCTATGTTTCCGGCCTACCACACGTTTCTCAAACAAAGGATATTGAGGCAAATGTGGCGCATACTCTTTTCTTAACCTATTGTATTCCGTAACACGATCTAGATCCGCACAAACGTTTGTGACATCACAGTCAATCAAGTACAATCCCGATAAAGTTCTAACTCGTGACAATGCCACATATGCCATACCCTCCTTGAACACAGAACTGCCAATATTCACCAATGCACTATCTACACTTAAACCTTGCGATTTATGGATTGTCACCGCATATGCCAAGCAAACAGGAAACTGTTTACGGCGAACATATAAGTCTTTAACAAGCAAAAACCTAGCAGAACAACGACCAATTAGCTGTACTTCCTCAATGCCATCAAATTTAATTTTTAAAAATTCTATTCCATCTCTATTTCTGTATTTCTCAAAATCAACAACATTACCCATTGATCCATTTACCAGACCTCTTTCAACATGTAAATTCCTTCTCAAAATGATTCGGCAATTTAAACACACATTCAAAGTCTTTTCAAAACCCGCTGTTTTAGATATAGTCTTCTCTAATGAATCCAATTTTGATTTCAAATTCTCTGACAAAATAATTGTTGATCCCATATGCTCTATTTTGTCAATAGCTTCAAGTTTCACAATCTCTTGCTTTTCTAAATTCAACATTTTGTTGTTGAAGATGGCACATTCTGCAAGAGTTGGCATCAAACATATTCCGGATTTCTTCTCAGTAATTTTCTGAAAAATATTCTCAGGCACAATCTCTTGTTCGGGATATAAATTTGAAAGTAATCGTGCCTTTAAAGCTTCTTTTCCATGCTCGGTCACTTTTCCAATTCTAATATCTTGTAGAATATTCTTGTAATCTTCATCCTTCGCCTGACGCATATTTTCATGCAGTTCAGCATAATTGAAGTTTAACCATATATTGACGTTGCCAATGCTCCCTAGGCACTTCCTGGTATCTTCATGCGTGAGTATTTTGAACACAGGTTGACCTTTTACTGGTGTGAGCTGCAGAAGATCTCCGAAAACAATGATGTGTTTGCCACCAAATAACACATCATATTCAGTTTTAAGTACTTCTTGCATTCTCAAATGCACAAAGGCAAGCATGACATTGGAAACCATGCTTACTTCGTCAATGATAAGTAGTTTCATTTTCCTCAAGACTCTTGAAACTTCACAGCAAGCATCCCCAGATAACTTGTGGTATTGTAATTTGTTGTCATGCTCCACTGGCAGCATCAGTAGACGATGCAAAGTAATACCTTTAATGTTATGTGCTGCCAGTCCAGTAGGAGCGGTGACAACACAAGACAGCGATGACTCAGTCCTTTCCTGCAAATAACAAGAAATTGCTTTAATGAGGAAACTTTTTCCAGTTCCCGCTTCTCCACTCACGTACAGTCGGACAGGCTTCAACGATGTACATGAGCACTCTTTCTTCTCATGACTTAATCCATGCTCAATTTGCTTGGTAACTTCATCATATATTTTCCTCTGCTCAACGTTGAGTTGTTTTTCCAAGTCTTCTAAGTTAACTGAATCCTCCTGAGCATGTGCCATGGCTCTTTCCACTTCATTCATAGCAGTGGCAGCTTCATTTTCGATAATAGGTCCTCCAAGTGGATCTTGACTCAATGAAACAGAACTCTGACTGTCCTGAGAACTGTCTCTGGCAATCTCGGCTGCAATCGTTGCTTCCTGCTCAATTTCCAAAGTTAGCATTTCTTGATATTTGGGAAAAGCAGGACATTCTATGGTCTCCTTAGCATCAGTGAAAGAGTCTTTGTAACAGAGGAAATCTCCAAGCAGTTCCTCTTCTGAACGCCAAGGCTTGAAAAGTTGCAAAAGTGCTAAATAGAAAAACTCCTTTTTTTCTGGAGATTCGCCACTCAATTTTCGATGGTTTACTAATTGGCATTTTCTTTGCTTGACCAGGCATCCCTCACTTCCAATTACAGCATACACTCCTTTCTCAATATCTTCTTTGATGTTCCTCTTGAATATATAATTTTGTAGAACCTCATATAGACAAACATTCTCAAGGTGACTGCTTCGATTTGGATAATATGTATCCAACATGTTGGTCTTCAAAATGTCGGTACTGTTTGGTTCCTTTTCTGCCAAATACTCAATTTCCCGGACAGGTTTTAGAACTCGATTTCGCGTTGCAGCAAGACCAAGACTCGCCCAAACGATACTCCTGGATTTGGCATAGAGACTTGCTGAAGACAATCGATCAGAACATTCGTAAGCTCCGATTTCTCGATGCGACAACATCTTCAGACTGAAACTGTACAACTTCTTGCTCAGGCTCTTTTCATGGGAAATGTCCTCCCACATATCCTTCAGTTCTGTCTTTTCTTTTTTGGTGATGTAAGATGTCACATACCGAGCCACAGCCATACAGTTATCAGCCACAAACTGTATATCCATGTTAGCATTCCACATGGACAAAATCACTGGGTTGTAGTCGTTGATGTACTTGGACTCTTCGTTCCTTTTCAAATTGTATGTATTTTTGGGTGATTTCCTCGTCACATTATGTCGCAGTGAAGACATCAAACTGTTCACTCTTCCTTTAGAAATCACCGGTCGTGGAAAGTTGAAACGACATTTGGTGTAGAACTTGTCCTTGTTTCTGAATTTACGACGACAGTACTTTCCACAACGATGGCTTTGGAAACGTAGAACTTGTTCTCTTAGGCTTTTCTTCTCCGTTGCGTTTGGAACAGCACACGTAGAATACTGTTCTATGAAATTCATCACTAAGTCATCCGGATCTGTTCCAAATTTAGGTGTATCCTTGATCCACAACAACATATGTATATGAGGAGCACCTCTTGCTTGGTACTCCTTTCTCCAGAAGAAATCCAACACCTCTCCAAGAGGTGGATTCTTCTTATTTGTGATGAAAGACATCATAGCTTCAAATCTATGATTGAAGTACCTGCATACATTCACTGGATCCAAAGAACACAGTTCTCCAGGTGTCTTGAATTCAATGTTTTCAATATTTCCATTTGCCTCTCGTAGAAATTCAAGTAAGTCTTCCCAGCCATACTCGGCACAGCTCAGAGTGAGGAACCATGTCGGAGTTCCTAAGTTCCTCAGCATACATTTTAAATCACCATGACGACGGTACCAGTACTCATTAGTACCACGCTGACACGCCATGAGATTAATTAAGTGAGAATCCAAAATACTGTCTTGGACATTGACTTTATGCATAAAATCACTTGCCGAGATGTTTCGCATCTGTATACCACTTTTTAAGATGTGGTTCACTGCATATGACAGTCCAGACAGATCGCTTTCAAACAGGAGATGAAACAAATAGGGAATGCATTGACGAAACCTAGGATCTTCTGCATACAATCGTAAAGTCTGGTATTCAGACGCAGGAATTTGATGAGGTCGCTCATCATATCTTCCTCCTCGACCTGTGGGAAATAGCTGTGGGAAACACCGAGCTTCCAAACTTTCCTCCCAAACACTAATGGGACTCCCTTTGGCTTGTTTCATTTGAAACAACTCAATAGCATTCCCCATGACTTCCTTGGAATGCAAAGGATGAACACTATAATGTTCATATATTTCTTCACTTTTAGAGGCCTCTACTTTCTCAATTTGGCCAGCACACAAATCGCTATCCTCTTCATCACTTACTTCCTCTTCTGCAACATATACATTCTTATATTACTTATTATTTTTCTTCAAATACAATGTTGCCTTTTTGACTTTCCTAACATCCACTAAATCTTGCCATATTTTCTTATTCTTTGTCGGAACCCCATTAACCAAGATAACCAGAGGTTCCTCTTCAACTTTTTCTACTCCAATTGTGTTAATGTTTTTGTTCAAATCTAGAGGCAAATAAACAACTCTTCCCTTTAATCCTCTCTGTAAATCTGCTGGAGGCAACTTCCCTGTCTTTGGCTCCATTCTTACAATAGCCTGAAAGGGATGGATACTTTGAATCAAAATAGATTCATAAGTATTTAAATCCTTCAATTCAGAAGGAATCTCAACCAATTCCAGATTATTATGAACTGCCCTAGCAGGCATCTGGTTTTGGTTTAATTTATTACAACAATAAGTACACACACGTTGATCCGATCCCAAATCAAAATAATTTTCTACCATCAAGTATGTGGCAAAATCCTTCCATTCACTATTATTTTCCCTTTCACTTTTTGCATATAAATCCACTAACTTAGTCTGATTCTTATAATAAGTGCGTCGACAACATACACAAGTGAAATTAGGCCTCTCACTTGATTTCATCTGAAACGTGGAAATTTCCTTCTGAAAATTATCTGTACTGGAAACCTGTACATTATCTTCAACATTACCCTCTACTTCTGGGTCAATTTGAACATTCTCATCTTTACTACCAAAGTAACAAAACTCAATTTCTTCACAAATATTCTTCACATCTATTTCAGAACCATGCAAAAGAGCAGCACATAATTGTTTAAGCATAATTGCTGGACTCTTAGCATAATACAACATTCTCACTAATTTTCTCACTTTATTATGATGCACTGCTAGCATCCTGAAATGATGAAAAACACTCTGGCATACTCTCCTGGAAAGACAAGCCAGTGAATGACCATGCAAACCTGTCATTTGTCTCATTCTGCAAGGATCTAAATCTTGCAACAACTTCATTTTCTGCTTCAAACTTTTCTTATTAAATGTCCGTATAAAATCACAAAGCAAATTGATAGAAACCTGTCGCACACTGCAAATAGAACTACACTTCCAAATGTACACAGGACCCTTAGGACGTCTTCCTAAAACCTCATCACTTAGCGCCTCTTCTGTCTCTGTTGTCACAAGTTTTTCTTTTTCAACTGGACAACCATCCTTCACTTCATAAGCTCGACCACTGGTGTCAACTGCAAACACCAAATCATTATCCTGAAAATAACTCTCCTCATTAAAAAATGCCTCACAACTTGAACTATGCATCCATTCTCCGGAAAAAACTTCACAAAAGTTACTACGATTTACTACTCTCTTCCATCTACTTTTTGTTTTGAAATCAGAAATTACCTTGCTTAGTTTCCTAATTCTATTGATTACCAAAATAAACAACTTTCGCTTAATTTCAAAAGCATGATCAATAATTTTCTCTACATTTTTCTTCTTCTTATAAAATGCCACTTTCTGTTGGCCTTTCTTAATATTTTTTAATAAATTAACTATTATCCTGTTACGGAACATTCGTTTTCGAATGCCCCTAAACTGTTGTTTCCTTCTACTATCATGCACAGAGTTATCTTTTCCTCTACCAGTAACATTTTTGATGGGTCTTTCCTTTCCATTTAAATTGCTTTTCTTTTTCTGAACTGAAACATTTTTTGGATAAATACTTTTTTTACTAAAAATATTTCTTAAGAATGATTTTGTGCTCTTACCCGGAGCTTTCTTGGTGTTTTGAAAAGTATTTGGGGAAGAGGACTCCTGCAATAAAAGATCATCCTGCTGTCTTTGACGTTTTCTAGCCTTTCTAATTCGATTTTTCGTTGGCATTTTTCAAATTAAGAAAAGATCTGCAGTTGAATCTGTGGAAAAATATAATAAAAAATGTTATTAACCACTATTACCAAACAGTAAATGAATAACAGTCATCAAAAACTTAATGCCCTACTTATTATTTAACATAGCAAATCTTTTGCACCAGCACTGCATCACAAAAATGACACACAGTGGTACAAAACAGGCATACAACAATCATAAATCTCTCCCTAATATTTTAAATGATTAATTCAGGATGACGATAAGGTGTGGCCTATCTAAAGGTTTGTTTAGGCCCAGATCTTTGGACTGGGGTGAATGTGTGTCATTGATCCACATTCGGTCCATCACCTGTTTTGTTTGTTTGAGGTGAGGCCAACACATGGTTGCAGATAAGATTGTCACTGAAGAAAACAAAGGAGATAATACATGTGAAGGCCTACCAATGAAGTAAGTCATTATTTGAAATCAATTACATTTCTGGATATGTACTGCTAGAGCTTCATAGGTTGTTTTGGGTCATATTTATAAGGCATATGAGTGTCTATGATGTTATTTTTCCTTTTTAAATGGAAAGCGTTCTTCATGGTGCAAGTTTCTTGTAAATACGCTCCCACTTGCGCTTGGCAAATTTAGATTTTGATTATGGGAGTTACATAGCCATGTCAATAATGTCCAAACAATGGTGCTAGGGCATTCCAAAAAACGCTTTCATGTGTCTCAAGGACATTTTCATATTATTGAATATACAAAGCCTCTGACACCATGGATCACAAAGGTTATTTTTTGTTCAAGTCCTATTTATTGACAATGAACGCTATTATATTAGCACATTATTTTTGGATTCAAAAGTGTACACATTGGGTGTGAACAGCTCAGCTTGAAATATCTCCTTATGACATAAAGTACATTTACTGTTTACAACAGATAACTTGTTTAAGTAAATCAACGTGAGGAAAACACAGTGACAAAAATTACAATGAGAAAATTAATGAATTCAAACGATCCACAAAAAAGAAAAGTGAGTTCGTGTGACAACAAAATCTTATTTACAACTGGTATTTCAAGGTCCTACTATAAATCTAAGGGAGATTATATAAGTGTCCCAGGGGAAAATTATCAATTTGTCCCTCAAAGGGAAAAGTTAGTTATCCTGTATCTTGCCAGGGACAGTCATGTATTCAAAGGAGTTAGATGCCTAATTGTGAGATACGTCTCTCACTATATGTCCCAAGTATTTAATAAGATCATATGGCAAATGTCTCTCCTGGCACTGAAGTTGAGCCTACGCGTTTCGACCTGGATAGAAATCTTGACAGGATGGAAAGTTTAAGCAGGTCTTCATCAGGGCTCACAGTAGGTGTTGGGGATCATCATGTCACACCTACGGGAAATATTTAAGGGGCATGTTTTAGTGGTTGAGTATGGGACATGGGACCAGTTTCAGTGCTTATAAAAAGTATTTGCAAATAAGTGTAAATGTTAGTTACTTAAATTTAAGATCACGTACCCAAGTGAGGGAAAATCGGTACTGCATTCATTGAGTACAGTTGAGTGACAGGAAGCGGGGTTTCTCACAAGCCGGTATGTTGAGGCTGTGTGTCCGCAGTCTTTAGTTACTGTGGAGAGAAGCAAGGAGCGATTCAAAACTTCGTGTGGAACAAATAGGTCCCGTGAGCTTCTCAGAGTTTGGTGCCTATTTCATGGTTCATACGTAAAAGCGGCATGTTGCCAGTCTCGGTTGGTGTTATGCTGACATGAGGCTTATTTGCTTTGTTGTTACTTGCAGAGTTATGGTTAGCCATGCTTAGTCTGTAAGGTACCAGGGCGTCTCATACCTGGGGAAGTCTGGTGATTTCTTTTGTAGCGCCACGGCGTCGTCGTTGCGGGACGGTTTCTCCGCAATGTGGAGGAGCAAGGGTGCCTCACATTCCCGGCGTCTCCTCTCTAGGGCGTGTTGCTTCTCTCTCCGCTACCGCTGGAATGAATTTACACAGCGTTCCGAAGGCTTTGAGTCTTACGTCTTGGTCGGGGATGAGAGCGGAGCTCTCATAGGCTTGTTCGCCGGCTTTGGTGTTTCAGCGCTACTGATAGGACGGCGTGTCGCATCACAGGCACATGCGCTTGTTGCTAGGCGATCAGGACGCTTTTTTCGGCGAAAGCTTCAGACATCGCGCTGGAGTTTGTGTTGTATTTAACACATGAAGCTGGATATTTCCGATAGTTCATTAAGTCCGTGGTTGACTGTATCAAGATACATGATTGTCTTGGCTTCTTGCTTGGACAAGTTATCAGCCACATTTTTACCTTTCACTTGTTTCACCACAGTCCATTTCAGGTCATCTGGTCCGTGCTGTTTTTCAATGCAGTGGGAGACCATGGGTGCATTTTCCTTTTTGCATCGAATTCTGGAGCGATGTTGTGATATTCTTGTTTTTATGGGCAGGCTAGTTTTACCAACGTACGCAAGTCCGCAAGGGCATATGGAACAGTAGATAACGTTGCAGGTATTGCAGTTTGTAAATACCTCATGTTTGATTTGTTTCAGGCCATAGAAAAAAACTGTACTATAGTGCTACTACAGGAAATGCAATTGCCGCATTTATGGTGTCCTTTGACTGGCGGAAGGTTCAGGAGTGATTGAATTGAACTGTCTTGCCTTGGTAGTGTAGTGTCAGCTCGAACCAATTTGTTTCTCACACTCTCATTTTTTTTAAGTGCGAAAATAGGTGGACCTTCAAATGGTTTCAGGCTCCGGACTGTATTCCAATTTTTTGTGACTATTTTCTTGATTTCTGCGGTTGCTCCAGAGAAGGTTGTCACACATACAATTGGAGTGTCTTCCTTGTTTTTATCTTTGGGGGTCAAAAGGGTATCTCTCGGGATGTACCATGCTCTCTTCATGCTTCTCTTTAGTAATTTCCTGGGATATCCTCTTTCGATAAGTTTATGTAACAATTCTTGGGCATGGTGGAAATAGTCAGTTTTCTTGGTGCAATTCCTGCGCAGTCTCATGAATTGGCTGAATGGTAGGTTTTCACGGAGGTTGCGCTGGTGAAAACTGGAGAAGTGTAAAAAGGTGTTGCGGTCAGTCTCTTTGGTGTATAGTGTGGTATACATGTTGCCCTCTTCATGTTTGACCATTAAATCCAAGAAGTTTATTTGTGTTTTATTGTATGTCAGAGTGAACTGGATGTTGGGATTACGATCATTGAGCCAGACTGCAAATTCTTTCAATGTTGTTTCATCGCCTCGCCACAGCATGAAGACGTCGTCTATATAACGTCGCCAAACTTTTATGTGTCCTTCGAATGGATTGTTGTTATAAATCCAAGTGGCTTCATATAGAGCCATATACATTATAGCCATTTCCGGCGCGAAGGGACATCCCATGGCCGTCCCCATCGTTTGAAGGTATTGTACGTTATTGAATTTAAAGAAATTGAATTTCAGACAAATTTCAGCTTGTTTGATTAGGAAATCAGTGGGGACATTGTGTGGCCTTTCTCTCTTTTCGAGGAAAAAATCAAGTGCTTCCAGACCATCTTCTTGCGGGATATTCGAATATAAACTCACAATATCCATGGTGACCAGAAATTCCATTGGTTCGTCAAAGGGTTGGCCATCTAGAAAATTTATCGCTTCCATCGTGTCCTTAATGAAGCTTGCAGTCTGGCCAACAAGGGGTTTTAAAAACGTGTCAACGTATTTCGCCGGTCGTTCCAGGATTGAGTTCACCCCCGATATAATCGGGCGGCCAGGAGGGTTCATGGGGTCCTTGTGAACTTTAGGTAGAATGTACATCAAGGGCGTGCGTGGATTTTTGTTTATTAAATATTCTCCCTCTTTTTTGGATAGCCATCCTTCTTTTCTACCCTGATTGGCCAGCGTTTCTAGGCGATCTTTCAGTTTTTCATTCCAGTTATCATTTGTTTTTTTATAGTATTTTTCGTCTGTGAGTTGCCGCAGCACTTCAGCTTCATACATTTCCCGTGGGAGGATAACAATCCCCCCACCTTTGTCTGCCGGCTTGATAATGAGACTTTTGTTGTCTTGGAGTCCCTGTAGGGCAATTTTTTCATCCAATGTTAGATTCCATTTTATATATTTTTTCTGCGTTCTCTTTTCTAATGTGTCTAGGTCACGTAACACGTTCTTTTCGAACGTTAGTAGTTCCACGGGCATCTGACTAGAATTGGGAAAAAAGGTAGAAGGATTTTTCAGTCCAGAATAGTTTCTAGTCATCAGGTCTGGTTGGTTTTCAAAGAATATCTTAAGTCTCATTTTTCGAAATAGTTGGATAAGTTCCAATTTGGTTTGACAGATATCTGGACGGACAGTCGGAATGAATGTTGGAAAGCGTGCCTCATGGGGCAAGTTTCTTGTAAATACGCTCCCACCTGCGGTTGGCAAATTTAGATTTTGATTATGCCCTTACACCATTTTTGGGACATTATTAACATGCCTATGTAACTCCCATAATCAAAATCTAAATTTGCCAACCGCAAGTGGGAGCGTATTTACAAGAAACTTGCCCCATGAGGTACGCTTTCCATTTAAAAAGGGTAAAATAACATAATAGACACTCAAATGCCTTATAAATATGACCCAAAACAACCTATGAAGCTCTAGCAGGACATATCCAGAAATGTAATTGATTTCAAAAAATCGTTTTTAAACACAGCATATAAATCAATTGTATACCTGCATTCAAGAGGAAATGACTGAAAATGTCCTTGAGACAAATGAAAGCGTTTTTTGGAATGCCCTAACACCATTTTTTTGACATTATTAACATGGCTATGTAACTCCCATAATCAAAATCTAAATTTGCCAACCGCAAGTGGGAGCGTATTTACAAGAAACTTGCACCATGAAGAACGCTTTCCATTTAAAAAGGAAAAATAACATCATAGACACTCATATGCCTTATAAATATGACCCAAAACAACCTATGAAGCTCTAGCAGTACATATCCAGAAATGTAATTGATTTCAAAAAATCGTTTTTAAACACAGCATATAAATCAATTGTATACCTGCATTCAAGAGGAAATGACTGAAAATGTCATTGAGACACATGAAAGCGTTTTCTGGAATACCCTAGCACCATTTTTTGGACATTATTAACATGGCTATGTAACTCCCATAATCAAAATCTAAATTTGCCAAGCACAGGTGGGAGCGTATTTACAAGAAACTTGCACGATGAAGAACGCTTTCCATTTAAAAAGGAAAAATAACATCATAGACACTCATATGCCTTATAAATATGACCCAAAACAACCTATGAAGCTCTAGCAGTACATATCCAGAAATGTAATTGATTTCAAAAAATCGTTTTTAAACACAGCATATAAATCAATTGTATACCTGCATTCAAGAGGAAATGACTGAAAATGTCCTTGAGACACATGAAAGCGTTTTCTGGAATGCCCTAGCACCATTTTTTGGACATTATTAACATGGCTATGTAACTCCCATAATCAAAATCTAAATTTGCCAAGCACAGGTGGGAGCGTATTTACAAGACACTTGCCCCATGAGGAATGCTTTCTATTTAAAAAGGAAAAAATAACATCAAAGTCACTCAAATGCCTTATAAATATGACCCAAAACAACCTATGAAGCTCTAGCAGTACATATCCAGAAATGTAATTGATTTCAAAAATCGTTTTTAAAAACAACATATCTGTTTCAGCTTACATAAGAGACCATGGAATGGGCTCCATGTACAACAATAACTTGTGTTACTGCATGCCAGAATGTTACACCGAATATGCAATTACAATTTCTCAAAGAAACAAAATCTATTTGTATATCACTAGAGACAAAGCCACATTTTAAAAACACAGCTTTCTTCATCATTTTCTCCTTAAATCATACTATTCTCTATCTAAATTAAATAAATCTTTTCTCACCTTAGCAAATACTTTTTGAGTTTTGAAAACAGTCTCAGAAATACACCAAATTGTCTTCAGCAGAAGAAAAAGGATGCACTCCAGAGGCTGCAGCTATTGAAAGCACAGAAATACAGATATTCATTTCACATATCTCTCATATTAGCCAATCATAACTCTTCCCTCACTTTTTTCAAATCAAAACCCTTCCCCCCTCTGCCCTCTCTGCCTTTTTTCCATAGCAACCACCTCCTGGAAGACCTCTCATGTTTGCAAATTCACACAACAATGTTTCAATTGAACTCTGAACTCTCAGTGCACCTGCGTATCCAGTGCAATCTTTCATTAAATGTTTCTTCCTTGACCATTCAAATTACATCTTTCAAAGAACACATCCATGCACCCTAACTTTCTGTTTTCAGAAATGGAAATGCACCAATCACTGCTAATGAATCATTAGCATTGGAAATCCACAGATTTTTTTCTTTACAAACTCCTACTGTTTCAACTGCCCTTTCATTACCACACTTCATCTGACTGCAGCACAACCTTCTCCCACCATGTTTAATGTCTGGATTGTTGGACATAGTTACATCCACTGGGCTCAAAGGTATGTTGAGAACAGAAATTTACCTAACCTCAATTTACAAGATGTGGAAATTAAGTGGTTGGGCCAAAGAGGATTAAAATGTCACCAATTGATACCATTGGTGAAAACCTTTATGCATTTGCCAAAACCTGACCTGTTAATTGTGCACTGTGGAGGTAATGATTTGGGCACTTTGACTGGGGTAGGTCTGGAAATGCTTTTAAAAGACACCTTTGAGCAATTAATGGCACTTTTTCCTCAAACTGCCTTGGTATATTCCAATATATGCCAAAGACAGAAATGGAGGTGGTCCAACCAATTTTGTCCACAAATTGAGAAAGCGAGGAAGCATGTAAACAAATCTGTTTCAGCTTTCATGAGAGACCATGGAATGGGCTCCTTGTACAACAATAACTTGCGTTACTACATGCAAGATATCTACAGAGGAGATGGAGTTCACTTCTCAGATGAGGGCAACAGAATTTTCATTCTGAATTTAAGACTGTGCATTGGTACCTACTTATAAGTACCTAAATGTACCATAAACCCAAAAGCTCTTCTCAGAGCTACCCTTCATCTGATCACTCACAATTATTATTTTTTTCTAACTTTTTTCACTAATTTTCCACAAAATACGCTCCCCGGGGCGCTACCCGGTTCGCGAACCGAAAGCTAACCTCGCGGATTTTTTTTTAAAAATGTTTTTTTTCCGCACATATAAGCCTCCTCAGCCACCCTCAGAAAACCTAGGGGGTCAAGATAAGTCTACCATGACCCCTTCTACCCATTCTAAACATTATTTGCCCTCCATCTTGTATCTTAATGCGACCGAAACACAAAATGGTGGACTCCCGTGACGCTTAAGGTTCGCGAACCGAGCCGCTTTCCGGGAAGCGGTCCTAAAAAAAGGTGGGAAAGTAATTTACAGAAAAACGACTAGAGACACTCTCACCAAATATAGATTAGCTCATACTACATAACAATCCCTTTCATTTTCACAAATTTGATTGAAATTTCATTTAGCCATTTAGCCTGTAGACCTCTCTAAGTACCGTGAGGTAAATTACTTCACAAAACACATCTGAAGTGTTGGAATTGACAACCAATGAAAATGTTACTTTCATTTTCAACTTTTATTACCTGACATTTGATTGGTTATATACCTGAATATATATAAAGGAAGAGAAGCAAACACAGCCATTTTGACTGCTACTTCGTGAAGTGCACAACAAAAAATCAACTGATAACTTCAACTTATATTTAAAAGGTAAGATATTATTTATAAAACTTAAGTATGTTCTGTACTGAAACCTAATTAGAAAAACATTTTCTGAGAATTATATTCTATCACTCTGTAATACTTATAGAAAAAAATAGACTACTCTGTTTTAGTTATGGCAGAGCCATTCCAAGAATTTGTAAGACCATAGGCTAAAAAGGAACGTGCGCGAAGCCCCCTCCAATTTACATAAGTGGCCCCTTGCAAGGAGACCATTCACAGGCACTGAGGGGGCCCCATTGTCCAGAATTTTGACGCCCCCACAGTTTTAACTTTAAATCCACACGCATATCTCACACCTTCATAGGTGTGAGAATTGATTGTGGTCTAAAAGTTAAAACTGTGGGGGCGCAAAAATGCTGGACAATGGGCCCCCTCAGTGCCTGTGAATGGTCTCCTTGCAATTGAGGGAGCGTCTCCTTCTCCCTCCCCTATACCTCCTGACACCATCCATGGGAGGCCCAAGGAGGGGGCCCCCTGCAATAGACCTTAATTGCAGGCGACACCTTTCTTTGTGAAAACAACACTATATAAATAACCAAACTGCCAATCTGTACTGAAACCCAACAATGCCCTTTCTGTACTGATATATTTTTTAAAAATTCATTTTTCAGAATTGAAAATGGAAGAACAACAAAACAACATGAAAACTGAAACAGAAGAAAAAATTGAGACACAAGATTACATGGATTTCTACGACGACACAATAAATAATGAACTTGTGCAATGCGTAGATGCAGTAGATTTTCTACTAAAAAATGAAGAAAAAAATGATCACGATTTTTTAGATTTTCTTTTAAATTTTGAAAAACAAAATGAAAAATGAATTTTAATTTCTTAATTCAAAAATTGTTTGACACATTATTTATTTTTATATGTTTATTGAATGTTAAAAGTTTAATGAATTATGACACACAATCAAAATTTAAAAAAAAATACTTTTAAAATAAAGAAAACAAAAAAAAACAACAAAAACAACAAACAATTAACATACAGTATTAGAAAAGTCTATCATTCTTTTATCCTTATAGTACGCTGCCCAGAACGCTTTCCGGTTCGCGAACCTGGCGCTCACCACGCAAAAAAAAAAAATGTTTTTTTTTTTTACCCTCCTGGGCCCTTTTAAAACCTCCACATAAAACCTAGGGGGTCAACGAGGATCTACTATGCCCCCTTATGGTAATTTCCCCCTTTGTTTTGGCCTCCTCTTGTCTCTCGATCCTACCGAGAGACAAGATGGCGGCCGCTCCGGACTGTTTAGAATGTTGACAGACACCGGAGAGCCAATCAGCTTCGCTTCGCAAAGTTCCGATACGCGAAAAGTTCGCGAACCGGAGCGCTGCCCGGAGCGCTGTTACAGATATATATCTTGTTTTAAACGTTAATTACTCAAAATCCACTGAAGCACATATATTGAGACCTAGCAAAGGCACATCGGGCTAACAGTCCCTACAATTTTCCCAAGTTTCGTGGAAATCCATTCAGCCTTTCGGGCTAAAAGTGAGGCCAACCGCCCTATGGAAATTAACATGGGAAAAACGCGTTTTGGGACCCCCCTTTTATCTCAGCCCCCCCTTGCCAAAACCCCCCCAAATTTCCAGGAGCTGCTCAGAAACGAAATGTGCCATTTTCCAGAAAATTTCAGCCAATTCCGTCCACAAACGACAAAGTTATTAGACATAGAATTTTCAGAAATCCCAGAGGGAAAAAATCCTAACTATATATACCTACTGGCGACCGCCAGTAGGTAATATATATATATATATATATATATATATATATATATATATATATATATATATATATATATATATATATATATATATATATATATATATATATATATATATATATATATATTACCTACTGGCTATCCCCAGTAGGTATATATAGTTAGGATTAATTCCCTATGGGATTTTTGAAAATTCTATGTCTAATAACTTTGGCGTTTGAGGACGGAATCGGCTGAAATTTTCAGGAAAATGGCACATTTTGTTTCTGAGCAGCCCCTGAAAATTTGGTGGAGTTTTGTCAAGGGGGGGGCTGAGAAAAAAGGGGGGTCCCAAAACGCGTTTTTCCCATTCATTTTTCCATAGGGCGGTTGGACTCACTTTTAGCTCGAACGGCTGAATGGATTTGCACGAAACTTGGCAAAATTGTAGGGACTGTTAGCCCGATGTGCCTTTGCTAGGTCTCAATATATGTGCTCCAGTAGTTTTTGAGAAATTAACGTTCAAAACAAGATATATATCTGTAACAGCGCTCCGGGCAGCGATCCGGTCCGCTTACTTTTCGCGAAACGGAACTTTGCGCGCAGAAAGCTGATTGGCTCTCCGGTGTCTGTCAACATTCTAAACAGTCCGGAGCGGCCGCCATCTTATCTCTCGGTAGGATCAAGAGAGAAGAGGTGAAAAACGAAGGGGGAATTTATTGAAAGGGTGCAAGGTATACCCCTCTTGACCCCCTAGGATTGTTGTTGGGGTTATTAAAGGGTCCCGTGGGGAAAATAAAAAAAAAAATATTTTTCACGGTAGAAGCGTTTCCCGGGCCGCGAACTGGGCCGCAAACTGGTAGCGAAACGGGAATTCGCCATTTTGTGCTTCGTTTTAATTGTTTAGAGACAAAAATTATCGCCGCACATCGGCCACAATGCATGAATATCGTTGAAAAGTCAGCGATATTCATGCATTATCCAGCAAATGCTCTTAGCCATGTTATCCACCTTCCATTGGATAACAGAAAGCTGATTGGCTCTCCGGTGTCTGTCAACATTCTAAATAGTCCGGAGCGGCCGCCATCTTATCTCTCGGTAGGATCGAGAGAGAAGAAGAGGTGAAAAACGAAGGGGGAATTTATTGAAAGGGGGCAAGGTATACCCCTCTTGACCCCCTAGGAATGTTGTTGGGGTTATTAAAGGGTCCCGTGGGGAAAATAAAAAAAAAATGATTTTTCACGGTAGAAGCGCTTCACGGGCCGCGAACTGGGCCGCAAACTGGTAGCGAAACGGGAATTCGCCATTTTTTGCTTCGTTTTAATTGTTTAGAGACAAAAATTATCGCCGCACATCGGCCACAATGCATGAATATCTTTGAAAAGTCAGCGATATTCATGCATTATCCAGCAAATGCTCTTAGCCATGTTATCCACCTTCCATTGGATAACATGGCTAAAAACTGCTCTGTGCGTGAGGTTTTTTTTTTTTTTTTTTGCTGCGTGACGTTTGTTAACGTTCGATTCGATGGAAATCAGGAAGTGTTGAACACCATTTTGTCACTGCGAGTAAATATTTTGTTATAAATGAATCCTTATTGATAAACATTGTCTGCGCCATCTTGCGTTTTTGTCCAATGCCACAATTTTGTCGTGCACGGCAGCCATTTTAGATGCCTTGACCAGGGCCACTCTCTGCACGCCGCCGATTCTCAGCATGGCTCCCCACCCTCGCACGCATCTCCCCCACGCAATGGTCACCCCCGCTCTCTCTCTCATGCATGGGCCATATACTTCCCCCATCTGCGCTGCTCTTCTCTGAGAATCACACCCTGTTCCCGCTCGACACCTCCCTTTCACCCTATTCACTACCGCACCCTCTGACACTCCTCTTCCTCTGTGTCCGATTGTCCAGGCCGGACCTAGGCTATCACCTAGCCCTGCGGATGTAGTTTATGGCCCCAGCTGTAGAGTATCCAGACATGCCAACCCTCCCGATTCAGGTGTGAGACTACTGATTTCAGTGCTAGTCTTTCGCTTCCCGATTCCTGCAAGGAAAAACCCGGGGGCATATTTCCAACAACTAGCGGTAATTTTTGTCTCTAACCTGTTTAGAGACAATAATTATCGCCGCACTTCGGCGAATTTTATCGCACATAAACCTTGCTATTAGCAAGGTTTATCGCAAATGCGATAAAAAACGGCCGCAATGCATGAATATCGCTGAAAAGTCAGCGATATTCATGCATTAGTCAGCAAATGCTCTTAGCCATGTTATCCACCTTCCATTGGATAACATGGCTAAAAACTGCTCAGGGCAGGTGTTAGCTTTTGGAGATATTCGCGCTTAGCGCGAATATCTCCAAAAGTTGGTAATAGGAGATAGCGATGGTTAGGGACTGTTTCCAGTCGCTAACATCTTGGCACGCCCACTTTGCATGTCATTAGTGATAAATATCACTGACATGCAAAGCGGGGCCCAAGATGGTCGCTATCTCCTTTTAGCTGTCACTAACTGGTGTTAGCGACAGCTTGGTAATAGGGAGATCATTTTATCTCCTTTTTTTTGGCTTTTAAAGCCAAAAAAGCGGAAATAAACCCCCTTGATAATATGCCCCACGATTCCTCTGGGGTTTCAGCTGACAGGGCTTGGTATTGTGTTACGTGCTAATTCTTCCAGGAAACGTCAGAGGGTCGATGCAGGGGTTCTAGAAGGGGTGATAAACCATTTAAGCCTCATGAACAAGCGCATGGTCTTTTAAAGATTTGTGAAGTACTCGGGGCGGCGGTGTGTGTGTGCCCTCTTTCAGGAGCAGGCGGGGGGGCACTGCCAGCAACTTGCCAGGCCAGGTAGTGTTCAACACGTGCATCACCCTTTCTCTGCCTGCTATTGCGCTCCATGCTTCGGAAAGGTAAGAAAAAGAACGTGCATTTGAGTTTGAAATGTCCGATCCTGTAGCAGTACACTTGCAAAGCCCACACATGACAATAACCCGATTCAAGGCCCCATTCACCCGATTTTTTAAAAATATATAGCACTCCAACAAAGTAGGATTATAAAACTTTATTAACTTTTAAATATAACGAACGCAACAAAAACTGTAAATATATTTAAACATTTTTTGAAATTAACCAGAACTATAACGATAACAACAACAACAACAATAATATAACTTTTATGCCTAAATTACGCAAACATTTAGCTAATCTGCTAAAGGGGGGAGTCGCCATTTCTTTACAATAATCAATAATGAAAAATCAACATCAATAGGGTTGTCCGTATTCCCGATGCAGCACTATAGTGCAACATACACAGCACCTGGGGTGTCAAGAGTGAACAGGTCCTAGCTGCTTAACCAATGACTGACAAATGCTATATTAAACACTTACTATGTATAATACTTGCGTTCACAATAGTTTTACTTTACAAAACAGAACAAAAGATGTCCCCTGTAAGTAAACCCATATTAGCTGTTTCAGTTATTGAACATCCTAAGGTTTTATGACATGGGGAACAGTGGTGATATCCTTGGCGGGTGATGGAACTGGGATTGTTAATGGAAAAACATCTACAAAGAAAACTATTGGTGAATTATACTTCTCCGGAAACTATAACGATAACAACAACAACAACAATAATATAACTTTTATGCCCAAATTACGCAAAGATTTAGCTAATCTGCTAAAGGGGGGAGTAGCCATTTCTTTTGATAATTTATTTATCCATCCGTAGCCTCTCTAATCTCCATTACAATATGTTTCTTGCTGTCGCTAGCTGATGAAAAAACTAAAGTGATAACTTCCTCATCCTTATTTTGTCTTTCTTTGTTCCTTAAGATGTTATCTGTGTCAACCTCTTCCGAGAATGCTGATGCGTTAGGGATTTCCTTGTGTTTCTTAATAGCATTGGTGTCTGCACACTTCTTTGTCAATTTTGTGAACATGATAACTGCTTCATAGACAGACGATATCTTTGTTAAGTCATTAGTGTTAAGTGTGTCTGAAACTACAGTGCCCTTCTGTTTTTCTTTCTTCAGGCTCTACAGAGTTTTGTGTGTTGTTCTTTTGAGCGACAATTATTCCAGAGGTTTCAGGTTCACTTGTTTTGTCCTGCAGTGAGTTAACAGCTTTAGAGACTTCATGTTTATTTGCTATGTCCTGCTGTTCGTCAACTGCTTCAGAGATGTCAGCCTCATTTGTTATGTTTGACTAGATCCTGGACCTGCCCGGCCGCGCCCAAAATGGCGCCGGTGTAAATGGGACTCGTAACTGCTTGTTGTGTACTGGTTGCCCAACCTTGATATCACGAGATACGTATGCAGTTTTGAAGCACATGGCGTGCCTTTTCCGCCATTCAGCTGTTTACCGCCCGCTCTTACGGCTACAGCGTCTCACTCACCATGTAGTTGAGTTGCTCCCACTCTTGCGGTGCAGCGATAGGCGGCTGCCACAGGACTCTTAAAATGGCGGCCCGCTCTTCGGATTTGGGCCTGGTCCAGTAAAATGGCCCTGGGACACCTTGGAACTCGGACGCTTGTCTGCCAGGGCTTGGGTTCCATTCTCGAAAGCGTCCCCTCAGCCTTGAAGATTGTACAAAAGTCTTGGGGGCCCTCGACTCCCGCAGGCTTCCGGTGGGGAGCGGCTGCCATGATTGCTTGTGGAATGGCCACGACGGAGCTACGAGATGGTGGTGCTCTCATGGTGACGCCAGCTTCAGTCTGAAACATCCAGAAACAAGGTGGGGCTTTCATCGTTTGGGAAAAAAAATGTTTTAATCCAATGAAAAGTGTTATTTTTAGGTCACATGACCTAGTCTTACATCATTAGGAAAACAAAAGTAAAATGAACCAATGAAAAGTTTTATTAACAAGTCACATGACCTGTTATGCTTACGTTACGCGCTGCGCGGCGCGCTCTGGATCATTTCCGGGAAGCTGCGCCTTGCGCACCGGAGCACTTCCGGGTGCGCTAACGCGGCGCGTCATATGACGCATTACGCGACAACGCAGGTCCAGAATATAGTCAAAATGTCTCCACCAACCAGCGGTCGGAATACAACCGCTTTCAGCAGTCCAAAAAGTTCGGTTAAATCTTAAGAGCGGGAGCAACTCAACTACATGGTGAGCGAGACGCTGTAGTCGCAAGAGCGGGCGGTAAACAGCTGAATGGCGGAAGAGGCACAGAGTACCAAAAGCGGGCGGAATGGCAACTAAAACGGTAATGGGGCGCCCCACTACAGCGTGTCTTCAGGTCAAACGGATTGTGGGACAAGGTCCAGAATGGAAGAGTCATCAAAAGGGAAAAAATTCCGCCGGACCCCGGGAGCCGGCCGCCTATGTCGGGGGCGATCTCAGGCCACACCAGGGCAACACGACTTGGGGAGGGGGCAGGAGCCAAGCGCCCCCTCTCAGTCCGCACCATCTCACCGCCCCTCGGGGGCCTCCGTCAAGCGGTTTAGGGAGGCACCGTATCACATTGTTTTCCAATGCAGTCAGGTCCACTAACGGACCCCACTTACTTTGAATAGTGAAGCTGCAGCAGGTGCAAATAAGGTTTAAACAGTGTTACAAGCGCTGCTTAGAACTCTGAAGTATGGCACTCAACATCCGGGACTTATGGCATTTGTGTAAGGCAGTGACATCGAAGCAACTCAGGGGCAAAAAGCATGAACGAACATTCACGTATGAAAATCTTATTTGGGGAAGGGGCAGGATCCAAACGCCCCCTCCCAGTTCGCGCCACTACACCGTATGTGGAACATCTGAAGCCAGCGTTCTACAAACTCTCAACGCTTGCTATCAGTGCATGAGTTTCATGCTCGATCGATTGAGCTAGCCGGATCGGGCAATAAAAAGTATAAAATAGTTATGTAAATAGTTATTTAATAAAATGTTTTACCCTGTTTCTTTGCTGGTGTGTTGTCTATATTTATAATATTTGCATAGGGTTTGTCGTTATTTTGGGCGGGGTGGGTGGCGGAGTCGAGCTGTCTTGCAGCCCTCATGGTGTGGAGCTTAGTTCATTTCACTATTTTCGTATTTCTCATGCAGGGTTGTTCCTAATGTTTGTATTTTACCGAGGTCAAAAAGAGATCGAATTAGTGGTCTACTGATTTTGCTCGATTACTTTTATTTTTTTACACAATTTTTCACTATCTGCAAAGACTAAACAGAGTATTGCGATTTTGTGCTTGTTTGTAAATAGAGAATGATCCAAAGAGAACCAATTCTAAAACAGTAAATGCTTGGATAACAATCAATCAAATGGAGAGACAAGCAGGTACGACGGATTACAACGGGGGTAAAGGTCTGCGTTAACTACCGTTCACTATCTGCAAAGAGAGAGTACTACTAAGAGAAAAGAGGGGAGGGGGGGGCAGCGTTCAAAGCACATCAGCGTGCATAAACACAAAAACGTTTTTACCTATCACGTACTTGACATTTGACAGCTTTTGATATTTGCTATTAAAAACCATTGAAATTCACAGAAAAAACCATAGGTTATAGTCCATATATAGTTAGGAATTTGCATTTACAAAACCTTGAAAATTCAATGAAAAAACCATTGGTTATAGAACATATATAGTTAGGAATTTGCATTTACAAAACCTTATTTTACTCGCATAAAACCATTGAAATTCCATATATAGTCAGATGCGCTAACTATATATCGCGCACCCGCAATCCACTGCTGATGATGTCACATATTACATCATTCATGACATGGTCAGTGACATCACTGATGACATCACTGATCACAACATCCAGTGACTGTATGTTTCTGTAAAGTTAAAATATGTCTTACATATTGAAGAATGAGTGGATGTATAAATGTCTGGATGAAGGATTTAGTAGGTGCATGACTGATTGTATGAGGGAGTGATTAAATGTGTCTCACTGAGTGCATGGGTTAGTGATTAAACTGTATTAATTTGTGCATCATTATATCTGTTGTTCTGTAAACTGCTGCATGTGTTGATCAGTAGCTATATGAATAACTATATGGGTTATTGATTGGTTGCTCAAGTATTTGTATGGGAGACTGAGTATATGTGTGAGTGGCTGGGAGGTGTGTGACTCTGTGCATAGATGTGTGAGCAGTTGATTCACTAGATGTATGGTTTCAAAAGTGCATGTGGAAACAGCTGTATGGGCGGTTGACTGTGTGCATGAGTGTATTCGTGAGTGAATGGATATCTCAGTGCTACATGTCAAAGTAAGTACATATGTAAAACACAGTACATGTGAGAGTTAACATATATAAATAACTGTGCATTAGAGCCAGTGAATGTGTGAGTGGCTGTATGGATCATTGTGAACTTTTATTAGGGATTATATGAGAGAGTAAATATGTGTTAGAATATGTTTCAATAAGTAAGGTGTGTATAACTGTATAGTTGAGGAATTGGAGGTGTGATTGATTCTTTGCATGACTGTCTAGGTGTATGAGTAACTCCATGGATGAGTGACAATCTGTGAGTGTCTGTTTTCACTGAGTGTATCTAAGGATATATCAGAGTCTGTAGAGGTTCATCGTATTAACACATGAATGATGTCATCTGTGATGTTGTCAGTGATGTCATTTGAGTTGTCATCAGTGATGTCATCAGTGATGTCATTTGAGATGTCATCAGTGATGTCATTTGAGTTGTCATCAGTGATGTCATCAGTGATGTCACTGACCATGTCATGAATGATGTAATATGTGACATCATCAGCAGTGGATTGCGGGTTCGCGATATATAGTTAGCGCATCTAACTATATATGGAATTTCAATGGTTTTATGCGAGTAAAATAAGGTTTTGTAAATGCAAATTCCTAACTATATATGTTCTATAACCAATGGTTTTTTCATTGAATTTTCAAGGTTTTGTAAATGCAAATTCCTAACTATATATGGACTATAACCTATGGTTTTTTCTGTGAATATATATATATACACACTACATACTAATATATATATATATTACCTACTGGCGGTCGCCAGTAGGTAGTTATAGTTAGGATAATTTTCAATGTTAAATCTCAACATTCTATTTTGAATAACTTTGGCGCCGGTTGACGAATCTGCCTGAAATTTTCAGGAAAATGGTCTCATGGCGGTCCGGTCCTTCCCTGAAAGTTTGGGGGGGATTCGTCAAGCGGGGGCCGAGATAAAAGGGGGGTCCCAAAACGCGTTTTCCCCATGTTAATTTCCATAGGGCGGTCGATTTCACTTTTAGCCCGAACGGCTGAATGGATTTCCACCAAACTTGGCAAAATTGTAGGGACTGGTAGCCCGATGTGCCTTTGCTATGTCTCAAGATATGTGCTCCAGTGGATTTTGAGTAATTAAGGTTCAAAAAAATATATATATCTATAGCAGCGCTCCGGTAAGCGCACCGGTACGCGCACCGGGCGCGTCACGCGACTTGCGCGGAGAAAGCTGATTGGCTCTGGGGTGTCTGTAAACATTCTAAACAGTCCGGAGCGGCCGCCATCTTGTGTCTCGGTAGGATCGAGACACAAGAGGTGGCCAAAACAAAGGGGGAAATGACCATAAGGGGGCAGAGTAGACCCCCCTTGACCCCCTAGGTTTGATGTGGGGGCCATAAAAGGGCCCCACGGGGCAAAAAAAAAATAAAAAAAAATTTTGATTTTCGCGGGGTGAGCGCCCGGTACGCGCACCGGGCGCGTCACGCGACTTGCGCGGAGAAAGCTGATTGGCTCTGGGGGGTCTGTAAACATTCTAAACAGTCCGGAGCGGCCGCCATCTTGTGTCTCGGTAGGATCGAGACACAAGAGGTGGCCAAAACAAAGGGGGAAATGACCATAAGGGGGCAGAGTAGACCCCCCTTGACCCCCTAGGTTTGATGTGGGGGCCATAAAAGGGCCCCACGGGGCAAAAAAAAAATACAAATTTTTTTTGATTTTCGCGGGGTGAGCGCCCGGTACGCGCACCGGTAAGCGTACCGGGGAGTGTACCATGGGGAAAAAGAATGACAGTTTTAAAAGTAGCTGATTAGAAAAAAAAATGTTTAGTTGTTTTTTTTATATATACACATACATATATATAAATGCATATGCACATATATATATGCATATATGTCTATATGTGTGCGTGTAGAGAGAGGTAGAGAGGTAGAGGTGTAGAGGTAGAGAGGTAGAGAGGTAGAGAGTAGAGAGTGAGTAATAGAGAGTAGAGAGTGAGTAGTAGAGAGTAGTAGAGAGCAGTAGAGAGAGTAGCAGAGTGAGTAGTAGAGAGTAGTAGAGTGAATAGTAGAGTGAGTAGTAGAGAGTAGTAGAGAGTGAGTAGTAGAGACTGAGTAGTAGAGAGTAGTAGAGAGTAAGTAGTAGAGTGAGTAGTAGAGAGCAGTAGAGAGTGAGTAGTAGAGAGTGGGAGAGAGTAAGTAGTAGAGAGTAGTGGAGAATATTCCAAAGTTTGGCACAGCACCACTTTCACAATGAGTCCAATCAAATCATATCACTTAGAGTACTTATTGAAGCGCTGAATCTTGGTGTATATTCAAATGCTTTTATTTTCCTTAAGTTTATGTACCACAGCCAGCCGAAACGTTTCGTTCTGTACAACAGAACTTCTTCAGGGCGTTCTTATTTCCTTCAAGTTATGTCGGTATCCCGTTGTCATATAACTAGATATTTCTTCCAAATGTTAGACGAGACATAAGTATATTCTTATTAAAAGTGACTAGGTATCAATTTTACCCACACAATTCGGGCAGACTTGAGTAATTTATAGCATCCTCAAAGTCAGTCTTTCAAAAATTCCAAAGTATAGGACATGATAATCCAAATCCAAATGTTTCTCAAGAAAAGTCATTTACAATCGTTCGGAATATCGGTGTTTGGGCAGATATGATCCAGGGACCCCCAGTATGCAAGGGGAATTAGTCCCCCCTCTGCAAAGGCGCCAGTGGCCTGCATTGCAGAGAGGTGTAACAAGGGTGTGGCCTCATTACATTTCTCTGCAATGCAGCTCCCTCGTGCATACTGGAGGCTCCTGGTGGACTAGTTGACCCCAGGGACCCCCAGAATGCAAGGGGAATTAGTTCCCCCTCTGCAAACGCGGCAGTGGGCTGCGTTGCAGAGAGGTGTAACAAGGGGCATAGTCTCATTACACCTCTGCAATGCAGCCCCAGGCGCATACTGGAGGTTCCAGGTGGGCTAATAGGCCCCCAGGGGCCCCCAGTATGCAAGGGGAATTAGTTTCCCCTCTTCAAACATGCACGGGGGCTGCGTTGCAGAGAGGTGTAAAAAGGGTTGTGGCTTCATTACACCTCTCTGCAATGCAGTCCCCTGGCGCATACTGGAGATTCCTGGTGGGCTTTCAGGTCTTATATAGTTAGGAGTTAGCATTAAAAAAACCTTTGAAATTCACTGAAAAAACCACAGGTTTCACACCAGTTATAGTTAGGAATTAGCATTTAAAAAACCTTTGAAATTCACTGAAAAAACCACAGGTTTCACACCAGTTATAGTTAGGAATTAGCATTTAAAAAACCTTTGAAATTCACTGAAAAAACCATAGGTTTCACACCAGTTATAGTTAGGAATTAGCATTTAAAAAACCTATTAAATTCACTGACAAAACCAGTTATAGTTAGCTGGAAATTTTACTGATATAAAACCAATGAAATTCCACGTTATAGTTAGTTGGACTCACTATAACTTGCGCGTGCAATGCACTGCTGATGACGTCACATATTACATCACTCATGACATGGTCAGTGACATCACTCATGACATCACTGATGACACCATCCTTGTGACATAGTGACAGACCTCCTTTCACTGTAATGTAACCCTTGAAACACATATTCAAAAATAGAAACTGAAATTTTAAAAAAAATGGAGATACCCATATCAGTTACAACAAGCAATTCAGTAATTCCACCATCTATATGCACATCCAGTCATTCACCAACAGTTCTATATAGTCACTCATACATATACTCACTTATCATATGAAGTGATACACCTATACATCCTGTTACACACCGACAGTCATCCAAAAGTTACTCACACACATACTCACACGTGCAAATAAACTATTGAACATCCATTTATTTGAATATAGAGTTATACACACACTTCCACCTTACTTGTATTGAAAAATACACATATTTATTCTCTTAAACAATCACTTATAGAAACACATACTTATTTAAACAGGAACTCTTACAATCTCTTACTCTCACATATACTCACTTATATACATCAATATTCACATATACTAGATTAAAACATATGTAGTTACTGATAAAGACACTAGTGAGACAGTCATTCACTCACTAACATACACATATACACACTCATCCATCTATACAGTCCTGCACATATGCTGTCTTCAAAACACATACAAACAGCGAGTCAGTCACTCATGCATCTATGTGCTAAGTAATACCCCCACCAAACCATATAGACACTCATACTGATACTAAGAGAAACATCTAATAACCCATATACATACGCATGTAGCTACTTACCAACACATGTAGCCACTTATAAACAAAGTGAAACAATAATATATATATTTAAATATTTAAACATTACTCACTAATATTTATTTTTCAGAAAGACACATATTCACTGGATGGTGTCATCAGTGATGTCATGAGTGATGTCACTGACCATGTCATGAGTGATGTAATATGTGACGTCATCAGCAGTGCATTGCACGCGCAAGTTATAGTGAGTCCAACTAACTATAACGTGGAATTTCATTGGTTTTATATCAGTAAAATTTCCAGCTAACTATAACTGGTTTTGTCAGTGAATTTAATAGGTTTTTTAAATGCTAATTCCTAACTATAACTGGTGTGAAACCTATGGTTTTTTCAGTGAATTTCAAAGGTTTTTTAAATGCTAATTCCTAACTATAACTGGTGTGAAACCTGTGGTTTTTTCAGTGAATTTCAAAGGTTTTTTAAATGCTAATTCCTAACTATAACTGGTGTGAAACCTGTGGTTTTTTCAGTGAATATATATATATATATATATATATATATATATATATATATATATATATATATATATATATATTCAAAGCTAATGCCCACTCCAGTTAGCTCCTATCTTGAAAGTTATGGGGTGACTCGTCAAGCGTGGGCCGCGAAACAAGGGCGGTCCCAAAACGCTTTTTCTCCATGTTAATTTCCATAGGCAATTTTGGAACAGGCTGCAGCCCAAACTGCTGAGCGGAATTATTGGCAAAAAGGTACCCCTCGTTCAGAAAGGGACCTTTTTTTTTTTAAATGGTGTAAATCCGTTTGGTAGGTCCAGAGAAATTAAAAAAATAAAAATATCGATATCTGAGCACCGAGGAAGATTCGCGAGTCTCCCGAGCATGAGCTAACTTCTGATTGGCAGCCAACCCTCCAAACCAGAAAGTTTTGGCCAAGAAAGCAGTAGAAAAAAAAGGTGAAAAACAAAAAAGGGGGCAGGGTAGAAACATCCTAACCATTTAGGCCTGCTCAAGGGGTCCCAGAAGGACCCCAGTGCCAAAAAACATTTAAAAAATGGCAGAATTCGGGCTGGTTGTGGAATTCGGCTGAATAAAAAAAGAAGTGCCCGTGCTTCATTGTACTTATGCCCCCGGGTGGGCCAGGTCCCGGGGGCAATTTGGAATTATGGTGTGGGGGTCTATGGGGGCCCCCACAGCCCAGAGACCGCCACCTCTCCTGGGCTTTCCTCATAATGTGCGGGGGCATGCTGCCCCCTCTACCCCAGGGACCATCACCTCCCCAGGGCTTCATTTTAATGTGGGTGGGGGGCCTTTCTAGCCCCCCAAGCCCTGGGGTTTCCCCAGGGCTTGCCACATAATGTGCGGGGGCATGTGACCCCCCCACAGCCCCGGGGACTGACAGCTCCCCAGGGCTTTTTCCAAAAAGAGCCTGAGGAGGTTCATGACCCCACAGTGCCCTGGGGACCATCACCTCCCTGGGGCTTGGTTTTAATAGGGGCGGGGAGGTTTGAGTGATCACACAGCCCTGGGGACCACCACTTCCTCAGGGCTTCATTCAATTTAGAAAGAGTGGGGGCGCTTCTGCCTCTCCCCACACTGCCCCGGGGACCACTACCTACCTGGAGCACATGATATGTTAATGTGGGGGTCTGTTATAGACCCCCCAGCCCCAGAGACTACCACCTCCCCGGACTATGTTAAATGTTGGGTGCTGGCTGTGCAGCCCCCTCCTGGAGCCCTAATGGCCCTGGGCACCGCCACCCTCCCGGTCAGGACCTGCAATGTTCCGGGGTGCCCACCCTGGGACATTGCTGTTTGCAATGGCAGGGCGGGAGCACGGCTCCTGCCCTGTCATAGAATACCCTGCCTCGCTTCCAAAAAGCGAAACAGAATTGCTTTTAGGCAAGGGGAGCTGCATGTTAGCAGCTCCCCTTGCCCAAAAGCAATGCCAGCTCCCGCGGGAGGCGCAGAGCCGGCTGGGACCATGGGAGCATTGGGGCTCCCCCCATGGTCCCCAACATGAGGCTAGGCCCCAAAGGATGGGGTCCCTGGGGGCAGAAGTGGCCATGGGAAGGGAGGCCACGCGGTCCCCCTTCCTAATAAAAAATAAAAATAAAGAAATAATTTAAAAAAATATCGAGGCACAACCCAGGGGATGGGGTCCCCAAGTCCATAATTAGCCTTTGGAGGGGGGCCACATGCCACCCTCCAAAAAACAAAACAAAAACAACAAGGCTGGCCAGGCCCTGGGGGATATGGTCCCGGGACCAGAAGTGGCCCAGGGAAGGGGGGTCAAGTGTCTCCCCTCCCATAAAAGGAAAAAATAAACTGTTAGCGTGGCCTAGGACCACTCTCAGCAATCCAGCTGTATGGGGCTTACTGGAGGTAACAGAAGGGCTAGTTGGCCCCCAGGGACCCTCAGGAATGAAGGGGACTTAATACCCCAACTAGAATGCTCCAGGAGATGTGTTTGCAGAGTGTTGGGGAAATGTCCAGTGGTCTTTGGCCACATCTCAGCAATCCCACTGTGTGTGGCTTATTGGAGGTAAAAGGGGGGATAGTTGGCCCTTAAAGACCCCCAGCAGCGAAAGGGACTTCAATCTTCATCCAAGAGCGCGCCAGGGAGAGTGTTTGCAGAGTGTTGGGCAAATGGGGCGTGGCCTGCTATGAGAACTTAGCATTCCTGCGGTGTGGGACTTACTGGAGGTGATAGGAGGGGTAGTTGACCCCCAAGGACATCCTTGGGGGCCAACTACCCCTCTTGTTACCTCCAGTAAGTCCCACACAGTGAGATTGCTAAGACGTCTTTGGAGGCCATGCCCCCCTTTCTCCACCACACTGCAAACGTACCTCCTTGCAGACCACGGGGTGGGGGATGAAGTCCAATTTATTCCTGAGGGACTTTGGGGGCCAAGAAGCTCTCTTGGTACCTCCGCTAAGTACTACACAGCAGAATTCCTGAGCTCTGGTTGGAGGCCCAGCACCCTTTCACCACCACTCTGCAAACACAACTACTAGTTAAAGAAGTGTTTGCAATGTAATAGGTTTTGCATTTGAGAGAATTACAGCTATTGGCAAATGTAAACATTTTTTACTAATGTTTTTGGAGTGGAGTGGATGTACATTGTGTGTAGTGGAATTATGTGGTATGTTGTGCAGTGAAATTATGTAGATAGAAAGTATGTGGTATTTAGTTTACACGAATTATGTATACTGGAATTAGGTATTATGGAGAGTAATTATGTGGGATGGTAGTCTGGGTTGTGGAGTGGTAAAATCAGTTTCAGTCTTCCTCATTTCCATAGAAGCTCAACTATGATCTCATTGAGACAATAAAAGAAGGAAGCATTGAGGAGCACTTGTGGCCCTGGTCAGAGGTATGAGCTGGGCCACTGGAATTATGCGACTGTTTGGCGGCACTGACTTTCGCACAATTATACAATTTTGCATTAGCCATATAATTTATCACCTGCTCCCTAATCTGCATATTTGAACAAAAGGAAGCCTTGTTTCTAGCTCAAACGCCTCAAACGGTACCAAAAATGCAGCGACAAGTGTTGCAGCATGGTGGAAGGCCCTTTGCAATCCTAGAATGGTCACCTGTTACTTATTGCTAAATGTGGGTGTTACATTGAAACAAATGGTGTGCAAGCCACTCTTGCTTCCTTCTGCGCCTCTCTTGTCTCTTTCAGCATTTCTGTTGATTCTTTCTGCACATTTCTTTCTTTTTCTGCACTTCCCTTGCTCTTTCTGCAAATCTCTTCTACTTTCTGCACCTCTCTACCCTCTTTCTGCAGGTCTGTTGCCTCTTTCTGCACCTCAATTAATTCTTTCTGTACCCTTTTTGCCTCTTTCTGCATACTTCTTTCCTCTTTCTACACCTTTTTTGCCTTTTTCTGTACCCCTCTTATGTCTTTCTGCACCCTTTTTTTTACATCTTTCTGCACCTCTGTTCCTTCTTTCTGCACTTCTTTTGTTTTTTTTGCACCTGTAGTGCTTCTTTCTGCACCCTTCTTTTTTTTCTTTCCTCTCTCTCCACCGCTCTACTCTCGTTCTGCACTTCTGTTGCTTCATTCTGCACTTATCTTGCTTCTTTCTCCACCTCACTTGCCTCTTTTTGAAACTTTATTTCTTCTTTCTGCAGTTCTCTTGCTTCTTTCTGCACCTCTCTTGCCTCCTTCTGCACCTCAATTGCTTCTTTCTCACCCCTTTTGCCTGTTTCTGCACCCCTCTTCCCTCTTTGTGTAACGTTCTTGCCTCATCTACACCTCTCTTTTCCCTTTCTGCACCAATCTTGCCTCTTTCAGTACCTCTGTTCCTTCTTTCTTCACCTGTCCTGTCTGTTTCTGCAACCTTTGTGCCTCTTTCAGCTCCGTTGTTGTTTCTTTCTGCAGTTCTCTTCCTCTTTTTTCAGTTCTCTTTCCTCTTTCTGCACCCCTCCTGCCTCTTTATTACCGCTCTTGCCTCTTTTTGCACCTCACCTACCACTTTCTGCACTACTCGTACCTCTTTTTCCACCTCTGTTGGTTCTTTCTGTACCGCTTTTGCTTTGTTCTGCTCTTCACTTGCCTCTTTCAATACCTCTTTTGCCTCTTTCTGCACCTCTGTTGGTTCTTTCTGCACTGCTCCAGCTTCTTCCCGTACCTCTGTTCCAAATTTCTGCATGCCTCTGGCCTTTTTTGCACCCCTCTTCCCTCTTGGTGCACCTCTTTTACCTCAGTCTGCCCACCTGTTCCCTCTTTCTGTACCCCTTTTGTCTGTTTCTGCAACTCCCTTGCCTCTTTCTGCAGTTGCCTTGCCTCCTTCTGTACCTCTGTTGCGTCTTTCTGCTCTTCTCTTGCCTCTTATTTCACCCTTGTTGCTTCATTCTGCATTTTCCATGATCCTCTCTATACCTGCCTTGCTTCTTTCTGCACCCCTAATGTCTCTATCTGCACTCGTCTTCCCTCTTTCTGTACCTTTCTTGCCTTCTTCATCATCTTATGTGCCTGTTTTCTTGCGTCTTTCCACACCTCTGTTGCTTCTTTCAGCAATTCTCTTGCTTCTTTCTGAACTTGTCTTGCTGCTTTCTACACTTCTCTTCCCTCTTTCTGTACCTCACTTGCTTCTTTCTGCACTTCTCTTGCATTTTTCTGCACCTCTGATGCTTTATTACGTACTATCCATGCTTCTTTCTGCACCTTTTTTGCTTCGTTCTGCAACCCTTGTATTTCTTTATGTACCTCTTTTGCCAGTTTAAAAAAAATCTCTTGCCTCTTTCTGCAGTTCTCTTGCCGGCTTTTACTTTTACACCTCTGTTGCCTCTCTCTGCACCCCTGTTGCTTTATTCAGCTCTTTCCAGGATTCTTTCTGCATCTGTCTTGCTTCTTTATGTACCCCTGTTATCTGTTTCTGCACTTCTCTTCCCTCTTTCTGTATCCTTTTTTCCTTTTTCTGCATCTCACTTGCCTCTTTCTGCTATTGTACACCTCTGTTGTTTCTTTCAGCAATTCTCTTGCCTCTTTCTGTACTTCTCTTACCTGTTTCTGAACCCCTCTTGCCTCTTTCATCCCATCTTCCCTCTTTCTGCATCCCTCTTGCCTTTTTCTGCACCTTTGTTTCGTCTTTTTACACTTCTATTGCTTCTTTCTTCACATCTCTTGCTTCTTTCTGCAGCTGACTTGCCTCTTTCAGCACATCTGTTGCTTTTTCTGCACCTCTCTTGCCTCTTTCTGCACCCCTGTTGCCACTTTGTGCACCCCTGTTGCCTCATTCCGCTCCTCTGTTTCTTCTTTCTGCACTTCTATTGCCTCTTTCTGGACATCGATTGTTTCTTTCTGCAGCTGACTTGCCACTTTCAGCACATCTGTTGCTGTTTCTGCAGATCTCTTGCCTCTTTATGAACCCCTCTTTTCTTTTTCTACACCTCTCATGCCTTTTTTCTGCACCCCAGTTCCTTCTTTTTGCACCCCTCTTTTCTCTTTCTGCACCTCTCTTGCCCCTTTCTGTACCCCAGTTGCCTCTTTCTGCACTTCTCATGCTCTTTCTGTAGCCTTTGCAACTCTTTCAGCACCTCTGTTACTTCTTTCTGCTCTTTTCTCACTTTTTTCTGCACCTCTCTTGCTTCTTTATGCGACTCACTTGCCTCCTTCTGCACCTCACTTGCCTTTTTTGCACCTCTGTTGGTTTTTTGCACTGGTCTTGCTTCTTTGTGCACCTCTCTTGCAAATTGATGCACCCCTCTTGAATCTTTCTGCACTCCTTTACCTGTTTCTGAACTTCTCTGTCTGCACTACTGTTCCCTCTTCCTGTACCTCTTTTGCCTGTTTCTGCAACTCTCTTGCCTCCTTCTTTACCTCTGTTGCTTCTTTCTGCACTTCTCTTGCCCCTTCCTACACCCCGTGGATTCATTCTGCAGTTTCAATGCTTCTCTCTGCACATGTCTTGCTTCTTTCTGCACCCCTGTTGTCTATTTCTGAACTCGTCTCCCCTCTTTCTGTACCTTCCTTTCCTGTTTCTGCATCTTACATGCCTGTTTCTGCACTTTTCTTGCATCTTTCCACACCTCCGTTGGATCTTTCAGCAAATCTCTTTAATCTTTCTGCACCCCTCTTGCCTCTTTCAGCTCCTCTGTTACTTCTTTCTGAACTTCTCTACCTTTTTTTTGCACCTCTCTTGCTTCTTTCTGCAACTTACTTGCCTCTTTCAGCAGTTCTTTTGCCTCCTTTTGCACCTCACTTGCCTTTTTTGCACCTCTGCTTTGGTCTTGCACCCCTTTTGCATATTTCTGCACCTCTTTTCCTGTTTCTGAACCTCTCTTGAATCTGTATGCACCTCTGTTCTCTCTTTCTGTACCTCTTTTGCCTGTTTCTGCAGCTCTCTTGCCTCTGTCTGCAGTTCTCTTGCCTCCTTCTTTACCTCTGCTGCTTCTTACAGCACTTCTCCTACCCCTTCCTGCACCGTGTTGCTTTATTGTGCAGTTTCTATGCTTCTCTCTGCACCTGTCTTGCTTCTTTCTGCACCCCTGTTGTCTCTTTCTACACTCGTCTTCCCTCTTTCTGCACCTTTCTTGCCTGTTTCTGCACCTTGCGTGCCTGTTTCTGTACTTTTCATGCATCTTTCCACACCTCTGTTGCTTCTTTCAGTAATTCTCTTGCCTCTTTCTGAACTTCTCCTGCCGGTTTCTGCACCTCTCTTGCCTCTTTATGCACTTCTCTTGCCTCTTTCTGTACCTCACTTGCTTCTTTCTGCACTTCTCTTGCATCTTTCTGCACCCCTGTTGCTCCATTCTGTACTTTCCATGCTTCTTGCTGCATCTGTCTTGCTTATTTCTGCACCCCTGGTGTCTCTTCATGTACCTCTCTTGCCTGTTTTTGCAAATCTCTTGCCTCTTTCTGTGACTCTCTTGCCTCCTTCTACACCTCTGTTGCTTTTTTCTGTACTTCTCTTGCCTCTCTTTGCACCCCTATTGCTTTAATATGCAATGTCCATGCTTCTTTCTGCATCTGTCGTGCTTCTTTCTGCACCCCTGTTATCTCTTTCTGCACTTCTCTTCCCTTTTGCTGTGCCCTAATTTCCCTTTACTGCATCTTACTTGCCTCTTTCTGCACTTTTCTTGCTTCTTTGTACACCTCTGTTGCTTCTTTCAGCAATTCTCTTGCCTCTTTCTGCACTTCTCTTGCCTGTTTCTACAACCTCTTGCCACTTTCTGCACCCCTCTTGCCTCTTTCTGCACCTCTGTTTCTTCTTCCTACACTTCTATTGCTTCTTTCTGCACATCTCTTGCTTCTTTCTGAAGCTGACTAGCCTCTTTCAGCACATCTGTTGCTTTTTTCTGCACCTCTCTTGCCTCTTTCTGAACCCCTATTTTCTTGTTCTGTACCTCTCTTGCCTTTTTTCTGTACCCCTGTTCTTTCTTTCTACCCCTCTCTTGCCTCTTTCTGTACATCTGTTACCTCTTTCAGCACTTCTCTTGCTCTTTCTACACATTTGCTTGTCTTTCAGCACATCTGTTACTACTTTCTGTACTTTTCTTTCTTCTTCCTGCACCTCTCTTGCTTCTTTCTGCACCTCACTTGCCTCTTTCAGCACCTCTGTTGCTTTGTCTGCAGATCTCTTGCCTCTTTCTGCACCCCTCTTTTCTCTTTCTGCACCTTTCCTTCCTGTTTCTGCACCTCTCTTGCCCCTTTCTGTACCTCTGTTGCCTCTTTCAGCAATTCTCGTGCTCTTTCTGCAGCCTTTGCTCCTCTTTCAGCACTTCTGTTATTTCTTTCTGCATTTCCCTTCCCTTTTTCTGCACCTCTCTTGCCTTTTTCTGCAACTCAGTTGCCTCTTTCAGCAGTTCTCTTGCCTACTTCTGCACCTCACTTGCTTCTTTTTGCACCTTTGTTGGTTCTTTTGCACTGGTCTTGCTTCTTTGTGCACCTCTCTTGCCTCTTTCTGCACCCCTTTACCTGTTTCCGAACCTCTCTTGAATCTGTCTGCACCTCTGTTCCCTCTTTCTGTACCTCTTTTGCCTGTTTCTGCAACTCTCTTACCTCTGTCTGCAGTTCTCTTGCCTCCTTCTTTACCTCTGTTGCTTCTATCAGCACTTCTCTTACCCCTTCCTGACCCCGTTGCTTCATTGTGCAGTTTCTATGCTTCTCTCTGCACCTGTCTTGCTTCTTTCTGCACCCCTGTTGCCTCTTTCTACACTTGCCTTCCCTCTTTCTGTACCTTCCTTGCATGTTTTTGCATCTCACATGCCTGTTTCTGCACTTTCTTGCTTCTTTTCACACCTCTGTTTCTTCTTTCATCAAATCTCTTGCCTCCTTCTGCACTTCTCTTGCCTGTTTCTGTACCTCTCTTGCCTCCTTCTGCACTTCTCTTGCCTCTTTCTGCACCCCTGTTGCTTCATTATGTACTTTACATGCTTCTTTCTGCATGTGTCTTGCTCCTTTCTTCCCCCTGGCCTCTTTTTCCTTTTTCTGCAACTCTCTTGCCTCTTTCTGCAGTTCTCATGCCTCCAGCTACACCCCTGTTGCTTCTTTCTGCACCTCTCTTGCATCTTTCTGCCCCCCTGTTGCTTTATTCTGCACTTTCCATGCTTCTTTCTGCAACTGTCTTGCTGCTTTCTTCACCCCTGTTATCTATTTTTGCACTTGTATTCCCTCTTTCTGTACGTTTCTAGCCTTTTTCTCCATCTTACAGCCTCTTTCTATACTTGGTTTGCTTCTTTCTACACCTCCGTTGCTTCTTTCAGCAATTCTCCTGCCTCTGACTTTGCTTCTCTTGCCTGCTTCTGCACCCCTCTTGCTTCTTTCATTACCTCCCTTCCCTCTTTCTGCACCACTCTTGCATCTATTTGTACCTCTATTACTTCTTTCTGCTGTTCACTTGCCTTTTCAGCATCTCTCCTGCTTCTTTCTGCACTTCTCGCTCCTCTTTATGTACCCCTCTTGCCTCTTTCTACACCTGTCTTGCTTTTTTCTGAAGCTAACTTTCCTCTTTCAGCACCTCCGTTGCCTTTTACTGCGGGTCTCTTGACTCTTTCTGCACCTCGCCTGCCTGTTTCAGCACCTCTGTTGCTGTTTTCTGCAGATGACTTCCCTCTTTCTGCTCCTCTCTTGCCTCTCTCTGTACCTCTGTTGCCTCTTTCTGCACTTCTCTTGCTTTTTTTGCAATACTTGCACCTCATTCAGCACCTCTGGCATTTCTTTCAGCACTTCTCTCCCTTCTTTATTCACCTCTCTTGCTTCATTCTGCATCTCACTTGCATCTTTCAGCACCTCTGTTGCTTTTTTTCTGCAGATCTCTTGCCTCTTTCTTCACACCTCTTTCCTCTTTCTGTACCTTTGATGCCTGTTTCTGAACCTCTCTTGCCTCTTTCTGTACCTCTGTTGCCTCTTTCTGCACTTCTTGTGCTCTTTCTGCAGCCTTTGCGCCTCTTTCAGTACCTCTGTTATTTCTTTCTGCATTTCTCTTCCATTTTTCTGCACCTCTCTTGTTTCTTTCTGCAACTCACTTGCCTCTTTCAGCAGTTCACTTGCCTTCTTCTGCACCTCCCTTGCCTCTTTTTGCACCGCTGCTGATTTTTTTGCACTGGTCTTGATTCTTTGTGCACCTCTTGCACATTTCTGCACCCTCTTGCCTCTTTCTGCACACCTTTACCTGTTTCTGAACCTCAGTTAAATCTGTCTGCACCTCTGTTCCCTCTTTCTGTATCTCTTTTGCCTGTTTCTGCAACTCTCTTGCCTCTGTCTGCAGTTCTCTTGCCTCCTTCTTTACCTATGTTGCTTCTTTCTACACTTCTCTTGCCCCTTCCTGCTCCCTGTTGCTTCATTCTGCAGTTTCCATGCTTCTCTCTGCATCTGTCTAGCTTCTTTCTGCACCCCTGTTGTCCCTTTCTGCACTCATCTTCCCTCTTTCTGTACCTTCCTTGCATGTTTTTACATCTCAAATGCCTGTTTCTGCACTTTTCTTGCTTCTTTCCACACCTCTGTTTCTTCTTTCATCAAATCTCTTGCCTCCTTCTGCACTTCTTTTGCCTGTTTCTGCACCTCTCTTGCCTGTTTCTGCACTTCTCTTGTCTCTTACTGTACCTCACTTGCTTTTTTCTGTACTTCTCTTGCCTATTTCTGCACCCCTGTTGATTCATTCTGTAATTTACATGCTTCTTTCTGCACGTTTCTTGCTCCTTTCTGCCCCCCGGTGTCTCTTTATGTACCTCTTTTGCCTGTTTCTGCAACTCTCTTGCCTCTTTCAGCAGTTCTCTTGCCTCCAGCTACACCCCTTTTGCTTCTTTCTGCACTTCTCTTGCCTCTTTCTTTATTCTGTTGCTTTATTCTGCACTTTCCATGCTTCTTTCTGCATCTGTCTTGCTGCTTTCTTCACCCCTGTTATCTCTTTTTGAACTTGTCTTTCCCTTTTCTATATACGTTTCTAGCCCTTTTCTGTATCTATCTTGCCTCTTTCTATACTTTTTAGGTCTCGCTGAGCTATCGCGTAAGCGATGTTCTGCGAGATATTTAGTCAGGCTTCAGAAAATGCTCCCAAAGTCTGCAGATCAGACACAGTGCATGTGCGCCGGGCGCGCGCACCATTTGTACGCCTACAGCCTTTGGTAGTATTTTTGCGGCTGTGTTGATGTTCTCAGTGACCCGCGGGGCCACTGAGAACATCAAAGCGGCCACGAAAGTGATTACCATTTGCCAACAGGCCGGGAGGAGGTGACTTTTTTTCATTAGTTCCATCGTCGAACTGGCCGAATGCATTTGTTTTCTCTTTAATTACTTAGGTTAAAATGGTGCCATCCACGCTTGCTTTGGTTTTTTTTCAGCATTGGCGAGTGCTCAGCGGCTCCCTCAGTAATAAAATATTACAACACCTATGAAGAGACAAAACGAGCATTGACCGAGCTAAAAGCTGTCATACTTGTTTGCTTTGCCAAAGTTTGTTTCTGTTGCAATTGTGCCGAGCTTTCGCAACTGTGTCTGAACCACCGTTCACCCTTGTGTGCATGTGAATCAGTAAGCGGTGCACTCATGTTTATGTTTTCTCAGAGATAATTAAAGGACCCAGCAGTATTTTAAAAGAACAGAACCAATTAGTGTTTGTGTGTTTGTGGCTTATTAGTCTAAAGTCGGCTAGAATGCCAGGCCAAATTATTGAATACTTTGTCTTTCCTTACCTAGGGCCTTCTTCAAACAATGACTGACTACATCTGTGTGTTTAAGGAGATGCGCCTTAGAGATTTACAGTTTCCAAGAAATGATGTGCGTGCTATTAGGTTTCCATCTGTGCTGCTCATCTGGCCCACAGGGCACGCAGGTGGTCGAATTTCTCTGGGGTATGGAATGCAGATTAATGCTGGGACTGCCCACTTCTGGAATTCAATGGCCTCAGGCAAAAACTCCAAATGATGTCCTGAGCTAAAAGTAGCATAACATCAAACTGGACTGCTGGCCTTCGAAAAAAGAATCTTACAGATCTTCAGGAGTCGGGGAGACCCGTAGGTGTGACAGCCTTTTCTTGTACTCGCATCGGCTACCTACACAAGAAAGAACTGAGCCTGGCCTTCTAATTTCTCATTGTTTAAACTGGTGCTCACTCTCTCCTAGGCTCGCCCCAGGACACTCCTTGGAGTATCCGTGCGCGTTACAAACATAACACATTTGGACTGCCATGGTTCACGCTTTGCTTGTGCATTGAGGTAAAAAAAGCGCAAAATGCACAGCTTCGGAGCTTGGGTTCAAGGTGGATAAATGTGCTTAGAAGATATTTCTCAATTGTACATATTCCTATGATTAATTTAAAAAAATGCAAGGGCCCAACATTTTTAGGGGCTGCTTCCCAATGTGAATAACACCCTCTTCCCATTGCTACTTCCACCCCTGCATGCAGTTGATCAGGCCTTTGGGGGTGGATGGGGAAGGACTAAGGCATGTCGAGGAGAGAGAGATTGGGATACGTGAACTTTTGAGAGAGGTCCAACTCTGGCATTACAATCTGAATGGTTCACTCTTGTGACCAGCGCTTCAAGAGTGTTCGTATTTTCCTCGTCCTTCATATCTTTCCCATAGCACTTCTTTGGGAAACCCATTAACAGGAGCAGGAACATTTAAATGTTCATTAGGTCAAAGCCTACCATACAGCGCAGCTGTCTGGTTGCTAACAGACTTCTTGTGGGTGTTCTGAGTTTCCCTGTGAATGCATTCCATCTATTGCTTACCATTGGCCTTGTGGTTTGTAAATTACATATTCTTGATTCCTATTTGCTGGCTTTATTTGTTTTTGCAGAGGCCGCCGCACCCCCCCGTAGGGGGGGGAGGCTTGAAGGCCGGCGCCATAATCCTCGTGGTGCCACCAGTGGGGTAAACTGGTTCTGGGCGCCTTGATGCGCCCAGGAACCAGCGGAAGCGGGGTGCGCACCAGCCACCCGACCGGAAGTGACCTATTGACCTGGGCGCCCCCAAAGGGCGCCCAATGGTCAACCTGGCGTTATTTGAACCCCCCAATCAGGGGGACTCACCTGAGGCCTTCATGGAGGGCTCAAGAGGATTTTAGAGCCGCCGCCCTCCCAGCAGAAGCACAACGCCTTCGAGGAGCTGGGAGAACGGCGCGACAGCAACAACAACTGAAGGGAAGGAGTCGATGCGGCAGAGGACGAAGCTGAAGAAGGCGAGGCCCTGTCGGAGATCCAGGTCATCGTCGCTGAGGACACCTCGTGGAGTACGGCGCGCCGTGCCAGCTCCCCCGAAGCATAGAATTAGCGCGAAGGTTTCGAAGGCACCAGATCGCATCAGGTAAAGCGGCAGCAAGCTCAGAGCCCGGGGTGAGCACACGCATTTGGCTGTGCCCCAGCCGACGGCCTGATGCAGACGCGAGAAACCAAGAAGCCACACAAAAGTGCGCAGAGGCTCACGAAATGTCGGAAGGCCAGCCAGACGAGATGGCAGAGGTACTGAAGAAGATCCGCGAATTATCGGCCATCCACGGTGACGACTGGCTCCACCCTCACTTGGGTAAAGGGTAGGAGAACAGACCAGTGGACCAGGCAGACGAAGAACCAGGGCCTTCCGCACCCAAGAAGCCCAAAAGCACACCGATGAAAAGAACATCCAAGAGGAACCCTCCGAGGAAAGTACGGCAGAAACCTCTTCCGTCGAGACCGGAGGGCGGCGACCAGGGTGAGACGACCGGCAAAAAGAAAAAGGGTGAGCATATTAGCAACATCGTAAAAGAATGCTTGAAATCACTGGCGCCGGGGTTACTTAATGACACAGGGCAAGTATTAGCAGGGCCTAGGGAGCAGCGCGCAGAAGAAGCGGCAGGTCTGACTTGGCATATGGTCGACCCGGGGTGGGCCCGGCAGACAAGAGTGCAAGAGCAGGTAGGCTTGTCCGCCCAAGGTGAACAAATTTCCCCGCTACCCGGGTGGGGTTACGGCCCCGTTTCGGGAAGCCCACCTCCGGGCGGGCTAGTCAACGATCCTTACATCAGGCCATCCCCTGGTCCGGCGTCCCTGACTACGAAAGCCACCGGCTTAGCATGTCTCATCCCCCTTGCGGTTAAAGAGAGGATATGGCGCAAGGAATTCATAGACATATTTTCACAACTGGAAATACAGCTAGAGGGGCTCGATCTAACCACGTGCGACAGGAAGGATGAGGACAGGAGAGAAAGGCGCGGGCCAGAAAGAAGCGCACCTTCGACAATTGGTTAGATGCATTCAGAATCATGGCATGCATTATAGTGGAAAGGTTCCCCCATTGCGCTGCTGATTTGTGGCTGTATGAGGCCAACATCCACCTAGCACAGAGGCAGATCCCTGGGGATGCCTGGTTAGAGTACGATAAAGGGTTTAGATTAAAAATGCAGAGGCACCCCGAAATGGAGTGGAATGAGGAAGATGTCTCGGGGTTCATCCACAAGATGCTTACAGCCCAAGAGGTTAGGGCCTGGGCTGGCAAAAGCGACCAGCCCTTTCGGAGCTCGTACCAAAAGGGGAAGAATAGTACATATCAGAGGTGGTCTACTGGGAGATCTTACTCCCCAACCGCAACTAAGGCGATCTGTTGGAGATACGAGGCGGGGGATTGCTCATGGGGCTCTTCTTGTAAGTTCCAACACGCATGCGCTAGCTGCGGGGGCAGGCACGCTACCGTGGCATGCAAAGGTTCCAAGCGCGAGTCAAAAGGGGAAAAGAAAGAGAAGAGCAAGGAGCGTTAGCCCCAACGCAGGGAGAGGAGGGGATCTGGTGGACATTCCTAAGTGCCAGCTGGCCAGATCCCCCATTATTACACAACAGCTGCCCAGATTGGCGAACAAATATCCGAACAGAGTAGATGCCAGGTTAATGGTGGATGGCTTTGAGGAAGGCTTTGTTATCCCATTCCAGGGCCCACTCCCCTTAGCGGGGGCGAGCAACTTGAAGTCAGCAAGGCAACACCCTGAGGTTGTTAGCGCTAAGATAGAGAAAGAATTGAACCTGGGTAGAGTCGAGGGCCCCCTCCCAAAGGAGTTGCACGAAGGCATAGTCGTCTCCCCGCTGGGCGTGGTCCCCAAGAAAGAAAAAGGGCAATTCAGGCTAATACACCACCTATCATTTCCGGAAGGTTCCTCCGTGAACGACGGTATTGACCCTGAAGCTTGCTCAGTGGGCTACGCGTCAGTCGACGACGCAATTGAGCTGGTGAAGGCGTCAGGCATAGGATCCCTCATGGCGAAAGCGGATATTGAATCTGCGTTCCGTCTATTGCCGGTCCACCCCTCCAGTTTTCACCTACTGGTTTTCCAATGGGGGGAGGATGTGTTTATTGACAAGGCCATGCCCATGGGCTGCGCGATATCATGCGCCTATTTTGAGCAGTTCGCCACTTTCTTAGAATGGGCGCTTCACGACCGGCACCAGGAAGGTGGAAAACTGCACTACCTAGACGATTTCCTGTTCACAGGCCCGGCAGGATCCTCGGTGTGCGCTAGTACACTGGCAGCCTTCGAGGAATTGGCCAGGTCTCTAGGGGTCCCCCTCGTAAAGGAGAAAACGACAGGCCCGACCACGAGACTCACGTTCCTGGGCATAGAATTGGATTCTATAGCAGGAACGGCCAGGCTGCCGCCAGACAAAGTAAAGGAATTTCGCGAAGAAGTGTCGAAGCTACAGGGTCGGAAGAAAGCTACCCTGAGGGATATCCAAGGAGTAATAGGTAGACTTAACTTCGCGGCTCGGGTAATCCCTCCCGCCAGGGTATTTTCTAGGCGCCTAACAGGGCTAACGGCCGGCGTCACCCACAAACACCACCACATCCGGCTGAGTGCAGGCGTGAAACAGGACCTGCAGGTGTGGGACGAGTTCCTACAGGATTTCAATGGGGTGCGGATTTGGAGAGAGGGGTGGGTGACGGCCGAACAGATAGCTCTTTACACGGACGCAGCCGGAAGCCTGGGGTTCGGCGCGGTCCTGGGAAACAGTTGGTGCGCCAGCCAGTGGCCGGACAAGTGGCATGCGCAGGGGTTCACTAGGAACATCACGTTTCTCGAGCTGTTCCCGATAATTGTGGCACTGACCATCTGGAAGGAGAATATAAAAAACCTGAAACTCACGCTTTGGTCAGATAACATGGGAGTAGTGCAGGCCATTAACAGAGGCGCAGCGAGATGCCCTGACATGTTGAGGCTAATGCGGCGGTTAATTAAATTACAGCTGGAGGTCAATCTGGAGCTGAAGGCACGCCACGTGCCAGGGTCAGAGAACACGGCAGCAGATGCACTTTCCCGGTCCCAAATGAAGCGGTTCAGAGAACTGATACCCGGGGCGGACAGGGAGATGACCCCCTTTCCACTGTGCCTTTGGGACCTGGGGGAGTAGACTTGTCCTGGCTAATAGGGCACTCACTTACCGCAGAGGCAAACAGAAGATACAGGACCTACGCGAACACGGTAATGAGAGTTAGGGGCATAAAATCGCTGGAAGACAGGGCAGAAACTCGCACAGCAGTCGAGAAATTCATACAATGGGCATTCAACTCGAAGAAAACGAGATCGTGGGCCCAGGCGCACTTGTCCGCCATCGCCCACTTTGCCAGGCTTTACACAGGCGAGGACCCCACTACCTCGGCCTATCTAAAGACGGCCTTAAAAGGTTGGAGAAGGGTTGAAGGGAAAAAGAAGCACAACAGGCGTCCCATCGATTTCGCCAAGCTGGGGCAGCTCCTAGGAGCCCTCGCAGGCATAATATCAGATAAATACGAGCTGCTATTATTTAGGGCGGCATTCACCACGGCCTTCTTCAGAGCATTCCGAATCAGCGAATTAGTAGCTCCCAACAAATCGGGCCCAGCTCAGCAATGCCTGCAGGCGAGGGACATCAAACCAATGGTGAAGGCTGTGGAATTAACACTGAGACAGTCCAAGACAGACAGGGCAAGGAGGGGGCATCCCAGAGGCTGGGCTCTGCGCAGTATGCTGGCTTTTTAAATACATGGGGGCTCGCCCGGCTGGCGAGGGCCCCCTCTTTATACATAAGGATGGAAGGAACCTGAGTAAGTTCCAGTTTACGGCCATAATGCGCCAAGGCCTTGGTAAAGCCGGGTATCGCGCGGCATCGTTTGCCTCTCACTCATTCAGGATCGGCGCAGCGACCTCGGCAGCGCAGCATGACATGCCAGAGGACAGGATCCAGGCGGTGGGCAGATGGCGCTCCAGGGCGTACAAGTCATACATATGCCCTCACCTCGTATAAAAAAAAAAAAAAAGAAAAACCCAAGGGGGGAGAAGGGGAGGTAGTCACTTTGGGATGCCGCACGGCAGGGTGATAGCCCCCTTTAACCACACCCGGTGCGCAGAAGGCCAACTTAACAGAATGCTTTCTCTCGACAGGGGGACGCCCGCGGCTGGTCTGGGTAGTGGGACATTCATTCGTGTCCCGAATGGAGTCGTGGTGGCGGCGATTGGGTCACAGCACAAGCAGGCCCAAATCAACGTACATCCGCTGGATAGGGCAGCCAGGCATGAGATGGGAGCAGCTACTGCCGACGCTGGACGGCCTCATGGCAGATTCGGCCTGGCTGCCCGACGTCCTGATCATCCACCTTGGGGGCAACAACCTGACCCGGCTAGGGCGAAAAGCAGTCGGGCAGGCCATCCAAAAGGATCTCACCAAAGCAGCAGCATGGTTGGGCCCCACAACGGTAGTCTGGTCCGAAATGATCAGCAGGAAACATTGGAGAGGTGCTGATTCCAACAAGGCCGTCGATAACGCAAGGAGGAAATTAAATATCGCGATGCACAAGTTTTGCTACGCCAATGGCCTGGAATCAATCCGGCACGGCCTCATCCACCCGGGCCACCCGGAACTTTATGGGCAAGACGGGGTGCACCTCTCCGAAAAGCGGATGAAGGTGTTCTGGGATAACTTGTGGGGTGCAATGACACTCGCAGGTTGCAATTAAAAAAAAAATAATAATAAAAATAAGGTGGAAAAAGGTGGGAGCCACGAACCAGGTGCAGGGGGGGAGCCGCAGTAAGACGTGAGCCTCCCTGCGGCGTGGCGGAAATCCTACACTGGTTGGCTAAGAAAACACACCGGCAGGCAGTGTGTAAGAGGATGGCCACTCACTTTTGAATGCCGCACGGCAGGGTGACGTAGCGGCATAAAGGAGGGGAGTAACAGGAGGAGACGGCACTCGCGGCCCAGACCCGGCCGGACGGCAGGGCGCAAATGGTAGCGATCTGGGGACCTAACTCCCGACAGGTAAGCTCCCCTCCGCAACACGCAGAAGGCGTGGGCAACCAACCACTGGAGCACCAATAGACTGGCAACAAACTGGTTTGTGTACAAGTCCCATTTTCGAACTAAGGAGGGCACAAAAAGACTGACACCTGTTATCACAAGATGGTGTCATAATTTGTAATATGACATGTATGATTGATGATTACTGTTCGCAAAATGGAAGATTGCTTAAAACCAGTTTGTGTTATTAATATGTCTTTGGTTATTAATAAACTGCGGCCAACAACGACCACCACTAATACCAGTTATTGTTGGTTGACATTATTTCCCACCATTGGCAACAGCAGGATGCGGGGGCAGGTAAGTTATGTATGCTTGGGTCTCCACGGAATAGGCACATGCGAGGGTTAAGGCTGTCCAGCATGTCTCTGTGGAGAAAAGCTTGTTTATTATCCCTCCCTATTTTCGCTAGGTTCTTTCTCATTCTTTCTCCATTGTGCATCCAAAAGCACTGCTATGAAGTTATTTTTCCAGGATCACACAGTTCTGTTTAACACGTGGAAGCCAGGATCGTAACTTAGGTGTCCTGGTTTTGCAGCTAACAATTTAGCAACCAGGCCACATCCTCTGCAAGGAGGGGGAAGCTGCATATCACATGCCTGTGACAGAGCATCTGTATGCACCAGCCAGAGACTGAATTGCCTCTACGTACATCTGCTACCCAGCTCCCGACAGTGTGCCACTGATTTTAACCACCCTCATAAATCGGCTTTCAGGGAGATAAACAGAACGTGAGAGCTATGAGGCAGATTAACCTCTCCAGTTTTACTTACAGCTGACAACCGCGCGCTGCGCAGTACTATCTGGAGCAGCGGCTTTAAAATAGGATTTTCTGATCTGCCCTTCCACCCATCGCCCACCCCCAAGTAGTGTTCACGCAGCACATGTCACTTTCCTTCCTTCCCCACCAGAAGCGGGGCAAGAGGTTTAGCACTGATGCGGAACCCGAGCATTCATTGCCTCCTGCCTTCATACCAAGTCAAAGTCAAACTGAAAGCAAATAATTTCTGTCACCATTTCCGTTCCTCTGTTTTTTTTTACTTATAGCTGACAATCCCACGCTGCGCTGTACTATCTGGAGCAGCGGCTTTAAAATAGGATCTGTCCCCCCACCCCAAGCAGTGCCCCCGCAGCGTGTGCCACTTTCCTGCCTTCCCCACCAGTAGCCGGGACAGAGTTTTAGCACTGATGAGAAACCCGAGTATTCATTGCCTCCTGCCTTCATACCAGTCAACTAAAAGCAAACTATTCCTGTCATAATTTCTGTTCCTCTGCGTTTTTACTGTTTTTAAAGAAAATGTGTGAAAAGCATCTCTCAGCGAGTTGTCATAGGAGAGTCGGCTTCATTATTGCTGGAATGTCTGATTACAGAATACCACTTTCCTGCGACGAGCCAACAGCGCGCTCAGGCCATCCAGGGCAAAGCATCTCTCTCACACACATCTACCCATCCTCTTACCCAATCATCTAACCACCCTCTTACCCACTCATATCACCATCCTCTCATCCATGCTTTCACCCACTTATTCAACCATCCTCTCACTCATTCATTATTCTATCCACCCAACCATCCATCTTTCACCCACCGACACATGCATCCTTCTAGCCACCCATTCATCTTTCACCCGCTTAGAGTTCATCCTTTCACCCATTCATCCATCCATCCATCTTTTCACCTACTCATACACCCATCCTCTCACAAATGTATCCATGATTTTATGCACCCACTCATCCATATATCCTTTTATCAACCCATACTTTCACCAGCTCATCCCTCCATCCTTTTCCCGTTTTCTACTACTAGCTCATCTTTTTTCTTCTTCATTGTGTTAAAGTTGCCCATTGATCTGCCAAGTTGCAGACAGAAGATGTACATATAGAGCCCCACCCCGCTCTAGCTGCTAAAGTGGGGGGTTCACAATGTCAATGCAATAGATCTATGATCTGTGGCTCGGAAGCTGGGGCATGGCATTTGGGGTTGCAGCCCACCGGTTATTCGCAGCTGTCTCTCCCATCGTGGAGAAGTGTGGCTCACCGGTTAGAGGAGGCAGACCTGGAAGCAGAGGTCAGCCAGGGACCAGGGTTCAATTCCCGGCTCGGTGGGGTCTTGAGTCCTAAAATGTCCATGGACTCGACAATTCTCGCTCCGGTGCCTACTCGATTCACAGGTTCACACTCTGCGACTCTAGGCAATAGCTTGCTTAATCTCCACAACGGCCCCTCGTGGCGGGATGCCTGGCTTTCACCTTGCGGATACCCTGCCGGGGTTATCTCACAGGGGAATACCAGGACGGGTTCCCTAAGCACGCGCTTAGAGACCAGTTGGTGATTTGCGCTATATAAATTGCTGTACATTTACATTTACATCTCCTTGTAACCCTGCCCCTCCTTTCACCAGAGGCTCTGTTTCTAACCCGGTCACTTATTTCATCTCAGCCTTTCAGTCTATACTGTGGCACTCCCCACCACCACTCTAGGCTGTCTCTGCGCTCTCCTAGTCACCCTGCCCCTTCCTTCATTAGAGTTTCTTCTACTTCTTACCGACCTCCTCCATTTACTTCACCCCTTCAGTCTCTCCTAATTGCCCTCCCATGGGCTGTCTCCCCTTCTCCGAGCCACTCTGTTCCTCCTTTCACCAGAAATATCTCGGCTTCTTAGTGGACTCCTCCTGCCACTGTCTTCTATCTGCCATCCTGTACTACACGGGCTATCTCTCCCCTCATCATTCTGTCCCTCCTCTCAGCAGAGGCTGTCCTTTTCGCAACCAGTCACTCATTTCATCTCAGTGTTTCAGTCTCTCATGGTGAGGATGCAGATGGATGAAAGGTTTGAGGGGACACCAGTGAGGAATAAAGTTATAACATTTGTGAACCTACATCATTCCAGTGCAGGGAAACAAGGTGTAATGACCGGATTCTCGGACCAGATAGAATCAGCTCATCAGAGCACAACCAACCCAGCCGGAACGTAATCACCTCCCTCCTTAGGACCTATTTACAACAGGTATCTATGTCTCCTACCCAAGGATGGGGAATTAGCAATGTACATGCCTACATTTTCTACAATATCACACTCATACCAGCTAGTCTCGCGGCAACTCAGGCCCAGACTGTTCTACCCTGGGGCAGTTCTGATTATATACCATTACACACTGGCCGCAACCAGTGCTCGCTCAAGCCACAATCTTGTGGGTATAAATACCAGTATCCCCCCTGGTACTCTCTTTTATCTACGTACAAGCCACAATCTTGTGGGTATAGACACCAGTATCCCCCCTGGTGCTCTCTTACTTACATTACAAGCCACAATCCTGTGGGTATGCACACAGTATCCTCCCTGGTGCTCTCTTTAACGCCATCTCCCGACGACGATCACTTTCCTATGAATACCGTTAGCTTTCCATATTGGGGAATCTCTCGCTATTTACTAAAGGTATAATACTACGATATTATGGGTCACATCTCCTTGTAACCCTGCCACTCCTTTCACCAGAGGCTCTGTTTCTAACCCGGTCACTTATTTCATCTCAGCCTTTCAGTCTATACTGTGGCACTCCCCACCACCACTCTAGGCTGTCTCTGCGCTCTCCTAGTCACCATGCCCCTTCCTTCATTAGAGTTTCTTCTACTTCTTACCGACCTCCTCCATTTACTTCACCCCTTCAGTCTCTCCTAATTGCCCTCCCATGGGCTGTCTCCCCTTCTCCGAGCCACTCTGTTCCTCCTTTCACCAGAAATATCTCGGCTTCTTAGTGGACTCCTCCTGCCACTGTCTTCTATCTGCCATCCTGTACTACACGGGCTATCTCTCCCCTCATCATTCTGTCCCTCCTCTCAGCAGAGGCTGTCCTTTTCGCAACCAGTCACTCATTTCATCTCAGTGTTTCAGTCTCTCATGGTGAGGATGCAGATGGATGAAAGGTTTGAGGGGACACCAGTGAGGAATAAAGTTATAACATTTGTGAACCTACATCATTCCAGTGCAGGGAAACAAGGTGTAATGACCGGATTCTCGGACCAGATAGAATCAGCTCATCAGAGCACAACCAACCCAGCCGGAACGTAATCACCTCCCTCCTTAGGACCTATTTACAACAGGTATCTATGTCTCCTACCCAAGGATGGGGAATTAGCAATGTACATGCCTACATTTTCTACAATATCACACTCATACCAGCTAGTCTCGCGGCAACTCAGGCCCAGACTGTTCTACCCTGGGGCAGTTCTGATTATATACCATTACACACTGGCCGCAACCAGTGCTCGCTCAAGCCACAATCTTGTGGGTATAAATACCAGTATCCCCCCTGGTACTCTCTTTTATCTACGTACAAGCCACAATCTTGTGGGTATAGACACCAGTATCCCCCCTGGTGCTCTCTTACTTACATTACAAGCCACAATCCTGTGGGTATGCACACAGTATCCTCCCTGGTGCTCTCTTTAACGCCATCTCCCGACGACGATCACTTTCCTATGAATACCGTTAGCTTTCCATATTGGGGAATCTCTCGCTATTTACTAAAGGTATAATACTACGATATTATGGGTCACATCTCCTTGTAACCCTGCCACTCCTTTCACCAGAGGCTCTGTTTCTAACCCGGTCACTTATTTCATCTCAGCCTTTCAGTCTATACTGTGGCACTCCCCACCACCACTCTAGGCTGTCTCTGCGCTCTCCTAGTCACCCTGCCCCTTCCTTCATTAGAGTTTCTTCTACTTCTTACCGACCTCCTCCATTTACTTCACCCCTTCAGTCTCTCCTAATTGCCCTCCCATGGGCTGTCTCCCCTTCTCCGAGCCACTCTGTTCCTCCTTTCACCAGAAATATCTCGGCTTCTTAGTGGACTCCTCCTGCCACTGTCTTCTATCTGCCATCCTGTACTACACGGGCTATCTCTCCCCTCATCATTCTGTCCCTCCTCTCAGCAGAGGCTGTCCTTTTCGCAACCAGTCACTCATTTCATCTCAGTGTTTCAGTCTCTCATGGTGAGGATGCAGATGGAAGAAAGGTTTGAGGGGACACCAGTGAGGAATAAAGTTATAACATTTGTGAACCTACATCATTCCAGTGCAGGGAAACAAGGTGTAATGAACGGATTCTCGGACCAGATAGAATCAGCTCATCAGAGCACAACCAACCCAGCCGGAACGTAATCACCTCCCTCCTTAGGACCTATTTACAACAGGTATCTATGTCTCCTACCCAAGGATGGGGAATTAGCAATGTACATGCCTACATTTTCTACAATATCACAGTCATACCAGCTAGTCTCGCGGCAACTCAGGCCCAGACTGTTCTACCCTGGGGCAGTTCTGATTATATACCATTACACACTGGCCGCAACCAGTGCTCGCTCAAGCCACAATCTTGTGGGTATAAATACCAGTATCCCCCCTGGTACTCTCTTTTATCTACGTACAAGCCACAATCTTGTGGGTATAGACACCAGTATCCCCCCTGGTGCTCTCTTACTTACATTACAAGCCACAATCCTGTGGGTATACACACAGTATCCTCCCTGGTGCTCTCTTTAACGCCATCTCCCGACGACGATCACTTTCCTATGAATACCGTTAGCTTTCCATATTGGGGAATCTCTTGCTATTTACTAAAGGTATAATACTACGATATTATGGGTCACATCTCCTTGTAACCCTGCCCCTCCTTTCACCAGAGGCTCTGTTTCTAACCCGTTCACTTATTTCATCTCAGCCTTTCAGTCTATACTGTGGCACTCCCCACCACCACTCTAGGCTGTCTCTGCGCTCTCCTAGTCACCCTGCCCCTTCATTCATTAGAGTTTCTTCTACTTCTTACCGACCTCCTCCATTTACTTCACCCCTTCAGTCTCTCCTAATTGCCCTCCCATGGGCTGTCTCCCCTTCTCCGAGGCACTCTGTTCCTCCTTTCACCAGAAATATCTCGGCTTCTTAGTGGACTCCTCCTGCCACTGTCTTCTATCTGCCATCCTGTACTACACGGGCTATCTCTCCCCTCATCATTCTGTCCCTCCTTTCAGCAGAGGCTGTCCTTTTCGCAACCAGTCACTCATTTCATCTCAGTGTTTCAGCCTCTCATGGTGAGGATGCAGATGGAAGAAAGGTTTGAGGGGACACCAGTGAGGAATAAAGTTATAACATTTGTGAACCTACATCATTCCAGTGCAGGGAAACAAGGTGTAATGACCGGATTCTCGGACCAGATAGAATCAGCTCATCAGAGCACAACCAACCCAGCCGGAACGTAATCACCTCCCTCCTTAGGACCTATTTACAACAGGTATCTATGTCTCCTACCCAAGGATGGGGAATTAGCAATGTACATGCCTACATTTTCTACAATATCACACTCATACCAGCTAGTCTCGCGGCAACTCAGGCCCAGACTGTTCTACCCTGGGGCAGTTCTGATTATATACCATTACACACTGGCCGCAACCAGTGCTCGCTCAAGCCACAATCTTGTGGGTATAAATACCAGTATCCCCCCTGGTACTCTCTTTTATCTACGTACAAGCCACAATCTTGTGGGTATAGACACCAGTATCCCCCCTGGTGCTCTCTTACTTACATTACAAGCCACAATCCTGTGGGTATACACACAGTATCCTCCCTGGTGCTCTCTTTAACGCCATCTCCCGACGACGATCACTTTCCTATGAATACCGTTAGCTTTCCATATTGGGGAATCTCTCGCTATTTACTAAAGGTATAATACTACGATATTATGGGTCACACAATGATAGCCGAATTAGATGATGTACAACTTATCCTCTACTTCAAGGGCTCCTCTCTCCCTCATTATTCAACCACTGCTTACCTGATCGGGAGTTGCGTCCGTTGGCGAAACAGTACCTGACTAGAAGAACAGGTTACCTTTTCATATAAGAATAAGAGGCACATGCCGGTTCACTAAGAACTGGGGTACTTTATTTATCAGAACAACAATATCAATATAACACTATACTATAACATATAGCCTGCAAAGGAAAATGAAAGGTTAGAATGTGCACGCTAATAAGAAAGGGTCGACGTCACCTTATTAATATGAAGTCTGGACTCAGCAGTCATCTGGGTTCCCTTCTCGTCTGTGCCTTGGCTCGTCTTTAAGGTCACACCTCTGCAGTCACGGATACACGTCTGCACCGCTATGCTCTGTCTCCTTCGCCTCCCTCCAGGTCACTGGAACCTTCCTCTCATCAGCTGCTTTCTCTCTGGCTGTTCTGCACTACTCCTCTCTCCTCTCAATGGCGGGCCATCTTCACTTCTCGGCTTCGATCTTATAACTCAGTTTCAGCCACTCTGGTATTTGTTCCCTTAACTAACTGCTTCACTCTGTATGCTCTGATCTAAAGGTCAGAGCTCGCCAGCTGCTCCAGCTAAAATAACTTCAATCTTTCTAAGAGAGTATCAGCTTCTCGGTCTTTCTCGGACTTTAAAATGGCGACTGTCTGCCCTGAAATAATTAATGGCATTGATTCTAACGGCTAGCTGCCGCCTACAGACTGACTCATTTACTGCCTCATGCTTTCACTAATATGGAAGCTTGTCCCTTCATGGAAAGTTATGGCCAGTAACTTGTCGCCCACCAAATTCTTGTACCTCCCCGTACCAAGGACACGTTCCCAGCCGGCCGGCCTGATGTTGTGTCTTCGGAATGGAGAAAAATACAGTCTTTCGATAAGGGCCAGCCTGAGCCGGTTCTCTCCAGGCGAACAACACCTCATAACTAAAACATTATATTTGACCTAGAAGCATCTCAAGCTGCCGGGGCAGAAAGAAAGATGGAGTCTCTCCCGTTTGAGGCCTACAAGGCCTGAAATAAGCATAACTCCATAGAAGGTATACTAATACTCTCACAAAAGGACGGATTATCACTAATACTAATGAATCAATCCCCTAACATAAGTTTATAATACTGATCTAAGGAAAAGGGTATGGAATTATATCAACACGCCTTGTGAATAGGCTCTATTTACGGTTCTAATCCTTCCACTAGAATGATAGTAGACTGAAGTCACCTCCAATCACCTTCCCTCAAGGAAGGGCCGAAAAAGTCGGTCAGAACATTTCACCCTTGACTTTAGGCTACTAATCATTCGCTAAATGGAGCTAACATCTGTAGAAGAATAATATGAAACAAAACGAACAGATCTATTTCTCGTACCAAAACTACAGTACTGGAGTAAGGAAGGAATGCACTGAATAAAGCAGCAAACAGCTACTAAAATGCTAATAGTAATCATAATACCCCCTAGAATTTGTCATAGAGAATGTAAGTCAGGTAACCAATTGAAGAGCCAGTCAAACCAGCCCTGGTCAATGTGTTTTCTAACCTCTTCAGTCAAGTCATGAAGTCTGTCAATATGGGCCTGAATGGATTTAGTATGATCCGATAAATTGAAACAGCAAAGGCCCTCAAAGTCAGAACAGTCATGTCCATGTTTGAGTAAAAGATAATCAATGGCAGCCCGGTTCTGCAAGATAGCTCTGCGTTCACCCTAGGTGTCTAATAGCATATCAGATAAAATTGTAGAAGTATGATTGATAGATTTTACCATCCAGCAGGCCATCTTCCCTATAGATTTAGCATTATAGACAGCCAAGGCTGGAACACCAAAAATTGAAATAGCTAAACTAAGGTATTCAGATCTGGAATATAAATGCAGGGAAGAATCGCAGTCTTCATGTAACATCATAGCATCACGAACCACACGGGAATATGTATTAGGATGTGAAGAAAACATCAATAAGCTTAGTCTAGTGATGGTACAAGGGCCTCCAGAAATGTTTGCAGGAATGTAGGGCCAGGAGGTATTGCCACAAGAGAAAAGCCATCCAGAAGGTAACAACATTGTACGATAATGGCTAGGGGTAACTACCAAACTTTTACAGGTCATATTATTTTTAACAGAAGTACATGATTTCGGAGGTCTTCGGGAGCATAAAGTTCGTTCATGAGCTGAAAAAGAAGTGGCCGCTCTTAGTTTTAAACGCATAGATGCAGTAATTGCATTGGGATCACATGTAAGGAAGAAGCATAAGTCTCCCTGAGTAATATTATATGTGGTTATTTGGGAATGAATCGGTGGTATTGGATCTAAAAGTACAGTGCATAAAGGACAATATTCATGGGTTGCGAAATCACCAAGGATCACGTTGGGGCGGGCATTTGAAATATTAAAGATATGAGCTAAAGTCTCCAACGAAGCAGGGACAGCAACCAAACAGGTCGCTAGAATGTCAGTCACCGAACGCATCGGTGTCAAGCAAAAATGGGGAGAATTGGTAACTCGTTTAGCTAAAGTAGTCCAAAAATTAGATGATGAATCCCACGCAGCAGAGGAACGCGGTACTCGGGTTATCAAATCAACCAAAGTCTGCGGGTTCCCTCCTTTCCCGACGTAGCAGACCAACAGGAGTCCAACGCCGACACATCCTGCAGCAACAGTCCAGAGAATGATCTGAAAGAAAATCAAATACAGGTATTATTCATTCTTGTAAGTAACATTTGTCAGCCGGGACAGCTTCCCAGCTATCTTTCCCTGGTCTCATGACTAGAATCATATTATCATGGCCGGTTGCAATAATTTCAGCTTGTTCAGGGGGATTTTTAGGCGATTGCACCCATACTCTAGCTCCAGGATTATCCGTGGAGCCAAAACCTTTTTATCCTCGTACAGTTAGCAACGTTGGGGCAGTGCCTTTTTGAATCTCACCACTGAAAACAGGCATTATCAGCAACTGAGCAATTCGGTCCGTTTTGTGAATTAATAAATCAACCTCACTGCTATTCAGCAGGAGCACCTTAATCTCTCCCTGATAATCGCTGTCAATGACTCCTCCAAGTACTTGAATGCCTTTTAAGGCCAGGCCCGATCTAGGGGCGATCAGTCCAAAATTTCCAGTTGGTATACAGACACCAACACCAGTTTCAATGGTAACTCGATCTCTGCTTTTAATATTAGTGTCATTCATGGCATGCAGGTCCAAGCCTGCGGAACCTGGGGTTGCTCTGCTTGGAGCCAGTGCTCCGGGGGAAATTTCCCAGTACATTACAGTATTGCCAACAGTGTTTGGCTTCGCATCAATAGCTGGAGGAAATAAACGCATTAATGGAGATTCAGCATTTAAAAAGGGACGATTATTTAGAATTAACAGTGCTTGAAACAAATAATCTCTCCAATTCTTATATTTATTGTCAGTTAATTTTCGCAATTGATCTTTCAGCAAACCATTCATTCTCTCAATAAGGCCTGATGCCTGTGGATAATATGGTATATGAAACACCCATTCGATGTTATTTTCCACACAAAATTCCTGCACCAATCTTCCTCGAAAATGGGATGCATTGTCAGATTGAATTTGAAATGGAACACCATAATGGAGCATAATCAATGCCAATGTTTTAATGGTGTTCACTTGGGTAGCTCGTTTACAGGGAAAGGCCACTAAAAGGCCACTGTAGGTATCAACAATGGTACAAATGTATTGGCAGTTTCTACTCATAGGGAGTGGACCAATATAATCAATCTGCCAAATTTGAGCGGGCAATTTTCCTCGATGTAAATGACCTTTAACAATTTGAGGTACTTTTCGTTGTCTAGAATGTTGACAAATAGGACAATGCAATATGGTGTCCTTAATCAAATTTAAGGGAATATAAATTCCTCGATCGGCGGCCCACCTGCTAGTGGCTCTCTCTCCAAAATGTCCTGCTTTCTGGTGGGCCCACTTCGCCAATCCCGCCAAATCAGAATCTTGCATGTCCACCACTGCCTCAGCAATTTTAGATTTTTCATCTGCAATGTTATGAAAGAATTTGTCAAGGGAGTCTATCGGGGTATGAGCATCCACATGAAAGATTGTAACAGTACTTTGTGGGAGCATTTCCCAAATTTCTTGCCATAATTCTTTTCCCCACAGTTCTTTTGAATGCAATTCCCAATTATGAGAATGCCAAGTCGGTAACCAAACCGCCAGTCCATTAGCAGTGGACCAGGAGTCAGTAAAAATATGACATGTGCCAGGTAACTCTTGTTTTAAACCTTGATAAACAGCATATAATTCAGCAAATTGACTACTCTTTCCCTCACCAGTTGTATTCAGCAATTTTTGTGTGATGGGATTATAGGACACTGCCTTCCAATGCCGTCTCTCTCCTATGTACCTCGCTGAACCATCCGTAAACCACACATGGTTTCTGTCCTCCGCAGACAAATCATCAAATGGCTTACCCCACTTAACAGGAGATTCCTGTACTACAGGTACGGAGCAATCACTCCCAGTCTCAGTCGATGGCGCCTGCGCCACTTGCTCATGTAAGGATGCTACACCTTTCGGTCCCACACGTGCCCTGTCTTGTATGTACCACTTCCACTTATCACACTCGCCTCTAGAGCATGTCCAATTCGATGAGTTTTCGGCAAACTCAAAACCCACTGCATAATAGGAATTTCAGGTCTCAAAATCACATCATGTCCCAAAGTCGGTTGCTCGGTATCCACCAGAGCCCAATAACATGCAAGCAATTGTTTCTCAAAAGGTGTATAACGCTCACCAGCATCAGGTAACTTTTTAGTCCAAAAACCTAATGGTACTTTATTTCTGCCTTGTTTTTGCCACAAACTCCAATTTGCATAAAGACCTTGCACGGACACATTGAAATCCACATTACCTTCGCACACAGGCCATACATCCAAAGCATACTGAATCGCTTCTTTTGCCAAATTAAACGCATCCTGCTGTAGTTTACCCCATTCAAACACATTCTTTTTGTGAGTGACTCGGTATAAAGGAGCCAAAATCTGACTCTAGTGTGGAATATGCTGGCGCCAAAAGCCAAATAAACCAATGAAGCTTTGGGCTTCTTTCCTATTTCTTGGGACTGCAAAATCAAGAATTTTCTGTTTCACTTGTGGAATCACCTCTCTGTGACCTTCATGCCAATTGATGCCAAAAAATTGCACATTTTGAGATGGACCTTGAAACTTATCGGAATTGATTTCCCAACCTTTTTCACGTAAGCAATCAATGATTTGATCTAACTGGGTCTGAACTTGGTCTTGTGTCTCACCTTGAATTAAAATGTCATCAATATAGTGACATATCTGGATTTGCGGGTGTACAGATATTTCAGACAAATGTTCCGCCACCAGCCAGTGACAAATCGTAGGACTGTGTACATAGCCTTGGGGAAGACTTCTAAACGTCATTTGACATCCATTCCATGTAAAACTGAATTGTTCCTGACACTCAGGGGCAATTGGAATTGAAAAGAAAGCATTGGCAATATCAATGGACGCATACCATGTACCTGGATGTTTTTGAATTCTTTCAATTAAAGTAATGAAGTCTGGTACTGCAATAGTCAAATGGGGTGTGTGTTTGTTCAATTCGCGGTAATCAACAGTCATGCGCCAAGAATTATCACTCTTGCGCACGGGCCAAACGGGATTATTCCAAGCAGAAGTAACCGGAGTTATAACTTCTGCATCCACCAAATCCTGAAAAGTAGCACTAATTTCTTCATGGCCACCTGGAATACGGTACTGTTTCTAAGAAACAATTTTTGTAGCCTGGGGAATTTTTATGGGGGGCATTCTTAAACGACCAACCCGTACAGGTCTGGACGATATATAATGTTTAGTTCCAATTTGATAACAGCCGTCATCTAAATGCAAAGTCATTCCTTTTAAAAGGTCAATTCCGATTATATATTCCAAAAGTGGCACAACTAATACAGAATATTCTTTTCGGGGAATTCTGCCTATTCTCATTTCAAGTGCAGTTTGCACTGTGGGGGTTTCCTTTCCACCTAAACCAGTAATTGTGAAAAATTGGCCTTTAAATTTCTTTGATTTTCCGTGAATAAGAGTGGCCTCCGCTCCTGTATCTACCAATGCTCGGGCCCTTTGGATATTACGATGTTTCCAAAAAATTTCAATATCTACATAGGGTCTATTGTCTTTATGAGCCCACCTGCGTACTGGAGCTTGACCTATTTCCTAGTCATTTTTACTGCGTTCTGTCATCCAGGAGAAATCAGGATAAATGCTCTCATATTTCTTGGGTGTTAAAACATCATGTTCATATCCATCTCCATTACGAAATGGATTCCTGTCATCTGTATGGTACTGTGAATTTCAATCAGAATGTCTGTGTCGATCCTCCCTTCTCCTCAACTCAGGAGACTGATCCCTTTCCTCTCTATATTGCTGTTAACACGGTCATCTCTCCCCCTTTCTCTTTCCCCCTCTCGCCCTCTCTCTTTTGCACGGCGAGGGACACATCACGCTCATGCCGTCGTTCACCACGACGATCAGAATCATCATGACGTCTTTCGTCTCCACTGTCATCAGAATATCCACGATCACAATCATTCTTTCGCACACGTCGGGCACCCTCCTTTCGATCCAAACCACGCTTGCGAAACATGTCCCACAAGCGATTATTAGGCTCACCATCAATGTCTTCCTGTTTCAGCCAACAGTGCAAGAAACATATCACGTCTAGAGAATTTATGGTCTCCAGGAGTACGACCCTCGGGTCTGGACTGCCTCTCAGATTTAAACCAGTCACCCAACTCACCAAGCTGACGGACAGATTCAAGCACCATAGACAAAGCATTGCCAGTTTGATTGATTAACAAAGTCATCATAACCTGCTTATAAGCAACAGGGGAAGAACGGATGATACGATTACGCACAGAAGAAGTTAACAAACCGTCCAACAATCTGTCAGCGGTACTCAGAAAAATCGCAGTTTTCATCACCTCCTCTTTCAGCCGTTGCGCCGCATCGCGCAAGGTGTACCACGGCTTGTCATTTACAGGCCAATCAGATTCAGTAGGGTATTTGTGATTACAGCCATCAGTCGCTAACTGGAGCAGAATAATTTGGCCAGCAGCATTATAATTCCGGAAATGATCTTGTACAGTAGAATCGGAACTTAAAGAGCAAAATTTCAAGGCATCTCCTGCATCTAACATGATACCCGCAGCGCCTAACTCATAAAGGCGCACCATCCACGTAAGCAAGGCCTCACCAGGCCGTTGTCAAAATCGTTGCAAAATGTCACTAACTTCCTGTTGTGTAAAATCCTCCAAACTATCCATAGCAATTTCATTTGGATTACCAGGAGTTTGTTGTAATTTACGTCGAAAGACCGGATGCGCAGAAACCTCCGGACGAGCATCCGAAGAAGCCCGATCCATAGATTTAGAAGAACAATCAGAATGAGAAACGTCATTAGAATGGGAAGAGCGACCACGGTCGCCGGAATCATCATGTTTGTCACAAGAAGTATATTTACAGTCACGTCCGGAGCGAGAAAACTCGCGCCTGTCAGTTTCCTCAGCCGAGGAACCAGAATTATTCGAGTCCCAGAGATTACCATCCTATTCATCAGGATTCCAGTCCAGCCCGGCTTTCGCCACGACTAGACGCACCTTCCGTTTACAAACACGACCACGACGATTCTTATATTTGTATTTCGCAATTCGAACAGCAGCCCTTTCGGCTATAGTCTGATAAGTTTCAAGTTTGTCGGCAAGCAATTTATTTTGACATCGCAAAAGAGTATGAGCATTTTGCACTTCAACAAACTTCTCTTCCATGTCAGCATATTGTTTTTGCAATTTCAAAAGCTTCTCATGTACAATCCTGCACGCAGTTAAAACAACCCAACCTCTGCGTCCTAAAATAGGAAGCTCCTCACCCTTCACTACTGGCGCTTTCTGTAAACAAGAAATCACATTAGCCGGCTCCGCCAGCTCCAAACAAGAACTCCAATTCTCACTCAAACCAGTAGAATCGGCCCACTCACGGGCCAAGGCCTCGTAAGGCGTTGATTCCCAGCTGGGAATTTCAACAGGCAATTTGAAAGTAGATTTCGACCTCCGCAAAAACATTTTGAAAAATCAAAAAGATATATACAACTATTAACAAACAATATACAAAATAAACCACGTACGAGCCGAGCGCAAACCAACAAGATAAAAACAATACAGCGCACATAGGCTTCGTAAACAGTTCGTGACGCCAGATGTAACGACCGGATTCTCGGACCAGATAGAATCAGCTCATCAGAGCACAACCAACCAAGCCGGAACGTAATCACCTCCCTCCTTAGGACCTATTTACAACAGGTATCTATGTCTCCTACCCAAGGATGGGGAATTAGCAATGTACATGCCTAGGTTTTCTACAATGTAAGCAAAAACAATTCCCAACAGGTATCATGAAAAGACAGTTTCAATAATGTATGCAATATGCATTACACAAAGGAAGAAACCAAGGAGTCATTTGAGTTTTTTTTTAAAAAGGCAGTATTATTCACCAAGAGACAGAAAGGAATGGTCTTTCACATGGCAATACAGTTAAAACAGCACTGTACAGAGCAGATCATGTGACAACCCAGTGGCACTTGGTGCAAGGTGCTATATACAATTAGTGATGGTGAAGGTGCAAGTGCTAAAGTGAACAGCTTGATTGACGCATGGAATGAAATATTTACATCAAACAATAGCTCCACAAAACAAGTTGTAATCACTTTAAAATAAGATTTGTCAAAATTTGAACAGGAGCACAAAACGTGAAATGCGTCATATAATTCCAGCTGTGAAGTCGACGGCGTTTCGATCCCCTTTAGTCGGGATCGTCATCAGGACAGGGTTGTCGATGGAACCAGTGCTGAGGGCGAGAGAAGGGCAGTTTGAGCGGGAGACCGAGGACTGGGATATGGAGTGGGGTGGGTGAGTGGGTGGTCCGATATAATTGTCAGAACAGTGAAAGTCTAGATGTGGTTGTGGCGTGGTGGGGGTGGGGGCCGGAGAAGGGAGTAGTTGAAGAGTGGGTTGGGAGTGACTACGGTGAGTATGAATGTCAAGAGTTGGACAGTTAAAATATTATATTATAAGTCGCAAGTGAAATAATAGAGTGAGAGTGATTCAGGATTACGCGAATAAGTGCGAGGTTAGAATTGGGTGGTGTGGGAGTGCGAAGGTAACGGAAAGGGGAAAAAACTTACAGTGGTACCCAGGTCGGAAAACGTGGGTAGCCGGAGTCCAAGCGGTCGCTCAAAAGTCGAGAACTGCGGGGGAGCAAGCGGGGGTGGGAAGTTACAAAACCTGGCCAAGTACAGGGTATAGGCTAGATGGAAAACCACGTTTAGAAGTGGAGTTACCTGATCGTTGATTGTATCTGATCAGCGGGCGGGATTTTCAGCGCCTACGGGGAGGAAAAGTACTGGGAGTAAGAGAAAGTCGGTTTGCGAGCAAGATCGTTTGTAAACCTCTTACTTCGATCGCACCAAATGTGCGGGAAATGCGCTTACCTGAGTCAATCAGGGTTGTGGAAGGCAATTGGGGCTCTTCTGGGGGGTGGCTGCGAGCAGTGAATGCTGGAGCTACCTGAGCAGGTAGGAGGTCTGCATATAAATGAGGAAGTGAATGGCAGGGGGCGGAGTTGGGTGAGTGCGCGAGGCGGGAAAGGGGGCGTGTCGCGATGTTACCGAGGTAACATTGGCAAACAGGAAGTGGCGAGGTAGAAGAAAGAGATTCAGGGTTAGTCGGATTGTTGTCATGGCAACACTGACAGACAGGGCGTAAAGGGAGGCCGTGATGGAAAAAGAGGTCTGCAAGAGTCGAGGAAGAGGCGAGGTTGTACAATCGGGAAAGGACACAGTACAAGTTACATAATACATCATATATACATTTCATGGTATCAAATTAGACATAGGGGGATCGGTCATGTATGAGCACGAGGAGGGGTATATGTACAGTTGAATGGTGTTCCGTTGGATGATTGGTCTGAAACCAGGGGGTTATGTACATCATGCTAGGCTCAGTTTACAGGGGAAGAGAACTAAGACATAACAGGTTGTAGGGTCCAACAGAGCACGCGGTTTAAAACCAGGGAGTTAAGTACATGGTAATGGTATATTTGGATGGGAAATGGATTTAGACGGTGATAGTATTTGTCCATTCATCAAGAGTGTTTAACCCATGGTTGACCGAGTCAACTCGTGCAATCCATTTGCATTCGGCTCTATTGAGTAGAGTGGACATGTTTCAACCTCTAATGGGTAGTGTGGGTTTTTCAATGACCATCCATCTAAGGTCTGTGTCAGCATGTGATTTCTCCATGAAGTGTGTGACTAATGGAGCAGTCAGTACTTTGCAGTTAATTCTGCTCTTGTGCTGTATTATACGTTGTTTAACCATTTGTGTGGTCTGGCCGATGTAGATAAGGTCACACGGGCAACGGATGGCGTAGATGACATTTTGTGTCTTACAGTTAGAGTGGTGGGAGAGTTGATGGACATGTCCATTGTAGATGAATTCTTTTGTGTTTAGTGTCAGCTCACAGACACTACACGATTGACATTTGAAGTGTCCAATGACTGGGTTCAGTCCCCATGCGGCTGTGATGGTGTGTTTTTCAGTTGTAGTGGTTGGCCAGGTAATCGCATGGACAAGATGGTTGGCGATGCTGTTGCCTCTTTGGTAAGAGAATAGAGGTGGTGCATGAAATTGTTCATCAAACCGTAGTACATGCCAGTTTTTTTTGATTATTTTGGCCACTTTGTTGCTGTCTGGGCTGAACACGGAGACAAAGGGGATTCTGGTCATGGATTTTTTATTTTGATTAGGCACCAGTAAATCCTCGCGGTGGTTGTACCATGCTCGCTTCTTTGCTTGTGTGACCAAGCTTCGTGGGTAGCCTCTATTGATCAGTTTCATAACCAAGACGTCTGCCTCCCTAAAGTAGTCTTTACGCCATTTACAATTGCGGCGAATCCGTAAGAACTGGCCAAAAGGAAGTCCGTCGCGCAGGCCTCTTGGGTAGTTACTTGAGTAATGTAACAGGGTGTTACGTTCTGTGGGTTTGCGGAACAGAGACGTGCCAAGGGTTCCCTCTTCTGCATGGATAATGACATCAAGGAATGGTAGGTCATTGGATTTAGACTCACTGGTGAATTTGAGGTGTTCTTGTGCAGAGTTTAGCCATTCAATGAAGGGTTGGAGGGTATCAACTGTTCCATTCCAAATCAATAAAATGTCATCTATATATCGACGCCATAGATGGATTTGGGGCCGATATGGATTGATGGGGTTTAGGATCAGTGATTTCTCCAGGTCATGTACAAATAGGATGGCAAAGTTGGGGGCGAAACAAGCGCCCATCGAAACACCCTTGATTTGCAGGTAGTATGTATTTTTGTACATGAAGTAGTTGTTTTGGAGGGCCACACGTAGAAGGTCCATCACGAAGTCAGTGGGGATTTTGGTGGGTTGAGGTCAAATCCATAGTATCACGTATGTAGGTGTCTGTGATAGGCACGAATTCTTTAATGACCGAATCCAGGTATTTTCCCAAGGGTTCAAGACACCTACATACGTGATACTATGGATTTGATCAACACCATAGAAGACCAGCCCTTCGACCAAGACACCCAAATAATGGCGAGTTTGGACATCGAGTCCCTTTACACTAATATCCCTCCCCACAAAGGTCTAGAAGTAATCAAAAATCTTCTGGTCTCCAGACCTCAACCCACCAAAATCCCCACTGTCTTCGTGATGGACCTTCTACGTGTGGCCCTCCAAAACAACTACTTCATGTACAAAAATACATACTACCTGCAAATCAAGGGTGTTTCGATGGGCGCTTGTTTCGCCCCCAACTTTGCCATCCTATTTGTACATGACCTGGAGAAATCACTGATCCTAAACCCCATCAATCCATATCGGCCCCAAATCCATCTATGGCGTCGATATATAGATGACATTTTATTGATTTTGGAATGGAACAGTTGATACCCTCCAACCCTTCATTGAATGGCTAAACTCTGCACAAGAACACCTCAAATTCACCAGTGAGTCTAAATCCAATGACCTACCATTCCTTGATGTCACTATCCATGCAGAAGAGGGAACCCTTGGCACGTCTCTGTTCCGCAAACCCACAGAACGTAACACCCTGTTACATTACTCAAGTAACCACCCAAGAGGCCTGCGCGATGGACTTCCTTTTGGCCAGTTCTTACGGATTCGCCGCAATTGTAAATGGCGTAAAGACTACTTTAGGGAGGCAGACGTCTTGGTTATGAAACTGATCAATAGAGGCTACCCACGATGCTTGGTCACACAAGCAAAGAAGCGAGCATGGTACAACCACCGCGAGGATTTACTGGTGCCTAATCAAAATAAAAAATCCATGACCAGAATCCCCTTTGTCTCCGTGTTCAGCCCAGACAGCAACAAAGTGGCCAAAATAATAAAAAAAAACTGGCATGTACTACGGTTTGATGAACAATTTCATGCACCGCCTCTATTCTCTTACCAAAGAGGCAACAAAATCGCCAACCATCTTGTCCATGCGATTACCTGGCCAACCACTACAACTGAAAAACACACCATCACAGCCGCATGGGGACTGAACCCAGTCATTGGACACTTCAAATGTCAATCGTGTAGTGTCTGTGAGCTGACACTAAACACAAAATAATTCATCTACAATGGACTTGTCCATCAACTCTCCCACCACTCTCACTGTAAGACACAAAATGTCATCTACGCCATCCGTTGCCCGTGTGACCTTATCTACATCGGCTAGACCACACAAATGGTTAAACAACGGATAATACAGCACAAGAGCAGAATTAACTGCAAAGTACTGACTGCTCCATTAGTCACACACTTCATGGAGAAATCACATGCTGACACAGACCTTAGATGGATGGTCATTGAAAAACCCACACTACCCATTAGAGGGGGAAACATGTCCACTCTACTCAATAGAGCCGAATGCAAATGGATTGCACGAGTTGACTTGGTCAACCATGGGTTAAACACTCTTGATGAATGGACAAATACTATCACTGTCTAAATCCATTTCCCATCCAAATATACCATTACCATGTACTTAACTCCCTGGTTTTAAACCGCGTGCTCTGTTGGACCCTACAACCTGTTATGTCTTAGTTCTCTTCCCCTGTAAACTGAGCCTAGCATGATGTACATAACCCCCTGGTTTCAGACCAATCATCCAACGGAACGCCATTCAACTGTACATATACCCCTCCTCGTGCTCATACATGACCGATCCCCCTATGTCTAATTTGATACCATGAAATGTATATATGATGTATTATGTAACTTGTACTGTGTCCTTTCCCGATTGTACAACCTCGCCTCTTCCTCGACTCTTGCAGACCTCTTTTTCCATCACGGCCTCCCTTTACGCACTGTCTGTCAGTGTTGCCATGACAACAATCCGACTAACCCTGAATCTCTTTCTTCTACCTCGCCACTTCCTGTTTGCCAATGTTACCTCGGTAACATCGCGACACGCCCCCTTTCCCGCCTCGCGCACTCACCCAACTCCGCCCCCTGCCATTCACTTCCTCATTTATATGCAGACCTCATACCTGCTCAGGTAGCTCCAGCATTCACTGCTCGCAGCCACCCCCCAGAAGAGCCCCAATTGCCTTCCACAACCCTGATTGACTCAGGTAAGCGCATTTCCCGCACATTTGGTGCGATCGAAGTAAGAGGTTTACAAACGATCTTGCTCGCAAACCGACTTTCTCTTACTCCCAGTACTTTTCCTCCCCGTAGGCGCTGAAAATCCCGCCCGCTGATCAGATACAATCAACGATCAGGTAACTCCACTTCTAAACGTGGTTTTCCATCTAGGCTATACCCTGTACTTGGCCAGGTTTTGTAACTTCCCACCCCCGCTTGCTCCCCCGCAGTTCTCGACTTTTGAGCGACCGCTTGGACTCCGGCTACCCACGTTTTCCGACCTGGGTACCACTGTAAGTTTTTTCCCCTTTCTGTTACCTTCGCCCTCCCACACCACCCAATTCTAACCTCGCACTTATTCGCGTAATCCTGAATCACTCTCACTCTATTGTTTCACTTGCGACTTATAATATAATATTTTAACTGTCCAACTCTTGACATTCATACTCACCGTAGTCACTCCCAACCCGCTCTTCAACTACTCCCTTCTCCGGCCCCCACCCCCACCACGCCACAACCACATCTAGACTTTCACTGTTCTGACAATTATATCGGACCACCCACTCACCCACCCCACTCCATATCCCAGTCCTCGGTCTCCCGCTCAAACTGCCCTTCTCTCGCCCTCAGCACTGGTTCCATCGACAGCCCTGTCCTGATGACGATCCCAACTAAAGGGGATCGAAACGCCGTCGACTTCACAGCTGGAATTATATGACGCATTTCACGTTTTGTGCTCCTGTTCAAATTTTGACAAATCTTATTTTAAAGTGATTACAACTTGTTTTGTGGAGCTATTGTTTGATGTAAATATTTCATTCCATGCGTCAATCACGCTGTTCACTTTAGCACTTGCACCTTCACCATCACTAATTGTATATAGCACCTTGCACCAAGTGCCACTGGGTTGTCACATGATCTGCTCTGTACAGTGCTGTTTTAACTGTATTGCCATGTGAAAGACCATTCCCTTCTGTCTCTTGGTGAATAATACTGCCTTTTTAAAAAAAACTCAAATGACTCCTTGGTTTCTTCCTTTGTGTAATGCATATTGCATACATTATTGAAACTGTCTTTTCATGATACCTGTTGGGAATTGTTTTTGCTTACACGACACACCCATCCCAACGAGGTTTATGGGTTCTCTCCTGTTGTTCTTATACATAGGTTTTCTACAATATCACACTCATACCAGCTAGTCTCGCGGCAACTCAGGCCCAGACTGTTCTACCCTGGGGCAGTTCTGATTATATACCATTACACACTGGCCGCAACCAGTGCTCGCTCAAGCCACAATCTTTTGGGTATAAATACCAGTATCGCCCCTGGTACGCTCTTTTATCTACGTACAAGCCACAATCTTGTGGGTATAGACACCAGTATCCCCCCTGGTGCTCTCTTACTTACATTACAAGCCACAATCCTGTGGGGATACACACCAGTATCCTCCCTGGTGCTTTCTTTAACGCCATCTCCCGACGACGATCACTTTCCGATGAATACCGTTAGTTTTCCATATTGAGGAATCTCTTGCTATTTACTAAAGGTATAATACTACGATATTATGGGTCACACAATGATAGCCGAATTAGATGATGTACAACTTATCCTCTACTTCAAGGGCTCCTCTCTCCCTCATTATTTAACCACTGCTTACCTGATCGGGAGTTGCGTCCGTTGGCGAAACAGTACCTGACTAGAAGAACAGGTTACCTTTTCATATAAGAATAAGAGGCACATGCCGGTTCACTAAGAACTGGGGTACTTTATTTATCAGAACAACAATATCAATATAACACTATACTATAACATATAGCCTGCAAAGGAAAATGAAAGGTTAGAATGTGCACGCTAATAAGAAAGGGTTGACGTCACCTTATTAATATGAAGTCTGGACTCAGCAGTCATCTGGATTCCCTTCTCGTCTGTGCCTTGGCTCGTCTTTAAGGTCACACCTCTGCAGTCACGGATACACGTCTACACCGCTATGCTCTGTCTCCTTCGCCTCCCTCCAGGTCACTGGAACCTTCCTCTCATCAGCTGCTTTCTCTCTGGCTGTTCTGCACTACTCCTCTCTCCTCTCAATCGCGGACCATCTTCACTTCTCGGCTTCGATCTTATAACTCAGTTTCAGCCACTCTGGTATTCGTTCCCTTAACTAACTGCTTCACTCTGTATGCTCTGATCTAAAGGTCAAAGCTCGCCAGCTGCTCCAGCTAAAATAACTTCAATCTTTCTAAGAGAGTATCAGCTTCTCGGTCTTTCTCGGGCTTTAAAATGGCGACTGTCTGCCCTGAAATAATTAATGGCATTGATGCTAACGGCTAGCTGCCGCCTACAGACTGACTCATTCACTGCCTCATGCTTTCACTAATATGGAAGCTTGTCCCTTCATGGAAAGTTACGGCCAGTAACCTGCCGCTCACCAAATTCTTGTAACTCCCCGTACCAAGGACACGTTCCCAGCCGGCCGGCCTGATGTTGTGTCTTCGGAATGGAGAAAAATACAGTCTTTTGATAAGGGCCAGCCTGAGCTGGTTCCTCCAAGCGAACAACACCTCATAACTAAGACATTACATTTGACCTAGAAGCATCTCAAGCTGCCGGGGCAGAAAGAAAGATGGCGTCTCTCCCGTTTGAGGCCTACAACGCCCGAAATAGGCATAACTCCATAGAAGGTATACTCATACTCTCACAAAAGGACGGATTATCACTAATACTAATGAATCTATCCCCTAACATAAGTTTATAAGCCCTGATCTAAGGAAAATTGTACAGAATTATATCAACACGCCTTGTGAATAGGCTCTATTTACGGTTCTAATCCTTCCACTAGAATGATAGTAGATTGAAGTCACCTCCAATCACCTTCCCTCAAGGAAGATCTGAAAAAGTCGGTCAGAACACAAGGTGACTAGCCGCATTAACCAGCTGGTATCTCATCGTGCCAGTGCAACGAGGCAGGGTGACTGGCTGCCTTCAGCAAATGGCATCTCATCGTGCCAGTGCAGTGAAGCAGAGTGTCTAGCTGCCTTCAGCAGCTGGTGCACGGTGGCTGGCTGCCTCACACACACAACCACACACACACACAACCACAACCACACTCACCACAACCACACACACAACCACAAACACACACACAACCACAACCACACACACACACACACACACAACCACACTTAATGTTTGCTATTGTAATTTGTTCTCATGTAATTTTCTTCTCATGTATCATTACTGTTCCTATTGTGAAGCACTCTGACACCTTTGGATAAAGTCTGCACTATATAAAAATGCATAAAAAAAAAAATAAATAAACACAGAACCACACACAGAACCACACACACACATCCACAACACACACAACCACACACACAACCACAACCACACACTACCACACACACAACCACACACACACAACCACACACACACAACCACACACACACAACCACACACACCCAACCACAACCACACTCACCACACACACAACCACAAACACACACACAACCACGCACACAACCACAACCACGCACACACACACACATAACCACACTTAATGTTTGCTATTGTAATTTGTTCTCATGTAATTTTCTTCTCATGTATCATTACTGTTCCTATTGTGAAGCACTCTGACACCTTTGGATAAAGTCTGCACTATATAAAAACGCATACAATAAAATAAATAAATAAACACAGAACCACACACACAACCACACACACACAACCACAACACACACAACCACACACACAACCACAACCACACACACTACTACACACACAACCACACACACACAACCACACACACACAACCACACACACACAACCACACACACCCAACCACACATACGCAATGACACACAACCATGAACACAACACACACAACCACACCACACACACAACCACACAAAAACACTACCATACAAACAACCACACACACAACTACAACCACACAACCACACACACAACCACACACAACCACACACCCACTCACACACACACACACACCCACACACACACACACACAAACATTTGAACGGGCATACATCATTACAAGCACAACAGGTAATTGATAGAGTTCAGTTTTGGTGCACCTGGTACATTGTAATATGCAAGATTTTTAGGTCAAGGGACCTGTCTCTTCTCACTGCAAATCAGTGAGGGGCGGAGTCCCGAAGACTTAATGTTTTGGAGTTAGGGGTTTTGAACCCGCCTCTATCCTCCATTCTCCTCCATTGGCTGGCTTCCTAAACGGAGGCCAGCCATTGGAGGAGAATGGAGTCACTCCAATAAAGCCCCGTCTCTTTCGGATTCGGGGGCGTGTTTTTTTCGTTCTTTAGCCCTGTGACGTCACCCGTCACTCACAACCCAAAAACACGCCCCTGGATCCGAAAATTTCGGAAGCTTGCGTCCGCCATTTTTTATTTGGGGGTTGTTGGCAGGAACAGCCACACTGGCACTGACTAAGATCCAGCTGAAAATCTGCTCCACCTCGCAGCTACCCTGAGCCCTTGTTTTTAGTGCAGGTGATCGTCTTTTGTCTTTCTTTTCTGTTTTTCCACTCCCCTTTCTCTGTGACGTAACACTCGCCTTCCCAGAGATTTTGCAGCAGCTTCTTTGTGCCTTGCGCGTTTATTCTTCCATTTTACTTTCTAATCTCTAAACGGAGCAGGCAGAAAATGGCGTCCGACGGTAAAGGCGAGAGCAAAGGGGCCAAGGATGGCATGATGAGGTGAGGCGACTGAAATGCGGCCAGAGGCTAGGTGGCGGAGGGTAGCGGGGTAAATTTAAAGGCCGGAGGCGTGCGGCGCAGTTGGCCTTGTGGTGACGAGGCTTTGACATATGATGGAGACAGCAAAGGTGAAGCACCAGGCCATTGTCATCCCCGTGTGCGCCGTGTATCCCACCATCCCCGTGTGTGCAGTGTGTCCCGCCATCCCCGTGTGCGCCATGTGTCCTGCCATCTCCATGTGTGCTATGTTGCGCCCTGTGCCTCCCACCATCCCCCATGTGCGCCCGATACCGTGTGCACCCAGTGCCTCCCCGCAATCCTATCCAACCCGTGTGCGCCCAGTGCCTCCTGCCAACCCCTGTGTGCGCCATGTAGCCTGCCATCCCCCGTGTGCGCCCCTGCCTGCCGTCCACCATGTGTGCCGTGCAAAGGGGCCAAGGATGGCATGAAGAGGTGAGGCGACTGAAATGCGGCCAGAGGCTTGGTGGCAGAGGGTAGAGGGGTAAGTTTAAAGGCCGGAGGCGTGTGGTGCAGCTGGCCTTGTGGTGACGAGGCTTTAACATTTGATGGAGACAGCAAGGGTGAAGCACCAGGCCATTGCCATCCCCGTGTGCGCCGTGCATCCCGCCATCCCCGTGTGCAAAGTGTGTCCAGCCATCCCCGTGTGCGCCATGTGTCCTGCCATCTCCATGTGTGCTACGTTGCGCTCTGTGCCTCCCACCATCCCCCATGTGCGCCCGATACCGAACCCGTCACGGGCTAACTGGAACCCTTTGCCCGTCTTGTGCTTTTAATGTAGCTCCCGCTCCCCTCTCCTAATCTCTTGTAACACGTTGTGAGCGCAGCCTCTCTCCCCGCTATCCTCTGCCTTCACTTCTCCTCACCCTCTGCGACGGTTCTCCCTCCTTTCATCTCCTCTTCCTCACTTCTTTCAACAGCTCACACACTTTGACACCATGCGCGCTCTCTGCTCTTCCCCTCTTCTTTCTCTCTCCCTCTCTTTACTTCCACCACACTTTGACAGCACACCGTCACTTTCTGCTCGTCCCCTGTCCTTTCTGTTTCTCTCTGTTTGTCTCTCCTCACCCTGTCACAATCTGAGAGTGCGCTATCTCATCCTAATCTTTGATCTCTCCTCTCTCTTTTCACCCCAAGTTCACTGTGGGGCCCGGGCGTCCTCCCAATCCCCTTTCTTGCATTTTCCCTTGCTGGTCCCCTGCACTCTCGTCACACTGTTGTCAACAAACCCCCATCAGAGTGCGGCTGGACTAGTTCCTTTCCTGCTGTCTACCGACCTCCCATCCACAACACTCTCGTCACTCCCTGGTATAACCTCTCCCCTTCACTCTCCCCCTACTCTCGTACCCCGTACCAATTTAGCCAGGAGCCCCTCTACTCCCAGCTCTTGCCCTAGCCTACCCCTTCCCGGGATTTCACCCCCTCCCCGCAAACCTTGCCCGCTCTGCCAGAAGGACGACTGACAGACGGGAACATTGGCAGGCGAGTGAGGGAAACGAGGCGTCGTCGCCACATGACTGCCAGGGACACAGAATCTCAGAGGCTAAGAGACGCCGCATGTTTACACAGAGACACCCAGCACCCAGGTCGGTCTGCTACTTGGGAGAGAGAGCTATGAAAAACATAGGGCCACAAACCGCTTCCAAGCCTTGCCTCCGAGCTGTGAGAGACATGAATTCATGAATGCAATTGCCCAACGCTGTGCTGCCTCAAGGCGCTGTGTGATAGGAGAAGTGAAGGTGGTGAGTCACAAATGGATCAAAGAAGCGGAGTTGTTTCCCTGCCCCCTCGCTGTGCTTGCTCTCCTGTGTGTGTGTGTGTGGCTCTGTGTGTGTATGTGACTCTGTGTGCATATCTGGCTCTGTGTGTGGCTCTGGGTGTGTGTGTGGCTCTGGGTGTGTGTGTGTGTGCGGCTCTGGGTGTGTGTGTGTGGCTCTGGGTGTGTGTGGCTCTGGGTGTGTGTGTGTGGCTCTGGGTGTGTGTGTGGCTCTGGGTGTGTGTGTGTGGCTCTGGGTGTGTGTGGGGCTCTGTGTGGCTTTGTGTGTGTGTGTGGCTCTGTGTGTGTGGCTCTGTATGTGTGTGTGGGTGGCTTTGTGTGGGTGTAAATGCAATTGGTCATGCATTTGCGAGTGATTAAGCTATTGGCATTGTAAATGACAATGCCATTTATTTAACGATTAGGCTATTGGCAATGTAAATAACAATGCCATTTATTTATGATTAAAAAAAATAAAAGTCATGAGCAATGCCAATAGCTCTACCTTTAATAATGCCGAGACCATTGCATTGTAAATGCTTGTTTCTATTGCAGGCTAGATAGACAGTACTACACAGACATTTGAAAGGGCGGACGTGGGTACAAGCAGAAAAAAACAGGTAATTGCTTGGCAGAGTTCCCCTGTGATGCACATTACAGTTTAATAATGCTTGCTTTGACCATCTTTTCTTCTACTGGAATCTTTACAGACAGCACCACACACACATTTGAAAATAGCAGAAGTGAGTACAAACAGTAACAAGTAATGGCAATAGTCTGGCTTTAAATTAATGTTGTACTGTAGTGGGAAGATTTACTAGTAAATATCATGGGAATAGATATGTATTTGAGTGGAGCAAAGACCTGCAGAATGATATTGGTGTAGGTTAAAAGGTCTAGTGACAGTTTCACTGTCAAGCCAGACCTAAATATCCATGTAGGTTAATGACTGCCCTCCATCCATCTGTGTGCTGCTGCCAGAGAAAAATAACATAAAATATCAAGTTATTTAAAGCACTTTAATAGCATTTCAATGTCATGTGTGTGCCCCGAAAAGTTCAACCTTAGGCAGCTGGATAAATAAACAAAATGCTCACAGCTGATGGAGGGTAAGCACTTTTTGTGGAAGCACACAACGTCTGCCAATCAAAACATATTCCTGGATCCTAACCTGTGGGCGATGCCAACGCCCTTTTCTAGAGATGCTCACATAATTGTCTGGTGACAGCTGCTCTGTCAATCCCGACCATAAAAACAGGTACTAGTTTGACAGAGTTTTTGTGCGCCTTTGTGGGGCAAGTGGCATAGTGCAATATACCAATGTCCTTTAACAATCTTTTCTTCTATTGCAGTCTTTGCAGACAGTACTACATATAACTTTGAACGGGCAGATGTGAGAACAAGCCGGAAACTCTAGGAAATTAGTTGCTATGTTTTGCCAGAGATGTCTCAGTATTGTGTCACAGATTGCATTCATAACCATAGGCATCAACTTTAATCATTTTCTTTTTTTGCAGGCTTTAGCATGCTAAAACCTTGTTGTTGTGTTATTGTCAAAATGTTCAAGCACAAATATACTGTTGTAGTATACAAGAGCAAAGATTGGCCAAATTAAGGTACAGTACTTGGGAGACGTTGTCTTTTGGTGCAGTACACTAAGAGATCTGATGGCTTTGTACAGGAAAGAGTTAGACAGTGGGCTTATTTTGTCTTTTATTTCCGTTCTTTGTGAGCACATGTAAGATAGGTTCCCTGAAGATGAACTGAAGGATTGGGAAAGTTTTGAATTCCAGGTAATAGCACCACAATCACACTTTGACTTTGGGACTGAGTATGCATTAAACCTTGATGAAAAGTAGAAGAATGTCTCAGTCCAGGGCCATTGTGAAACACCAAATGATCTTATTCAGCAATACAGAGAGTATTGTTGACTCTGCCAAATCTCTCGAGATAATCTTGGACAGCAACCTGAATATGCGTGAACATACCGATTCAATGGCCAAAACTGCCAGGTTCCATCGGAGCTACTTGAGAAAGCTGAAACCCTTCCTTGAAACTGTCGACCTCAAATCCGCTGTTCAGGCATTAGTTATTTCCAGAATTGGATACGGCTGCTCTACCCTATCTGGCCTACCAAAGATTTCCACTTCATTCCTAAACGCTTGCCTCAACACAGCAGCTAGACTCTTATCTGGCACTAAAAAATGTGACTACATTTCACCACATCTGAAGGATTTGAACTGGCCTCCTCTTGAAGGCAGAATCCAGCTTAAGCTGGCCTGCATCACACACAAAGCCTTGTACACGAACTCCCCATCATATCTCACCCAGAAAATAGTGGTATCTGGGAGTTCCAGAAACTCCCGGTCTGCCAGAGACCGTGTACTTCAGCCACCCCGCTTCCACAAGGATAAAACTTACAACCGAGCGTTCTCTGGGGGTGCATCAAGAATCTGGAACTCGCTACCTTCCTCTATCAGGAAAATACAGTCTCTGCCAGTCTTCAAAAAGGAAGCCAAAACCTTCCTAATGAGCAAATTCCTCCATTAACTTTCTGTTGTTGTGCACTCCGCCTCTTTCTAGCTGTGTTTCTGTACATAATCTCCTGTAATGCTTGGCCCTCTCTGTGTACCAATTCCCACTCCTTCTAATGTTCTGGCAGCTCTCTCCGCCATTTGATTTCTTTTGGTTCGCTCGACTACAATTTCTGATTTTCTCCTTCTATCGCTGACATGTACTGATTATTGTATATAACTCTGGCCTTGTCCTATTGTAATCAATTCCCTTACCCCATTCCTTGAATTTTGCCTATGCCTAACCTGGACGTAACAAGTTTATCCCTGTAAAGCGCTCTGATACCCTAACGGGTCATGTTCGCGCTATATAAAACCTTAAATAAATAAATAAATATGTGCTGGCAGAACATTGAAAGAGTGGGTTGTTTGCCACCTTTCAAGACATGGTAAATGTCATTATGCACCATGCTGCTTAGTATAGCGTGGTGTCTCAGATTGTCGATGTCCATACAACATTTCAAGCATCAAGTGCAGATTGTGAACGAATAGTCAGCCTCATGAGTATATTAAGAAATAGACTAGAGAAGAACTATTTGGATATGCTGATGAAGACAAAGGCCTATCTCTTGAATGGGGAAAGTTGACATTGATAAAGTCTATCAGCACTGGAAAATGGGAAGGACCGACAAGAGAAGCAAACATGTCACACATCTAATGGCACTTAACTTGTCTAGTTCCCCCCTCACCCACACTCCATGTTTGCCTGGATGTCACATGTTAAACAAACTACCTCAGCATTGAGATCATCTGTGCATAGATTGTGCACCAAACTGTAAATGTGTTATGTAATTGTGCAACTTGCAGTATGTATATCATCTTTTATAGCCTCCTTGCATTTTCCCATCCTTTGAACAGTGCTCCAATTGAGAATATTCAGTAACATTCTATAAAGATACAACCTTTGGAGTCCCTTGCTTTTCTGAACCCGGAGTGTACATGCCTGTGTAACCAATTCATGTCATGTGTATCTATTTTTATTGTTTTATTTATTTATTTTCAACACTTATAGAGCGCACTGTCTCCCAGCAAGCATCCTGGCGCTAACATATGTGTGCCCAACTGGGCTCACGCTACGGAGGGTCTCCTCAGAATAGTAGAGTTATGCACTAGGATAGAGCCATCTACGATGCAAACCTATCCCTAGATGTTAATAGATGCAGCTGTGCATGTAGAAATGGACCTTTTCCACTTTTTTATAAACTGAAGTTTGGAGTGGTATTTGTCACAGATTTTTTGTGGTTACGCATGGTCGGCTTCTTGGCGCACATAGCCCTGTTCTTAGTGTAAAGGCCTTACACTGCCGCACACAGTGGAAAGAAATGGAGAGAACATTGGCCATATGTATGGCAGATCATGATAGTAGGTCATGCCCTCAGTCACATATAAGGGAGATGGGTGAAGACATGACAGTCCTTGGCATGCAGTAAGCAAGAGTACTCATGTAAAAGGCTGAAAATGACATTGGTGGCAAATACTATTTATCTATAATCCTAAAGTCAAATCTACACTGTTACTCTACATGAGAATTTACATGAATAAGGTTAGGCTTGGATTAGGGGGCAACCTGATCTTCAGAAGAAGTCAGGCATATTATTAAGCAGATCATGAAGATAACAGAATTGATTGATACCATGACCACTATTGCTCTACGTTGATTTAGTGAAAGGATCACCATGGTTTCTCTTAGGTTGGAAAACAAAAATGCAAAGCTCAAAAGTAACATAAAATGAGCAATTCTATTTGTTGCTTCTAAGTATGCAAATCTGCAAAACCATTAATAAATTCACAATGAAAATCAAGTTCAGCTACTTCAAAGTCAATCCCTTACCCTACATCACTCTTCTTCTATAATGACACTTCTTCATTTCCACAGGAGTCCGGTACTATGGGTCGTCACAAAGTTCAATATGAAAGCTCAATCGTGTGAAAATGTCAGTTCACTTCGATCAGTCAGAAATCATTTATTGTGGAAGCTTTAACCATGGATGTTTTTCAAAAACAGTTTGTTCATTCCTAGTCTCATGTACTCTCCAGTCACTCTCAGCAAAGTAGCGGAGTACCTTCAACTAGACACCCGTGTACTTCTTGTTCTTCTGACTTTACTGGCTGCTTACAGACATTTTAAAGCACGGGTAAAATGGGCTCTGGCCAAGGCCCCAGTCTTTCAGTGGAACCCTATCTGTGTCTTCTCAACTTTTCACCTGAGCTATATGTCTTATTCTGACAGTATAGTTCCCATAGCATGGGCTGCTGCTTAAACGTAAAGGTCTTTCAATACCATTTCTTTTAATTTGTGTTTTTAGAAAGGGGGGGCTTGTTGATGTGGGTGGTCATTACAGAAACTTTGCAGAGAAATATTTTTAGCCTCACGTAGCTTCCCCCCAAAACTTTATTTAGAGATGAACTATGTCTCACTCATGGTACCATAATATTGAAAACTCAAATGGTACTAAGCATGGGCGAATTTTGCGAATTGGCAATTCGCAAATTTGCGGATTTGCGAATTGGCAATCGCAAAATTCGCGAATTCGCGCAAATTTGCTGTTTTATTTTTGCATGTTTTAATTTCTTCATACTTTTCAAACTTTGCCTTTGTGCTGCATTGTACAGCATACATACAAAGTGGAAAAAGTATTAAAGCATAGTTCTTGCACTGGAATGGTCCTTTTCAATAAAAAAAACAATGCTTGACAGAACGCATACATCTTTGCTCTATGGTACAAGGGTGTGTGAGTTGGAGCATTGCAACCTAAAGTGTGTCAGTGCTGGTGGAAAGTAAAACAGCACCATACCTTAATATAAGGGTACTCACAAAAATTTTTCCCGGCTCAAAAAATGTATTCTGTGGTGTGACTAAGGGCCGCATTGATTCATGCAAGGTGGCGGGAAGGGGCGGGGAGGGAATCAAACATTGCGCTATATAAAAACAGAAAACCTGGGATCAATCTCAGCTTCCTCACTTGACCAAATGGTGTGATCTTAGGTAATTGCTTTTTTTCACTTTCCCTCTTTTTCCTTCAATATCACTTATAATAGGCCCTCAAAATACATGACTTCAGGATGTGCACTGTACAAAACCTTTTGTGTTTGACTTAATAAACTGTAATGTTGTTCATCTATAATAGCAACTCAAGTCACCCAAAAGGTGCACATGACAAGTGACTTGCCTGTTAGTTCACTAGTGGCTTTGTTGTCATGATCAGGCATGTTTGAAAGCTAGGTATCAAAAATGAGGAGTAGAGGGCAATTACTGTTCTATGGAGAACAGAAGGTCCAGTCACGACGTGCCCTGAAAATATGTCTATGCAAAGAGTTGTCGTGCTGTTCCTAACAAAAAGGAAGAAAGGAATGGTACAGTCAGAGATGTGTATGGATTATGGGAGGGTGGTCAGAAGTTCACCCTGGGAATCCATTTTGTTGGATTTAATGCCCTCACACACCCTTTCAGGTGTCATGCTTCATCATTTGGGCTTGCTCCTCGTCGGGTCGGCGGTGCAATACCCAACGGGCGACACCTCAAAGAGGGGCTCTTTGGCGGAGATCTTTTTCCAACTGCCGTATAGATGAAGTGTGGGTATGGGGCCAGATGAAGGTGGTAGACGTGGGTATTGTGGATTAAAATAAAGCTAGTGGTACCAAGAGTACTTTATTCAGAGGGCCACTGCTTTGGTTAAAAAAGATTAACCTGGAGGAGAGTAATGGAAAATAATGTTTCCAACTCTGATCCTTAGGTTATTGTAGTCAGATCTATGGTGTGATCTTAGGTAATTGCTTTATTTCACTTTCCCTCTTTTTCCTTCAATATCACTTATAATAGGCCCTCAAAATACATGACTTCAGGATGTGCACTGTACAAAACCTTTTGTGTTTGAATTAATAAACTGTAATGTTGTTCATCTATAATAGCAACTCAAGTCACCCAAAAGGTGCACATGACAAATGACTTGCCTGTTAGTTCACTAGTGGCTTTGTTGTCATGATCAGGCATGTTTGAAAGCTATCACTTTTAAAAACATACTCCTCAAAGCACTGATATAACGTGGAGTACTAAGGTGAAACACTTCTGCATGTTAATGAAATACACCTTTTGAATTCTGGAGAGATTTTTGCTATATTTTTACACTTTTGTTTCAGAATATAATTAAAAATGAAGGCGTTCATAAGGTTAAGAGGTGCAGAGCACCCTATTTACTTCCTGTCTTAAACTTTAATTACCTTTAAATAAATGCTTGCATGTTTATTTAACATCTTTTTAATGGTAGCACTGAGTCAAGTAAACAGCAGCCCAGCTTTGCTGTTGAACATAGGTTTACATGTAAAGGTCAAGAGGGTTGCCTGCAGTCCTTGGAACGTTCTTTGAGTATCATTGCCTTAGTGGATTTGGTGCTGTCTTTCACTCTCTCTTTGGAGCAACGCAGCACAGCACCTTTGGCTGTTGCTCTGTATTGTGTCAAACTTTAGTAAATCTATCCATCAATATAAACATCTGAAACAGAAACAAGATCTAATAATTTTTTATTGGAGATGGAGGTTGAGGTTAGGGGCACGACCTATACACAAAGAATACCAAAAAACAAGAAGGGGAGGGAGGAACTGGCAGCAAGTGTCGCAAGAAGTGACATCACAGAAAGTGACTTCGCAGGACTTTTGATCTTAGTTATTTGTGGAAATATAGTAATTTCAGCTTCATTTTTCCACAAAACCGGAAAAAAAGATGGATAAATACAGATAAAATTGGCAACAAATACATGTGGATAAATACAGACAGAAATGGCAAAAACATAAATACTATGAAACCGGGAGCCCTATTCATAATGTACCATATCATACTGGAGAAAAACACATCTTACACCAAAACCCCCAAACTAAAGCTCCTAGGCTCACTAGGTTACTATGTTATTGGGTTTATGCAGTGATTTGCCATGGAAATATATATGTTCACAACAAATTAATTGGTGAGAATGTATGGCAAATCACCAACATACTCAAGCACCATGTGGCACACGCTCATCTTTTTCCTAACGCACTAAAAGCTACACGCAAA